>NC_040242.1:1882500-3082500 GCF_001444195.1 Xiphophorus couchianus | reverse complement strand
TTAAACCAAAGTTCACACAAAACATTTTGTTTCAATAGAAATACTGGAACCAGAAGCTCAGACTTAAAACGAAAAGTGAAATTTTAAATCAGGATTTGTGAATTCTTATACTTTAAGAAACAGATCAGTAGGACTGACTCATAATACTGGTTACAATGATACACAGATTATCTTTACTTAGATTCAACAATAGTAAAATACACATATCTGGCACATGTTCAAACTGTCCAAAAGATGATAGTAAGTGACAATATTCAAAAACACTTTTTTAAAATCAAGATAAAAGGTCATAAATTGAGAAGGAAGTCTACACCAGCGTTTATGGATTTTTAATGCCTTAAATGCTAAATTAATAACTGAGAATGACTTAGTTAAAAAAAAATATCTCAAAATGTGATTTTCATGAGCTACAACAGGAAGAAGGGCCAATAAGAGAGGAATTGGTCCATTTAGAAGCTGAAAGCTGCTCAACAGGATCTAAAATTAAACAGTTTTTTTTTTTAGACAACGTTAAAGGTTAACATCCATTCCTGTAAGGAAGGTCCTGTTCGGAGCTGAATGCAGCCAGAAGGTTAGGTGGGTCAGGCCGGCCTGCGGCTCCAGGCAGGTGTTATTCTGAGTGGAGGCAGCCAGAGTCATTAACACTCAAAGGTACCATCTGGGTCACTTGACATTGACAGGTGGGCTCAGGTTTGCCAACTACACCCAGAGTACTGGGCAAATGGGTGAGGGGTGGCTGCTTCCCAAATGACAAGTCATATGACAGAAAACATGGGAGTATCTTCCTGTCTGAAGGTGGCCTCCATTAATCAGGGATAAAACGGTGAGTGTCCAGGAATGAAACAGAGATAAGCTGAGAACACTCTGTTTCTATCCAATGAGTAGCATAATGGTGGAGAGAAACAAACTGACAGTCGTTTGTGTCGCTGTTGAATAGATTAAAGATCATATGAAGTCATTTCTCCTATGGGGCAACACAGCAGACATAAGTGAATCACATCCGGTATGCAACACACATCCACTAGTTTGACAAAACCGACTGTAAAAACGGTTGAATATGCTTAAAGGCTTTTTTGAATGAAGGAATTGTTTACAATATATGCAAAAGCACCTGTTGGTAGTTTTTATTTATATTTCTTTTCAAGGATTAAGGACAAAATGGCACGTTTAAAAGAAACCTGCTGGCAATAAATCATTTTCTCTCTCGGGTACGTCATCTCCTGGCTTCACGAACGGATTTAAAACACCATCTTTTTAAAGCGAAAAACAAAACTCACCACCGGAATTACATTTATCCATCATGTATCTATACATGTAATTAAATGTAGTTGTTTTAAAAGCGATAAGGTGTATTTATTAGCCAACTTCCCAACCCCCCACCCTCGGCCTGCTCGATAGAACAACAACAATGGGTTTGAACCCGCTGAGAACATTTCATCCGGATTTACGTTTCGGTTATAGATAGAGGGTTTAATCTAGTTTATACCGGCTCAAAAACTTACCCCCAAAATCCGCAGGGACACCGGGGAGGTAGAGAGGAAGCTTTGCTCCGTTCACTTGTGTCTCCCATGACTTCCAACAAGCCCCCAAAAAGCCCCAGTATGGAAACGCAAGGCCGGGGATGAGTCCGGGGCCTGGTCCTTGAACGAGGAAAACGGTCCAACAACCAAAAGAAACAAAACAAAACAAAGGAAGAATGTTAGCTTCCGTTAAAGTCCACAATCCGAGGAGGAAGGGCGGTGGAGGTGGTCCGTTTCGGCCGTTGGGAAGAACAAACGGCTCGGTTTGAAGTGGAATAATTGAACGGTACTCAAAGCAATCAGCTGGACATTCGGACGTTTCGATCGGCGAGCGGAAAGAGAAATGGGGGGGGGAGTCCCGGTGCTTTACGCCGCACCGAAAAACGGGAAATGACCACCAGCCGTCCGGAGAAACAGATAAAACACAATTATGGCGACGTTAAATAGGTGGGAGGGTGAGATAAAAGAAAGAAAAAATAAATAGACCAAGGCCTTCCCCTCACAGCGGCGCAGGACCACCCCCATTCACACGTCGCTGGTACGTTGAGTTAGGCCGGAAACGCGTCCATCAAACCAGAAATGTCAATATTGACTGACGAGACAAAAGCAGAATGAAGCAAAAAACTAAAAATTACACGATAAAACTGAACTGAGTAGGAAATAAATTAAAATATTTTACTTTTTTATGGCAGCTGACGTTAAAATAAGGCGAGACTGTGAATAGGTCGGCCTAGTGGCGATTATTGGCTTTGCTGTAATCTGTTTACCTGAGTAAAGCTCAGACAGAAAGTTTTAATCAACTAAATCAAACAAATTTAACATTTATATTTTAAAAATAAGAGTTTGATGTGCTTTGTGTAGTTAAATGGGTTAAACTATTAAAAAAAGTTTTTAAAATCCCTTTTAAATGTTCTGCAAAAACCAGGGAGAAAAATGTAAGATAGAATGGAATATCTGACTTTTTTCAAGTGAAACTACTGCAATGAATTAGGTGGGAATATAGATGTTGTCGTTAAACCTTCATGCTGCCAAAGATAGAAAGAAATGGTAGATAATACATTTATTTACTGCTATTTGTAAATGTGTTACTAACTTCACTTTGCAAAAGTAGGATTTCAGGATTGTTGCTACATCCAAAACTCTCACCCATCTTATCAGTTGTGTTCAACCAACACTTGCAACACAGGACCCATGGAAGCAGGGAATGGGCAGACATCTGGAGATTTCACAATGGTTACACGTTAGTTGTCTTGGTGCAGGATTCCTCTGGGTAAAAAGTGGGACCCATGTGGGCCCAAAATGTGTTGCACAATTTAAAAAAGAAATAAAAACTGTTCCAATACCCATTTTAAAGAAAATGTCACAGTGAGCCATTCAAGTTTCAAAATCAAAGATTATTAAAAGTTTAATGACAACAACAACCTCTCAGTAGGTAGCATCAACGTTGTCTAATGAGCTAACAGAGCATTAGTGCCTAAAGCATGACGAACACATAGTTACTAATCAATCAGCACAGCTTGTTCTGTAACAGAAGCTTTGAGGACTCAGGAGATCGAGGTCACTGCATCGCCTGTATGAAAGACATCACTTACAGCAGCTAACGGCTAACAGCAGCTTTCCACACGGGCACATCAGTGGGACCCCTTCACAGAAATCACAACTAGCATTGTTAGTTGATCTCCAGAAATTAAAAATCACATTACTGAGAAGCAGTTTGTAGAACAATGAGTGCAGAAACACAATCAGCATCACTGATCAAAAATAATATATGCAAAAAGCTAAACTAGGAAAATTCATAAAGCTATGGGATATCATCTCTATCATAACATAAACAGCCCTATTTTGTTTAGTTAGTGAGGAAGACTTTAACCAGCTAATCAATCTTATACACTGCAAAGAGGAGGTGGTAAGAGAGAAAACAACTGAGCTAATTATCTTATTTCTCATAATACAACACTGAACAAATCTAATAAGATTTCTTTAAACTCAAAAGTGCAAAACTTCAATGCACACAAGAAAAGAATAAACACAAAACAGCTTATTTAAATAAAAACCTCAAACAGAAAATCTTACTACATCCCCCAGAAACCACTAAGAGTTTAAATTAATTGTTCTTACAAATAGAAAGACACCCAATCAGAACTCTAGAGCTGTAATTCAGTCAGAAAATCCAATCTGCAAACTTTATTTCTGTGTCCTAAAATAAAGTGCAAACAGCAGCTGCTTATATTTCCAACTCTTCACATCAGGCAGCCGTAGTGCATGTTAATTTGGTCCGAGCTCTGATTTATGTCTTTATGCAAACTTAACCCCCAATTATTTATATTAAGCAACTTAAATGCTTATAACATTCATCTATGGTGTGAATTCTTATCAAAAGTGGCACCAGATATCAGCATCTGCCTCGTTTAGCGTACGAAAGCCTGATATTCAAATTCTCCGTTATTACTCAATATGTAAATGCATAACACTAATAAGTTTTATTTGCACCTAAAAAGCAACAAGATGCTTTTACTTCCCTGCTCTGGTGGGTTTATTTAAGAATGAGCTTTCAAACTTTAAAAAATATATGATTGCAACTCTGTTATGTTTATGGTAAGAAAAGTCAGTTGGATCTGTTTTTTTAAGACAAATTCCTAAAAAATAGCTTGATAAGGATTGAATCCTTTTTGTTCTTCAAAGGTATTAGTATGAATTTATCAAATTCACGTCGCTGTTCCCTTCCCTACCTGGTCTGACTGCTTTTTTTAGTAGTACGGCATAATCATGTCAGTGTTTGCCTCGTCGTTAAAGAAAAAATAATAATAAATCGGACTTCAAGATTCTGAAAGGATTAAAAAGTACCTTCATAAAACGTACATGTCAGTACATTTAAACCGTATTTCAGTCAGAAAACTGGGAAGACAGGAGA
This sequence comes from Xiphophorus couchianus, assembly GCF_001444195.1. Taxonomy (NCBI): domain Eukaryota; kingdom Metazoa; phylum Chordata; class Actinopteri; order Cyprinodontiformes; family Poeciliidae; genus Xiphophorus; species Xiphophorus couchianus. The sequence continues at coordinate 3,078,069 of NC_040242.1, read as the reverse complement.
TATAAATAAAGTATGCTGCCACAGATACACAGGTTTCTGCTGCTGCACACATGACAGAGGGATGATGGACTGGAACAACGAGACAATGGACTTTAGCAGCATCAGAGCAGTGCAGTCTGGATGGTGAAAGCTGTGCAAAATGGCATTTGGAGGTCTGAGAGCTTTTAATGGTGGAACTGTGAGGAAGAGGATGGAGAGGAGGAGGAAGGCTGGGTGGGCATCAGGCTGTGTGTGCGTGAAGGTTGCTGAAGTCGCTGCTGTTGGTTGGCGGCACCAGAATCAAACAAATCCGAAAGTGAACTGCCCTCAGCTACCTTCATGTCCAGCTGGGCGGGACACTCGAAGTGGACACAGTGGAAAACCTGCAGAGACGTTCAGACAGAGGTCAAAACACAGCAAACATCCTGAGATCTAGTTCAGATTTAAACTAGATCTCAGTTTAAATCTCCCAGACACAGGGAGAACAGAATAATTCTCTAAAATGTTAAAGAAAGTAGATTTTCAGCTGCTCGGGTACCTCGTTAGCAGTGTTATGGGTCCCAACGATACGGACGAAGGAAGCAGGCTGATTCTCAAACTTCAAAGTCTGCCACGATCTGCAACAAATATTAAAATAAGTTTTAAACTGTCCTACTTCAGGATTGAGTCAACAGATCACAAATATGATTTCTTTCATTTATATTTGCAGAAAATCATCCAGTTCAGGAAAAACCTAGAAAAAAACTTTGATTGCTGCTCTATATAACCAAATCTCTCAGCACATTTCACTTCCCAAGAAGATGGCAGCCACCATTTAATGATAGTTGCAAAACATCCTGGGATGTTTCTAGTTTTGTGTTTAATCGACTTCAGAACAGAGACGATCATCCAGCTATGGAAACATTCAGAACATTTCTTATTTTCTGATGTGTTTAAAACTTTCAGCCTGTAGTGACTAATCACTGGAGTGATGTGTGTGACCAGAAAACCTCTAATGGTTGCAGTTTGGGAGGAAATGACATCACTACAACATTCTACTGAAGAACCCTGTTTGTTAGGTTTAGTATGATTCTAGTTTGTCATTTAGAACAAAAGAAATTAACCGAATTGGCCACCAAGCATGGCACAATCCTGTGGAGACGCCCTCTGCTGGTGGGACTATAGAAGTGCTATGTTACTGTGAGCATTGTGAATCTTTGGTCTACATTGGCCAAGGTCCCTGGCCCAATTTCAATTCATTAAATTACAAAGTCATTTTTTAGGTCATATTTGATGTGCATAGCATTTTTGTAACATAGTTAGATGCTTGTTCTATAAAACTGCACTGTGTGCCTGGAAAATTCATAATGCCGCCCCTTTAAATAACTTCAACAAGAAAAAAAAGTTCAAACAAATAATTTTAGACAGAACTAAACTCTGAGTCATTCTGACAAACGTAATTTTTATGCAGCGATTAAATCTGTATTCTTACGTTTACTCGCTCTTTGTTAAATTGTTAGGATTTAATGTTACATTAAAAGCTTCAATTCATGACAGCGTCATATAAAACTTGACTCCTGCTGAGGTTCGGCAGGAGTTGGAGCATTAGGAATGAGAGGTTCCTCACTGGCAGGCCACTCTGGTGCAATCCACTACTTTCGTCCACTGCTGCTGATTGGTGGAAACTTCAATGTAGTAACTATAGGAACGCTCGTCACAGTCCCAGAGGAGCAGCCTGGATCAACACAGGGAAACATAATCAGTAAAGTTAGATTTACTTTAACGTACAGAATGAAACGTGAGCTCAAAGCCTGAAAGGCAGATTTTACTCTACATGAACATCACTCACTTTTCAATTTACACCACTGACATTAAAATGAGGCACGAGAACATGAGGAATGAGTGAAAAATGAATCATGTTTCATGAATCACCTGTATTTCCCCAAAATCTTGACCTGACAACTTTCAGTTAAAAACAGAAAAGCATTGTTTACTCCTACCGTAGGAACAGTAGAATAAAGTGCGTCTCTGACAGTGGAACCGTTCAACACGGTGGTGGAACCTGACATGGTACCCGACCCATTACAGACCTTAAGGATCCGATGGAGTAGGGCTGGGCCAGCTGGATGACGATGGCTCCGGAGCCCAGCTGATGACACGTGTAGCCCGAGTCCCAGTCGTAGTTCCGAGTGTCGCCGTTCAGCAGAGCGTTTCTGCTGCGGCTCACTCCCTCGATCACACTGGCACAGGCTGCGATGGTGGCAGCGTTCTCACTGGGAACTGGGAACAGTGGGAGCAGCTCAGAGACAGGATGTGACATTTAAGTCCAATGATTTCACAGAGGAACATTAAGGTCATAACGCATGAAAGCTAATAATATAAAGCAAGTTTTCAGCCACAAACCTACCCACAAGGCCGTTCTCCAGCGTATATGGACGGTTGGTGAACATGCATTCAAAAGCTACGAGGTGAAACACCTTGTTGACCGTGTTGTGTGTTCCAACGATGCGAACATATCTGTAGACACACACACACAAAAAACATTAAACCAGAAAAACATCCAAAATTTGAAGACAGGAAAACAAACGAAAAAAATCTGGAGACTAAAATAAATGACACAGACATTTTGGTACACAGAATGAGCAACATTTGTTAATTTTCTACGCCCGTTGAGAGGACGTAAACCGCTTGAAGTTTCTAAAGAATTTATTTTGAGTGGGATAAACAGCTGTCAACAAAAAATTAAACAATAGAAATTCCAAAATATTAAAATGTTCTTGTTTTGTTTTCTTATTTCTCTAAATATTTAACACTTTAACACATTTAGTCTCAACTGTGAATCAGGATACATCTCAAAATAAATGCATATGAGCTCATATGCATCTTTTTCAATGTAGAAATATGAACACAATGAACAAAATCATGTTTAACAGAGATTTTAACAACTCTGCATCACTTTGTAAAGTTTTCAAACAATAAGAGAAACGTTTAGACTTCCAAATGCCAAAATATAGTCATTGCAAAACAAAAGCACATTTATTTTTAAATTAAGGATTTTACATGCTCTGTTATGAACTTAGAGGTTTGAGGTATATTTAGTTTGTAGAAAAAAATCTTTTTTGGCTTCATCTTTGTGTAATAAATAAGATAACAACATGGTATGATAATGAGATCATACCATAATGATCTCATCATTTGCACATGAAAAAGTCCAAACTCAAACATTTATACATCTCTTTATACATATATATTTATACATTTATACATCTCTTATACATCCAGTCGTAATGAAGTCAACCTGTTTTTATGGGCTAAAGTTTCGTAACTCATGTAAACATATCTTCCCTTAATCAGAGGCCTTAATGTATTTCTAAAGACCTGTTGAACAACAGCAGCGGCAGCAGGAACCAGGACAACTTTTATTTCCAGTTTCAGGCTCGCAAAACCACTCAAAGGCATTTAAACTCACTTAAAAAAAAATCACATTTAAATATTTTACACTGCAAAAATGACAAAGCTGAGTGTCTAAACACAAAGTTAAAAGTATTGTACTTCAGATTTATGTCTTTACAGCAGGTCAGAGGGTGCTGCTTAAAATATAATCAAAGTAACAATCAGGAAATGCAACATGCTGCTACTGCTTGTAGCAGCATGTTGCATTTAAAGGCTATGAATGAGTCATCTAATCATGTTTTATGTTTGCATCCATCACAACTGAGGCCAGTTCCTGGTAACGTTAGAAACAGCTGTTCAGTTTCCACAGCGACTCCCAGTTAAACAACATTATGAAATAACGAATTAACAGGTTAGAAATGACATAAAACCAGATAAGTAAAGATTAAACTCAATTACAATTACAACAAAAATGTAAGTTAAGCCTAAATTGATTGTTTTTGTTATTTTACTATAATATATGTGCTATATGAACCCATTTAGAGTTATACCTCACATTTCTTCAGATGTTTAACTCATCATCTTACAGGACTATCACACTTGGTTGAAAGTGAAATCATCTACAGGGAGAATCAAATCACTGAGAACGAATATCTGGAATTATTCACACGTTAGTTTCAACAGAAATAGAGGCTCAAATGAAACAGATCTGAAAGGTATTTTAACCTAAATGTTTGAGTTGAGATCTAACCACAGTGAGCGGAACTGAACCAGGAGAAAATAACAGTTTATTTTACCTGCAAACTCGTGGAGTGAAGTACAGATTCTGCCACGATCTGCAGAGGTACTTGGAGTGGTCGATGACCCGAACCCAGTCCAGCTCATCCATGGAAACCTCGATGTAGTACGAGTACGACCTGAAACAATATCATATCCTACTGGTTAGATTTACTGGAGACTGGTTTAAATGCCTTTAGAACGAGGATATAATCAGTTAAATCAATCAGTGCCTTCAACTCAACAGATGTTCTAGATAAACTAAATCATAACATTTCTAAAAGCAACAGTTATCAGCCAGAGTTTCATTTCCTTTGGGGATGCAGGTCGTCTCACCGGCTGTCTCTGTCCCACAGCAGCAGCCGGATGTGGTTGATGATGGACGGCTGGCCCAGTTTGACCTGGATGCCGGAGCGACCGTCCTCCTCAATGGGGTGTCTGGAGAACCCGTGGTCCAGGTCGTAGTTCTGGGTGTCTCCGTCCAGCAGAGCCGACTTCAGCTCTCCTTTGACCACCTGCGCTCCGTGCTTCATGGTGGCGATGTTCTCCTCTGGGACTGGGATCAGACACAGAGACAGTGATGTAAAAACGCTGAAGCCACTCCGCTGGTCCGGACAGAGCAGAACTCACTGAGCATTCCCCGGTAGTTGAGGTCCATGTTGCGGCTCTCTGAGCGGCTCTTTATGGCGTCCAGCAGGTCGTCGGGGCTCACCAGGCCGGACGGCCGCACAACGTTCAGCATCTCCGTCAGAGTCATGAGCGGCAGCCGCACCGCTGACATCACTTCCTGTGTGTCCACCCCGTCCTCGTGCTGCTGGCACCACCGACACAGAGCCTGGAAGATCTCCTTCTCACTGGCAGCAAAGGAGTCTCGACGGACCACAGTCAGCAGCGCCACCTGGAGGAAGATATTCAAATAAAGCATGGGTAGGATTTAAAAAGCCAACATTGAAGAGCTGAAACAATTAATAGGATGGATCAATGATTGAAATAATCATCAACTAATTTAGGAATTGATTAAGGCCTTTTGCTGAAAGAACAACACAGTCTGAGCAGTAGTAAACCAACACTGTACAAAAAATATACTCAATTTGTATTTAACATTAAACACCTTCTATGTGTTCTACCCAGCATTCCTCAAGTGGCAGTCTTAGCTTCACCTGGTTCAAATCCTCTGAAAAAAATCTCTTAATAAAAACCTTTTTCATCCAATTATTAATTGGTTAATCTAGAAATATAAATAATCAGTTTAGCTCTAAACTGTACTGATGCTAAGTCAAGCAGAAAAGGCTGAACTTTTTACATCAGTATTTTTTTAGTTGAAGATCCTTTGCTACAAGTGATTTATGATTCATTTACATTTTTAATGTATTTCAAATACTGTATGAAAAAGCTGTAAGTGGTTAAATGAAGAATCTGCAGAAGGTGCCATTTTTTGACTTACCAATCAATTAATGATTTATGGTATAATAAATTACTAAATTAATCACTAGTTGCAGCCCCACAACATTGCTTTTAATATTACCTCAAACTTTACAATTTTGTGTTTTTATAGGGCATGGATACAATTTAAAAATAAAAGCAAATCATAGAGATAACCTGTCAAGTTAGAGCTTTTCAAATCAATATCTACATAAAAATCAATCAGAGCAGTTGATTAGAGATAAAATACAAACAAAAATGTTAAATACGTCTAGACAGCTTGTCTGGATGTTTTCTCTGGACTGCAGCAGTAAGTAATGAGCTCCATCATGTTACCTTGGAGAGTGACAGAAAGCCGTCAGAGTTGAGAACCTCTGGAGCGTGTCTGTCCATGTACGCGCAGCAGGCCTCATTGAGCGCGCTCAGACAGTACAGGCTGGCCACGTCGAACACCAGGCACACGTTGTTGATGTGCAGGATGGTGCGCAGGAACTCGCAGGTGGAGTCCTCCAGAGGCTGCAGGCCGTAGCGGTGAGCCAAACCCAGGAAGTCCAGCAGCACCTCTTCCCGGGCAGAACTGAGGCTGGCCCGGCCCGTGTACAGGTAGTTCAGCAGCATGGAGAACGCTTCAGCCCGGGTCTCCTCCAAACGAACCTCAGCCTGGGGCTGGGACTCCTTCATCCCACCGTACAACAAGGCCCTGAAGCAGGCACAGAGATCAGAGTGATAACTATATTTAATCAGAGGGGTGTAACTGATAAATGTAGGTTTGGACTTCAGATGGCTACAGACTCACAGGGAAATTAATTCTTAAAATCAGAAGGAAGAAGACTGAGAAGAATCGCATTGTGTCATGTGATCACCGTAGCTTAAAATGATTATTTATGTCCAAAAGTCCAATATAATCAGTTTAATCTTCAGGAAAAGACAGATTATATTTGATAAACTGCAACTATATTTACAACATTTACGTATGAAATTAAAACTGGAGTCAGATGTCACTTGTTTTCTAAATGATCTAGCTGCACACCAACTGCTGTGAAAAGTAAGTATTCATATAATGGATATAGGACTGTAGCTCTCATGGTGGCAGCATGTTGGACATGATAAGGTACATTAATAAATTAGGTTGGTTTCAATATTTTTTTTACAATTATTCCCTCTGATTCTGGATGCTCTGCAGCTGGAAGGATTTTAGTTTTTTCTTTTACTTTAAACCAGTTGTGAAGCACAACCATGACAGCAAGGTGTTTTTTTAATAACTTCCATCTGTCATGATGGATAATGGGGTCATATCCCCGACCCCAACATCTCTCTGCCCGCCATTCTAACCAAACAGCCAGACAGAGATTTAAAGAGGAGCGCCAAAAGCAGATGAAGTGGATTAGCAGTGCTAGCCAAGAACCAATGGTTTAATCCAGGACATGTTACTGAGGAATATCATGTCTGGTGCCCTGATATTGAGCTGTTAGCATGTCATGACAGTCATAAACAGTCTTCAGTCAGAGGCCTCTTCAGATTAGTTGTAAGACTGACTGCTACTGGGGATCATTTTAGTCCACAGCATCACCACCCACAACGAATTTTTGAATATCCTTTCATGATACAATGAAATTAAATTTTCCTTTGGGTTATACAAAATATTTTAACTGAATTAAATACTAGTGAAAATTTTTTAGTTGTAGTTATGGTTTTCGTAATTAAATTTGAATCCATTTAACTTAAATTGTGGATAATGACATGTCAGCAACAATGTGCGTCATGGCAAGAAGGGACAATAAACACTGATTATTTCAAAACAAATATATTTTGTTTTTATAGAAAACTACTAGTTCATATATGACTAAGTATTTTAGAAGATTTAATAAAGCCTATCAATTGCAGAGATCCCTTAGACCACAGAAAAACAGCAGGACCGATGAATCCGAACTTGCAGTGGTACCTGAAGTAGTGGCATCGAGCCGCCAGGATGACCCGGTGCGCCGGGAAGCTCTTTCCCTCCACAACGAAGGTGACGTCGCTGTACTCCTCTCCCAGCACCAGCACTCCGAGCTGCTCCGACAGCAGGTGGATGTGGTCGATCTCCGACACGGAGGCCAGAGGCCGCAGAGGATGACTGTTGCTCATGGTCTAAGGTTTCCCCAGACACATCTAACGCACAGAGCAGACATGCAAACAAACCCAGTGACTGAAACCTGAAGCAGACGGGACATTTTCTAGAACCTCCCACCGTTAGCATGCTACATGCTAATAACACTGAACTCGGCGGCTCAGCAAGAAATATATATTAAACAACAAATGTTTTACCTCACAGTTCATATATGTTAACACATGTAAAATATTAAACATAAGAAAGTGCTATTTCATAGACTGTGCCGGTTTGTAGCCGCTAACAAACGGCTAACTGACCACCAGGATTGTTTGTTAACGTCATTCTGCGTTTAAAACTTACCGAACTACTAACAGCCACTTCCGGTTGTGTTTTCAGCTGTTTTGATAAATAAAGACGGAGTTAATTGTTCGCGATCTCAAAGGAAATAAAACCCAGCAACAAATTCAAGGTTCGGCCGACATCGCAACACTGGAAATTGATACTGTTACCACGGAGGAAAACTTCCGGTTCCTGCCCCAGTTTGAACATAAACCGCAGCGCCCCCTCCTGGATTGGAGAACGTTTTACACGTTAAATCTGAAAAGGAGACAACAGGAGCTTGACCCCTGCTTGATCTATCTTTTCTCATCCCTTTTTAAAATTAAACTGTTCTTCAGTTTATATGACAGCAGATTATATGTTGTATAAAAACTTTTCTTCATTGCATTTTATGGTTTATTTATCTTTTGTAAATTCTCCAGTCATACAAATTAATCAACAGAATTTTGTTGTCTTTATTAAACATATATGCAAATAAAATAAAAATGGAGAGCTTAATTTCCTCTTGAATTTTATGGACAAAAACAGCATCTAATATAAATCCCGAGGCATTAATACATACCCCTTCACATACAGTATAAATTTCATTCACATTTCACCAGCAAGTGGCATCACACAAACACGACGTAATAATTGAGCTTTATTATTTGGAAACCTGTAATTATTCTAGCAGAAAATAAAAGGACTTTTCTAAAAATCATAACAATCATCAGACCCGTATAAGGATCATCAGTAAATGATTGAATAATTCCAAATGAGATCCTGTGCAAACTTTAGCTCTCAAAACGTCTCTTTGCTGTTCTCACACATCTACTTCTCTAAGTTGGTGGTTTCTTTTAAGAAATATGACCACAAAAAAACAAAACTTGAGGGTTAGAGAGCCGTTCTCCTTTTTTGTCCAGCTTCAAAATCTCCCGCTGAAGATGGCTGTTATGACTTTTAGTTCCACATCTCAGTTACTCTGCTGGACGGAGTCATTTATGATACTAAAATACTAATTATATCGCATCCATTTTTCAGTCTCAAATAAAAATGAAAAATTTAAATATTAAACACTGAACCTGCAAAATAAAATTCCTGGTTTTCAGTTGGATATTGGAATTTAAAGCAAAAAACAAACATTGCAAAGCTCGGTTAATAAGTTATAGTAATTAACCATAGCACAGCTAAACAAGTGCAATATACAGTACATTATTTTCATTCTCTTATGCAGTTATCTATATTAATAATGAGGCATTTCCCTTTTTTAACAATGCACACCTGTAACAGCAAGTCTAACATTTAGCTCCTTCCTGGGACCTCAGACTGTTTGTTTGCCTATTTGATGGAAGCATAGAGGCTGCTGGGATCTACGGCGGGAGAGTTCACTGTGCTGTATGTCACAGCTTCACCTTCATCATCACCTTTAGCCTGCAGAAACAGAAAAGAAGCAGCAGCTCTGGTCAGACGTTTGCATACACCCATCATATTTATGTTGGCAATGAATTTCTAACCTAAAACAAGATCTACAAAAACTTTGAATAACAGGATAAAGACATTCACACATTCTAAATGTATACAGACATTGCATATACTTTTAGGTTAAATGGTCTCTTATGCAAGATGCACGTGGTTAAATATGCATCTTATTGTGTATTTGACCAAGTTCTTGGCAGAAATGGAAGCTTTCCTTAAAACGTTGGTTGGTTTTCTGCTTCAGACTCAACTTTTAAGCTCAGTTCTTAATTTTTAATAGAGATTAACTTGGGAAGGCCTTTCTAGGAGTGTTAAATTGGTCTAATTTAACTATTCCAGTACCAGTTCAGTGGATGTTTTGGACCACTGTAATGTTTGCAATGGAGATCTCAGAGCCTGTAGTTCAGAATGATTTCCCAAATTGTGTAAATCCACTTTTTCCTTCTCAGATTTTCACTGATTTACGAGGATTTTCCTGTTGTTCTGAGTAAAAGTCAATTTGACAAATAAACCTTTTTACGCTGGTTGAGGAACTACTAGGTTTGCTCAAACCTCACAAGTTAGAAACAAGAATAGCGACAGGTTACCCTGCTGCTGTTGGACTTCTTGGTGTAGCTGATGGAGGCGTAGGAGACTCCATTTTCTGGGTCAACCTGCAGAGAGTGAGAACCGCTCAGTAGCAAGGGATGCATGCAGACACACTACTTCTCCTAAACAGTGTGGCTTATGTCTCAAGATAGTTCTCTTGTCATTTCTTGTTTCACATTTTCCTTTTCCTGTTATGGAGCAGCTCACAGAAACTTCAGCTTTTTTTTTAAACAATCTTCTTCAACAAGCAGCATTTACACACATTTTAGTTATCTCTAATAACTAGAGAGGCTGTTATTTACCTGTTGCTGATTTTCAGATGCAGATTGAGTCTCTGCAGGTTTAAGAGTGACAGACTGTAGAAACATAGTCAGATTAATCTGGGTCAGTTTTTCAATATGTTATTTGAAATATTTTACAACCAAAGTGCAACTAAATTCATGCAGATGTCATATATCCTGAGGCAAGATTGCTGCTTTAATTCAATGCACACATTTGGATAAACAAAATAATAATCAGCTTCATACTTGTTTATCTGCTACAAACTTCCTATAATTCCTTTCTTTACATTTTGTAAAGTAAAACACATTTAAAACAAGAAAATTTTTAAACTCACGTCATTGGAAATCTGTTTAGCTTTGTGGCCTAAAAAATGAAAAAAGATTTCAGATTAGCCTCTTAAGTTTCTTCAGAAGTTAAATTCTGGTCAACTGAATGTCTTGGACTTAAAAAAATCACCTCTTGCTCTGTTTAACAGGATGAACAGAATTGTTATCAAGGCCACTAGAAGCACAGGTAGAGTGATGTACAACCACAGAAAAGCTTAAAAGGAAGAATGAAATGTCAATAAAATAAGTATTTAAAGAATCATTCTGAGGTTAATTTGTGATTAAAAGCAACAGTAAATGTGAACAAGTAAAACTTACTTTGTTCCCCATCTGGATCACGTGTTGGAGTGTTTGTACTTCTTATGGCTGATGTTCCATCTAGTTTAGTTGTAACTGTGGTTTCCTCAGTTGTTTGTATTTTGTCTGGTTTAGTTGTAACTGCCGATGTGGTTGTTGTTTTGTCTTTCTCTAAAAATGGAGCATAAGTCAACAATACTTCTTAGAAAAAAATTGTTTTATGTGATTAATATATTTACAAGAGACTTTTAACTTCATAATTTCTCACCTGATGGACGAGAGTTGAAGGTAAAAAGCTGAACTTTATTTTCTATCTTTACTTCACACTTGAACGTGTTAAACCTTGACTGGTAAAAGTGATGAGACGTCTGGAAGGCGACAGCAGCAGAGCAGGAAGACGATGATTCTGTTATTTCTTTGTTGTCTTTATCCAAAAGGTTACCATTATACAACCACTTCACTGAGTGTTTACATGGTTCATCTGTCACCACAGAGCAGTTTAATGTCATCTTGTTCTGGTCCTCATGTTCTGTCACTGAGGAGGATTTGAAAGAGAAAAGCAGAGTAACTATATGGTTACTTCAGTTTATGAAACCATTATGATTCTGCTGTCAGCAGGTTGTTGTCACTAAGAGCTGAAGATGAAAATATTGTATAATACTCACAGTGAACGAGAGAAAGACGAACCACAGCATCTGGACCAAACTGACCTTCTCCTGGTTTCTCAAACTGTCTGCAGTTGTACCGACCAACATCCTCAGCTGTGACTTTCTTTACAACCAGAGAACAGTTTGCAGAAACACTCAGTCTGTCTGATCTGGTAACCTTAACCTGCCCAAGATTAACTAACTCTACAGCTTGTCGACCTGCTTTACTGTAGACCCAGGATGTTGTGCCACAGTTACTGTGACCATCAATCACATTTTCACAGGACAAAGTGACGTCATCTCCAGCTCTGACAGTGTAGTAGAGAGACAGATCTCTGCTCAGAGCTCCTGATGACACAAAACCAGAAATATTCACATAAGAAATATAAATAAAGAATAACTGTAGAGACATTTTATATCTTCTAGAATCAGATTATCAACAGGAAGTTAAACTCAGGTACTTCCTTATGAAACTACCAACATGATGCATCGATGAAACAGTGATGTTAATGTTGAAATGAAGAGAATTTAATAAACAGTAGCTGTTCAGAGTCTCACCTGTAAACTGCAGGATGAAAAACAGAAACATTTTCCTCCACATAGGATCCTCCATGGCTGCTCTCTGCTTCATCGTCTCTCTGCTTCCTGAACCTCAGTGACAACTTGAGCTCTTAAACTTCTATATTTTTACTTCCTGTAGTTATTCAGGTTTTAACTTCGTCATGAAATCTGCAAGGCTTCACACCACAGCTGGTGGTGTAATGTAGAAATGTTGGGTCAGTTTCTGTGTCTTCATTTTGAATTCAGAATGAACTGCTGTGTTTAAGACACTGAAATGCTGCAAATTTACAACAAATTTAGATGATGAGACTCATCTAACGTAACATGATCTTATTGTGGATTAATGACAAAAATAATTGATTTAGGAAATATTGAACAAAATCTCCATATTAATGTGGCTGTAGAAGCAGCAGAGGTCTGAACGTGGCAAAAATGACTTCACTCTCTGTGGGTAACAGCAGCATCAAGCATTCATTTAGTGCATCTAAAGCTGTGACTGGTAATAGATTGATATTAAGTTTAAAACTAAATATGGTCTAAATTTTAAGATAAAAAATTTTATTGTTATCACCAAACATTTTGACAAATTATCTGTAAATTTATGATAAGGAGTTCTGCTTAACTCACCAACAGGTTAAGGTGGATCAAGTGTCACAACAACTAATAATGAATCAATTCTATAAATTAAAGACACGTCCACCTTAAATCAGATCAGTATATTAACAAAATGTCATTTCAGCTGCTTCACTCCATCTCTGACAACAAAGTGAGATCTTTGTTCAGCTGCTGCTGAGGAGATGAGAGAAAGTAAATCAGGAATATGCAGCTTTGTGTCACAATAATCAACATAAATGATTCATTTTCATCTTGAGATAATTTAAACAGATTTGAACATTTTCATTAAATCAGTTTAAAGATGATCCAACACAATCAGTAGATTTACTATACCTGTATTCATACCTGTAACATTTAGAATCAATAAGAAAAACATTTTAATCCATCTGAATTTAGCCATCAATAGTCTCTTGTTCTCAGTATTTATCTCTGGTAGAGATGGAGACTCTTATTACTGACCCACATGATGTCACTTCCTCATATTGACTGATGGTTACGGACTTCTTTAAAACTTAAGCTGGTTCAGATATGGTACAAATGCAGTCAGAGGCCAAAGCAAAATCATTTATAGACTTTAAAACTGAACTGATTATAGAGAAAGGTCAGAAGGTTAAAGGATTAAAGAAAAATAAAGTTGCCCCTCCTTTTTAACAGGAAAATAATTGACCAGTAAATGTAAAGAGACAACAGCAGCAGGTGAGATCATTAAGGTTTCTGAAGGTGAGGTGCTAAAAAGAGGAAGATGATGAATGTGTGAAAGTTACAGTTCAGATATGTGACAAGGTTAAGATGTGTTGCTGATCTCAGAGCTTTCAATTCCTCAAGGTTCCACTGAAAAGTTTATTTCTGTGAACTAAAGAGAAAGTTTTCTTAGACTGTGGCTAAAGAGCTAAGAAGGTTTTAACTGTTAAAGATGAGCAAATAAAAAGTGGTTAAAACTCTGATGAGAACATCAGAGTTATTAGAGTCATATAACAAAAAATGAAACAAACTAAAACAAGATGTTTCTCAAAATGGTTAAGACTAGCCGACCAGATTTTACCAATAGATATTATCTAATTGGGCTGCACAGTGGCGCAGTTGGTAGCACTGTTGCCTTGCAGCAAGAAGGTCCTGGTTTCGATTCCCGGCCCGGGGTCCTCTTTCTGCATGGAGTTTGCATGTTCTCCCTGTGCATGCGTGGGTTCTCTCCGGGTACGCCGGCTTCCTCCCACAGTCCAAAAATGTGACTGTTAGGTCAATTGGTCTATCTAAATTCTCCCTAGGTGTGAGAGTGTGTGTGCATGGTTGTGTGTCCTGTATGTCTCTGTGTTACACTGCGACAGACTGGCGACCTGTCCAGGGTGACCCCGCCTCTCGCCTAGAACGTAGCTGGAGAGGCACCGGCAACCCTCCCGACCCCGTTAGGCACAAGGGTGAACATAAAATGGATGGATGGATATTATTTAATGTCTCCACTAATAACAAGCCACTCAAACCTCTCAATATTCATATCTGACAAATGATGTTAATAACTGACTGAACCTGCTGCAGGCAGAGAGACCAGCTGTGGGTCTGTTAGCACATCAGAGAAGGAAGAATGAAGTCACACATTTAAACTGTTTTATTATTTTTAATTTGGCTCTCTGAGCATGGAAACCGCTGCAGAAATAGTGTTTAATTTCCATGGGATGATTTGATCAGCTGACATGTTTAAACGGATTTATAATTTATATAAAAAAACAATGACTTCAGTGCATTGAAAGATGCTGCATTTAAAAATATAGTTTTAATGGGTGTTCAGTGAACGTCTGACACTTGTCAGCATGAGATTATGTAAATAAACCTTAAATCTGAACACAGTGAATAAAGCAGATCTATGATCTGTAGCTCTATAGAAATGTTTAGTGTCTTCCTACCTGTGAGCTGCAGGATGATGAAGAAAAAGCCTTGAATCCAGGGGAGTTGAGCCATTGTGCGTCTGTTGCTCTCAGAACTGACTGACTGCCTCCTGAACACAGATAAAGATTCTACTTCCTGATTCTCACGACTTCCTCATTCTGACTGATGGAGGCTCATCGCTTTATTTGGTCAAATCATCTGGTCCATCATAGTTAGCATATTATTTTACTTTTAAAATAGATATGCTGGTTTCCAGTTTGGGGGCTGCACAGTGGCGCAGTTGGTAGCACTGTTGCCTTGCAGCAAGAAGGTCCTGGGTTCGATTCCCGGCCCAGGGTCTTTCTGCACGGAGTTTGCATGTTCTCCCTGTGCATGGCGGGTTCTCTCCGGGTTCTCCGGCTTCCTCCCACAGTCCAAAAACATGACTGTTAGGTCAATTGGTCTCTCTAAATTCTCCCTAGGTGTGAGAGTGTGTGTGCATGGTTGTGTGTCCTGTATGTCTCTGTGTTGCCCTGCGACAGACTGGCGACCTGTCCAGGTGAATCCTGCCTCTCGCCTAGAACGTAGCTGGAGATAGGCACCAACACCCCTCCTGATCGCTCTAAGGGACGAGGGCGTACAGAAAATGGGTTTCCAGTTTGATCTCTGAATAGTTTTTCTGTGAAATGATGAGGAAGTGTTTGTTGTAGTGAAAAGCAGCAGCAGAGCTCTGAGTTTTGAACCCACAATAACCACATAAATACACGTGGTTAGAACGTTGATGGGAACATTTTATTAAACCATCAACTCAGTTTATTTTAAACCTGCAGCTACAGAGCAACACATTTACAGAGTCATATTTTACTGTTTATGGGCATTACACTTCCTGGACACCTAACTGGTAAAATGGTGATTATCTTTAAGGATATGGAAAAACCTGCATACAAATTAATCATTTTAAGGCAATAAACTAAAAAAGTACAGTTGTCAGAAAAGACATTTTCAGTGAGGATAAAATCAGAAACTTTGAATCCTCATTTGAGCTGCAGCTCAGTAAAACACAAAAATGACAGCCAAACCCATCTGATTTCTGATTGGATGTCTTAAATTATGATTGACATTGACATAAATGATTGCCATTTTGAGGAGATTTAAGTAATTGAAATAGCTAAAATCAGTTTAAAGATTATCCAACACAATCAAAGGAAGAACTATAACTTCATCCTTACCTGTAACTGTTCAATAATAAAACATTTTAATCCAGCTCATTTCTGACCAGCAGCAGGCGAGGCGGTGAAGAGTCTAATCCAAGGACACAACGAGAGTCGAACTCAGAGGGCATCCCACTGGGAAACTGTGGGAAGAACTCCTCGTTTGTTTAAAGGGAAAATATTGATTAATAAATGTTCAGAGTGAACAGCATCATTTGCCCTGTGTCCTTTAAAGGGCAAAGGGTGAGATCAGTATGTTTTCTGACAGTGAGGTGTTAACCAGAGAAAGATCACGAATGTGTGAAAATTACACTTAGATATGTGTGAACACCCCGGTCAGTTTCTCACCTCCCTGAAGAAGTTAAGATGTGTAGCTGATCTCAGACCCTTTATTGGTTCATGGTTCCACTGAATGGTTTATTTCTGAGAAGAAAAGAGGAAGTTTTTTGTGAGAATGTGGCTAACGAGCTCTGAAGGTTTTAACTGTTAAAAATGAGATGGTTAAAACACTGATGAGCACATGGAAACCATTTTGTTTCCTGTAAACTGAAATATGGTTAAAGAAGCTGCATTTAAGAAAGAACTGAATAAAACTATGTACTCATACATGTCTGGTTATCACATGGTGCCCAAAGTGGGTCCTGCAGGCCCGGCATCCTGCATGTTTTAGTTCTCTCCCTGCTGGTAACAATAACCTTTTCAGCATGTTAATGTTCTTCTTATAGCTTCTAATGAACCATCATTTGATCCAGGTGAGTTAAACCAGGGAGAAAACTAAAACATGCAGGATGCCGGGCCTCCAGGACCCACTTTGGGCCCCACTGGTTTATGACATGAAACACAATGCAAGATGACTAAAAAAAGAAAGAAAAATCAACATGTGATTATTTTTAGATTACATTAATGTTGTAAATAGATGCATTTTCTCTTTTGTTAGGGTCTATTAGAGACTCTGATATTTAAGCTGAAGAATCCAGGAGATCTGATTGGAGTCAGTGATGAAAAGTCCAGTTTTATGGATCCATCACAGTTACCATTTCCTTTTACTTTTTAAGATGTGCTGGTTTCCAGTTTGATATCTGCCATGTTTTTCTGTTAGATGATGAGGAAGTGAACAGCAGCAGCAGCAGAGCTCTGAGGTTTTAACCCACAATAACCACATAAATACACTTTATTAGAACGTTGATGGGAACATTTTATTCACTAATCAACTCAGTTTATTTTAAACCTGCAGCTACAGAGCAACACATTTACAGAATCATATTTTACCTGAAACTCAGTAGAACCAGGTCTGACAGCCAAACCCTTCTGTTCTCTGATTGGATAGTTGAATTTGTGATTGACATGACATTGACCAATCAGCTGAGATTGGTCAATGTTTTGGACCTGCAGCTTTAAAATTCATGTAAGTTAAGTTAATTATCTCAATGCAAAGTTTTACTAGCAACTTTTTGATTTGTAAACAGAGATTAAGATTAAATGTGGAACTGGTGTAATTATTTCATTATTTTTTATTTTTGCTCTTATTTAAACTTAAATTAACTTTAGATGCACAAACTGTCGTGTTCTGTGTTTTCTGTGTGTTAATTTCGAGTTTTCAGTGTCTCCGTGTTGTCCTGTTCTCCCCTTGATTAGTCCCCAGGTGTTTCTTGTTCCCTGATTACCCCCAGTGTATTTAGTGTCACCTGTGTGTCAGTTCTTTGTCGGGTCCTTGTCTAATGTGCATCCTGTCATTCGTGTTGTCCATTCGTGTTAACGGTTGTTACCGGCGTTGAGCCCTCGGACGTGCTGCCCGTTGATTGGACTGTGTTGTCTTTATTAAAATCAATCATTCATCTTACCTGGGTCTGCTGCGTCTGCCTCACCACCTCAACACCACCAACTCATGACAGAAGGACCCGACCAGAACGACGTGAGGAAGCAGCTTCATGGCTCATGGTACCAGGAGGTACGGATCCAGCAGCAGTTGGAGTTGGCTCAGAGGGATCTCTACAGGGACGTAGAGATCCTGCCATCTCCGCTGCTGCTGGAGGAAATGGGGCTGGATTCTGTTGTTGCGCAACACCCCCCCCCTCCTTTCTGTCTCTACTCTCTCACTCTCGTACTTCCTCTTCTGAGAGGGGAGATGTGCTACCAGCTCTCCGTCTAACGGGTCCGTTGAGTTTCCTAAATCTGCTGGGATTTACCCTGTCCAGAACTGAAGTAAACTCTGTTTAAGCTGGTTTCGAGAAACGATTCGCCTGGTTATCTGACGGCCTACATCCAGGTGTCCCACCCTTCTTCCCCCTGTGAATTAGCCAGACTGAGCAGCCTACAGCCAACTAGTTTCACAGAGCACACCTGTTAACGGTCGCTCGTTCTCTATTTTACAACTTGCATTTGTTATTGAACCAGGTAGGTTTTAGTGACTCGGTCGAGTCCCAAGAATGATGTTTTACATATGGGCTACCAGCAACCTAAAAACATTTTCCACCTCTTCCTCTCCAGAATCAAACATCACAGCTATTTTACAACCATCAAAGAACTTTAAGGTGACTCATTAACTGAATGTCCACAACATCTTTTAGATTTTCTTTATGCTAAATATTTTATTAGTAAGGCATTTTTGCAAGGGTCAGTACAGCTTAATTCAGTAGCAGAAATAATCAAATAAGTAAAATCAATCATCTAGTCTATCTTTCCCTACTGCTGACACTGAGAACTAAAAAAGGAACCTTAGAGCGAGACGGACGGAGTTTGGCGCCTCGAACCCCAGACCTGGCTTGATGATGAAGAAGGTGTGGCAGCAGGAGGAGGAAGTTGATCGACGAAGGCAGGGATCTCTGTAGGTCCGATGAACTTCTTCTCCGCATGGATGGTGAGGTCACACAGGACTTGGTGCTGGCAGGAAAAAAGGCACCAGTTCTTCTTCCTTGTCTTTGTCTTCATCTTTGTCTTTGGGGTCAGAACCCAGCCGATGAGAGAAGTGCGATTCGAAGCCACAGATTGTGGGCCAGACGGGTTGGTCTCCATGAGCGGGACAGTCTTCGGCTCCGTGGCTCCGGCTCTTCTTCAGCTGCAGAGTTCTTTGTCCATCTCGATCTTGGCTCGAAGCTGCCCGGAGGATCCAACGAAAGGTTCCTCTTTTGCACCCACCTTTTATAGGGTTTATCCACCCCCCTGGTGCGCCTGCTGTCTGCTTAGACAGATGATCTCATATCCATCACTGTCTTACAGACATTTCCTGATGTCTGAGCCAATGTCTCAGGGCTGCTCAACCTCCTGTTTCCATATAAGGTGCTGATCATCTCTGCTCTCCTGTTAGTTCCCCTTTTTCCCTTAGCCTGTCACCTTTCACCTACCATCTACCTCCAACATATCAGTGATGTTTAATTGCAGTTTTATAACCTTTTACACCATTTCAAGTTCAATGTCAAAATCACATTTATATCACATTTATTTTTTTTAGCTTCTCTGATTTAGCATTCATTTATAATTTTATAACCATAACTTATTAATTATTCTTATTATAATCTTAATGTGAGTTATTACAGATGTTTTCTGAAAAGAAACCAAGAATAATCTATTATTCTAATTATTTGATACCAAAGTTACATTTGCTTGTTTTTCTTATAAGTGTTCTCACAAATATAAGTGTAAGTATTATTACAAGTAAATCAATATTAATATAAGTATTTTACTTTGAATCTTATCAAATTACTCAAAATGTTTAGATTTAATTTTTTAAAACTTTCATGCTTTAAAATAGTCTCAGCTATTTTTATAAATCTGCAGGCTGGAAACTTCCTCTTTTTCCAGGAAACCTGCTTTTCCTGTTTAATGACTCTCTCTGACTGACTATGATTTCTTATGATTAGATAGAAAAAAGTAGAATTAAAGCAAAGTTTGCATGAGACAAAAACAACACACACAACCAGATTTATTTTATTGACACTTAAGTCTAATGTTGGGCCTTGATGTCACTTGAGTGATTCATTATAAAGATAACTTTATTTATTATTACTGTTAAACTAACTTTATTGACACTTAAGTCTACTGCTGGGCCTTGATGTCACTTGAGTGATTCATTTTAAAGATAACTTTATTTATTATTACTGTTAAACTAAAATCTCCAGCATGGGGAAGTGGGATGAGCTCGGATTTTCTTGACAATTCGGACTATGATCTATGGAGGAACCAATGTCATACCCCACCAGTCACCACTCCAGAGCCCCCCGGATTTGGTCCCCGCCGTTACCTTCGCCCGGGATGACAGCGACGTGAGCCGCTGGTGGAGCCGGCCCCTCGTCGTTTTCCGGAAGACAGCGACGTGAGCCGCCGGCGGACCCGGCCCCTCGTCGCTTTCCGGAACCGCCACCTCCTCTGCCGGCCCCGAGGCTTCGCTCCGGCTCACCTCCGCTGCCGGCTCCGAGGCTTAGCTCCGGCTCACCTCAGCTGCCGGCTCCGAGGCTTCGCTCTGTCATTCCTCCGCCGCCGGTCGAAGGCTTCGCTCCGTCATTCCTCCGCCGCCGGTCGAAGGGTTCGCTCTGTCATTCCTCCGCCGCCGGTCCAAGGGTTCGCTCCGGCATTCCTCCACCGCGGGCCCCGAGGCTTGGCTCCGGCTCACCTCCGCTCCGGCCCCGAGGCTTGGCTCCGGCTCACCTCCGCCGCCGGCCCTGAGGCCTCGCTCCGGCTCACCTCCGCTGCCGGCTCCGAGGCTCCTCTCTGGACTTCCTCCGCTGCCAGCTCCAAGGGTCCGCTCCGGACCACTTCCGCCTCTCAGCGTTCCTCCCGAGACCCCGACTCTCTGCGTTCCTCCCGAGACCCCGACTCTCTGCGTTCCTCCCGAGACCCCGACTCTCTGCGTTTCTCCCGAGACACTGACTCTCTGCGTTCCTTGCCGCCTCTGGGCGGCCCGGGACTCCTCGTCGTCGCCTCCGGCACCGCGGACGGCCACCGGACCACCTCCGTGGTTGCCGCCTCCAGTGCCGCTGTTGGCCGCAGGACCACCTCCATGGTTCCCGCCTCCAGTGCCGCTGTTGGCCGCCGGACCACCTCCGTGGTTCCCGCCTCCTTTGCCTCCGCCCACCCTGTGGGTAGTTTTTTGTTTGTTTTTGGACTCTTGGCCCTTCCTGTGCCTCCACCCTCTCCGTTGGGTAGTTTTCTGTTGTTGTTTTGGACTCTGGCCCCCCGTCCAGCGCCCCTCCGCCCACCCTTGTTGTGTTTTTTTTTGTTTGTTTTTTGGGCGTCTGGTAGCCGCCTTTGAGGAGGGGGTACTGTCGTGTTCTGTGTTTTCTGTGTGTTAATTTCGAGTTTTCAGTGTCTCTGTGTCTCCGTGTTGTCCTTTTATATAGAATGGATTTTTTACATGCACGTATTTCCATTTACACAGGTACAAAACAGAAATTGACATTTTATCCCAAAAGATTTCAAATGTAATTAAAGCCGCAAGCGGCGTCAGTTGGCCCTAGCAGCTCAGAGCCTCTCCGGCCTATTGGCCACCGCGGGGGTTAGTTCCCGCGCCCGTCTGCCAGGTGATACACATTGATGCGTTTGGCAGCACTTCCCGACGACACACAAAAAATCTGGTGCAGATTGGCCGATGTAGTGAGGAGATACAGCTGATGGATTAAACTAGGGGGCGCAGTGGAGTCAAATTACAATTCAGTGCTATTGGGCTCCTTAGAGGTTCACAAGAGTCAATCATAAAATATTACGTGGAAATAAGATGATGCATGTATGATTTAGAGATGACCGTATCTGTTTCTCCGTCGATCACTTTGTCATTGGTGGAATCACGCTGACCCCTATTGACAATATGGACCAGCTGTATTTTGGTATTAATAAATAAAATTTATGAATTCAACTCACTGACTCTTCTTCAACATCATAGATCAAGAACTCAGCATGGAGAAGGATAATTCTCCACACTGTTCAGTTACTGCTTTACTCATCAGGATGACATAATTAATTCATGACGCTCTGCAGCACAAACCAGGAAAAAATTCATTTTTTTGAATTACCTATTAACAAAATTGATATTTTACTAATATTTTTATGTTAATATACACCACAGTTGAATTCCAACATCAATGATAAAAAAATCTTGCAGAAGGTAACCAAAGTAGGTAGCGCCCCCTTGTGTTCAATATGAATATTTTTGAAACAGAAACAAAACTTTGAGCAGTTTTACAGCAACTGAGAAAATACAGAAAAAAAAATCCATTTAAATAAATTAAAAAACAACTTCAAAATGATAGAAAATACACCTTAAAAATAAACTGATGTTAATAAATCAAGCAAGGATGTAGTACATTTAAACTGACAATAGGTGACAGTAGTGATGCTGTTTTTTTATTTAAATGTGCAAACAGAAAAAATTATCACAGGACAGCATAGATTTTTAAACGGGTAATGATGTATTTTCCCTCATTGCAGTTTCATAATGCAATGGGGAAACGTTGTTACCTTAAGTTGTTATCAAGTCACTAATAAATGATTTAAAACAGAAAGAAAATCTCTAGAAAATGAATTTAAAAAGAAAAAGTAACACAATAAATTACAGTAAAGAGAATCAAATAACAGTTTGGGACTGAATATATTGAGGACTGGGTAATATTCATGAGTGGATTTTGACATAAACCAAACAGTCTCAAGGGTTTTTACAGTTCATCTTCTTCATCATCACCACTCTGCAAATAAAAAACAAACATTTCTTTTGAGATAAAACCATTTTGTTGACAATGAATGAAGGAGAAAATGAACATCAGGCAACGACAATATAAACAAAGGACCTTAAAGGAAACCCAGCTTTATCTGACAAATATCCTCAAAGATAAACATTTATACAAAATTTAACAAAAAAAATGCTTGTCCACAAAAACATGCATAAATCATTGAATATCCAAGTTTAACTTACTTTGTTTCTTACAGTCCATGTTTTGTTTCCTAAAACAAAAAAAGGATGGTAAATTTTAAGTGAATTGTCAGTGAAATCTGTCAGATCTTTAGTATTTACCTTTGATTCTTATCCAGATGTGAACGACCAGAACAGTTCCTGAAAGTGCCACTAAACCCAGAGAGAAGATGATGATCTTTATTCCTGAAAATAAAAAACAAATATCAGTTTACTGTCACTTCATATTTCACATTTGTTAATTTTCACATCATCAAACTCTAAAAAGAAATCTAAAATAGTCCACATCATTAATTCCAGTGATTTCTGATAGAACAGTTTGCAGCAATGATATTAGGTTTAAAATCAAACTAAGATGCAGAATCTTCACATGTAAACGAGCAGAAAACCTTAAAATAACTTAATATGTTGTCATATGGTTATTTCAGTAAATATATCATTTGGGGCGCATAAAATTTCCTGTTTCTAGTGTCTCCGGCCTACAAAAGCTTGATACTAACATTGTCCCTCCAGAAACTCTTCCTCTCTCCTTTTGCATGTTTTTTTGGTTTTGCTTCCAACGGATCCATCAATACAAAATCATTTGGATTTGGTTTGATAACCATACAAGAGATTGGGTCATTAAAAACTATTTGATAATAATGAGTCAGGGAACTTTCCCCCCAAACATTTACTCCATGCAGTTTGAGTGACAAACACATAGACAGAAATAAATAAACTTACAACCTTAAGTTTCACAGTAACATGCAACATCATTACCTTCATTGGACAAAGAATTTCTCGTAGGCAAAACTGATGTGGCATCTTCAGCTTTTCTTGTTGGGTTACATGTAGTTGTACCTGCACACAAACAAAACCAAGAAGTTTTTAGGTTTATGTTTTCACTCTGCATGAAAAAAATAATACATGCAAACCCAAACCAGAAATTCCAGAAGAATAGATATTTCTAATAATTTTAATCAGCCTGAAGCAAAAACTTTTCTCACCTGATTTATCTTCTGTGAACTGATGGTTGAAGTTGAAGATCTGTTTGGTTTCACCGTCTGTGACTTCACACTGGAACTCACACCTCTGTGTGTAGGAAAGATCCAGAAAACAAACTGCAGCAGAGCAGCCAGAGTGTTGTGTTGGACAGTTGATCGAAGCGATATTCCCAGTAGAACAGTCAGTCAGCCATTTCACGCTGTATTCACACTGACCACGTGTCTCCACAGAGCAGGTTAATGTCACCACATCTGTAACCTTCTGCTCACTCACTGGTCAAGAAATAAGATATTGGAAGAGAAATTTTATACAAATTATAGAAAATATGTGTCAAGGAAACCCGAGAACATCCCACTTCCCAATGCTGAAGATTTTAGTTTAACAGTAACAATAAATAAAGTTATCTTTAAAGCTAATCACACAAGTGACATCTAGGCCCAACAGTAGACTTAGACGTCAATAAAATCCATCTGGTTGTGTGTGTTGCTTTTGTCTCCTGCAGACTTTGCTTTAATTCTACCTCTTTTTTCTATCTAATCATAAGAAATCATAGTCAGACATGGAGAGTCATGAAACAGGAAGAGCAGGTTTTCCAAAAAATGAGGAAGTAAGTTTCCAGCCTGCAGATTTATAAAAATAGTTGAGACTATTCCTTATTTAAAAACATGAAAGTTTTAAAGAATAAAGTCTAAACATTTTGAGTAATTGGATAAGATTCAAAGTAAAATACTTATATTATTATTGGTTTATTTGTAAGAATATTTACACTTACATTTGTGGGAACACTTACAAGTAAAACATGTAACTGTAACTTTGGTATCAAATAATTAGAATCATGGATTATTCTTGGTTTCTTTTCAGAAAACATATGTAATAACTCACATTAAGATTATAATAAGAGTAACTAATAAGTTATGGTTATAAAATTATAAATGAATGCTAAATCAGAGAAGCTAAAGAAGTTATAAATGTGATTTTGACAGAACTTGAAATGGTGTAAAAAGGTGTAACTGCAATTAAACATCACTGATATGTTGGAGGTAGATGGTAGGTGAAAGGTGAAAGGTTAGGGGAAAAAGGGGAACTAACAGGAGAGCAGAGATGATCAACGCCTTATTTGGAAACAGGTTGTTGGACAACTTAAACTTTTCAAAGAAAAGGTTGTGCAGGCAATGGACATAGGAGGTTGAGCAACCCTGAAACATTAGCACAGACATCAGGACATACTGTCTATAAGACAGTGATGGATATGAGATCATCTGTCTGAGCAGACAGCCAATGAAACAAGCACAACATCAGGGCTAGCCAATGCAAACGCACCAAAAGGTGGATAAACCCTATAAAAGGTGAGAGCAAAAGAGGAACCTTTGGTTGGATCCTCCAGGCAGCTTCGAGCCAAGATCGAGATGGACAAAAAACTCTGCAGCTGAAGAAGAGCCGGGGCCACGGAGCCGGAGACTGTCCTGCTCATGGAGACCAACCCGTCTGGCCCACAATCTGTGGCTTCGAATCGCACTTCTCTCATCAGCTGGGTTCAGACCCCAAAGACAAAGATGAAGATAAAGGCAAAGGCAAAGAACTGGTGCCTTCCTTCCATGAGGTCGGCTTGTCTACATCTCATTGGACCAGGAAGATTGTGAGACAAGATGGAGGGAGCTTCAGAGCCGAGACCTGCCGCTCTAAGTCACTACTCTTCCTGCCAGCACCAAGTCCTGTGTGACCTCACCATCCATGCGGAGAAGAAGCTCATCAGACCTACAGAGATCCCTGCCTTCATCGATCAACTTCCTCTTCCTGCTGCAGCTCCTTCTTCATCATCAGGCCAGGTCTGGTTTCTTGAAACGCCAAACTCCATCCGTCTCTCTCAAAGGTTTTGTGAACATTCAGTTAATGAGTCACCTTAAAGTTCTTTGATGGTTGTAAAATAGCTCTGATATTTGATTCTGGAGAGGAAGAGCTGAAAAATGTTTTACAGATTGCTTTTAGCCAAAAAACTACATGTAAAACAACATCCTTTGGACTCGAACGAGTCACTAAAACCAACCTGGTTCAGTAACGAGCACGTTGTAATTTAGAGAAGGAGCGACCGTTAACAGGTGTGCTCTGTGAAACTAGCTGGCTGCAGGCTGATCAGTCTGGCTGATTCACAGGGTTGGGAAGGTTGAGACACTTGGATGTAGGTTGTCAGAAACCAGATGAGGCTTTTCTTGAGACCAGCTTTAAACAGAGTTTACTTCAGTTTTGGACAGGATACATCCCAGCAGATTCAGGAAACTCAATTAACCCGTTAGAGAGCTGGTAGCACATCTCACCTCTCAGAAGAGGAAGTAGAGAGAGAGAGAGTAGAGAAAGAAGGGGGGAGGGGGATATTGCGCAACAACATATGTCACTACAATTACTATTAAGTTCATACTTTTGAAAATTAAGTATTCTGTGGTAAAGCAGTTACAACAGTGATAAAGTGTAGAAGAGAAAAATGACTTCATATTCATACTCACTGTGAACAACAGACAGAGAAACTCCAGACTGATGAACCAGAATGTGTTTACTGGGTTCAGCTTCAGATTTATATTGTTGGCAATTATAATAACCAGCATCCTTCACTGTGATGTTCCTCATTACCAGAGAACATTTTGCTGCAACACTCAGTCTGTTAGATTTACTCTGAACATTTCTAACCTGTCCCAGTTTAACCAGTTCTACTGAGCCGCTGGTGGTACTATAGAGCCATGCAGTACCATTACAGTTTATCTGACCACTTATCACATGTTGGCAAGACAAAACCGTATCATCCCCAGATCTTATGAAAACAGACGATCCAGTTATTGTGCACACTGTTGACAAAAACAGACAGTAAAAAATACATAAATACACAAACTTGAACATTTCAAGATCATTCAATTTAACTGGAAGTTTGCAGACATATTTCAGATGTTCAATGACAGAAAATGACTGACTTGTGGTAGCATTATAAATAAAACGTTTCCTTGTTATGATTATGAGCAGCTATATTTTCTGAGCCATTTAAATGTTTCTTTATATACGTACCAGTAAACTGAAGCCCCAGGAACAGAAATAAATGAACTTTAATCCATTTTAGTTCAGCCATTGCTCCTTGATGCTTCCGTCTTTCTTGTTCTAATGAACTAAACCGACACTGGCAGCTATTGAAGGTCATCTGTACTTCCGTGATAAAAGAGGTGTTACTTTCTCACATCCTCATTATGTTAGGAAATAAGTACTATGTAACTTGGTCATTTATTGCATCATCATTGTGGTTAAACCTTCAGAGCTTTTAAAAGTTTCCCAGGTGAAACATTTTTTGTTTTGCATCTCAAAAGACAAAATGCATTCAGAAACCAGATCACTTTTTTTTTTTTTTAAACCTGAGCGCAACAGGTTGGTCAGTATGTTGGGTTAAGAGTCTTCAAGACTTTCACTCTCATTGTGATGATACTTAATATGAAAATCATCATTTGTAACAGATGAATGGTCTTGAGCCGGAAAAAGGTAAGTGCCTTCTCCGGGTCGGGGGGGTGTCCTGCCCCAAGTGGAGGAGTTCACGTATCTCGATATCTTGTTCATGACTGAGGGAAGAAGAGAGCGGGAGATCGACAGGCGGATTGGCACAGCGTCTGCCGTCAAGTGGGCGCTGTACCGGTCCGTCGTGGTGAAGAGAGAGCTGAGCCAAAAAGCGAAGCTCTCGATTTACCGGTCGATCTACGTGCCCACCCTCATCTGTGGTCATGAGCTTTGGGTCATGACCGAAAGAACGAGATCGCGGATACAAGCGGCCGAAATGGGTTTTCTCCGTAGGGTGGCTGGGCTCTCCCTTAGAGATAGGGTGAGAAGCTCAGTCATCCGGAAGAGACTCAGAGTAGAGCCGCTGCTCCTTCACATCGAGAGGAGCCAGTTGAGGTGGCTCGGGCATCTGGTCAGGATGCCTCCTGGACGCCTCCCTGGTGAAGTGTTCATGTCCCAGGTCCCAGGAGGGTCTTCCCCGAGGAGGACCTGGGGAAGACCCAGCACACGCTGAAGGGACTATATCTCTCGGCTGGCCTGGGAACGCCTTGGAATTCCCCCGGAAGAGCTGGAAGAAGTGGCTGGGGAGAGGGAAGTCTGGGCCTCCCTTCTGAAGCTGCTACCCCCACAACCCGACCCCGGATAAAGCGGAAGAAAATGGAGGGATGGATGTTCAATCTGTGAGTCAACTAATACATTTCCTGCTTTCATCATAGTTGGTTTTTTAATAGTCGTCATGCCGTTCACATTCTGCCATGTGACCAAGACAACAAGCAACCTCTGGTAAACAGGATCTCGTCACTGGACGGCGACAAACAGGAAGTTCTCAGATGGAAGCTGAGCTTAAAGCGTCAACAGCAGATTATAGCATAGATACAGAGAGACTAGAAGAGCCACAAAAAGAGAAGTGGACACATTGCACACTGATGACAGCTTTGTTGTGAACAGAACCTGATAGAACCAGAAGGTGAATTCAACTCAACTTCTGGCCCATTTAAACAAGGTAAGATGGACCCAAGTGTCAAACCAGAACATTTTAAACTGTAGGTACATTAATATCTTACTCAACAGTGCCTCCTACTGGATGAATTATTCTTGAAAATGTGACTACGACAAAATGTTCAGGGCTGAATTTATTAATTAGAAAATATAGCAATTAAAATAATGACTAATATGTTGTGTTTTCAATCATGCAGCTGAGTAAATAAGTTTGTTTCTCAGAAATGTGTTATATTGCAAATTCTGATGATTTTTCTCGTTTCAATAACTTCATAAACCTGCAGCTGAACTAGAGAAGTGATGAAGTTACATAAAATTAAGTAGAGCATGATCAGATGGTGCAAAAGAAGAAGAAAGAAAGGAAGAAATAAAACATTAGTACTTCTGGTAACTCCAGGGAGCGATAAGTGTGACTCGGCAGCTTGATGGCTGTTAAACAGGAAGTAGTAAATGTGTCATCTGAGTGTAATAATCTAATACCTGAGTGAAGTTGGCCCCACCACCTTCTTCAAATCAGACAAAATTGGTGTCAAACGTTTGTGCTGGTTTGTGCAGCAAAAATTTTCGTTTGTGCCGTTATCATTTTAAAGATATAAAGAAATGTTTTTAGAGGTCATCAAAGGTCAACCAGCCCCCCCACCTTCTTCAAATCAGATGAAATGGGTGTCAATTAACTCAGCTACGTTTGTGCTGGTTTGTGCAGCAAAGATTTTTGTTTGTGCTGCTTCGGTTTTGAAGATATTAAGGAAAAGGTAAAGGTCAAAAGGTCAACCAGCCCCCCCACTTTTATTAAATCAGACAAAATTGGTGTCAAACGTTTGTGCTACGTTTGTGCTGGTTTGTGCAGGAAAAATTTTCGTTTGTGCTGCTATCATTTTAAAGATATAAAGAAATGTTTTTAGAGGTCATCAAAGGTCAACCAGCCCCCCAACCTTCTTCAAATCAGACGAAATGGGGGTCAATCAACTCGGCTACGTTTGTGCTGGTTTGTGCAGCAAAGATTTTCATTTGTGCTCCTATCATTCTAAAGATATAAAGAAAAATGTTCTCCAGGGGTATTTAAAATATATATATATATATTAAATATTTTATGTTTTTGTATAGCAAAAATTGTAATTTGTACTGCTATCATTTTGTAAGTTGCTAACGAATATGAATACTTTAATTTTAACCTGGAAGAAATTCATTTCAAACTTGGTCTTATTTCGAATGAACAGGTTGCTACAATGCCTCCCAAAACAATCTTGGTGACCTGTATCTTAGCTTCTGATCACTAGAGGGTGCTATTAGACAAACTGTACTTTTTAAATACAAAAAATAAGAAAATAACCAAAACATGTGCTTGGCATATACTCAGCCCTTTTGAGGTCAATGTTATGATCGACAGCAACACTTCTCTTTGCTACACAAACGTAGCCGAGTTGATTGACCCCCATTTCGTCTGATTTGAAGAAGGTGGGGGGGCTGGTTGACCTTTGATGACCTCAAAAAACAGTTCTTTATATCTTTAAAATGATAACGGCACAAACAAAAATTTTTGCTGCACAAACGTAGCACAAACGTTTGACACCAATTTCGTCTGATTTGAAGAAGGTGGGGGGGCCAACTTCACTCAGGTTAATCAAATGCTTCTCTTTAGTTTCTAGTTATTATAATCAGCTTTCAGATATCTACAAAACTACAGAAGTATACATTAGTGACTGTAATACACATGTGACGACAACAAACTATTTTATTGATGCAGCTGATAAAATACAGGAAACTGATAAAAGCAAATGTCAGACAAAATTATCCAATGCATTTTAAAACAAAGAGAGATATAAGAGTCACTCAGAACCACCAACATCTGGAACTTACATGTTACTAATTTAACAGAAAAGTATTATTAAAGTCTCATCATAAAACTATGTTCCTGGGGCGGTGATGGTGGCGTACAGGTTGTTGGGGTCAGATGGTGCTGCAGCAGACGGACCAGCAGCCGACATAGTGCTGTAGATCACGTTGTCTCTTTCACCAACAACCTGAAAAAAAAAGGAAAAGTCAAACAAGCCACCTGATGAAGTGATGATACTTTTAGACTTTTAGCACATTGCGGTCTGCTCTCAGGGTTAATTTTCTCCAACAGCCAGACTTGGGATTGTTGTCTGTTGTTCTGAATGTCTTCAACTTTTAGCCCATTATCTGTTTTGCTGAGTCCTCGCTTTATTTTAGCCATTTCAAGTGTGAAAACTTGGAACGGCTTTTATTGAGACTTTTCTAGAGATTAAAATCTTACATATGTCTCCACTTACTGGCTAGAATCACACTTACATTAAACCTTACTTGGGCTTTACTGATGGTGGCGTAGCAGACACTATCTTCTGGATCAACCTGCTAATGGAGAAAGATGTAGTTTTACTTCAGTGAGATGTACAGTTACTTTAATTAATATGTTATCACATTTAGCAATCCATTTTTAAAAGGTACAACTTTAAAAATCTGTTTTTATGTGTGTGTTCTCACGTTGCCATGGTTGTTTTCCAAGAGGGTAGGAGGCACTGGAGAATTTAGATTCAGATTCTACACAAAAAGACAGTTATGAATAATCATTTTAATGCTTTCACAAAGAAGAATTGAGAAATTGGTTATAATAGTGATTATACTCACAGGACAGTCGTGCACCTGTCTTTGGTTTTCTGCAAAGACATCAGGTTTTAATTTAACCTCCAGAATTACAATACATGATGATTTTTGTTAATATTTAAAGTTTCCTCACGTTTAGTTCTCCACCTGATGACAATCCCAGCAACTATCAAGATTGTGACTAAAACCACAGCAACAGCAATGTAAGGAGCTCCTGACAACAAACCAGTAAAAAAATACATCTTAGATCACCTGTTAAGGAATTTATCTCCTTTTTACTTTAGTTTTATGGGTGAAAATATAATCAATACAACTCACTTATGCTAAATGTTAGTGCAGGAGCCATGTTTATATTTTCTGCCAGACGCTGACTCAACAAACTCTTGTCACCTTAATGTTGGGACATTTGTGTTGATGTGGAAAGAACTTTTGTTCTGGTAAAAGGTAATGGTGGAAGAACCAAGTAGTTTTGACTGTTGGGGTATCAAGATGGAGTCTCATTTTTAATTACCTTTGTCTTTATTAAACGTTGAAATGGTTGGATGTATTGTGGTTGTCATTAATTTTGTGATATCTTCAACTTTACTTGTTGGGATGCATGTGGTTCCACCTGCAGACAAACAAAATCAATAAGTTATTTGGTTCATGTTTTCCCCTCCACAAGATGCAAAAAAACAGATGAGATTGCGCCAGCGCAGCTGGCTGCCTGCTGACGCAGCTCCCGTCGTGTGTGTTGGTCTGTGTATATTTGCTGTAACCGATTAAGGATCCGTGCTTGAAGAACCCATGGATCATCAGTTGGGCTTTCCACAATGGCTGGATGTGGTTCTATCGCTGTTCTCCCGTTCTTCTGCTACTTTTTATACTCTTGGTTGCGGAGAACCTCGCCGAGCGGAGTAGCGGCATTGTTTGCTCACGTGAGCGGCTGATTGCGCTGTGTGGGCCTCTGCTGCTGCCCGGAGACGGGACTGTGGTTCCGGAGGAGACGACGGGGCTGCGGGTCTGGAGTTAAATGGCGGGAGAAGAGGAGACGGCGCAGGCCAGCGGTACCGGCGATTATCATGGGCAACGTGAGGTCTTTGGGAAATAGGACAGATGAACTCATGGCGCTGGTCAGGACCCAGAAGGAGTACTGGGAGTGCAGTATCTCTGCTTCACGGAAACCTGGCTGCACTTGCTTATTCCGGACTACAGCGTGGAGGTCCCTGGATTTTCCTTGGTGCGCGGGGACAGGGACTTTTCCAAGAGTCGGAAGAAGCGGGGCGGCGGGATTGCACTTTATGTGAGTGAGAGGTGGTGTAATCCCGGTCATGTTAACGGGAAGGAACAGATTTGTAGCCGGGACATTGAACTTCTGGTTGTGGGAATGCGGCCGTATTATTTACTGAGGGAGTTTACGTCCGCCATTTTGATCGCTGTTTACATTCCCCCATCAGCTGATGCAGCGGTGGCCTGTGACGTCATCAGCTCTGACACAGCCAAACTCCAGACTCAACACCCGGACGTTGTTATTGTGTCTTGTCTTGTCTTGTCTCTATGCTGTAACTGCGAAGTAATTTCCCTGCTGGGATGAATAAAGTACTTCTATTCTATTC
The DNA here is from genome assembly GCF_001444195.1 of Xiphophorus couchianus. NCBI lineage: Eukaryota > Metazoa > Chordata > Actinopteri > Cyprinodontiformes > Poeciliidae > Xiphophorus > Xiphophorus couchianus. The sequence continues at coordinate 3,045,629 of NC_040242.1, read as the reverse complement.
TATATGCCTGATTATTTTTATTCAGTCTGAAGCAAAAACTTTTCTCACCTGATTTATCTTCTGTGAACTGATGGTTGAAGTTGAAGATCTGTTTGGTTTCACCGTCTGTGACTTCACACTGGAACTCACACCTCTGTGTGTAGGAATCCTTTATAAAACAAACTGCAGCAGAGCAGCCAGAGTGTTGTGTTGGACAGTTGATCGAAGCGATATTCCCAGTAGAACAGTCAGTCAGCCATTTCACGCTGTATTCACACTGATCAAGCGTCTCCACAGAGCAGGTTAACGTCACCACATCTGTAACCTTCTGCTCACTCACTGGTCAAGAAATAAGATATTGGAAGAGAAATTTTACACAGTATACAAAATAATTTACTGTGGTCATTATTGGGTTCATATTTTAGAAAATTAGACACTCTGTGGTAAAGTAGGTACAACAGCAGTAATAAAGAAACAGTAGCAGAAAATAAATAACTTCATATTCATACTCACTGTGAACAACAGACAGAGAAACTCCAGACTGATGAACCAGAATGTGTTTACTGGGTTCAGCTTCAGATTTATATTGTTTGCAATTATAATAACCAGCATCCTTCACTGTGATGTTCCTCATTACCAGAGAACAGTTTGCTGCAACACTCAGTCTGTTAGATTTACTCTGAACATTTTTAACCTGTCCCAGTGTAACCAGTCCTACTGAGCCGCTGGTGGTACTATAGAGCCATGTGGTACCATTACAGTTTATCTGACCACTTATCACATGTTGGCAAGACAAAACCGTATCATCCCCAGATCTTATGAAAACAGACGATCCAGTTATTGTGCACACTGTTGACAAAAACAGACAGTAAAAAATACATAAATACACAAACTTGAACATTTCAAGATCATTCAATTTAACTGGAAGTTTGCAGACATATTTCAGATGTTCAATGACAGAAAATGACTGACTTGTGGTAGCATTATAAATAAAACGTTTCCTTGTTATGATTATGAGCAGCTATATTTTCTGAGCCATTTAAATGTTTCTTTATATACGTACCAGTAAACTGAAGCCCCAGGAACAGAAATAAATGAACTTTAATCCATTTTAGTTCAGCCATTGCTCCTTGATGCTTCCGTCTTTCTTGTTCTAATGAACTAAACCGACACTGGCAGCTATTGAAGGTCATCTGTACTTCCGTGATAAAAGAGGTGTTACTTTCTCACATCCTCATTATGTTAGGAAATAAGTACTATGTAACTTGGTCATTTATTGCATCATCATTGTGGTTAAACCTTCAGAGCTTTTAAAAGTTTCCCATGTGAAACTTTTTTCATTTTACACCTCAAAAGACAAAATGCATTCAGAAACCAGATCACTTTTTTTTAAAAAACCTGAGCGACAGGTTGGTCAGTATGTTGGGTTAAGAGTCTTTAAGACTTTCACTCTCATTGTGATGATACTTAATATGAAAATCATCATTTGTAACAGATGAACTGGATTATTACACACACTACTCAAATTGTTGCCTCATATTTAACTGCATCTTTATAAGCCATCGAACATCAGTCACATATCCGCACATTTCAGGTTCTACCAACAACTCAAAGCACTTTTAAGCCACAGCCACATTCAGCCAGCAGGATTCAACATTGCAATAAATACTTTCCCTCGATTCATTGCATTTAACAATAAACTAAAAGCAAAACTAAAAGTTTTAACGGCAGAGCCTGAAAGAATGGGAAACTTTTTGAACAGCATATGCATGGAAATGACTGTGGTAAAGATTTCAGAACACTTAAATGTTTCAAGGTCTCAAAAAAGCATTCAGATGATCAATTATGAATTTTCCATCATAACAGTGGTTGATGCATATCTCTCTCACTAATGTCTGAAACATTGTTAGCGGTCATTACTTCTTCTCAGCATGAGTCAACTTTTACTAGAGAACATGAGACTCACTTAATCTTAACAATGTGAAAGATCAAGATATGAAGTTTTCTTATTGTTGTTTAAAAATAGTTTTAGGTTTTTGATGCTTGTTGCTGTGAAAACCAGCAGCTCTCTGCTGCTGCCCACATTCTCATCAAAGCACTTCCCTCTTCAGTTCTCAGATAAATGTCTGAGTTAAAATTAGACATTTTAACTCTCATATTCATATTTTACTTTGCTAAGATCTAAACAGGCTAAAATGCATCTTAATGCCTTTTTGTGAACATTGTGTTCAACCACAAAGCACATCAGAAACAGAGGCGTTTCTCACCGTCATAAAGCGGAAGTGAACTAAACTAAATGTTTAGAAGGTCTTTAAGAGAAAAGTTTAACAGTCAGTCTTTGTAGACTCAGCATTGCAATCAAATTCATGCAAAAGTTACAATAGCAGCAAGTAACGCAGAAAGTTTAAGGTGAAGTTTTAGCACAACTTGTTTCTACTTTTAACTCAGACATTCACATGAAGGGGGAAGTCATTTGGTGAGAAAGTGGTTCACCTCACAGCTCTGCTGGTTTTCAAAAAAGAAAAAGAATGTGTTAAAACAACGAGAAACTTTAGTGTTTTAAGATCAACAGTTTTACATTCCTAACTCGCCTGTTATTTTTAATATTTTACAAATTGATAAAAAGTTATTGTGAAGATGAATTCAGTTTTAAATGAAATCATGTTTATTTTAGCTTAGAAAAGAGTCACTTTATATCCAGTCAATTAGTATTCTTGTTATACTTCTTGCTATGTTATACTAATGACTATTTTTTGTATAGAAATAACCTTTACTGTTATTGATTGCTCTGTTTGCAGCTGCTTTGTTCATTTACAAAATGGGATATTCAGCGAGTAAAATATCAAGAGTAACTACAGTGAACTATGACCTCTATAGGTGACTTTATTGTGACCTTTTCTAAATTTTTGTATGCATGTATCCAGCTTTTCAATGTTTCAGGAGATTTTTTCACAACTTGTTGTTCTCCAACTATGAGCTTAAGTCCAAAATTCACATCAACTGTTCAATCCGTGAGTCAACTAATACATTTCCTGCTTTCATCATAGTTGGTTTTTTAATAGTCGTCATGCCGTTCACATTCTGCCATGTGACCAAGACAACAAGCAACCTCTGGTAAACAGGATCTCGTCACTGGACGGCGACAAACAGGAAGTTCTCAGACGGAAGCTGAGCTTAAAGCATCAACAGCAGATTATAACATAGATACAGAGAGTAGAAGAGCCACAGAAAGAGAAGTGGACACATCGCACACTGATGACAGCTTTGTTGTGAACAGAACCTGATAGAACCAGAAGGTGAATTCAACTCAACTTCTGGCCCATTTAATGAAAGTAAGATGGACCCAAGTGTCAAACCAGAACATTTAAAACTGTTTACATCAGTAAAAGCATCTCTGTGGTTACAAACTGGAGCAAAACAGAACAAGATTCTGTCTGACTATTTAAAACCAGATAATTATTGATTTTGGCTCTATACTGCCCTCTTGTGTGTAAAGAATATAATTACAAAATAAAATGAAGATTTAATGCAAAGTGCAGTTTGGGATTTTGGGAACTTTATTGTGGATTTGATGTTGTTGATCACTGGATTTAGACAGAAACCAAAACAGTTTCCAGTCTTTTCACAGTTCATAATAATCATCATCATTCTGCAACTGAAGAAAAACCCATTTGAGATAAAACTAAAATCATTTTATTAACAGATCATTTTTAAAAACTGGAGAATATGAATGTAGAGTCCTGAAACTATACACATTTATATTAGAGACATCCTAAAAATATTAATCTAATTCAAATTAAATGTAACATGTCAAGTTAAAACATCGAGACATGTAAAAATCAATATTTATGTGGTCAACTAAAAACATAAATCATCGCTTCAGTTTTTACTCACTGTTTTTTAATGGAAGCCCGTCTCTGCCACTCAAAACAAACAAACAAACAAAAAAACCTCATTATGAGTTTTTCTGTATCTGTTGCCGAAGACTTCTATAAGGTACATTAATATCTTACTCAACAGTGCCTCCTACTGGATGAATTATTCTTGAAAATGTGACTATGACAAAAGGCTCAGCAGTGAATTTATTAATTAGAAAATATAGCAATTAAAATAATGATTAATATGTTGTGTCTTCAATCATGCAGCTGAGTAAATAAGTTTGTTTCTCAGAAATGTGTTATATTGCAAATTCTGATGATTTTTCTCGTTTCAATAACTTCATAAACCTGCAGCTGAACTAGAGAAGTGATGAAGTTACATAAAATTAAGTAGAGCATGATCAGATGGTGCAAAAGAAGAAGAAAGAAAGGAAGAAATAAAACATTAGTACTTCTGGTAACTCCAGGGAGCGGTAAGTGTGACTCGGCTGCTTGATGGCTGTTAAACAGGAAGTAGTAAATGTGTCATCTGAGTGTAATAATCTAATGCTTCTCTTTAGTTTCTAGTTATTATAATCAGCTTTCAGATATCTACAAAACTACAGAAGTATACATTAGTGACTGTAATACACATGTGACGACAACAAACTATTTTATTGATGCAGCTGATAAAATACAGGAAACTGATAAAAGCAAATGTCAGACAAAATTATTCAATGCATTTTAAAACAAAGAGAGATATAAGAGTCACTCAGAACCACCAACATCTGGAATTTACATGTTACTAATTTAACAGAAAAGTATTATTAAAGTCTCATTCCAACCTATTTTCCTGGAGCGGTGAGGAGAGAGTAGGGGCCGTTGGGATCAGTAAACGCTGCAGCAGGCGGGCCTGGAGCTCCCACAGTGCTGTAGGTCATGTCGTCCCTTTCACCAACAACCTGGACAAAAATAAAAAGGTATAAGATACTTCCTGTTTGATTCACAAAAACCTGACAAATGTTAACACAGCTGCTTCAAGTTTTTTATCTTTTATTTTTATCCTATTTAGCTCCAACTTATCAATTTCTGTTTGTTTTTCCAGACAAAATCACATAACGTGACACACCAACATGTGGAGCAAACACAAGTTTGCAAAAATAAAGATTTCATGTTTCACTAATACCAACTCTCTGCATATCTGCACTTTTTTTTTGCTGTAGTGCTGCTGTCACAGGAGTCTCTTGTGTAAAACCAGCTGAAGCAGACACTACTTCGAAAAAGTTAAGAACATTTGGCTTTCAGGTGAAATTTATGAAAAACATGAAATTACAATATTATTTAATGTAAATAAGGAATATTATCATAAGAATGTGATGTTGATTTCCTCCTCTCAATGTACTGAAACAAACTCCAAACAGTGGTGGGTTTGAAACAACAAGAAATGTCAAAATCTTTAGTTTAAATTGAAGTCTGATAAAATGAGGAGCAGAGTGAAAACTTTCAGTCAGATTGAGACGAGGAGTAAAGAACATCTTACTGACTAGCATCACACTTACATTAAACCTGACTGGAGTTTCACTGATGGTGGAGTAGTAGACACCATCTTCATCCTCCACCTGCAGAAGAAACATTTAGTATAACATCTGAGACATGAAGAGTAACTTTGACAAGTTTATCTTGTTACAGTCGTTTCTAATTTAACAGTTTATTTTAAAAGAGGCACACATCGAACTCTAGATGCTTTATGAGTTTTTGAACAGTAATCTTAATATCTGTAGTCATGAAACTCATGTTTCTGGTTTTCATGGCTTCTTTGCGCTGTGTGTGTTCTCACGTTGTCTCTGCTGGTTTCCTGGTTGGTGGTAGATACTGGAACAGTTGGATTCACTTCCTGAACCACGAAAAGAAACAGGCTGATTAATAACTGCTTTCAAAAAGAGGAATAGTGTAATTGGTTATAAAAGTGATACTCACAGCATAGACATGCACCTGCTTCATGTTTCCTGCAAAGTCATCAGGCTCGACTTTAACATCCAGTTAAAACACTTGTTGATTTTAATATTTAAAGTTTTATGTTCTCACGTTTAGTTCTCCATCTGATGACAATCCCAGCAACTGTCAAGAGTGCGACTAAGACCACAGCAGCAGCAATGTAAGGAGCTCCTGATGGAGCTTAATGAAAAGTTACACTTTAGAACAGCTTTAGTTTTTACTTTTTCCTTATAGTTGAAAGCATAATTAATGAAACAAACAAATGAAATGGTTCTGTTGGTTAAATGGTAAAAATATAGTTTTTTAAATGGTTGCATATAATAATTTCTCCTGAATGCTTGTTCTTAGTTGGCCATTAGTGTAGGATGTTGACATGTTTGCATTTCACACAAGATCCTGACTGAACAAGCATGTGTCGCCTTTATGTGGAAAGAAATGTCCTGGTAACAGACAATAATGAGAAGAACCAAATGGTTCTTTGACTATCAGAACTCAGTGCTGTGGTGGAGTTTATGGTTAATGTTTCATTACCTTCATTTGACAGGAGAACGTTTGTAAGTTTTGTGGCTGGATCTGATGTTGTGGTATCAAACGGTTTTCTTGTTGGGTTGCATGAAGTTTTACCTGCATGCAAATAAATGGACAAAACCAGGAAGTTATTAGGTTCATGTTTTCAATCTGAATGAGAAAAACAAAATACATGCAAACATCAAACCAGATGAAATTAAGTATTTCTGATTATTTTGTTCAGTCTGAAGCAAAAACTTTTCTCACCTGATTTATCTTCTGTGAACTGATGGTTGAAGTTGAAGATCTGTTTGGTTTCACCGTCTGTGACTTCACACTGGAACTCACACCTCTGTGTGTAGGAAAGATCCAGAAAACAAACTGCAGCAGAGCAGCCAGAGTGTTGTGTTGGACAGTTGATCGAAGCGATATTCCCAGTAGAACAGTCAGTCAGCCATTTCACTCTGTATTCACACTGATCAAGCGTCTCCACAGAGCAGGTTAATGTCACCACATCTGTAACCTTCTGCTCACTCACTGGTCAAGAAATAAGATATTGGATGAGAAATTTTACACAAATTAGACAAAATAGGACAGTCTGGCTACTATTGAGCTCAATCTTTAAAATAGATACAACAGCGATAAAGTGTAGAAGAGAAAAATGACTTCATATTCATACTCACTGTGAACAACAGACAGAGAAACTCCAGACTGATTAACCAGAATGTGTTTACTGGGTTCAGCTTCAGATTTATATTGTTGGCAATTATAATAACCAGCATCCTTCACTGTGATGTTCCTCATTACCAGAGAACAGTTTGCTGCAACACTCAGTCTGTTAGATTTACTCTGAGCATTTTTAACCTGTCCCAGTGTAACCAGTTCTACTGACCTTCTGGTGTTACTATAGAGCCATGTGGTACCATTACAGTTTATCTGACCACTTATCACATGTTGGCAAGACAAAACCATATCATCCCCAGATCTTATGAAAACAGATGATCCACCTGCGCACACTGTTGGGTTAAAAAAAAAAAAAATACACTGAAAAATACTTTTAAAATACATAAATCTAAACATTTCAAGATGATTCAGGTCAACCAACTGATGCATTGTTCAATTCTCGTGTTTAATAACAGAAAACAGCTCATTTCTAATACATAAAAGTGTAAATATAACATCAGTTTACTGAATTTAGCATCTAGAACAGGGGTGGGCAATCCTGGTCCTCGAGGGCCGGTGTCCTGCAAATCTTAGATGTCTCCCTGGTCCAACACACTTGAATCCAATAACTGAATCACCTCCTAAGTGCAGTCAAGTTCTCCAGAGTCCTGCTAATGACCTCATTATTTGACTCAGGTGTGTTGAAGTAGAGATGCATCTAAAAGTTGCAGGAGACCGGCCCTCGAGGCCTGGAGTTGCCCACCCCTGATCTAGAATTTAGCATCTAGATTTAGATCTGATACCCAGCTATATTTTCTGAGACAGTAAATATTTCTTTATGTTCTTACCAATAAACTGATGCCCCAGGATTAGAAATAAATGAACTTTGATCCATTTTAGCTCAGCCATTGCTCATCGACGCCTCGTCGTTCTTGTTCTGACTAAATAAAGCGTCTGGTACAAGCATTTTGTTGAAGAGCATCTGTACTTCCTGTTAGAGAGGTGATACTTCCTCATCTCTTATGTTTATTTAGGCTTCATTTCTTTTATCCAAGTTACAAGTTTTTTAAAGAACAGATTAACCTGCATTAAGTGTTAATATATTTTAACATTACCAAGTAAGTAAACGTGTAAAAAATTATATTTAAGCCATTTGGTGAACATTGTGTTCAGCCACAAAGCACATGAGAGACAGAGGCGTTTCTCACAGCTAGAAAGAAAAAGTGAACTGAAAGTGAAGCAAAAGTTTTCAAATAAAAGTTTTCCAAAGAATCTTTGAAGATTTAGCATTGAGTAAAACATGCATCACGCAACAGCAGCAGGTAAAACACAGTTAGAAAAAAGGTTGAAAAGAATGAAACTTGCTTCAAATTTGAACTCGGCCTTCATGAGAAGCGAAGGGGGAAGTGGTTTGGTGAAAACGTTTGCTGCATCAGGATCCGTTTTCACAGCAACACCACAACTGCTCACAACAACGAAACAAACGTCTCCCTTTAAGATCTCAATACGTTTAACATCTTTCACTTCTGTTTTGGTCATTTTTTATGCTGTATCCACAAAAAACCATTAGGCAGCAGTTTACTGTTAAAAATGCAGCTATAAACTTTATTTGATATATAACAACATTTCAGCTCTTAAGAGTTAAATAAAAGTCAGGCACCCAAAATGTCATGTTTGTAATTGGTTCATTTTATAGCAGCTTTCATAAACTTCTTTCTAAAATATTACCAACTAAACTGGCTTTGACTAATGACAAGCTTCTCATTTATTGTTTCATTTGCAGTTGCTTTGTTAATCTCAATACCAGCTGTTATAAAACCTTGTTAGTATCATTTATTATACATGGTAGTTATGGGAAATGCTTATACCTCACAAGATTTAAATGAAAAGTTTTTCACAAACATTTGACCAAACAGTTCTAGAGTTAGTGAATCTATTAAACCCAGAAAATGGAAGGAGAACAGGCGGATTTGTTATTAGTGTCCAATGGCAATTATATGCCGTTTTCTGGGTTGCTAAATTAACATACTCTTCATTCATGGGGACTCATGCTGCGTTCCAGTTGTATTGGGAAAATCCAACATCCCAGTTGGTAAAATCAAGCAGATCGTCCTCACAAGCTGGATTTCCCACTATTAAACTGGGAGCAACGCCAACTTGCCCCAGTTACAACTTGTAAGGCTGACTTTGAGTTTCAATATGGCCGCTCCTTGCAGTAAGCTGTGGTGGAAACATGTTTATTTTATGTAAGAGTGTGTCTTAAACCAATGGTAGAGTAGAACCAGCAACTAATCTGAACAAACTGAAATGGTGTTTGGTTGTGGAGTGTAATGTTCAACATGATGTCTGGTCTGTGTGGACGTCACTATGATGAAAGTCGCCGTTATCTCGGGTGTAACGTCAAACTGGACCGCAGCTTCATTTCCTCTGGATGTCGCTCCAAAATAAAATACGTTTATCATTTCTGTCTGGATCAGCAACAACAAATCTAATGCAAGTTCAATTTTAAAAAAATAACATTATATTTGATTGTTGGGAATAACCACATTATCTCCATATACTCACTGTTTTTGGTTTTTAATCATATAAAGATAAAATATACATCGTCCAAAAAAAAAAAGAAGGACAAACATACCGGATTTTTGAAATGCAACACTCCAGAAAAAGAGCATGGAGAATCCCGGAGAACATGCATCTTCACCGCTCAGCATAATCCAGGTCAAAAACCAATTCCTGTTTGTTCACCCTCCTGCTCCTTGTTTATCCACAAGTATGGAAGCGCAAAGCTGCCAAAAATAAAAAGTGAAAAGTCACCAAGTCAAAGCACCGAGTGCCATAACATTGAGATCAACATGGACCTGTTCGTGTAGAGCAACACTGAAACAAGTCAGCTTTCTGGAAAGTCTTTAAAATAGATACAAAAAAATATTTGCTAGAGTTAATTTTATGCCTACAAAGAGGAACAGAGGTGAATCAGCGTTCCTTTATTAGTGTTTCCCATTTTGGGAATAAAAACGCATATAGAAACTGTTTCCTGTGTTAGCCTGAACATACTTTGTAAAATCTGGGCGTATAAACCGGCTGGTTCAGGAGGATGTTCCTCTGTGGACTCCTGAGGGTCAGATCTACACAAATTTAACCCGGCGGCTCAAACTTTACTGGGTCCGTACCTGGCAGAACCGCATCTCCGCCCCAGTCCAGCAGAGAGCAGCTTCTTTCCCAGACTTCCTGGATGATTTCCGCTCAGATGAAGCTTCTGGAAACAGCTGGAGGTCAGAGACACACAGCCTCTCTAAATGTTCAGAGAACCTGACAGAGTGGGGTTAAAAGCATATCCTCTGGTTTACAATCAAGAAGAAAAATATTTATATCCATAAATATTTCCATTAAAACATTCCTTATCAGAGATTTAAAAAAAAGAGGAACAATGAACTGTGTTCTGAGCTCAGAGTCTTTAGTTTAACAAAAGGACTTTTGATTCAATCCATTTTGTTTCATTTGCAGCATTATTGCAATATTTTAGAGAATATTCTCTAATTTACTATATTTGGGAGATTCTTGGATTATCTTCTATTCTCCACCAGAGTTAAAGGTCCAATAGGCAGGAAAGGCACAAAAAACCTAAAAGGAAAGTGCTCAGTTTGATCCTTTATGTACGATTAGAATCGATTTTTCCACCTGTCCTGTTGAACAGCAGACTTCAACCGTTGCTATGGGGTTTTTCGTTGCCAGGCTCCATTGTGGGTTCACTGATGCTTCCTGCTGACTGCAGGGCGACCGCAGACTTCCTCCATCTCATTTCCCCTCTGCTGGGCTTCATTGTACTTTGGTTTAGTGAAGAACTGTTGAACATGAGCCCTGAGCTTGACGCAGGCGTGCAGCGTCCACAGAACACTGAGGAAATGATTCTGCTGCGAAAGCACCACAGTGCTGCAAGCTGGAACATTTAAATGTCAGACTGAAGGCTGAAAAATAAAAATAAACCAACGTGGAATTAATGACAGAAATTCAATGTTTGGAATATCTAAAAAATGATTAAAATCCTCATTAAACATGTAAATGACTTGATTTTATTTTTCTCTTCCTACAAAGAATAGATTACTTTGATCACAAGCATAAGTATCAATGCAAACACAAAAATGCTGAATATTATTGTATTTTTCTGACTATGGAGTTGAGATGTTTCTCTGATGCAGGAAAATGAGAAACAATTGAGATTTGCTGTTTGATTCTGCAAAAACATTTAGCTTTAGGGTGGGCAGGTTGCCAAAGGTGCCGCGTCATGTTGAATGAAGTTCGGTCCAAAGTCTAATCCGATGCAGGCCGAGAAAAGAAAACATTGTTCGACTTACTGTTACAGCGATAACAGAACACAAAGAACTGAAGAGAAAACAAAGAGATTGAAACACATCACAGAAATTTCCTTCATGAGAGCAGAAAAGGTCTTTTAAGCAGATCAGTTTGTTTACAGATGTTATGACTGTTAACGGTTCATACCTGGTTTGGATGCAGATCCAGTTTCAGCAAAGTTTGTTTGTTTCCGTTTTGTTCTTCATCAAAATGTACAAATGTATGAGAACAGAAACCTAACGTTGCTGCTGTTGGCGTTACTTGTGCACATTTAGAAAGAAAGAAATATTCTGGTAATAAACTTTTGTCTCAAACTGCTACAGGAAGAAAACTCTAGACTGAAGACAAAATGTGGTAAAAGTGCATTTGTTTTAAATTATAAACGTTCTGCATCATTTATTGTTCTCTCAGAGAAACAAATCATTCAGCATCCTGATTATTGAGAAATCCTATCTGAACATCAGAAATCATTTTTACCTAAATACATGCAGAGAACACAACCTGACGATAGAAGCAGGAAAATAAGAAAAGTTCACCCTTTTGGAATAAATATTAAGGTAATACAACATTGCAACAAACAAAAGCAGCAAAAATCAGCAAAACAAAATAATCACCATGATAAAAGATGTTAAAAATATTAGTTTTAAATGTTTGAGGGGTCAAAATCTGTTTCCTGTCATCCACCTGAGAGGATTCAGCTTTTAACCAGTAACCTGTAGAATTAGAACCCATTTTACAAATCTACGGGAAAAAACACATTTTTTGACCTCATAATTTACAAAGCTCACCTTGTCGTGGATACAAGGATATTTACAACTTTTCGGAGGAGAAGCAGAAAGTTCTTGAAGTTTTGATCAGCAGAGAGAAAATCTGGACATTTTCACAGATGACATTTTCTGAAATATGTTTGACTTTCACGTATCTGTAGCAAAACGCAGATCTTTAATATATAAATGTTCTTATAACCTGGGTACAAAGTATAAAGTAGTTCCATCAAACAAAGCAGGTAAAAAGCTTCCCGTGGGAACCTGAGGCTGCAGGTGTTTCTAATTAAAGCGGTCGCCAAGCCAAGTTTTGATGAGCATTACTGCCATCTACTGGAATGGAGTGTGAATCGGGTTGCTAAATAAATGTCAGATTTTAAAACTAAATAAATAAATAAAACTATTGGCCACAATGAGTCCGCCTGGCCATGTTACTCTCCTATTTCTGCATGAAATATAAAACTAAAACCAAAATATATTGAGCAAATAAATTGGAGATGAAAGATAGTTAAATATTTACGAAAGCAAGGAACATTAAAATGTGCAGAGTATAAAGATCATTAAAACTTCACTCAAGCTGATTCCTATTTACATGGAAGGAAGGAAACATTTATGCTCTCTAACTCTACATACAACATAAAAGTGTTGTTAAAATATATTTCAAATGTTAAAGATTTTTGTTAGATTTTTAAAAAAATGAATTCTCTATAGTTTTCTAACCCAGTTATTTTAAGAAAAAAATCAATGAAATTGTTAAAGGCCAAAATTTTGTTGCAATTGGACAAAAATGTAAGCAGTAAAAAATACACATTAAAATAGAACATAAATTATTTTTGAGTTTCCCACTAACTTAGTCATTAAAGGAGGAATTAGTTTGATTTAAAAACCTTTTCTGATTATTTTACGTAAGATCAATTTCCTGTTTGTAGCAGATTTCAAACTAATAACTTTAACATTGTAGCAGCAACCTAAAATAAGGAAATAGAGGTAAATAAATACCATGCTCCAACCGCTAATGGATAAACTTTCTACCCATCTTTCAAAATAAAAGCTTATGAATCCCGAAACTGGGGTCAGATTATTAATTATTCTCAACAAAATACAAAAATAATCTTTATTATTTGACACAATATCCTTTTCATATTATTATCATTAATACAGATTTCTATTTTTCGTTAATTACTAGAAACTATTGTCTGACAGTCCTGAAGATAACGCAGGTGGATGAAGCCAGTCAGGTGATGCTGTTCAGCATTCTGTCCACTAGATGGCGCTAACCGCTTTAATACGACTTGAAACCGAACTGCTGAAAGGACCTGAAGGTTTCATTTCTCGGTTTAGTGAAACCTATTTTCCATCAGTTTGTTTATGATCAATTCATAATCAAACTAATCATGCTAACAGTTAGCTCTATGATTATATTTGATAATTATGTTGTAAATGTAAATACTGTAAAAATGTAGAAAAATCTCCAATAAAACAAAGTTGAGATGATTTTGTTGCTCTTTTTTAATGGCAATGCAGCTTCTGCCTTACCTACAAGTGTTGAGAGTTTTAGTGTTTTAAGAAAGGTGAAACTAGAGGACATGGGGGAAGGGGAGATTTTTTTTGTGTTCCCTCGCAATATGCTTACTGCAATATTTGCTGGTCTGTATCGTATACAGTCACAAATGTCAATTTAACATTTCAAATACAGTAAAGAGCCTCAGTGTTTATTCTCAACTCTTTGGTGCAAAACGTTTTATTGAGAATCGATTTATACGCTGCATGTCTACTTCTGTCTGTGTAAGGTTGAGATGGAACTGCACATGAAAACAATCCTGTACCATTCAGAAAACCAACACAAAAGAGACACAATCAAACCTGTCAGATGACTCACCAGGCCATCATAACTCAGAAATAGTCCAAATAACTTGGATGCATGTTTTCTTTCTTTCCTACTTATGGAAAGTTTCTGTTTATATCATAGGTCTGTGACTCTTTTCTGTCCTAAAGAAAAATATATATAACACTTCAGATATTTCACAACAAGATATAGCATACATAGAAAAACCTCACGAAGGCCTTACATTATAGCAGAAAGTACCATGTACACCGTAAGAAAGGCTTACAGTATTCAATTATGTCGCATGAATTCCAAGGACATATTGTATTTGACGATATTACATAAAATGAAACATGCATTTCCTCTCTGTGTGACATTAAATCAGACTATAAACAAGAGCCACGTATGTAAACGTCACTTCACAAGGGAAGGAAACGAGTTTTTTTAGATCTCTATTGAATGTAAGCTGGACAATAAAGCTGAAAAACTCATAGCAGTAAAAGTATTTCACATCAGTCTGTCAATAATTGTTAATATTGATAATTATTTATTAGTCTTTTGATTTAATTATCCAAAATACTACCAAACTGGTAGCTGAAACTGCTGCTGCGCGAGTTACGCAAAAGGTCGTTGCTAGGTAACCAAAGAATGACTAAGTTGCTAGGTAACCAAAGAGAGAGTCAGGAAGAACAGCTAAAGTCATTCCTCTGCCTACATCTCCCAGAATGCTGTGCGGTTCTGGATCTGAGTTCAGATTCAAAACTGCTTGGGGTTTTTTTGTGACTCACACTTTTTCCATATCTAAATGTGAAGCTAAAAATTAAACAAAGAATTTGTGTAACAGACTTTTAGACAGTTACATTTTGTCAGAAATATTTACAAAAAGAAAAGAAATGGAGCGTCTGGGATCATTTCACCTCCTCTGGGTGTCACAGACAGAATCTGAGCCTGAAAACCGGCAAGAGGAGAATTCATATCTACTAGGTAAGATTTATTTGACTATTTTTATAACTTAGTGTAATTTGTAAGATATAGGCTATGTAGGAATATATGTTTGTGTGTGTGGCTGTGTAACATTGTGTGTGTTTGTCTTTGTGTGGGTCATAAGCATTGTGTTGGTTTTGTGTTTGTATGGGTGAAAATTAGGGCATAAGCAAATTATTACTTATCTGCATGATAAGTAATAATTTGCTTATTACTTATCTTAGTAATAAACAAATTATTAATAAGTAATAATTTGCTCGTCTTAAGCAAATTATTCTCAGGTAACAGAAGATCCTACATCATGGTCCTGCTGCTGGCCTCTGGTCTGTTGTCTCCTCTCCGACTCTTTGCTCCTTCTGTTGCGACAATAAACATTTCTTTGAAATATATCAAAAGCAACAGTGAGAACAACTTTTGCAAAGAAAATAAAGAGAACTGGGTTTATTCCTGGTAACAACTATCTATCAAGGAATATTGCATGGGTTAACAGCAACATTAATATTCATGTTAACAGGCATTTCATGATATATTGGTGTGAATTAACTAGTCATCATCTAGGCAACATTTTGTGGATACAACAACATTAGTCAACTTACATGATTATTTGGAAAAAACTGCAACATCTTTTCTGTACTCTGTCCATCTGTGCTGAGCTTCAAGACTCTCCTTAGTGACTCACTGGTGTAACATCAGCATTAGCTTTGTATGCTATTGGTTAGTTCAAAGTATCTTCATAGTCTGTCTTGTGGGGAGCCAGAAACCTGAATGGGCAGGGCCACCAAGGGCCACCAAGGGCCACCAAGGGCCACTCCTTTTCCAGTTCAGGCATTCACCTTGTTAGGCCGACAACAAAGTTTATTTGCTCACAGCTGTTGAAGCCAATAGGACCTCGTCACATCTGCAAAAAGCAGAGACGCGACGCTAAGGCCACTAAAACGGATCCCATCAAAACCTTAACTGCATCTAGACACTGGTGACAAAGGACAACCTGTGGAGAGCAACCTGTGGAGAGCAACCTGTGGAGAGCAACCCGTGGAGAGCAACCTGTGGAGAGCAACCTGTGGAGAGCAACCTGTGGAGAGCAACCTGTGGAGAGCAACCCGTGGAGAGCAACTTGTGGAGAGCAACTCTCACCTGACATTATGTTTCTCTAATCTGAACCGTTTGCAAATTCAGTTTTCTAGAAATTAATACTACCTTTCTTGAGGACAATGTACATTATAGTCAATCACCCCAATTTACATCATTTTTGAAACCCTGGGGGGAACCGGAGCACCCGGAGAAAACCCTCCACTAACACGGGGAGAACAGACAAACTCCCACAGAAAGAGGCGCCTGGTTGAGAACAAAGGCCTCTTTTCTGTGAAGATGTCGTGTTAACCACTGCATCACCGTGTTGACCTTTTTTTTTGTCTAAAATATGAGATGTAATTTGGGGTTTTGAAAATGGTTCTGGACTCTTTTAACTAGTTGCTTGTTTTAGAGGTTTTCTTTTCTCTCCACAAATGTTTCTCCAATCTGAACCGTTTGCAAATTAAATTTGGTAGAAATTAATACTACCTTTCTTGAGGACACGTTACATTGGGCAATCATCAAAATTTACATGGTTTTTGGAAATCTGGGGGAAACCGGAGCACCCGGAGAAAACCCACGGCCATTTTTTTTTTCTGGTCTAAAATAAGAGATTTATTTGGGGGTTTTGCAAACGGTTCAGAAATTAACTAGATATTTTCTCCTAGTTGCTCTATTAAGACTATTTCTTGTTTTTCTTCTGCTGTGATTTTTTCAGCCTGAAACTGTCTTGTATTCGTTTCCACACTGTTGGTTTTTTGCCCGCTGCCTCCACTGGTTGCTCTAACAGATTTTGCACACAGCTGTCTCTCATTTCAATGGGTTCAGGATCTCTCTCTACTACAAAATCATTTATCTCCTTGTTCGATGTATGAGGTACATCAATGTCCTCTGACATGGTTTCCTCTAAGTGATGTTCCTGATTTATGGCTCCAGGGTGAGAAATGCTGTTTGTGTCTTCCTCATTTCCTTCTTGACACTTTGACATGTTTTTTCCTGAAGGTCCAAACTCATTTCCGTCTTGATCAAATTTCATTTTTTCCTGCTCCGTTTTGAGACTAAGCTCACAGCCAGAGTGCAGTTGCTGGAAGTCAGTCAGTTCTTTCATAAGATTTTCTTTCTCAGCTTCCAGCTCCTTGATTTTCTGCGAGGAAGCTTTCCTCTCTTTAGCTACATCCTGCTTAAAAATGTCTGCCTGCTGCATTAGGCCAGAAACTTCTTCATATCTGGCTTTAAGTCCCTCGAAAGAAATTGTAGCCAGGTCCAGAATACTTTTAAGATGTCTTATTGTATTATTCGATTCTTGTTGCAGGACAGACAACTCTTCCCTCCTTCTCTGGTCCATATCTTCCTTTTCTGCTCTGAGTGTATCAATAATCTCAAGGTTGTTCTTAGCTTTTTCTAGATGTGCTTCATTCAAACGAGTTATTTCGAGCTGGTAATCCTTGTTTTGCTGTCTTAGGGCAGAAACATCCACTTCATACCTCCACTTTAGGTTTCTGTATGAAGTCTTCATCTGCTCCAGCTCTCTCTGCAGACATTTCTCCTTGTCGTCATCATGCTCCAGCTGCATCATGTCAGAAGCAGTTACAGCATGGCTGAGAGTCGCTGGACTGTTTACTGCATCTAGTTGTGCCTTTAACTCTAATGTCTTCTTCATAAAAATCTTCTTGATAGTTCTCTGTGTCTGTAGCTCATTCTTTGTCTTGTCCAGTTCTTTCTGGGTGGTCTCCAGCTCTTGGGTCACATCAAACAACCTCGCGCTCTCCTTTTCCAAAATAGATCCAAGTCTTTGGATCTCTCTCTGCATTTCAATGGGAGAGTAATTTTCCGTAGACATGTTTATACAAAACAATGCTTGTTCAAATCTGTCGTTATCTGAAAGCGCTTTGCGTACGTCTGAACTCGTCAGTAGTGCAGGAAGCAATGACAAGAAGATAGCAGTTTGTTACATACATACAGTGCTGATGACATCACAAGCATGACTAGTTGTGACATCACAGAGTTTTGATTCATCTTTGGAATGATGATGATGCCAGTGTTTGAGAAATCTACCACACTGACCAACCAGCCTCCTCAGTTATACAGTGTTAGTGTGACTGATTTATTCTTTCTGTAGAATAAATAAATTTTGGTTCATGGTTATTTGTTTTGCTCTTACTTTTTTAGTTTCAGGTGATCCTAGTCCCTTGGCTCTGCCACCAAATAATCACATCTAGTTGAAACAAATTGAGGCCATTTTATATGGAAATAGTTGTATTGTCTGTAATGTCAACATCAATCCATTTGTTTCATAACTGAATCGGAGGATTTTCAGAGAATGGAGAGACCAAAGATCTTTATGAATCCCAAGGAACACGGCGGGGAACGGTCAGAGAAAAAGACATAAAAGTTCCAGTTATAGTTTGTCATAAACCATGTAATTTGTTTTATAGGTATTTTGAACGACTATTCCATGGACTCTAGACAGAAGTTGCTGGTGGATTGGAAATGAATGGGAAAGCTGCAGTTTTTAGTTTTTAATTTTATGAAGAAAAAAGAAAAAAACAATGCAGGAAGATGCCAATGCCCAATGGGCTTATGTAAAGCTTCCACCAAATAATAAGAAAAAAATATATAATAAATAATACAGTCCTTCATTTATTGATTATAAATGCATGAAAAAAAATACATCTACAAAGTTTTGACAGGAATTTAAATTGACAGAGCTCATCATCCGAATCATCTTGATTAGGTCAAGAGAGCCATAGATGGAACTTTCCAAAGAAAAAAACAGCACTTCCTGTTGTGAGGGGGCGGGGCTTAGATGACGTTATCATATGATGACAGGATCTGTAAACGTCAAAATCGCGTTCAAAATCTAAACTTCAATCCAAAATGCCCGACTTCCTGTTGGGTTTCGACCATGGCTGTAAGAGACTTTTTAGTACGTCCTGACAAGATACACATGTGTACCAAGTTTCGTAATTCTAGGTTAAAGCATGGCTTGGGGCTGATCATTTAAAATCTCCTAGGGGGCGCTATAGAGAAATTAGGCCACGCCCACCAAATTTTGTTATGAATTCCTGTCGGTGGGTGGATAAGGATCCATCCTAGTGAGTTTGGAGCAGCTGAGCCCGAAACTGTGGAATTCAGAGCCAAACGTATGGCAACGGCGTTACAGGTCACTTCGCCACGCCGCCACGTCCACCTGCTATGTCAAAGCCGGTCGGGGTTGGAATCCACAACACACCAACATGTCTTCTGTCTCTGGACACAGTTTTATGTTGATTAGGTCAAAGGCGTGAGATAGCGACCGTTCACAGTAAGAATGGGGGCAAAGTCGGACCTTCAATCCAAAATGGTCGACTTCCTGTGATACTTGCACTATGACATTAATTGTAAATTCTGAGCGTCTTAAAATACAGGTGACTTCCTGTTGGAAGTGGGCGAGGCTAAGGTGATGTCATCAGCTAACCATGAAAATGTGATCTGGACTGTTCTGTAGTGAGACATATGAAGTCTGATGCAGCTGTAACTTTGCATGTGGATGTTATTAAGTCTTGATGTTTCATAGCGAATAGTGAATAGTTTGACACTTAGCCACGCCCACATGCTTTCCTGTCATACTTGCACTATGACATTAATTGTAATTTCTGAGGGTCTTGGGAGCTCTACAAGTGTACAGCTCCTCTCCTTTTGCACATTTGAATTTGTCTTTGCACTTCAACTGTTCCACATGCACTCATACAACACATCATAAAACAGCTGAAACACTGACTTCTTTTAAATCTCAACTGAAAACCCACCTGTTTAGAATTGTATTTGAAATGTAATCAATTACAAATTTATTGATGTAACTTGACTTAATGATTGATTCTATATTGCATTGTGATTCTGTGTTTGTTATGATGTAAAGCACTTTGAAATGCTTTGCTGCTGAAATGTGCTATACAAATAAAATGTGATTGATTGATTGATCCAAGGATTTGCATTACACAACTGATACTGATATCCAAAATCCATTGTTGTTTTTGTTAATAAATATTCCTTTTTATGCACTTTTACCACTGCATGGTCTTCTATTTTCTTATGACTTTTAGCCAGTCTTAAAATGCTGAAAGTGCTGTGAAATTGCATTTATATTTCTCACTGAATGTAGTCGTTCGAACATGAATTGATTGAAAAAACATTTGTGCAAGAATTTAAGGTAAAATCATACGAAGTTGCAATGTAGTGTCCAATTCTGGATTTCTTCTCTCATGTTTAACCAGCTATTATTATTATTGTTATTATTATTATTAGTGTTGAAATCACTCATGAGATAGGTGAAGTGTAAAACATCATAAATAAAATAATGCTTTCAATGACGTGGGTTTTCTTGTTGTAGAAGCCTGATACATGCTGAAAAGCGTCAGTCATGATGCAGAGCATAATATAAAAAAAGACAACAGCACATTTCAACATTTTTCATAACTGTGATTGTTTTTAGCTTGACAGCTAGCACCATATAAATTTTAGGGACTGGGGTTTTCATAGACAAGAGTTAGAGTTTTCTAGAGTAAGAGTTCATGTGTTCACTCCATGATGTCAAAGAGAAATCCTGCAGTGTTTTAAACTTAAACTCAGAGGTTTTAAAATCACTTTCTGTCAGACTCGGGTCTTGTAATGATCACAAACACATCATAGGGGTAACCAATTTTTAATCTTATTTTCAATTTAAAAATTTATTTTTAATTTTTTTAAAACATTTTTTTTTCCCTAATTGTGCCAATGAGAATATTACTGGAATGAAATGATTGTGAAACACTGCAATAAAATGTAAGGTTTGCTACATTAATACAATTTCCCATAAGACTGAAGACATCACAGAGGTCAGAAACAGAACCAGCAGCCGCCTCCGTCCACCGTCAAAACCACCAGAGAAAAAAACCAAAGAAAAAGAAAATACTCACGGTAGAGAAGACAGACTGTGTAAAACAAAAAGTCCTCAGTAAACATTAATGTACGTCATAATGGAGAAAAACAGGCAGGAGGAGGCGAGTGAAATGAAGTACAGGTGAAAGTAAATCCCCTCAGAGTCAAAGTGAAAACATGAAGCTGGAATAGAGCATGTCATAATATCTGGGATTCAAGATCCACTACGTTTCAACACTGACTGATAAAATAAAAATGTGCATCAATATTTCCAAGCATTATGAGCCAGAGTTGCTTTTGTCATTCTGATAGTGACCAACACTTTAACATTTCATTTTGCTTAATAATCTAAAAAAAATGACATTTAATAATCTAAATTTACAGTTAAATGTGTAAAAAATGATTTCACTAATTTACAGCTCTGTGGAATAAATTTGAAAATGTAACAATCTGTTGCTTGATTTTTCTTAAAGCAGGAGAAAATGATGCGACATAAAAACGCCTTTCATTAAGTTCATCTATCCAAGCTTCATGTGAACACGCCCTGAATTCAGTGCAAAACCCGTTAAACAAGCACTTTGTGCGGCTGTAGCGTTCTGCAGCTGCAGTGAGATTGTTTTACATGATGGCCTCAGGTCAGAGGTCACACCAGTCCCTGATTAGACTCTTCATCGTTTGGACCCCAGTTCACAGAAAGGAGAAGAAGAAACGTCGGCCGGCGGCTCGAATCTTGGCTATGGCTTTTTGTCGAGTCTCGTTTCCGCAGCAACCAGTCAGGAGGTGGAAGTGGGCTGGTGAGTACGTCAGAGTGTCCGGTCGAGCTTTGGGACGTCAAAGTTAGCTTTCCTCCTCTTCCTCTTCATCGTTTTCAGTGCAAATCCGTCAGAAAAGTCTTTCCGTCTCTCACTGAAGGAGCTGGAACAAAGTGCTTCAGTTCGCAGGGGACACGTTTTTTTTTTTTGTTTGTTTTCAGAAAGTCCTCAGTAATAAAACTAAAATCTCAGTTAAAACAGGAAATATACACAATCATATGTTTATAATATATTATGTACATTTTACATAACCGCTTAAAAAGTAAAGCATGGCTGCCTTTTCAAGGTGGAGAACAAAGTGCCATCACTTTGCATAATGTAAACATGAAACAGTGGCTGTGTTGCTGCTGCTAAAAAAAACAAAACACTTTCTTTGCAGATTCAGTAACAAAAACACACAACTCTCGTTTCCATGTGCAAATCTGACATACACAGCATGTCAGGAAGAGCAAACAGCAACACAGCGCGGCTGAGGTGTTCACACACGCAGGCAGAGCGTCACAATGGAAAACTGGAGCAGAGAAAAACGCCCCACATCTTACTGCAGTGCTAAAGGCCAAACTGGGTTCATCTCTTCAGCAGAAACCGCCTCGCTTATGGCGCGTCAGTCCTGAACCTTCAGCAGAGACTTGAGGTGAACGCTCATCTGCTCATGGCTCTGGCTGTTCTGCCCGTCCTCTCCGACCCAGTGGCTGGGCGGTTTGGGTAAGACGCTGGGCGACGGCGGCTCGCTGAACTTTGGCCCGGCGTAAATCTTTTCACAATCTTTGAGGTATTCGGCTTCGGCGGAGGAGCCGGTTGGGAAGGTGACGTTGTTTGAGGCGTTCAGGGGTTTCTTGGGTTCGACGGAAGACGAAGGCTTCTTGGGAGTGCGGTTGTCGTTCTTTTTAGCGGGGGGGGAAGCGACGGGCGATTGGCTCTGTTTGGGTTTGTGGCTCCTGGTGTTCACATTGTGGGCGAGTTGATCGTGTCGTGGGAGGTGACGGGGCGCCTGGACACCTTTAGGCTTCAGCACCTAAAGATAAAGAAATTATTAAAATGATGCATTACTAACATTTTTTCTATTTTCCAAAACCATATTTGAGATATTAACTTTTAAAACAGATTGTCGTTAAAATGAGGACGAAAAGTGACAACGAAGAATCATAATCTTCCTAGTAGCATTCTACAAACCTGAGAGCAATTTACAGTTTGGATATTTTTGAAAATAAAGTAAAACAAAACAAAAGTAAAGATGTAGGTAATTAGTTTAGCTTTCATTTCAGTTGAGAGTAATTGCAGTGAGCTGCTGGTATTTCCTGGAATTAGGAGCCACAAATACTTGAAAGTCCCTCTAAACGCATTTATTACTGCATATTTTAATAGTTCAACACCAAATATACCGTAATATGTATTAATACACAGTGTAGAAACCATTTTAGCAGTACTGCAGAAGATATCAGCCAATCAGTGTCAATCATCAACTAATTTAATCATTGATTAATCATTAACAGAAGTTAATGATCCCTACAGATCCATTCTTTGCTACAAATGATCAAGTGAACGCTGATGTTGCATTTAAACAAAATGTTTGCTTTCTTTTAAAAAAAAACTATTTGAATTCTTTATTTTCATCTTTGAATGCATTTCTAACATTTTATTTAAAGAAAATGAAAAATATGCAGAATGTGCCAATTTTTTTAATGGGCTAAAACTAAAATAATTGTTAGTTGCAGCCCTACTTTTGGATGTTTTAGATGCGCTCTGTGAAAAAATAAAGTTTAACTAAGACTGATGATCAGTTACTCATCGTTTCAGCTTGAAACAAATCTGCAGTATAAAAAAAATCACTTGGATTCTGGTTGTATTTTATATGTAATTTATGTGTTTTCTGCCTGACTGATGCTAAAATATTCCTTTTGTTTTGCTCCATGAACATAAAAACAGTATTTATCCATTTTCTATTCACTTCAAATCTCTAACAATCCATCCATGCATCAGATGTGAAGAGGTAAATAAGCATCATTTCCTTTTGTTTCAAACTGAAGCATGACTTCAACAGCAGCTGGGTTCAGTTTCACTCTCTATCAGTGTTGATGTTCAGTACAAACGGCCTCCACCCACAGACAGTTGTGTTCAAGTACGATCCGTCACGTACGCTTGGTTCTGAGTCACGCTGCTGATTGCAAAGGCTTGCAGTAACTTTGGAAATTATTGTTGCTGTTTTTACTTTTTTATCCAAGCCTTTCTCTGGGAGCAGGCATGGAAATTCATACTGGAGAAAAAACTTCAAGCAACAGGATTCAGTTCAAACACATGAATTCCAGCTATTTCTTCAGCCTCAAGTAGTTTTCGTTTTTTTTAGTAGGATTGCGACGAACCGTTGTGTTGTGTTGCCTGCAGTCCTGCCTGTCCTACATTCATTACTCTTATGGATGCCCAAAGGAAACACAGTTTAGAATTTAGCAGCTTTTAAATAAAGTGTGTTTTCAGGTTAAGACATGAAAGAAAATACCTGGGTGTGTGTGTGTGTGTTCCCCAGAACAGCCGTGCAGAGCTGCAGAACAGGACTGGAGGGAGTGTGTGGGTAAAGGAAGATTTCAGTCCTGCACTTCTGCACCGTTTAGTCAGTTTGATGCTTTTATTTTCATGTTTGCAATCTACTTTTGAGGAGCATGTCAACTGTTAAGTAGGCTTGAGCCAATTTTTCAAGATTTTATAATATTAAAAAACATCTAATAGCTATGATGTTTTACATGATTAAATTAAATGAAGTCAACACTTGGCTGGCTTAAAACATAGTAAAACTACTTGCAAAAATGTTAACTTTTTACCCATTTTCCTTTAACCAGCTCTCTTTGTTTATGGCGTTCTGAATTATGTCACTAACTTTTTCTGACTAAAGTGCAGCTGAAGCTTTAAACTGTTGCGCACTTTTATCTAGATGTGGTAAAGTTTGGTTCTTCCTCCTTTCGTCTCAGAGAAACCTGTTGTGGTAATGGCTGCGTCTTTATGCGCTGATCAGCAAGTGAAAACAGGAAGTTAAGCTGGTTTTTCACTTATTACTTCACAACAATAGATTGCAACTGCGTCACTGGAAAAGCCTCGGGCACAAAACATACTTTAAAAATGACTGAATTTGCCTCAAAACTGGATAAGTGTGTCGTAAATGAATATAAAAATACGGTATTTACTATAAAGTTGCTTGGATGTGACCAAATGGTTAAAAGCGTAATAATATGGGACACATTATTGTTTCAGTTCTGCTTCTGAGAAATCAGAAACATGTTTAGACCTGTCATTTATATTTTACCTGTGTTATAAACACTAAATTGATAAAATATTGTTTCTGGTTGAATTTGATGCCTCTGAGGCCTATAAGTGTACAAACTTCCGTAAACTCACCTCTTTTTTAGCTCCTTGTTTGACATGATGGAGGGTCAGCACCGTCTGGGTCCCGGTGGGCAGGTGAGCCGCGGACTGGGCCGAATGTCTGTGCCCCGACGAGGCCGTCAGGATGGCGGCGGAGGCGGTGTTGTTGTGGTCGGACAGCCGGATGCTCGGGCAGTGTCTCGGGGGTTTCTGGTGATGCAGCAGCGGCTTCCTGCCTCCCTTCTTCAGCAGCGCTTGCTTCGTTTTACAGCTCGGCATCGGGTTGTTGTTTTCAACGTTGCCGATATTGGCTTCGTCACCGTTCGCAGGAGATCCGTCCAACATTTTTCTGGAGTGGTGAAAACATAAAACAGGCGGCGAAAATCAGCTGCGGAGAAGTTGTTTTAACTAACAACGTCACAGGCTAACAGTGAGCTAACAACTTGCCAAGTAGCTAACTACACTTTTCAAAATGCCCCAAAACAGAAAGCAGTAATTACAAAAAAAAACTTATGTTTGCGTTTTTGTAAGTTCAAGTGCTGAAAAATGTGCGTTTCTGGTAACAGTCACTAAAAAACCCGATCAAAAGATTGTTTCTTTGTGGCGCGTCGCTGTTAGACTGAGCTGATAAACCAGAAGTAGCTTGTATATTGAGTTTATAGCAGTCACATGATTTCCGGTAGTAGCCTTTCAAAATAAAGAGGGGTGTGACTACAGTGTGGATGAATTTAAAAATTCAGAAATTGCATCACAAAGTCTAAAATGAGTACGTGGTAGTCAGTAAGCACTATTAAACATATCAATATGTATATATAAAACTAGACTTATGATGATGTGTAACAAATATGTAAAAAATATTGGCATAAACTAGTAAGTTACTTTCTGTCTTTTTTGTGCAACAATTTGCAAATTTTCTATTTTCAACAACCACTGCAAATCAAATTAAGTTCCTATTGTGTTTTTTTAACAGGCACTGCCTAATAGAGGAAATTTGGCGTACCAGCTTAGTTGATTCTTTTCAATTGGACTTTTACAATCCTGTGAAAAATTATATGCACTTGTCTACACATTTATATTTTTTGCTTCTGTTACACTAAAATGTGTCAGATCATCAAACAAATTTTGGCTAATTTTAGTAGTTACAAAAGATTTAGACCTATATCACACATCCTTGCATGATTGTATCAATTCAGCCAAATACAAGATTTTTTAAACATTAATTATCTCCGTAAGATTATGCCAGCAATTCACTAAATTTGAATCCACTTTGACTAGGCCACTCCAGAACCTATTTATTCAGGCCATTCGTCTATGAACTAGAAAGTATAGCTACCTCAGTTATGTTCAGTACAGTCTGGAGGAAGAAACACAACATCACACTCAGGGAACATAATTTAATACCCCACAGTTTTATTGTATAAAACATTACCTGCAGCTGACCAGCATTCATAACATTCAATAAAATGTTTGTGTAAATTCTCACTACACTATTTTTTCTGTCAAAACCAGGTGTCCAAAAACACTGACAATAAAAAGGTGGGCTGGTACTTTGTTGTTTTACAGTACATATCATTAGTGCACAAATGTTTCAAAACCAACTAATCAAGAAGGAGAAACACAGGAGCTTTAATCTACTACAATAATAGGTTAATAGCAACTATTTGGCAAAGAGAACAAATAAACCTAGATGTTAATCACTCACTTGGGAGGACATATTAAAGGTTTGCTTTAGTACAAAAAATAGATAATATAAACAATATACAAATACAACATAAATAACTAGGTAATCCATCCCTGTAATTGTAGTACATATCATTTGTCACAATGACCATTGAAGGCAAATCAACGAGACAACGAGGCTCCTGGAGGTGTTTGTCCGTCGGAAGCAGCGGCTGAGTTTAAGGCTGAGCTTCGGCTTCAGGTTCGTCGTAGATGTAGCTGCCCACGCCTCCGGTGTTCACACCTGAGGAGAAACACCACATTAAATCAACTTTTCTGGTTACACTAAACTACAGCATGAGATGTGATCACGTTTTTATCGTATATCAATGTTTCTGGACACTATTTTTCAGTGAATTGTAAATTGTTTAAGAGTTTGTATTGTGATCGCAAAATTATAATGAATAATAATAAAAGGGTGATTGCCATAACATGTCAGCTGACTTCCTGTGGAGGACATACTGAACTGTGACATTAAAATTGCGCAAATTGGAATTACGAAAATAAATTTGATTAATGGAAGCACGGCAATTAAATAAACATTTTTTATATACCAGTAAAGTTTTTGTGTTAGGATGAGGTGGTTTGTTAGCTGTGTCAAAGTTAGTGTATTTTGCAAAACTGCGATGGAAAAACTTTTTTCACATCACACAAGTAAAGTGATCAATAACTGGATGTTGCCACTGGTGTAAAATACGAAGAAGAAGACGACAGGAAGTAGTTGGAGGATCATGGCTCATGTCATTTAATGACTTATTGCATGAACAAACTTATTACTGTGTGATTTTTATATGCATTTGTTATGTAATGGAAACACCGCAATTGTGAAATTGTGTTTTTTTGACATTATTAACAATATTAACAAAGTTTTAATGCCTGGCAAAGAGAACAAATCATTTATCATAATTGGTGCCGAAGCTGCACAGCAAATAGGTTTTTTGGAGGCAAAATAAAGTTTCGGAGCTGTTGCAAACATTTTATCACTTCTGAGTCGTCATCACGAGTCAGGATGAGTAAACTGAGGAATTATCAAGGTGAAGACATTCAGGTTGTCAGAACACAGCAGGACTTTAGTGACTCAACATGACATCATGTCCATGTCAGCTCATAAAACCTTAAAACAGGCCAGTCTCTGTCACACTTCCTGAAAGGGTTTATTGTTGTGGCGGAGATCATTGTGTAATTCACTTACACAACTCGTACCTAACTAAAACTAAATGGTCGTCTACTTCTTCACTGATATTCATTAATATTGGAGTAGTTCCATTAATAATCGTAATATTTTATGATCCATAAAATATTCAGTATCCTAATCACTCATAGTTTGGACTACATTTCCTCCTTGGAATCTATCATGGGTCTAGTGCGCTGATTAAAATGTAAATTTAAATTCCAATGATAACGTGATTATCTTTCTTGCTTTCTTTGTAGTCATGGTTACCCCCATTGATTGCCCTTTAAGATTGCTCATTGCAACCACCTTATTTGTGCTGCATGCAGGATTTGTATTAGTTTAAATCACAGTAAAAGTGCCTGTCTGTCAGCATCAATGATGACATTAGTGGCAGTTTTAGTTCCTGATCTGTTTGTTCCTCCTGTTAACATTTCATATTGATTCTATT
Organism: Xiphophorus couchianus; assembly: GCF_001444195.1. Lineage (NCBI taxonomy): Eukaryota > Metazoa > Chordata > Actinopteri > Cyprinodontiformes > Poeciliidae > Xiphophorus > Xiphophorus couchianus. Next base: position 3,017,234 of record NC_040242.1, on the reverse strand, counting down.
CTCTCTCCAAGGCCCAGTAATCAGCTTGTTCTTCCCACAAATATTCAATAAAACCACCACTATCATATACCTGGTTCTAATAAATGTTCAAAGTTATAAATAAAGTCCTGAAAACTGTATTTTAGTCTCTCGGGGGTTTGAGCTTCTGTTTTAAATCCATTTTTCCATCAGAATTGCTTGGATCAGCGTCTTCATACCTTTGGGTCCAAACAGCACAGCGTAGCAGGGTTTGTGGCAGTAAGGCTGTCCATCATGCTGCAACAGGAAAAAAAAAATTATTTTAATCATTTCTCTTTTCATCTTTTCCACTTGTGTACATTTCATAATTTTTATGATGCTTCAAGTACTACTAGCACAACCAGTAGTACTACAACTGAACTACTGGTGATATTACAGTAAAATACAGATGCCTGCTTTTTATTGTGTACAAAATTTTGACTAAAAGAATAAAAAGTTGGTGCTTTCACATTCCTCTAAAAGCTCTGACTCTTTACTTTGACTAATCTATGCCTTACCACCAGAAAAACACATCTAATTTACTTTTTGGAAACCATAAATACATAATGCAACATTAGCTTTGTATGCAGATGGTATAATCAGTAAAACAAAACTATCCTGCAAGTATTTACCTGGATAAGCTACATTTTATAAATCCTCATTTTTACTTTTCATTAAAACTTTCTACATAAAAATGGGGCTAACTAAAACTTACTCTGGAGTGTTTGATCAATCTAATTTGGTATATTTGATTTGAGCAAAAATATGCTTTGCAACGTTTTGGTCTATTTAGCTAAAATGCTCCTCAGCTGCTCTTAAAATCCTAAATAATGAAACTATGGCCTGTTAATATACTAAAACATAAAACCTGGAGGCAAACATAACAAGATTTTGAACCAAACCAGCCTCTTATATGTCATATTTGGGTTTAGATTTGAAACAGAAGACAACCAGGACACAACAACTGCCTGGCCGAGGGAATCTCATTACATTTTTCTGCTTCTGCAGCAGGAAAGTGGAAGCAATTCTTTCTATCATTCTGTGCCGCGATAATGCCTTGTGTTAATTCTAGATCAATTTTAAACTTTGAAAATTATAAAGTTTAAAACATCTCTATCCGGTTTTTGGGGATCAATAATCCAACCTAATGACAAAATATGACAGATATTTAATCCATGTCACCTGAAATTTAATAGCCAAGTAAGTAATGCAAGCAAGCAATCGTCTGCGATTGCAACATTGACTATGTTGTGTAGCTCTATGTGAAGTAAAACAAAATCTTCAAGACATTATTAGGTTTTTTTATATAGTGAAGCCCAGATTCACTTTCCTCAGATTCATTCATAAAAAAACTGAATTGCTGTCATTTTGCTAAATCCTGACTTCCAGTGCAGTGTAGTTGTCTATCTGCACTGGTTGCCTTCCTGCACTGGTTGCCCGCCTGCACTGGTTGCCTGCCTGCAGTGGTTGCCTTCCTGCACTGGCTGCCCACCTGCACTGGTTGCCTGCCTGCAGCGGTTGCCTTCCTGCACTGGTTGCCTGCCTGCAGTGGTTGCCTTCCTGCACTGGCTGCCCACCTGCACTGGTTGCCTGCCTGCAGCGGTTGCCTTCCTGCACTGGTTGCCTGCCTGCAGTGGTTGCCTTCCTGCACTGGTTGCCCGCCTGCACTGGTTGCCTGCCTGCAGTGGTTGCCTTCCTGCACTGGCTGCCCACCTGCACTGGTTGCCTGCCTGCAGTGGTTGCCTTCCTGCACTGGTTGCCTGCCTGCAGTGGTTGCCTTCCTGCACTGGTTGCCCGCCTGCACTGGCTGCCCGCCTGCAGCGCCTCACCTCTGCATGGCTCCCTGGAGCCAGAGTCTTACTGCACCTCTCACAGCGAAGGCAGGGCCGGTGCCAGTTCTTCCCCAGAGACGACACCTTCTCAGCTGCACAGAGAGACCACCATGGAGACAGTCACTATGGCAACCAGTCGACTGAGTCACCAAGACCCTTCTCTGACACTGATATGATACTACATTAGATATTAGACGTGGGAAATAACAACAGATGTGCTCACCGAAGTACACCGTCTTGTTGCATCTGGGGCAGATGTTTGGTCCGCCGGAGAAAGACGAAAAGCTCGCAGCTGCAAAATGTCACTCAGTTAGGTCATTTCTTCCATTTGTTTGAAATAAATTTGAAGTTAGTTTGAGGTAAATATAAGCTACTACTTTATTTATTTTGCTTTTTTAAAAATCAATCCTTATAGAGGAACAGCACTTTTTTCTAACGCAACTTTCCGACACGTGACAGGTTTTCTATTTCTGCTCCACATATTTCTCACCCTTCACTGGTCCCCGTGTGGCTCTTTTCTCCTCCTCCGGTTTGCCAAGTGTTGCCATGGAAACGGCTGCCGGGGCCTCGTTGACAGGAGCGTCGTACATGTAGGAGCCAGCTCCGCCGATGTTCACACCTGCAGAAAGTACAAAGGGGAAACAAAACAGAAATGGTGCTTCATGCAAACTTTAATGAGAAAAATCCAGTCCAAGAGAAAATCTGATAATTAAGATGAAATAGCACCTTTTGGTCCAAAGAGGGCAGCGTAGCAGGGCTTGTGGCAATACGGTTTCCCATCATGCTGCATAATGTGAGAGAATAATTCAAAAAAACATTTTTTTATTCAAAAAGGTTGAGTTACATAATTTATCTAACTTTAAGTCCATATAACAATTTCACATGAGCTTGTTTTAGGAATAAATACAAACAGTCTTCTCTGTGTGCTTTTCATTTTGAAGCTATTTATACCACAGCAGAATAAAAGAAAACTGGGCATCAGTTCACAGTTTGTTATTCTGCTCTGTGAACCAGAAATATGACGTTTCAAGCTGCTAGTTGCAAGTTATGGATTGTTTACAGCAAAAGAAACACGAGTCTATTTTCGCCTAAAGTGTTTAGCAGGAATTTTATATAAAAAGTTGTTTAGATATAAAATCAGCCACATTGTCTGCTCTGTAGGAATGTTCATTTGTCATCCAGACATCAGTGAAATTTCTCCCTCAGCTCGATGAAGGAAAGTCAGGAATCCTGAGCCACAAATGAAGTTTTTTAGTCGAGTTTTTCCATGTTTCTAACTCAACATTAGGCTTTACATGAGCACATAATTAATCCTAAATAGCCTAGTCTGCATAATTTCTATCACTCGCCACATTAATATGATACAAACATGAAGCCATTCACTACTGAGACGCTGTTACCAGCTCAGCATGATTCATTGTGTTACTTCCCTGTTAGAAGTCTAATAAAAACAGTGAAAGTTGCTGAAGCAACAGCCAGACAGTCTGATAACGCTCCTGCTGAGCTGTTAACACCCTGCTGCTTTATATGTTGCTTTTCAGATGAACTGAAAAGAAAAACCTGTAGAAGATAAAAACTGACATGAAGCCAATTTTAACCTGAACTGAGCATTAAAGTGTGAAACTGAAAACAAAAAGCACTCCACCTTTAAGACCTATTTGTCTGTATGTTACTGCTTGGTCTCACCGACTCTTCCTTCAGTTGTTTTAAATATTACTTCATGACAAAAAAAGTTTCTTCTATAAATAACAAAGTGTCCCAATTTCATAAAAACCTTTGCGGAGTTCCCCTTGAGTCGGTCTTTGGACCCATTTGGTTTATATATCTTCCCTCTTAGTTTTCTCATCTGTTGCCATGTAATGTAATGTTCATGACATTCAACTATGTTTTGTTTAGTTCATTGACACAAAATAAAATGAGCTCCTCAAACTAATAGAGTAAAAATACTACAACTAAAAACATTATAAACCAACATTTGTCTGACTGATGAGTCAATATGATTCTGATCTTCTGGTGAAAAGCGATCAGATTTCCTGCTGTAGCTCCTCTTACCTCAGCATGGCCGCCGGGGTTCAGCGTCTTGTTGCAGCGCTCACATTTCAGGCAGAATTTATGCCAGTCTTTTCCCAAAGAGGAAACCTTCTCCGCTGTGCAACCAGAAAACAAACAAATACGTTTAAATGTCTGAAATTATTCTCTGAAGTCCTGTAAAGTTTGACAGAAAACATTGCTAATTAGATTTAGGATTCCAAATTACTTTTTAATACTGAGCAAGAAATGATAGTTTTGATCGTTTAGGAATGTAATCCAGCTTTAATGAAAGTTTTATTTTATAAGCAAAAACAAAAAAGAAGGAGTGAAAAATGAACCTGTCCTAATGCTTCATTACTGGCACAGTAAAACGCAGGAAACCTGTTATTAGTGAGAAAAAAACGTGTTTTTACAGCAGGCACTCCTCCGCACTCGTCTCTGAAAAGCCTCCATCATTTCTCTTTTTTCCATTCTTTCATTCAGGCATTCATCCTGTCTGCTGCTTTTGTTTCAGTGCATTTCCAATCCCACATCACTTCATTCATTCCTTAAACTGTGAATCTCATCAGGCAGATGAGCCGTTCATCATCCTGCTAAATCATTTCCTCTCCGTCTGTTATGCAAAGACTCATTCCTCTTCAGCTGTCACAGAGAATGTTCCAATCATTTAAACGTTTTAGTCCAGAAAAATACCTTTGGAAGACAGAGAGACAATGAGAAGGACACAAGGAGGAAGGAAAAGACAGTACAGACAGGTCTCCGTACTTAAATCTCATCACTGGAGGCAAATAAAAGGAAGACAAGATAAAGTAGAGCACTCAGAGAAATGAGAAGAGGGGTAAATTGTTATTTCTGACCTTTTCTCCTCCACCTACACATCTCTTTCTGCTACTTATGACCGTTTCCTCCTCTTAAAAAGTCAATTCATTCAGCAGAACCTTTAATATTAAGACTGTCTGTCATTATTTAGCTCTGGAGAACATTACCTGTTTTGTTTTAATGAGACAGAAAAATCTAGCACCAGAAAAAATCCCAATATAAAACACAAGCATCAGTCTGCTGTGAATAAGAGCAGTGCAGCTGTGTCACCGTGTCGACTGTCTAAGTGATAGAAAACACTTAAAGGCCACTTACTGTAAGAGTCTATATCGGTCTAAAGCACATTCTTTCCACTGAGATCTAAAGGTCAGCGTCATGAGTCACAGATTTTCCATTTTCATAACCTTTTTAGTCCATTTCTGTTTCTACATCTAACTTTACTGAAGCCAAATATCATCCTAACCCTGACTCCCACAGGGAACCTTCATCCTAATTAACTTCATCCTGCGTTCGTGTTTCTACAAAGTGGCTACTTCATAATTAACACATGTTGGCTGACAAAATGTCTCCCTAAGGATGATCCTTCACTGAATCTACACAGAGGCTGAAACAAAAACGTACTTTCTTACAGTACCGGCCTAATTCTTGATCTGGATCAGTTGCCAGGCAACCATAAGAGACCACATGAAGTCCCATATCTACAGAGATGGGTATTTTTGTTACCTATAGCATCATCAGTCAGGTATAAGTTAGATAAGAATGTCACTTCACTGCATCATGAATGCAAAAATATCTAACCTTCAATCATTTCTATATATTTATTGTAATCTTTTAAAGTTGATTCTTGAGGGACATTTTTGGATATTTGCTTCTTTTTAAAATAATTTTCAGTAAAGTTCTCATACCTAAATTATGAGCTACCTTAACATAAATGCAAAAACTTGGTGAATAATGCCGATTCTGATTCTGAATGAAGTATTTACAAGAAAAACTTTGATTGGATGAAAGAGAGAAAAGCGACATAGCATCAAGCATTTCGAGTTGAGTGCGTCCAAGAACGAGCACTGAGTGGGTGTGTGTGACATTTAAATGCACACACCACAAGCTATTATTTGTTCATATGGATATATGTATTCATATCAGTTTCACTGTGTGCTTAGATTGGTGGCACAAATATAACTCCATACTGTTTTTTTGGCCAAGAAAGGTTTTCTGTTTAATGTAAGTTCAAATTATTTGCAGATTTTTGTAGAGCATGTCTAAAATATTTGATAGAAAATGAAGCTCAGGAAGCTGAAATACCAGTGAACTGTTATATTTGACATGCTATTGGCTGGTGTTTGTAAAGCAGCCAATCAGGGAGCATCATTCATTGTCCTTGATGCTGATTGGCTGTACTTTAAATATTAGCTTCTGTGGTAGTGCTAACATGGTTTCCATTGTGCATATTAATAGATATTATCAAACAATCCTGCAAAGTTCAAATTGATTAAAAAGTTTTCCATCTAAGATTGAATCAATTCACTGACAAAAAGTTTTCCTGGATTTAGGATGTAGCGACTTGACTTTTAAGAAATTCCTTATTCCAGCGGACTGGAAAACTCGACTTTATTCATTCAGATTTAATAGAACAGAGAAAAGAAGCTCGGAAAACAAAATATTCCGATAAATCTGTTCTTGTTGTAGTAATTAGTAAAGAAAACCTCTTCAGGAAGAAAACAGAAATATTGATCACTTTAAATGACAATAAGAAAACCACAGAATTGGGAAAAGTATTTCCACAGAGCTGAGCATAAAAATATCGGCCCTGTTGGTTGTAAATTAAAGCTTCTAGTAGATGAAATCTTCTTGGCCCAAACCCACAAGTGTAACAAAGAAGGAATGAATAATCATAGCCAAAAATCTGTTGTTGTTTTCCAGTTCTTACGTAACTTCACCTCTGACCTCTGTCTAGATAAACAGAGCAAATTCCTCCAAATAAAAACCTTTGTTCAGGCTCAATACTTCCTGTCAGGAAGAGTTTGATCAGAGAGGCATGACGGACGGACGGAGGGAGTGAGAAGTTCCCCAACAATCATTTATCTGTTTCTTCTCCTCCTGAAATATCCCAGCAGATAAACTGAGCCTGATACAACATGACACTTCCTGTTTAGTTTCAGAGGCTGGCCCGCCTGTCAGGGTGATATGTGACAGAGACGACTGACGCACAGAGAGCACTGCGAACGGTGAAGCATGATGAGAATCCCACAAGTTTCAGAAATTCAATTTTCATTATTTTAAGGTAAAATATATCTGCAAAGAGTCTGCATAAAATCTACATTAAAAGGTTTTATTTTTGTCCAATTCATCTTTTTAACTGTGAAAAATAATTTTTATTTTGGAAGTATTGAGAGTCTTAAGATAAATTATATTAGATCTTTTAATAAATACTTAGTGTAAAAAATAAAATTAACCAAAAATGATGTTAAGGTCTTGACAACACAGAGGTTGGACACCTTATGTTAACCTGCATGAGGCAGATCATCTTTCTGACAAAAACTGACATCAGATTGCTTACATTCAGGCTGCAGGGAGGAGTTTGGCTGAGATCCTCCTGGGAATTCATGGAGAGAGAACAAAAGGGCGATCGATCCATAAAAAACAACGCGCTATTACTTAATAATTAACCGTGCCAGTCGGGTGTGGCTCAAAGTCTCGGCTCAAATTGCAATTTATTGTAAACTAAAACACTGATAGTCCAGTACTGGAACCAAAGACCTGCAGCAGAGCAGCTTCTGTTGGGAGTTAATGAGACATCAGGGATTGTTCATGAGCTTCTGGTGTCTTTAAGCACTCAGGCCAGTGAATGGCTCCCTGTAATCTTATCCTCAGACAGTGGAGCCATTACTGCTGGATCTGGAGCCGAGGCAGAACAAATCATCTGTCAGAGTCTGTGACTCTGCAGTGGAGACGTTTTGGATCAGTTTTGGAGAGGAACTGTCACTTTCACTTCACATTGGACGCATCAGGTATCTGTGCAGCGAGTGTGTCTGACGTTACTGTCACACAATCACTGAGTGGCTCATAAAAGCTGGGATGTTTCTGTAAACTTCACAAAAAGTATCCGACCATACCAGCGTTTAATGCTACAGTCAGGCTGAAAAGGCGAAACAAATAATGCATTAAGAAGATTAATGTATAATAGGATTTTCAGACAGCAGTGCAGCAGACAACATGACTACACACATAAATATCCTTGAAATGGATATTCTGTGGGAGGAGTGATTAAAGTCTGAGTGGGGCTGAAGTGACTGGTCTGACTGGCTGAACAGCAAAAATATTTAACACACAGAGCAAAGACAAAGTCATACAGTAAAGGAAATGAAAGGCTGGAATCAGACTCTTTGCAACGTGGATTCAAGCTCTAAATCAGTGTAAAATTTCTCTATAAGCATAGATTCATTAAATTAAAAAAACAACATAATATTTACGTAAATATAAAATGCTGAAAACATTCACTGAAACTGTTAGGTTTTAAAGTTTATTAAAGGTCAGAGTCCTATATTTTAAATCATAATTAAATCTCCCAACCCCCCAAATTATCATTTCATTTTGATAAAAAAATAAAATCTGAATTCAGCTTAAAATCATTTCGAAAATGTGAATTGATGTGATGTAAATCCTACAGCATAAATAACCCAATAAATGTGTTTTAGTTGCGTTTCTTTTGAGACACAATGAGAGATAAAATATGCAAAAAAATAAAATAAAATAAAAAATAAAATCCCACGATGTCTGGTTGAGTCTAAATAACCACAAATCACTGGAATCATTTCCTATTGATAAGAATGAGCAGCTTATCGCTTATTACGATTTACATTGATAAATGTGATCAGAGGCCAGCCCTCCACCCACCAGTCAACGCCCCCGGTCGGAACCACGGTACCGGTACCTCTGCAGCGGCTGCACAGCAAACATTCACTCACCGAAATACACCGTCTTGTCGCATTTTGGACACTTTGACGCCATGATGGGAGCGGAGCGGACAGGATGGATGGATGGAGCGTGTTTTCAGTCTGTCCTCCGGGTGGAGAGGCTTTCTGTCTGCAGCTCCGGTGGACCGGACACACCAGACACACCTCTGGATGTTACTGCTGCTTTAATGACGATGAGGAGACTCACATCCGGCCTCTACTGGCTCTGCTGCGCTATCATAGCCCCGCCCCGATTGTGACGTCACAATCTCATCCACAGATGAGATCAGAGCGATATAAAAATGTACAAAAAAGAAAATCAAAGCGACATTCATTCCTGTTTTTAGATTTTACCAATAAATAAATAAATAAAAATTTAGTACATTTCTGTCAGTTTGAGGATTTCTGTCAATTTTATTCCAATATATGAAACTGAAATTAAAGTTGTGAAGTTCTGCATGCAAATCTATATTCAATTCTTTTGCAAAGACAAATTTTAAATTTGCATTAAAAATTTTAATTGCAAAATTAAAAGAAATATCGAATGTTGCAACATAAACTTGCAAAAATGCAACGAAAGACTTCAGACATAAAAAGTTTTTAAAAAGTAAATAAATTAAATATGTATCTCTCGAAATCATAAGTTTGAAACTTTCAGATTGATTTCCAAAAGTAGATGTTTTACAATCAGTTGTATTTTTCATAGAACTTCCACCAACCTGGATTATTTTTTGTAAAATGCTTTATCAACAGCAGGAACCTATAAATGTGCTTAACATACAATATAACTTTGATTTCATCTAATATTTTTTCTTTAGTTCTAATTTTTAATCCATTGATTGAAATGAAAACATTACATTAAAATACAGTCCCTGCAAGTTGTGTGTTTGGTTTTATTTAATTTAACTTATTGACAAATTTAAATATTTAACTATTAAGTATTTTTTTCTACTTTGTGAGAAATACCTTATTTTAGTGTTTACTATATTTTTTAACCATTTCATAAGCTTCCCAGAATAAAAATTTAATCGCACACCAAAAAAATGTTCTAGATAAAATGAATGTCATTAACAAGTCCAGATATTATCCTGCAGGTGTTTCTCATATGATTCATGTTGAATTCCAGCCATGTTTCTCGCTGTGCGTTAACCACCGTCGCCCTGCAGCTGTTTGTTTCCTCTCTGGTTGTTAGGTTACTTTTCCTGAACCACTTTTCACAGGGAATGTTAAGTGATGCTCTGCAGCTCCCGGAATTATTACGCTCCACATTCCTGGCTCTGACACCAGGACGGCTCACATATGGACGGGCTTTTGAGTTGAACTGAGAACAATGACTGTGAAATTTAACTGTGGCATAAACAGACCCAAGAACCACCAGAAGTTACCTATTTACACTGGAATATCACAAATTAAAAAGGATCACAGAGATTGAGGGAGTAGCAACAAAAAACTAACACTGTTCATCACCATTTACCCAGTGATGCATGGGTGTGACGGGATCATGCTGGGGGAATCTTTTTTTTTTTTTTTTGGCAGGAACTGAGAAGCTGTTGAAAATTGATGTGAAGTTAGATAGAATAGAATAGAATAGAATAGAATTACTTTATTCATCCCAGCAGGGAAATTATGTCGCAGTTACAGCAGCATAGAGACAAGACACACAACAACCACCACTGAGTAGCAATGTAGACAAGATAAAATAAAAATAAAATATAACATGCTGTCAATATAAAAAGCAGCTTAGAGCAGACCTTGCAAGGATTCAAAATGCAGAACAGTATGTATATGTAAATATATGTACAGCAAGTGTGCCACAGTGCAGTTGTGCGAAATTGGACTGATTAGTGCAGAACAATGATTTAGCTTTTATTGTACAGTGAGATGGCATGTGGCAGGAAGGATTTCCTGTATCTGTCCCTACGACAGCGGAGCTGGAGCAGTCTGTGTGAGAAGGTGCTCCGCTGTCTGTCCACTATGTGGTGGAGAGGGTGCTGATTATTGTCCATAATAGACAGAACCTTCTTCAGTGTCCTCCTCTCCACCACAGTTTCCAGGGACTCTGTGGTGGAGATGAATCCTTTCTGAGAAAATAAATGTTCAAATGATCCCCAAACCAAAAGTTCCCTTTGTATACAAAGAGAATAATCAAAACTTAACAAACTATTTAGTTTTGTTTAATTTTCTGTTTGTGAAATCTTATTTGTTTTATACTCCAAAACTCTCTGTGACACAGATTTTGACTTTGACTGATGGCGTTCAGACAGGTTTAACTGTGAGGGAGATATTGAGTAAAATTGCAGCAACAAACAAAAAACCAGTCAACTCTTTTTTAAATGGACCTGCAGGAAATTGTCACATGTGAATTTTGCAGAAGTTATATCTTGTTTTTCTACAGATGCCGTCAGGGAGGTTTTTCACAACCATAAACTCTGAATACATCATGACTGAAGGATGAAAACTGTCTCACTGAAAGAGCAAAACTGACGTTAAATCTTCCAGTGAGACAAGTCCCTCCCGTATTTCTAGTTAGTGATATAAACACACATCCAGCTTCTGTCCACTGGGTCTTCTATTATCTTCATAGGGACTCGTCTTAAAATAAACACCCCCAGATTGTGTTTGTAAGTTTTGGCCCAGGAACAACGGGATGTCATGGCTGTGGAGGCGGCTCGACACCCAAGCAGCTTCTGGTTCATATCTGCAAAAAGGGATGTAGCATTTCTCTAGACAGTCTGCAGTCAGACCGAAAATTAATAGTGCTGGCTGTTATTATATTTATGTATGCTACTCATTGTTTCCCTACCAACATCAGAGTCTAATTTTAACCTGTTTTACTGACAGACACTAGGCTTCTGTTGGATCCCTGGGAGGAAGCTGTCAGTCTGGGCCTTCCCAGTTTCTACTCCAGCCTCCTTTGATTTATAGGTAATTTTCACCAAAATATGTTATTTTCATATATTTTGGTTAATGGAGCAAAATTATCACGATGCTGGTCAAATTTCAGAAGTAGTTGATTTTAACCTTTTAAGTATGTCAGAGTTTCTCTCAGCCTTATTTTACCTGCAAATTTGATAAACCATGTAAATGAATTTTCTAAATGACAAAAATGAACATAGCACAACTTTCAAAACTGTTGGAATGTAAACCAGAAAAATTTAGAAAATCACCTCTTCCAGACTGAATTAGCTGCAGTCTTTGATGTATCGAGAAATGTACACCTGAATGCACTCCTCCATTAGATTCTAAATATAAAGTGAAGTAAAAAACAAAAACAACAAAAACTCCATCCAACTAAACATGACCTTCTTAATGTGACACCAAACTGAATGTTAGTAGGCTCAACTTCAGTAAAATGTATAAATTCAAACATCTAAAAGTCTGAAAACCACTGAAGCATCCAGAGATAAGGAACTTGAATATTTAAGAAGTCATAGCAAAAAGATTTAACATTTTGGTCAGAGAAGCTGTTGACAGCATTGTGAATGTAACACAGATGAGGGCATTCTGATGGATTAAACTGATTTCATTGCAGATTATAATACTTCAGTTTACATGTAAGGAATCTACTCACAAATATTTAATGTAGACATTACAAAGCTACATTGATGATAAAAATAACTTTTGCTTCTTGAATTTAACAAAGGATCTTTTGCAGACATCCAACATAAAGCAAACTGAGGAAAAATAACAAATAAAACCAAACCTGCAAACAAACCTGAACGTTAAAGTGATACAAGGTTGTGAATATTGATTTTCTCAGAATGAAATTTTAGTTAATGCCAGGGATTTTTCATCTTTAATAATATACATCATAATGTCTCTGAGCTTAGCAGTAGATTGAACCACAAAGTCAGACCTCACATCTGTCTGCACTGCAGTTTTTATCTATTTTTGTATTTTTCTTGAACTAATTCAGATTTTATAAATCTAGTCAAGATGACTGTTAAATCATTTCATACAGTACTTTTCAGTGACTGCATTTACTCAATCCAGTTAAAAACTTGCCACGCATTAGTAGAAAATCAGAACTGTATTTAAAAGCTCATGTAGGTAATTTACAATTAAATACAATCTACAGGTAAAGTTTAAATTGTGGAGACGCTTTTTCCAGTTGCCTTGAGTTTAATCCACATCTATCAGCTTTTTGTGGTCAAAATGAGTCTTGGTAAGTAGGAGGTGAAGCGCCACCACCTGGTTTGGTTAGAAACTGCATCTAATTTAAATGGCATTTAAGACAAAACAGCAGGTTAACAGTAACTGTAGATAAAAGCGACAAGAATCATGTCACCATTTTAAACTTCTCTTTATTTATTAACTTATTTGAATCATATTCCTTAACAACTAAGACCTCAAGCTGTTTTTCATCCAGAGCTGGACTAAATTTCTTGCACAGAGATGAATAAATGAAATAGTTTACATGGATCATAAACAACCAGAAATACAGTTCAGGAAGAATAAAAATACCAGATAAAACCAGAGACGAGGCGGGGCTTTAAACGGCTCTCTGACATTTAAAAACTCTGCTACACTTGGGAATCTGGACTCCAACGCAAAATTAAGCAATTTAAGGAAATGACATCAGCAGAAGCTCTGAGGGTTTTTGGTAAAGCTAAATTAGAGTTTGAGTCATTTGTGAATGTGACAAGCTGGCAGAAGCACAATGATTACTATCAGATGTATGAAGCTGTCTTTATTCCAGATACTGATGCTTCAGTTTACAGGTAAGAATAAATCCATCAGAACATTTTGACTCTGCAATAAAACAGCTATGATAAGTATTTCATATGTTCCTTTAGCTAAGACAGTCATGCTTTGTGTGTAACTTGGTGCCGTTAGTTTCTGCTAGCAGTTAAAATAACTTTGTTTGCTCTTCCTCTGCGGTTTTTGTAGCAGCTGCTGGGCAACGTCGTGCGTTCTTCACTGTTAAAGTTGGTGATGAAGTCACTTTGCCCTGTGTAAATAAGATCCAAGCACAGAATAACTGCGACAGAACCACATGGAAGGTCAGTCAGCTAGGAACCATAAAAATATGGTTCCAACAAGGACATTTTACACCAGAAGCTGCGGCTACGTTAGATAGACTGAGTGTTACAGCAAACTGCTCTCTGGTCATAGAGAACGTCACAGTGAAAGATTTTGGTCAATACTTCTGCAGTCAGAACCCAGCAGGACAAAATCTCATCAAGGTTGATCTGTCTGTTCTCACCAGTGAGTATCTACAACCTATTTCTGTTTAAACAGTTCAACAATAAGAAATGGCTTTAGCTATTTTTATTCTTCTCTTTTTAAAACACAACTATTTTCACCAGTGACTGAACAGAAGAGCGATGATGAGGTCAACCTGACCTGCTCTGTGACAAAATATGTCTACTGCAGACACACAGTGGTGTGGCTCTATGAGGGCAAAGAGAAAATATCTTCACACAGGAATGTTTCCAGGTCCTGTTCTGCCACTGTGACTTTCCCAACATCTCAACTTCAACACAACTCAAAGTTTTGTGAGCAATTAAAGTGCAAAGTTAAAGATGGTTACAATAAAAACAACCAGCTGTTCGCCTGCAACTCACATCGTCCAGGTGTAGAAACAGGTGAGAACTGTTAAAATCACTTCAAACTCAAAATATTTGTTCATTTTAAAAATTTTAAAATGTGAATATTCCACCAGTTTTGACTGAAACATCTTCATACTGAGTCATGTTTAAATGTACTAGCTTATCAGATATTCATTACTTTCCAGATTTTTTAAAGCCATTAAGATACATCATTGTCCTGTTGGGTTTGGCAACTCTGAAGATGACATCATTGTGTGTTGTAATCCTGCTGCGGAGGAAGGCTGAAGGTGAAAACATTCTCTATTCTCTATAAGTTTTTAGTTTTTAATAACATGGAAGATAATAATACAATTCTGTAGGATGAACATGAGTCTCGTATTCAAATGTGTTGTTTTGTTTTCAGCATGAGGCCCACTGATGAAGACGATGCTACAGCAAAGTACAAAAACATTGGTGAGCATTTTATTTGTGCCTTAATCCTATATCGTAATCTTCAACATCTTTTCAGCACTAAAATTAGTTTTTGAAAGTTCTGTTTCCAAAACAAAACATGAGTCTTTTATACGAAAAAGATAGTACCTATGCAGTGAGAAAAGTTGGAATCATATAGTTTTTGTTAACCTTATGCTTTATCCTTAATAAATATTCCTTTTATGTATCTTGCAGCATTGTCTCCCGTTTGTGTTGTGAGCCAGTCATAAAAATTGGGGGCTTGTCCGGGATTTGAATCTGGGACCATCAAGTTGAATAAGCAAATTTAACATGGTTAAAGTTTAATCCACATGAGCTATATGAACTGTTAAGGAAAATGATTATTTTAGTGCTAAAATACACTTAATCTTACAACACGTGTAAAGTTATATTAAGCACTCTTATTTGAAAAACAGGTTTTGTGTGACCCTTCAGAGAGGCCCAAGGAGACAAGCAGACGCCTTTCACTGTCTGCTTAAGAGACAAGGGCCATAAAATTTGCATCTCCATGGAAACGGCAGCTGGAATGTGGGAGGAAGAAACTTCAGGGGAGTCGGCGAGATATATATCAGGACTTCGGTGTTAGGAACTTTCCCCTGTTTGGTGTGACAGAGAACAGATCACATTTGAGTTGAACTGTAAGGAGGGGTTTCTCTGGGGCCGAAAACAGGTCTCTGATTGGTTGAACAACGGAACGCCTTCTTTGCATATATTAAAATACGGAAACTCCTCTTTGATATAAGATTACTACACGGAGCACGCCGAGAGAGTTTTTTCCATCTTTTTTCTCTCCACGTTGGGCGCCGTTGTCTGTCTGTGTGTTTGTGTTCGTTTGTCTTCCCCTGGTGTGTTTTTATTTTATTTTTATGAGAAAATGCATATCTCTGTATCTCTGCAGCTTTGTTGTTCATTGCTTTGTATGGAATTAAACTCTGTGATCTGTGACGTCAACACGCTTTGTTTAGTTTCGTTTTACAGCTGGCCGCCGCTCGCCGAGAAGAACCCGGCTGTGTTAAGGAAGAGACGAGCCAAACGTTTTGTTCAAAGTTTTAATAAATTCTTCCTCAATAGAACCCAAAGAAGAAACCATAAAGAAGGACAAGTATGAAAAGAGGCGATGAGTGGAAGGGCAACTGAGTCGTCAGTCAGGATGTGGGGATGTCGTGATCTGTGTTTTTCTGTGTCTATTGTGAGTTTCTGTGTTTTCTGAGTCTCCGTGTTGTCCTGTCTTCCCCTTGATTGTTCCCAGGCGTGTCTTGTTCCCTGATTACCTCCTGTGTATTTAATGTCACCTGTGTCTCTCTTGTGATATGTGTGAGCTGTTGTACTGTCGTCCTTCGTTTCACCAGTTGCCACTGGCAGTGAGCCCTGGCTTCCGCTCAGCCATGCTGCCTGGGATTTTGGACTTTGTATTCCTGGTTTCTTCATTAAAATCATTTTCTCACTCCTACCTGGGTCCTCAGCATCTGCCTCACCACCATGAGTCTCCTAGTACTCCCTCCGAGTCTCCTAGTGCCCCTTCCAAGTCCCCTAGTGCTCCCTTTGTGTCTCCCAGTGCTCCCTCGTTGCCCCCTAGTGGTCCCAGTGCTCCCTCGGCGCTGCCTAGTGGTCCCAGTGCTCCCTCGTTCCCCCCTAGTGGTCCCAGTGCTCCCTTGTTGCCCCCTAATGCTCCCCCCGAGTCTCTGCCTCCCAGTGCTCCACCCGAGTCCCCTCGTGCTCCTGAGTCTCCACCCCTTTGCACCTCCTCCTCGTCGCCCCCTAGTGCTTCCTTCTCGCCTCTCAGTGGCCCAGAGCTCCCCCGCCACCTCTGCGCCGATATCGCCCACCGGACCCGCCTCCTGTGGCCTGGCTCCTCCTCCGTCGTCGCCCACCGGACCTCCACCGAGGGGTCCGCTGTTGTCCTTGGTCGGAGCTGCTCCATGGATGTCCACCGTGGGTTCTGTCTCCTGTGTCTCCGCCCACCCTTTTTGATGTAGGACTCTGGCCCCCCGTCCAGCGTCCCTCCGCCCACCCTTGTGCTTTTGATTTTGGACTGATGTTTTTTGGGGGGGCGTCTTGGAACTGCCCTTGAGGGAGGGGCGACTGTCGTGATCTGTGTTTTTCTGTGTGTCTATTTTGAGTTTCTGTATTTTCCGAGTCTCCGTGTTGTCCTAACTTCCCCTTGATTGTTCCCAGGTGTGTCTCGTTCCCTGATTACCTCCTGTGTATTTAATGTCACCTGTGTCTCTGTGTCTTTGTCGGGTCCTTGTCGTATGTGTGAGCTGTTGTACTGTTGTCCTTCGTTTCACCAGTTGCTACCGGCGTTGAGCCCTGGCTTCCACTCAGCTGTGCTGTCTGGGATTTTGGACTTTGTATTCCTGATTTCTTCATTAAAATCATCATTTTCTCACTCCTACCTGAGTCCTCAGCATCTGCCTCACCACCATCCACCACACCTCATGACAGGAAAAAGGATTGTTAATTGGAACGAGTGAGGAAAAAAAGAGAGAAGGGTTGAACATTGGGGTAAAACTCTTGTTTGTAAAGAATAAATGTTAACAGTAAAGAGGGATGAACAAAATGGGGACTACAAAAAGTGTTGCAAACCCTAACCTCAGGTTAATCATTGAGACTAAATATAAAAAATGAGACTAACATGCTATGCCATTTGTGGTCTAAATAAAGCAGGTTTGCTCATTTCCTGATGACCAGCCATAATCGTCTTCTACAGAATCCTTTTACGGTCAGACTTTAATCTTGTTCTCTGAAATGTGCATGTTTGGACATTAAGACGTCCCACAGTTCAGCCATTGCTGATTAGTCAACTGGTGCATCAAACAACTAAACACTTTAAACCTGTAGGATGGTTGCTGAAAGATGTGATATGAAAACAGGAAATGATGCTGTGGCAGCAGAGTGACATAGTACTGCCGTTACGCTGGTAGTGACATCATATTAGGTGAGATCTATAAGTATTTATACACCCAGTCCACATCCTTTTTAACTTTGTATGGAGAGATCATACGTACTGAGAAAGAAACCATTTTAGGTGTAAAATTCGGTTGCACCTAACAGAGCATAAACATTTTTTTCACATTGTTAAATATAAAACCTCCACATAAAGTCCCTTTAAAAACATGCATCTGTTTGATAGAGGGATTGTGAGGATGTTGTGCATTTATCTGATCACTTTGCTTCCAAGAAGTTTGTCTCAGTTTGAGAATCAAATTACCTTTGATCTGCTGCTCATCCCGCCAAAACCTGATATCAAAATATGTGAAAAACAATGTTTTAATTTGTAAAATGAACTATAACTATAAGTTAATGAGAGGAGGCGTGATGTTTATAGTTGCTATGAGGAAGTGAAACCTCTAACACCCACACGGCCTGCGCAAGGTTTTCATGTTAAAATTGGAACCATTTTACAGAGAAATAAAGAAATATCAGCTTTTATTCAAATAACGTTTCTATTTCCACTTCTTACACTTCATCTCATAGATAAGAAAACATCTAGCTAATATTTATTTAACAACACTTCAGTTTTGCGTAAATAATTGTTGTAGTGATGTAATGGTGTACTGGTGTATTAATTATAGTGTTATTTTATCTTTAGCTTAACCTCACTCTGTCTGTGAGTTGCTTGTTGCTCAGTAGATTTTTCCACTTATTCTTGCACTTGCTGCTGCAGCAGTTGGGCACCAAGTAGTTTTTTCAAACACAGTCCCTATGAGGAAGTCACACCTTTATAGTCACACAGACTACACAATGTTTTCCTGTTTAAAAAGAGGTTGCTTTACAGACTCAGTCAGTTGGGTGTGTGTGCAGAGACAGAAGCACTATGTCTTCCTTCCTACGGATTTCAATGTCTTTATTTCTGATACTTCAGATCACAGGTAAGGAAATATCTAATTTCTAATTGTTGAAACTACATGTCAATCAACCTTGAGATGTGTTATTTGCTACATTGTCTCCCACTTTTTCCCTGCAGCAACAGCTGGGCAACAGCGAGCTTTCTTCACTGTTAAAGCTGGTGATGGAGTCACTTTACCCTGTGTAAATGTGACAGAGAAGAAACACAACTGTGACAGAGTCACATGGACGTTCAGTCAGCCAGGAAACAGAAGTGTATCATTGTTTGAACGAGGAAATTTCACAGAAGAGGCTAACGCTAAGCCAGGCAGACTGAGTGTCACAGCAAACTGTTCTCTGGTCATAAAGAACGTCACAATGGAGGATGTTGGTCAATACTACTGCAGACAAAATCACCTCAGGAAGGTTGATCTGTCTGTTGTTACCAGTGAGTATTTACATCATATTTGTATTTAGTCACATTTCCTCTTAGTGATACAACAATGAAGCTGAATTTCTTTTGTTGTCTTTTCTAAATATCTCCATCTTCACCAGTGACTAAACAAAGAAACAGTGGAAAAGTCACCTTTACGTGCTCTGTGTCTCAATACATATACTGCAGACACACAGTGTGGTGGCTGTATGAGGGGAAAGAGAAAATATCACCAGATATGAATGTATCATCCACCTGCTCTGCAGCTGTCACAATCCCAGCATTTAATCTGCATCAGAACTCAATGTTTTATGAATTATTAAAGTGCAAAGTATATTATGGATATGAAGCTAAACAATACCAGCTGTTCACCTTCAACCATCAGTCATCAGGAGATGAAACAGGTGAGAACAAATTTCACAACATTTACATCTTAAGGATTTGAAATTGTAAATTCTTAACGTAGCTTTTGGTAATGTAGCTCAGTTATTTGTTGGTAAAAGATTTGCTGCAATTCTTTAAATTTGTATTAAAGGAGAAACTCCAAAGTCATCAGTAACAACTCAACCTATATCCACAACAAGAAACAGGGAGACTATACCATGTATTAAATTTTCTTCATCTTTAAAATATAAATGTCTGAATATCAGAGTGACCAATAGTGGTGCTGATATCCTGTAATTAAATCATCGTTTCTTGCATTACATTCACTTTTTAGGGGAAAAAGCAATAACAAAGGCAACAACAATGTATAATCCAACAGAACAACAAGGTAATAGATATTTTCATTTTATAATCTAATATTTGAATATTTGAATATTAACATTACAGGTGGTTGGCTTCAGATTCTCTCAGATTAAGCCTAATTAAAGTAAATTTTTTTCATCATTTCCAGGTGATTTGTCCTTCTTGAGATGCATCATTGTGTCTGTGGGTGTTACAGTACTCATAATGTGTGTTGCCATAGTTACCATATGGAAGAAAATTACATGTAAGAAAGCTCCTTAAAGTAATTATTAAGCTAAATTTTAACTGTTGAAGCTGAAATCAGGCTAACGTCATCTGGTTCCTCTTTTCAGATAACAAAACAGCGGTAAAAAGAAACACAGTAAGTTTATACTGAATATACAAATGATGAATTGGAAAATATACTATATGCTGCCCGTGTTATGTTCTGTGTTTTTCTGTGTATTCATTTCGAATTTCTGTCTCTGAGTCTCCCTGTTGTCCTGTCTTACCCTTTGACTGCTCCCTGGTGTGTCTCATTTCCTTGATTACTCCCTGTGTATTTAACCCCACCTGTGTTCCTTGTTCCTCGTCGGGTCCTTGTCTGTGTTGGCGTCTAGTCAGCATCATTTTCTGTCTAGCCTGTTGTTCTGTCCACACGCTTATCCAGTTGCTACCGGCGTTGAGCCCTGGCCTCTGCTCAGTCGTGCTGCCTGGGATTTGTGGGCTGCTTTTGGACATTTTTTCATCATTAAACATCTTCTTTTCGTTCCTACCTGGGTCTACAGCACCTGCCTCACCTCACACCACCGCACTTCATGACAGAAGGACCCGACCAGACCAAGGTGAGGTATTGCTACCATCATGGACCCAGCAGGTTTAATGAGAACGATCGAGGACTGTTGTTGCACGTCTGTACTCAGCCCATCAGCGCCTGAATATAGCCACACGCATGGTCCTCGTGCTGGATCAATGGATCCCGCAACTTCCGCATCTGGGACTGGCGGAGTTGCAACAGGAGGCAGAGTGGCAATGCCTGACAGTCATTGCGGTGCTGAAAGGCAACACTCTGCCTCCCAAGCCGGACTATCTTTCCGCCAGCCAAGCCCCAGCGTCTCTGGAACCAGCCGGCACTCCCGAGCCCGCTCCAGCAGGCGTTCCAGCCGGCACTCCAGCATCTCCTGGACCAGCACCACCTCCGGCCCTGGCTTCTGCTGTCTCTGCTCTTCCAGCCGCTGCTGTTTCTGAGCATCCTGCACCGGTTAGTGGGTTCTCTGCTCCCTCTGAGCTTCCTAGTTTTCCCTCCGAACTCCCTAGTGACCCTTTATCGTTCCCTATTGTTCCCAGTGTTCCCTCGTTGTTCCCTAGTGTTACTTCATCACTCCCTTGTGCTCCTCCTGAGTCTCCTCCCCATAGTGTTCCACCTGAGTCGTCTCTGCTTAGTGCTCCTCCCGAGTCCCAGCCTCCTACTGCTCCTTCCAAGTTTTCTTCCCCTAGTGTTCCCTCGTTGTCCCCTAGTGTTCCCTCCGAGTCCCCTAGTGGTCCAAGTGTTTCCTCGTCGTCCCCTAGTGGCCCTTTGTTGCCCTTTAGTGTTCCTCCCGAGTCCCAGCCTCCTCGTCAGCCTCCTCGTTCTCCTCCTAAGTCCACCAGAGATGGCTGCGGACAGCCGCCGGACCTCCCACGATGGCCCGCCTTAGGCGCCACGGACGCCCTCTGGACCTCCTCCTTGGTACCCTCCTTCGGCGCCGCGGACTGCCGCTGGACCTCTTCTGTGGGTTCCGCCATCGGCGTTGAGGACGTCCACCGAACCCTCCCTGTGGGTTACGCCTCCTGTGCCTCTGCCCACTCTGTTGGGTTTGTTTTTTGTTGATTTGGACTCTGGCCCTCCCGTCCAGCACCACTCCGCCCACATTTGTTGTGTTTTGTTGACATTTTGGGCATCTGGTAGCAGCCCTTGAGGGGGGGGTTCTGTTAGGAATCGGTTTTTCTCCATGTTGATTTGAGTTCTTTGTGTGTTTATTTTGAGTTTCTGTGTCTTTGAGTCGCTGTGCTGTCCTGTCTTCCCCTCGATTGTTCCCAGGTGTGTCTCATTCCCTGATTACCTCCTGTGTATTTAATGTCACCTGTGTCTCTGTATCTTTGTCGGATCCTTGTCTAGCTGTTGTGTCTTGTTGCTGTCGTCTGTGTACCCAGTTTGTCTCTTCCTCCGTTTAAGCGGTTGCTACCGGCGTCGAGCCCTGGTGTCCGCTCGGCCGTGCTGCCCGGCATTCTGGATTGTGTTGGACTGTGTTTATTCTGGACATTTTTCATTAAATTTTCATTTCATCCACTTCAACCTGGGTCTCAGCATCTGTCTCACCACCTCACACTACCAATTCATGACAGCCCAAAATAAATACTGATCTGTTTTGTCGTGCAGGTAAACCGTCATCAGCATGGAGAGACTGTGGTATATGAAAACATCCCAGAGTCTTCTGCTTCCATCAGATTCCACAGATCGATTGAAGAGCCAATATAAAGCAATAAATTCATTAGCAAATATGAAATATGATTATGTGTAACTGTTTAGTTTGAAACACGAGGAAGCTGTAAAACATTTATTTGTGTCAAACAAGAAGAAATTGTTTTCTTAGAACATTATGAGTTGTTCATATACTTTTAGATAAAAGAGTTATGAATAACCACAAGTATTAAATGCTATAATAACTCAAGTGTGTCAATAATCAGTCACCTATGGGAAAAAATATCGTTTTAAAATTTTGAATAAAGATGTTTTGTCAGGATCTGTGTTTTTTCTCTGTGTTTATTTTGAGTTTCTGTGTTTTTGAGTCTCCGTGTTGTCCTGTCTTCCCCTTGATTGTTCCCAGGTGTGTCTCGTTCCCTGATTACCTCCTGTGTATTTAATGTCACCTGTGTCTCTGCATCTCTGTCGGGTCCTTGTCGTTTGTTTGTGTTCAGTTCAGTCGTGTGTATTCTGCAGTCCATTCGTACAACCAGTTACTACCGGCATTGAGCCCTGGCTTCTGCTCAGCCGTGCTGCCTGGAGTTTTGGATTTTCTTAATTAAAACATCATTTCATCTCACTTCTACCTGGGTCCTCAGCGTTTGCCTCACCACTTCACCACCCCATTTCATGACAGAAGGACCCAACCAGACCTTTCAGTGAGGCACGCTGCATCATGGATCCAGCTGGATTAAAGAAAACCATTAAGGATTATGTAGAGGAGGTGGCAAGACCTTATTCCGTACGTCAGCGCCTGAGTATAGCCACATGCTTGGTACTTTTGTTGGACTTCTGGATCCCGCGACTTCCGCACCTGGGGCTGGAGGAGTTGCAGCAGGAGGCAGAGGGGGAGCGCCTGACAGCGATTGCCGTGCTGAAAGGCAACCCTCTGCCTCACAAGCCGGACTATCTCTCCACCAGCCCGGTCCGTCGTGGTGAAGAGAGAGCTGAGCCAAAAAGCAAAGCTCTCGATTTACCGGTCAATCTACGTGCCCACCTTCATCTATGGTCATGAGCTTTGGGTCATGACCGAAAGAAAGAGATCGCGGATACAAGCGGCCGAAATGGGTTTTCTCTGCAGGGTGTCTGGGCTCTCCCTTAGAGATAGGGTGAGAAGCTCAGTCATCCGGGAGGGACTCAGAGTAGAGCCGCTGCTCCTTCACATCGAGAGGAGCCAGTTGAGGGGCATCTGGTCAGGATGCCTCCTGGACGCCTCCCTGATGAGGTGATCCGGGCTCGTCCCACCGGGAGTAGGCCCCGGGGAAGACCCAGGACACGCTGGAGGGACTATGTCTCTCAGCTGGCCTGGGAACGCCTCAGGATTCCCCCGGAAGAGCTAGAAGAAGTGGCCGGGGAGAGGAAAGTCTGGGCCTCCCTTCTGAAGCTGCTACCCCCGCGACCCGACCTCGGATAAGCGGAAGAAGATGGATGGATGGATGATTTGTGAATGGGAGCATTTTAAACTTCAATAAAAAAAATATTCCAACACGCCTGAATTATAAGGATGAGAGCCTGACCTAACATTTATGCACATATATCAGGTGTTGTCATGTTTGATTCATGAATTTCCGATTTGTTTATGCTCTTGTTCATTTATTTGGCAGACACTTTTCTCCAGAGCAACTTACAAATCAGGATGATGCTGCAATAATGCAACATTAGTATCAAAGCTAACAATAACTTGGAAGGCGGAGTTACAGTCAGATTCCTCCAGAGGTGACAGAACGCAGAGAGTGTCGAGGATTTCATTTTACTTTGCAGTTAAGTTAAACATCATATCTCGTTATATGTATTAACATACATTGTGGAATTGAGAAAAATAAGTTTCTATTATGGTTACGCTATTTGTAATGATTGTTCACCCGCCCCTGCCACTTGCTGCCCTGTGAAGTGTGTAATGGAGTTAAATACGTGACAAACAACAGTCTGCTGCTGAGGAAGTCACACCTCCGTACACACACACACACACACACACACGCAATGATTTCATGCTTAAAAGGAAGCTGCTTCACAGACTCAGTCAGTCGTGGATGTAAAGACACTGAAGCATGATGCTTTCCTCTAAGTGGATCTCTAAGATTTTATTTACAATTCTGATGCTTCAGCTCACAGGTAAGGAAACATCTAACAAATATCCATCCTCAAATGTGCAGTAAAATATGTTACTTGAAAGTATTTATTACTTATTGGGTTTTATTTGTGACCAAAAAGATTATGTTGTTTCTACCTCTCAATCTACATGTCAGCAGTTATTTGTTCCATTTTTCCCTGCAGCAACAGCTGGGCAACAGCGAGCTTTCTTCACTGTTAAAGCTGGTGATGGAGTCACTTTACCCTGTGTAAATGTGACAGAGAAGAAACACAACTGTGACAGAGTCACATGGACGTTCAGTCAGCCAGGAAACAGAAGTGTATCATTGTTTGAACGAGGAAATTTCACAGAAGAGGCTAACGCTAAGCCAGGCAGACTGAGTGTCACAGCAAACTGTTCTCTGGTCATAAAGAACGTCACAATGGAGGATGTTGGTCAATACTACTGCAGACAAAATCACCTCAGGAAGGTTGATCTGTCTGTTGTTACCAGTGAGTATTTACATCATATTTGTATTTAGTCACACTTCCTCTTAGTGATACAACAATGAAGCTGAATTTCTTTTGTTGTCTTTTCTAAATATCTCTATCGTCACCAGTGACTAAACAAAGAAACAGTGGAAAAGTCACCTTTACCTGCTCTGTGTCTCAATACATATACTGCAGACACACAGTGTGGTGGCTGTATGAGGGGAAAGAGAAAATATCACCAGATATGAATGTATCATCCACCTGCTCTGCAGCTGTCACAATCCCAGCATTTCATCTGCATCAGAACTCAACGTTTTATGAATTATTAAAGTGCAAAGTATATTATGGATATGAAGCTAAACAATACCAGCTGTTCACCTTCAACCATCAGTCATCAGGGAAGAAAAGAGGTGAGAACATGAAACATTATTCATCATTCTCTCAAACTTGAAATATTTCAGCTTTTTATATGTATCTACTCTAATCAGCTGATTGTTTTCATATAATGATGCATCTTAAGCTTAATTAACACAACATAATCCTAATTTACAGAACAGCCAACAGCAGCTACAGCAACTACATCAGCAACAACTAACTCAATATTAACCAAATCAGACAGAACTGAATCAGCATCTTCAACCAGCAGCAGGTGGCGAACATCAGAAACCCCAACAGCAACTGGACTTACCGAAAATAATCAAACAAAATCACGAGGTAGGGATGCATTTAATTACGTTTAAATACCTACAGGTATAGTCTGGGTTCTTCTTTGATAAATGAAATGCAGTGAAGATATTAGCAGTAATGGTTCCATTAGCTGTGATAGAAAGTAGTGAGTTTGTAGAAAAGTAAAAATATCCACAGATTAGAAACGGAGTCCATCTGACCTACTGACCTATTGTTGTTCTCACAGAATGTCTCTTTAACAAAGCCAGCCTATTCCTTTCATTTCAAACAGATGCTATGTGTTGGTGTTTTTCTTCCAGTGGTGTTATTCTATATAACGTGTCGTCTTTCCACCAGGGTGGATTTGGTGGGCTGTCATTGTGTCCATGTTGTTAGCAGGACTCTTAATAACTGTGATGGTAACCATTGGATGGATAAAAACTAAAGGTGAGAACAATTACTGATTTATTTAAAAACAACATCCATCTTTGCAAACTGCTGCTTAATATTTTAACTGTTGTTTTTCTGATGTGCATAAAAAATAACAAAGTAACAGTAGATAGTAAACTATGATGATAGACTTTAAGCTGAGTCCAACTCTTTTCTCTTTTAGGAAGTAAAAAGCAGAAGGAAGACCAACCTGTGAGTTTCACCACAGAAATATGACATATTTAGACATTTTGAAACCTCATTCAGCCACTGCTGGTTTATGGACATTTTTGGACTTTTGCCACCCAGATATGAAACTCAGCTGAGGAAGTGATGTCAGACTCTGCCATGATGACTCAGTTTTATCAAAAACCCACACAGGGCAGAATGACACCAGATGGTTTTGTGGGTTAGGTCTGTTCCAGGCAGACGCGACAGAAACAAACTGAATAATAACAATAATAACTCTTCTTAACAACAGGAAGAACCTTCAATGACAAAAAAACATTCCTTTGCAAACAGTTTGCTTAAATCACATCACTGTTTCTCTTTGCTTTGTTTTCCTTCAGCAGGTTGAGCCTTATGCTTCTTATACATCCATGAATCTCGGCATGGAAACCGGGACAAAAAGCAACGTGAGTGCCGCGATTGAAATGCAACATAAATTTATTCATTTGGTAAACGCTGTGATGTAATGTACAAATATTAGGGTCTTCCATGTTGAAACCTTTTCTCTAACTGGATGTTAAGCTTTAGGTTTTAATTTTGCAAAAGATTCATGGATTGGCTTCATGTGCAATTTTTACAATAAATGTGATATTCATCATCCATGAGCTGATAAACATGGATTTACCATCTGCTTTCTCTATGCACAGAAAAGCAATGTTAAAATATTAACACCTCTATTTATGGCTAACGTGTTATAGTAATATTTTTTTATGTTTTTTTCATTATTTTGTTATTCCAGGTCCCTGACCCTGTGATCTACAGTACTCTGCAGCCTCATTCTGCTGTGATCTGATTGGCTGCTGTCCATAACAGAAGAAAAAGCAACATTTTCCTTTAATTTGTTGTGGATTTGAATGTTTTGTTCTGGATCATTTCTGCTTGTTTGATGCCTAATCTGCTCCCATCCTGCCTCTCTGCAGAGCTTGGATCACAATCCTTCAAACATTTAATGCATTTAGAAAGTTCATTGTAATATATGTATTTTTTATGCTAGCAAATCATGTATTCAGTAGAATTAAAGTGTTTTTCATTCCATTGATTTAGTTGTAATGTCTAATAAAGATGCCAAGCTCCATCTACCTGATAAACTGGTGGTAGGTCGCCATCTTTCTTGAAGCTAAGTACAGTGTGATGCTAACCAACCAGATGGGAGAAGTTGTAGCCTGAAGGCACCGCCCCTCATTATCATAGTGAAGCAGAAACAAATAAGGAAAATGAAAAAGGACGGGCAGAAATAAATAAATAAATAAATAAAGAAGCCAATAACTTACTTATTAATAACCTACGTAATTTTGGCTGAAATGGCGCTCTATATGTCAGGATTTGAGTTTTCTGTGTATTTATTTTGAGTTTCTGAGTCTCCGTGTTGTCCTGTCTTCCCTTTGATTGTTCCCAGGTGTGTCTCGTTTCCGTGATTACCCTTTGTGTATTTAACCCCACCTGTGTTCTTCGTTCCTCGTTGGGTCCTAGTTGTATGTAGTGTCAGTTCTGTCTAGTGTCTTTAGTCTAGTCAGCTGTTCTTCCGTTGTCCATTCGTTTCCTCCAGTTGCTGCCGGCGTTCAGCCCTGGCTTTCCGCTCAGCCGTGCTGCCTGTGTAACCCATGTTAAAATCTGACATAAATAGTAGTGATGGTGAGATGAAGCCTCATGAGGCATTGAACCACTTGAGCCAACTGGTTCGAGAAAGGGTTCATTTCTTGAAGCTTCATGTGCACACGAAACCACCTACTGGCCAGGTGTATAATCACAGCCAGCTGTATCTTAACACGTGTGATGCATTGAATTTTTGTCTATTATGGCTCTTGGGAAGGACGTCACAAAAGGTGTAGGACGAAATCATTTGTCTACATAAATTATGTATACACATATGTGTATAATAAAATATTGTTTGAATGTATTCTCTGTGTGTAATTATTCCCAAAATAGTAGTGTCATGTGATATGGCATGTTGTGTAATAATGTTTTTCTGTGACTCTAGAAAAATGGCCTGGGCTTAATCAGGCAGAGGACAGTGAAAGTGCTTGTGGAACCAGGGAGGGGCAGTGAATAGGCTAATGCTTGTGTAACTTGGATGATTTCATGCATTTTTATTAAGAAACAACAATTTCTCCACAGTTTTTGGTTTCAAACGATTTCACTTTTTTGACACTACATGGATGAGGTGTTATTATTGTACCCCAACTCCTTGGAGCACAATAAACACCTCACCTTTACAGAAAATAAGAAACAGTGAAAAATACAGTTCCTCATAAGCAAACCTAATGCATCTGCAAATGTTCAGTTCACCTTACCTTGTTAGGGCTTATCAAATCGAAATGTTCCCACATAAGAGAAATCCTCCTCTTTCTCGCCGGCTCCATCCTTCTCCTATCCTGTCCTCGCACTCCTAAATCTCCTGTCTATCTATCTATCTATCTATCTATCTATCTATCTATCTATCTATCTATCTATCTATCTATCTCTATCTATCTATCTATCTATCTATCTATCTATCTCCTAAACTCTCCAAACACCGAACTAACTGTCTCAAACTAAATAACCATTATCCAAACTCTGCTATCCAAACTATCAAAACTCTATCCACTCTCTCAACTGACCGCAACTCGCCTACAACAACCCACATTTTGAATGGAGCCTGTGGGGTTTCTAAAGCTGTCAAACCCCGCGCCAAAATCTGAGCCACTTCCCGAAGCAGTCACGTGGTACAGCCAGGCAGCGAGGCTTCGGACGTCATCGTTTTCGGCTCCTCCCCTAAATGAAGCAAGCCTCGATACGCGCTTTACGGAAACGCCCCCTCCATTACTCGACACACGCCTCGAAGCCTCGGCACATCACGTAACATCACTAATAAATAGGAATAAATAGTTGGTTAAAAGTCTGTAGACAGAAAATAACGTCGCTGTTCCTTTAAGGAACCAGCGTTACAGACGCGGCGCCTGGATGACGCTGCAGTGCACAGAGCTGAGGGAGAGAGCAGAGGAGGAATCGGAGAGAAAGAGCGGTGATTAATTAACAGGAAAAGTTAATATTATAGAAAAAGAAAAACACAATTTACCTGGTCGGGAACTGACGGGGATTTTATGAGAACCAAGTTACATCGGTTTTGGTGAGCTTTGTGTTTATTTTTCTGCATTTTCATCGTGTTGTACTTTTTCTTTTGGCGGAGCGCTAACGCTAAAAACGTAGCTGATTACAAAGAAATGCTCCGTCATAAACTGTTATCCGGTTAATATATTGGGTTTATGAAGAAGAATTTATTTGTATAATTTGAGGATTTAAAAAGAGTTTTATTGTGTTTGTGGCCTGTTACACAGGTCAGGTTTTTTGTCCGGTTGGAAGCTCGGTCGGAGCGAGGATTGGTCTGCGACATACACATTCACAGACGGGATTCAAGATGGCGAGCCAGACCTAGACCTTCAATTCATCTTCTCCATTGCATCAGGGAGGGACTCTCCCGCGTGTGGTAATCCGCTGCTGGAGCGGTAGGAATATCAGGGACTAGTTCGAACCGAACTGAACAGAACTGAAAACTGATTGAATTATTATCTTTTGGACTGAATCAAACTGAGACTTTTTATTGAACTGAGTACCTGAATTTACATTTAGACCTGAACTTGAATTTAAAGTGCCATACTTTGATTTTCATATGTTATGTCTCTGAATGTGATTTGAGTAATTGTGGTCCACTTTGATTTCATTGTGTTTGAAGGTATTTCCCTACCTGTAAAAAAAAGAAAAATGAGTTAACTCTTGAGGAAAAATAGAAATCTTAAAATAGGTGCAACCTAGGAAAAAAAGAGACCGGTCTAATTAACTCAAATTAGTCTGATTAAAATAACCTAACTAAAGAGCAAAAAGAGTGATATACTTTTTTAAAATTTATTTTAATTTTTTTCCCTTTTCCTCCCCATTTATATTTACATCATTATTAAGAATCTGCAGGGTATTTTTGGTTTCATGTATTGTATTTTATATGTGTGTTTTGCATTCATAAATTGCCGGCCTTTTTCACTTAAAGCAGCAGTCTCTGGTGTTATTATTCTTGCTCCCCACTCCGTAGAGCCTAGAACTGGTCCAGTGGCGCAGTTAGTGGTGTGATACCAGTGCTACACCTGGTTGTTGGACTATATTGTGGATTACTTTCATCATTAAACCATCATCACTAACTTCTACCTGGGTCTACCGCGTTTGCCTCACCACTACACCTGCACTTCATGACACTATAGTCCAAAGACTGCAGGTGGAAATTAGAATTTCTTGCTAGTCTGGTGTAACCTCGATAATCGTGATCGGGTTCTAGCTCAGTTCAACTCAATTCTGCGTTGTGTGAATAAGGGCCAGGAGACAGGATGAGATGAAATGATTTTTATCTGTATGGAACAGAATAACGACTGATCAGAAATCAGGTTCATCACAGCGGATACAGCACCTTACGAGGAATAGCATTTCATGTTAGCATCAAGCTAACATAACATTTGACCAGAGTGTTAAACTCAGTGAACCTACCTTGCGCTCATCTCTCATGAACTGGCAACGAGATATCTGTGTTCAGTATATTTAACACTGCCAACCACCAGGAGGGGGTGCTGTTTCACCCATTACACATGAACCCAAACTTGGAAGTAATGACAAGTGGAATTCTATATATACAACATGAACTATGTTACACTGGCACCGTTCATGTTTTAAAAGGTTAATGAAATGTTGTGTATTGTCTCTGTGTGAAATAAACAGAATGTAAATGGCAGAAGAAACATTTCTCCTCCCAGGCTTCCTAATGTTGCATTGTTAACAGAAACTAACCTGCTTTCCACAGTTAAACCCCCAACTTGCCTTTGGTATCATTACCTTTAAAGATCAATGTGTATTTTATTTACTCACTAAAAACAAGCAAACCTGAAGGTCCAGAAAATGAGAAGAGAGGAAAAAAGTAAAACGGGTTCAGTGTTCAAGTTTGAAATGCAGCAGAAGTTTGTCAAAGGATCAGTGTTACTTAAAAACAACTTTTTGAGCTTTACTTCATGTTAAAGCTCCTCCTTAGATTAGCAGCATCAAAGCTTCTGAGTTTCCACCTCTCAGCTCTCCCCTTGACTTTCCTACTCTGCTCCTTCAGACTAGCAGCAGCAGTTAGCAAACACTTGGTGGAACTGTCCATCTGATGAGCTTATCATATAAGCTACTTCTCAGTGCAGGCATGTAAAAAATGTTGAAAGATTAATAGAGATTCACTGTTTGCTTTCATAAGTTCAAATAGATTATGATTATCTGCTCTTGCTATGAACATTGCTTGGTCTAAATTTGAAAAATGAGATCAGTGAGACTTTTTATGCTGCTAGTGTGTTCATGTGCAACAGCTGGTAACAGAAACTAACACATTTCAACAGAATTAGTCCCATCTTGTTTCCAAACATATCTCTTAAAGCAATTGTTTTATTCTTGCAAGTTTAAAAAAAATGCTTTTGAAATACAGCAGTGTTTTACAGTCTTTTTGATAGGTTTCTAAAAACATGTAGAGACTTAAACAACAAACATCACAAGTGAGAAACGGTGAAGACATTGTGAGGAAATCACCCCTCCTGAAGTTCATAGGTATTTATTTTCAATAT
Source organism: Xiphophorus couchianus (assembly GCF_001444195.1). NCBI lineage: Eukaryota > Metazoa > Chordata > Actinopteri > Cyprinodontiformes > Poeciliidae > Xiphophorus > Xiphophorus couchianus. Next base: position 2,985,598 of record NC_040242.1, on the reverse strand, counting down.
GAAGCCATTTTAAACTCGATTCGTTTGCAAACATGAACAGAGCAGAGGCAGATGAGCAAAATGGCTGAAACAGGATGAATACGGTTGTCTTTAATTCTTATGCTTCAGTTTGCAGGTAAGATTAAATTTAATCAACATTAAAGAAAGTTTCATGTTGCTGCTTTCAGTATTTGTGTCCAACTTAAGACTTGTCTAGTCCGTAGCTTCCTGACTGCAGTTGACTCTCGCAAAAGACGTGACTCACTATTTTATGTTTCCTCTGACAAGTTACTCAGGACATAAAAGTTTGTGTTGCATTTAATTTATATACATTTCATTTTAAGAGATCTTAAAACTTGTCTTTTTCTCACAGACTTGGTGTAAGAAAACATTTGATTTGACAAAGTGTGATAGATTTCATTTGTAACAAACTGTTATAAGGAACTAAATGTTAATGAGGAAGTAAATCAAGCAGATTCAGTGTTTCAGTTTGTTTTTAGCTGTGAAGAAAACTTATAAAAGAGCATGTCAGCTGTTTAGATCTGCAGATAAACTATGTAAAAAATGAGTCACACACATAAATTTAACCCCCAATGACTTACGCACACAAATAAATAAAAACTGATTAACGTACTAAACTAACATCCCAGAAAGCACAGAACACAACGACACTACGGCCCATGGATGGGGAGATTAACGAACGATCTTGGACCAGAACTATATTTGTGTTTTGTGGGTTTTCCTTCATGATAAACAACCAAAGCAGCAAAGAAGCAGCACATTCATATTAGTCATGAGGGAGTTAACATGGAGTCTCTCCATTTTTGTTTTCTGTCAGATTCTCATTCAGCAGCTTTAACAATAATAAAGCACAACTCCTCTGAATCAACCAAGACAACTCCAACCAGCAGCGCCTCTAATACAACTGCTTCACAATCCAGGAACATTAAAGGTGGTAATGGATTTTAGCCAGAGTGTCCACTCCTGTTTTTCTAAACCATCTCCATTAATCAGGGGTTTTAATCCTCCACAGGTCAGCTATTATGTTACATCATTATTTCATTTGTTGCAGCAGGGATCATCAACATGAAGAAAACAAGAGGTGAGAGAGATCAAACTATAAACTTTGATTTTTTTATAGTCTCACCGGTAACATCAATGAATCTAGAGTGAACAAATGTAGATTTCAACATTTAAAATGTTAGTTTATTCAGTTTTCTGACATTATTTGTTGTAAAGATATTTTTGAGTGGCTGGTGTAAATTATTTGGTTTATTAATGTTTAATTTATACATTTTATCCTTAAAATCAATACATACCTTTTATTTATTTTACAGTTGTGACTTGTTAGAAGTGATCTCAGTTCAAAAATATAATAAAGTGTGAACAGTTTGTAACACAGACAGTCAAACTCCAGCAAATATGAGCAGGAAGGAGCAGATGATTTACTGACTGCTCACCAGCAGAGATAAAATGGTGGAAGCGAAACGTTGCAGCATGTTTGCATTGATAAGATCAAAATGGCTGCCTTGAGCTGCTATAGCTCTGCTTGTTGGTTCACACCAAAAGAGGAACTGTGAGAAAAGTCTCAGTGAATAACTGCTAAAACACATCGCTATTTTCAACCTTTCAAAATAAGAGTTGAGATGTACTCATCTTTGTTTCACATTTTCAGAAACAAAGCAAATGAAGAAAAACAAAACTGTAAGTATAAAGAATCGTTTACTTTAATACACATCTGTAATTGTGATAATTCAAGATTTAGTTTATTTTTCCTCAGGGGAGTGCAGAAAGAAAGGTTGTAGAAAGAGGGTGAAATACGACTCATTACCTCTCCTTTAACTCACTTTAATTATGTAAATCCTCCATCGGTTGTATTTGTCACTATTGACCCTTTGCAGCTACGTCACCAAACCACGCTGACAGACGTCTGACGTGAGGGACTGGAGTCTAGAACTGAGTGACTCTAATTGTTTTCCCAAAGTGTTTTTGACTATTTAGCCGTAGTTTCTACTTGTTCAAGTTGAGATTATTAGTCTGTCAGTAGCACAATTAGTTGGGGTTCATAGACGGCGGTATCTACAAAAAGTTGGAACTAGATAGCTTAGAAACTGATGTGTTGGTTTGACCAAATCTGCCTGAATTCAGAGCACATGATTCATACCACTATGTGATAAATATGTTTCCCCTTACACAGAGCAGACTTTAAAGGTCAAAGGTCTAGATGCTAGGCCTTTTTCTACTAGCATGGTGAGCCATTTTTTTCTATGGTTACTAAAGATTAGATGCATGCTTTCTCCATAATACAATATTTAATTGCATTTTACTAAACTTATTTATTAAGTATATGAATTCTTCTTACATTGTAAAATGCACCAAAGGCTGTTTGTTCTTACGACTGATTGCTGCTGTCCATCGCCGCAGTATCTCTTCTCATAAACAGGTTTTTGATAATATGACACCTCATCAGCATTTTTACAGTGAAATAAACTAAATAAAAGTGATATTAATTTACCAGCTGACTGTTTTTTGACAGGCTTTACAGGAGTTGATGCACACATAGGTTGTTTTGGAGCAGAGTGGTCTGCTTTCTGCAGAGTGTAACGCCATATACAAAGAGTTCGTAGCTTTTGCTGGACATAATTTTGTTCTTCATGTATCGACATGGGGATATTATGCTAAAACAGACCGACAGAAACAGGACCGACAGAGTGGCCCACAAAGGTAAGTGGCCTACATTATACGCTTTATCAAGCTAGAGAACTCCAAAGCCCTTTACCATACATTCAGTCATTCACCCATTCATATTTTGCATAGTAAATTTATGTTACCTACTGCCAGAGAGAGAGAATAAGACTATAAATTGGACCTCAACCAAAAAATAAAAACTCAAAGTTCAGGGACAGATGTACAAAAAAACAACACAACGTCCTTCACTCTATCTCAGTTTGAACAATAAAATTTATAAAAGAATGACCCACTAAACGTCTGCATCACCCATTCACTCCCAACTTAATCTGATAACAGAAACTAAGATCTTGATGCATGAAGACATGAGCAAGACTGGTTTGGAAGAACTTGACTGGCCTGGACAACTTGAACCCTTTAAAACACCTTGAACTTTAGCAAAAACTGTATGCTAGTATACTGTATGTCTTCTCATCCAACATCAGTGTCCGACCTCACAGCTCTGGAAATACAGCTTTGGAAGAATGATAAAAATAAAAAATAAAATAAAAAAACTTATGGAAAGCCTTTTTGATTCTTGTGTGTTTGAAAGCAGATGAGTGAATACCATTTGCAGATTTTGTTTAATTGGAAACTTTAAGACACACAGAAGTGTTTTTGATGCTAGACATCGCAAGCAAATCACAGCTTTTCCTCTGACATATTCTTGTTCTAAAATATCATCCTCTGCAGATAAAACTGCATAAGGGGGAAATAGGGAACTAACATGTGTCACAACAGTCTGATGTGTGCTTTTGTACTAGCAGTTTATCATATTATAAAAATCACTTATGGAACAGTTGACACTTTTCTCTACTGTTCATATTTGCTACAAATCACCCAGACATGCATGTTTTACCCTGTTGCCATCAACAAAGTGCTCTAAGACTTTCCGAAGGGGAAAAAACAGAGTGAAGTCAGTGAGGAAGTGATACTAGACTTCAGTTTTTTCCACATTAATGCAATATTTTGAAGGCATTGTAGACTGAATCATTTGCAGATGTGACCATGAGAAGAGCAGAGAAGCAGAATGGCTGCAGTTAGATGGATACAAATGTCTTTATTCCTGATGCTGGTGCTTCAGTTTACAGGTAAAGATCATAACATCATGAAGATTCTTACTTTAGCTGAATGCACTTTTTATTTCACGCATTATTTGTCATGTTTTCACAGCAGCCACTAGGAGAGAGCCGTCCTTCTTCACGGTCAGTGCTGGAGATGAAATAACTTTGCATTGTGGGAACAGATCCGAACCTCAGCGTGACGCTGGATCCACTGAGTGGCTCTTCAGTGGCTTCAGATCACCTGAAACTGAGATCCTGGTGAGAGAGATGAGCAGAAACCTGACCAGACGATCTGACAGACTGAGTGTCTCAGCAGACCGTTCTCTGGTCATAAAGACAGTCACAGTGGACGACGTCGGCTTTTACACCTGCAGGAAGAACGTTTCAGGAAAACAAGATGATGCAGATATTTTTCTGTCTGTCATTGACAGTAAGTGTTCAAATTTACCTTATTGAGTTTAAAATAACTGATTAGAACAGCATTTGATGCTAATGTCTCAATTTATTTCCTCACATTTCAACCTTTGCCAGTGGTGGAGCTGAAGGTCAATGGCAAGGTCGTCTTGAACTGTTCTGTGCTGCAGTATGAAGACTGCAGATACGTGGTGGAGTGGTTGTATGACGGTGAAAAGGAAATATTGTCAGACATTGAAATTTCACCACCTTCCTGCTCAGCCACCATGACGCTTTCAACATCCGGGCGTCAGCAGAAGCCATACGAGTCTCTGACCTGTAAAGTCACCAACACTTACACTGAAAAAGTGGAACATTTCCGCTACAAATGTCCACCTCCTGTCAAGAAAACAGGTAAGTCTGCTGCCTTCCTTCTCCTCTCTGTTATCCTGAACTGGCAGTGCAGAGCTGCAGTTTTCTGGCTGATCACCAATCTTTAAAAAGCCAAATCCACTGGAACATATTCTAATTCCAGCATTTTTTCATCGCTGCAGATGCAATTAAGAAAAATCCACCAGAACAACAAGGTAGACATAAACATCTTTGCCTGATTCCACTCATTCATGGATATTCACCTGAGCTGTGTCTCTAATGATATATTTATGTTTAGACTTTCCATACTTGCTGAGAGGAATCGTTGTGTCTGTGGGTTTGGCAGTTCTCATGATATCTGTTATTACAGTTAACATATTAACAAAAACTAAAGGTGAGAACATTTACATTTCACAGAAAAACAATATCAATGTTTTTTATACTTTAAACTAAAGTCCTGTCTGCTCTTCATGTGTTTTTCATTCTTTCAGCAAACAAATCAGAGACGAATGACGACACTGTAAGTTTAAATACTGGACAGTGAAATGATAGATGTACCGAAATAGTTTATTGTATTTTAATTTTTATAGAGTATCAGTTCACTTTGAGGTGTTTGAGTAGAGCTGTGTTCTGAACTTTAGCTGTGACATCATGAAATGTTTTATTGCATCAGCATAATTTAAAAACAGAATAACCAGAAGTTAGCCATAGCATTATGACCACTCACAAGCTGTATTAAAATCATTGGATATCTTGTTACAGTGATACAGGAAAGTTTGTTGCTGAAATAAAAGACTTGGAAAAAAAATTAATAAAAATAAAAGAGAAAAAACAGAAGATTTCAGTGACTTGGTGACAGACTCAAACACATTTGACCCATTTATACTGCAATTCACTGAGTGATGGTCTCAGTTTTAATATTCTCTGTTCTTTGTTTTCCACAGACACTTGACAACAAAGAAGATGAAAGTATAGTGATGTACGAAAATATTATAGTGCTTTCTGCGTCAGACAGACTCCAGTAATCAGCAAACTCAAACTCAGGTTTGAGTTTGCATGTTTTGCACTTGGTGATGAATTTCTCCTCTGGAAACTTTTCCTGGAGGAAATATTTTCTGAAACTGTGCTGGAACCATAACGTTTGGACTCAGAGTTTATGAAAATAAAGGTGGAGGAAATAACTTCCAGAAAGCAGCAGAACCAGAAGAAAAATGTGACTAAAAGAGTGACACATTATTGTTATAATTTTTTGTGGATTGATGCTCTGGCTGAATATTCACAGCTTTTCTACTCTTTGATTTTTGTATCGTTCTTTACAACTTTTGTGTTTATTAAATCCTTGCAAAGAGAAGTTGAAATCTTTTTTTCCACATATCCTTTATTTGTCTTGTAAACTTGCTGAAGTGCTCCAAAGAGGGGAATAAAACACAATACTAACCGAGCATTTTTAAACTGCAGTGTTCAGTATTTTCCAGGCATAAAGGGTCTTTTTTTTTTACTAGAATAAAATAACTAAATTAAGTTAAGAAAATGGGGAATGTGTCAAAAATAATTAAATAAATGAATGATTCAAAGCAACACTCTGGGTATATTTTTGATGAGGGAATGACAATATATGATATAAATTTTAAAAAATGATATTACATAAAACGTACTGACTGTTACAGCTGGAAATATTTTTTTTAGTAGCTGAGGTTATTTTAAAACCTAAAATTAAGAAAATCCAACTGCAGGATACAACTGAAACTGTAATAAATACAAGATTGGTTTTTAAGTTCTTGTAATAAAGGTCAACAGTTTGTTAGAATTATTCAGTCATTGGTTTATTCAGTTAAATGTTTAAAATTGTTGTATATGCTTTGCACGTGAGAGATGGGTTTGGAATCAACAGCAACATTATTATCAACCAATCACAAGCAATTTAATATGTTTAAGGATCAGCAAAGTTAACATGATGAAGTTAAAACTGCATATTAGAAAGAGGAACAAAGAGAACTGAAGTGAGATTTTCCACAGCATGGCTGCGGGGGCCACATGATCTGGTCTGAGTATTTCAGAAACTGAAGAGCTAATCTGGATTTTCATCTACAGCCATCTTTTGGTTTTAGAGAGTAGCATTTAAAAAGATAAAATATCTAGTGAGCAGCAGTTGCATGGATGAAAATGTGAGAGAAATGGCCTGACTGGTTTCAGAAGATGTGCGAATGGAAGATGAGAAATACTTCCACTTTCTTCAGCTGTCAACATTTTCTGCATTCATATTTTGCATGTGTAAACAGCTTACATCATGTAACTTATAAAATGCTGGTCCTTTGGAATTAAAGTGCATTTCTTAATTCCAGTCTGCTGATTTTAGCTCAGTGGGCTGCACAGTGGTGCAGTTGTAGCACTGTTGCCCTGGGTTCGATTCCCGACCCGGGGTCTTTCTGCATGTTCTCCCTGTGCATGCCTGGGTTCTCTCCGGGTACTCCGGCTTCCTCCCACAGTCCAAAAACATGACTGTTAGGTTAATTGGTCTCTAAATTCTCCCTAGTGTGTGTGTGAATGGTTGTTTGTCCTTTATGTCTCTGTGTTGCCCTGCGACAGACTGGCCACCTGTCCAGGTGACCCCGCCTCTCGCCCGGAGCATTAGCTGGAGAGGCACCAGCACCTCCTGACCCCACTAGGGTATTAGAAAATGGATGATTTTACTTCAATTTTATTATTTTTGTGAATAATTAATCATTTGTATTAATTTTATTCATTTATTGAATTACTAAGGAACAGAGACGTTAATTTAATAAACATTATCCTAATGTTCTTTTCTTCCTATGCATGTTTTGAAGTGTCATCACTGGTCATAATGGTGAGAGAGAAAAGATGTCAAACAACAGAACCAACTACAAACCCAGTTTAACCCAAATATGTGTTTTGATGTACATTTTGTGACCTAAACTGACCACTCAGACAAAAGGTAGTGAACATCATCCTGGTGAGTTGTCATGGAAACTTTAATGACATCAATCAATGTGTGAACCACAAATGCTCCTGTTATATCTCCTCTACTGCTGATGTCACATTCTCAGAATAACGTTTCCTCTTCAGTTCTCAGGAAAAAATTACCTGAGAGTTCAAATAAGGAAGCAACAGACGTCAGAGGAGAAACGTCTTGGTTGTGTTCGGTATTATTACTGTTTCAGCGAACATCAAGAGAATAATTCTGGTGAGTTTACTCTTCACTCTTACAATTACCTTTAAATATAACAAAGAATATTTACATCGTCTCTGTCCTCGGTTCTGTTGCTGATCAAGGTTATGCTTCCTGGGTTTAGAGTCAGAGCAAAAATACTGACCGAAAATGCCTTTAACATAAAAGTTATTTTTATTTGCTCTCTCTTCTAGTGACAACATAATTGGTATTGCATAAACCTCTGCAACTATTTGACCAAATTAAAAAAGACGAAAAATACAAGAAAGGAAATTAGGCCACTATAAAGGAGTAAATGTTTGAGAGGAAACCGCATTAGAGACGGAAACATCTGTGAAAATAACTGACAGGAGGAAAAAAAGCAAAATGGCTGCCTTCAGATGCATTAACATTTCTTTCCTTCTGATTTTGATACTTCTGTCTAAAGGTTAGTATCAAATTACACAGAGATTCTTCCTCTAACAAAAACAACCATCTTTTACTTTAGCAGTATACATTTAAATGAGCCATTACTTGATACTTTTTTGAACATTTAATTTCCCATTTTAACAGCACAATCTGAGACCTTCCTTACTGTCAGAGTGGGAAATGAAATCACGATGCCTTGTGGAAACAGGACAGACACTGAAGATAAATCTGATCAAACTTGCTGGATCTTCAATAATCGGAGGGACAGAAAAGAAACAAAACTGGTTGAACTGCCAAATTCTCACAGAGAAATAAAAACTATATCAGACAGACTGAGTGTTACAGAAAACGTTTCTCTGCATCTACATAACGTCACAGAGGTTGATGGCGGTCGGTATGACTGTCAGTGGACCACATCAGGACAACAGCAACACTTTGTAGCATATCTGTCTATAATTAATAGTGAGTATTTACACCATGTAAATTAAAAACTGAAATTTAAATATTACAGTACTCATGTAATTAATACTGTATCTTCTCTCATCTTTCTCTCCTAATATCTCTATTCTCTCCAGTGATTGAGCTGAAGAATCCAGATACAGTCACTCTGTTCTGCTCTGTGTTGGAATATGATGACTGTCGACATGAGGTGAAGTGGCTTTATGAGAGGAAACGGGAAAAACCCTCAGATATGAAAATATACCAACATTCCTGCTCTGCCACTGTGGCATTTCCAACATCTCATCAGAAATTAGACATTTATCCGTCTCTAACATGTAAAGTCACAAGCTCAGTCACTAAAGCAGTTCAGCTGATCCCCTTCAGTCTTCAGTCCTCAGGTAAGGAAGTGAGTTTCCACTGCTGTAAAGTTAACAGGAAGCAGATTTTTACTGCTGCTTTCTTTGAACTAGATGTGACCCAGTCAACACCAACAGCAACACATCACTGGACATCTGCAGGGAGCAACAAGGAAGTTAAACAACAAGGTAGAGTTTTCATTTTTCAAGACTGGGAATATAATTATCTTCTAATTCAGAATAAAGGGAAAATGTTATTTTCCTGCTTTCAGATATTTTCAGTTTGTTGAGATGGATCGTTGTGTCTGCGGCTTTAGCAGCTCTGGTAATATCGGTCGTTATTCTCAACCTGTGGTTGAAAACTAAAGGTGAGAAAGTTCACAGATGAAGCTTAATACATTAAACATTGTGTGATATACGGACAATTTCTTTTGAAGCTCAAATAAAATCTTTTTTTTTTAGGAAATAAAAAACAAAATGAGCAAAACCTGGTAAGTATAATAACTACATATTTAAACGAGTATGTTGCTGTTTAGTTTAGTAAGAAGTGGATGTTTTAAAGTTTGTTTTTATATAAAAACTTATTTTTTCTCTGAAGCTGAGTAATTTCAGCAGATTTAGATGAGAACACTAAATAACCAACCATAACATGATGATGATTGATTGATGAAGCAAAAATCTTGATTATGTTGTTGAGATAATGTCTGATTTTCATTGGGATACAGTCAATCTTTTGTTAGCGACGATGTCTGGATGCAAGAAAAATGAACAGTTGTAAAGATTTAGATGTCAACAGGTCTAAAAAAGATTGTTAGATTTCTGCCTCACAACTTTTGTTGTCTATAAAAACCAGAACCTGGTCCAACTAAGAACTTTTATAGCTGACATTGTTGAAATCAAACAGGTCAAAAGGTTCAATAGAGAAGGAAAAAGCAAGAAACGATAGTTTGATTCTTTGAACAATTTTCTACTGGCAACCTTGTGTTGGTTGCATTCACACCGGCCCTGTTTAGTCCGATTAAATCAAACTCTAGTTTGTTTGACTAAAATATCCGTTTTAGATCTTGGGAGATTATGGCTGTCCAGTTATTTTGTAGGAGGGTCCCTCTGACCACCAGGTGGCGATCTACCGGTTAATAATCTTATTGTAGTTTAAACATCAGGGTGAGAATGTGCTTCTCTCCCATCATTGGTCATAACGGTGAGAGAGAAAAGATGTCAAACAACAGAACCAACGACAAACCCAGTTTTTACCCAGAATATGTTTCTGTTCCTGCAGGAGTGAAGCCATGAAGACGAAGAGGAAGTCTGAACATCTATCCCACAACATTCCTCAGTGCACCCTTTGTTAAATAGTTGGGGAATTTAAATATTTTAACAAGCAATGAATATATAAACAACATAAAATCTTTTAAGCATATTTTAAAACTGAAAAGCTGTTCAACTCATTGTAATCTAATAATAAAGTCCAAACTCCTCAATATGTCCACAAATCAATTCTTTGCTATAAATGAGTAGAATATTGTAGTCTAAAAATCAGAGAAAGTTTATTACATATTCTTTTTGATTGTGTCAATTGGAAAGTGGCTTTCTGGTTGCTTTTGGGAAAGAATTACCCAGCAGAAACCAGCGCAGACATTTTATTCAAAATATCCATCCATCCATCCATCTTCTTCCGCTTATCCGAGGTCGGGTCGCGGGGGTAGCAACTTCAGAAGGGAGGCCCAGACTTCCCTCTCCCCAGCCACTTCTTCTAGCTCTACCGGGGGAATACCGAGGCGTTCCCAGGCCAGCCGAGAGACATAGTCCCTCCAGCGTGTCCTGGGTCTTCCCCGGGGCCTCCTCCCGGTGGGACGTGCCCGGAACACCTCACCAGGGAGGCGTCCAGGAGGCATCCTGACCAGATGCCCAAGCCACCTCAACTGGCTCCTCTCGATGTGAAGGAGCAGCGGCTCTACTCTGAGTCCCTCCCGGATGACTGAGCTTCTCACCCTATCTCTAAGGGAGAGCCCAGCCACCCTACGGAGAAAACCCATTTCTGCCGCTTGTATCCGCGATCTCGTTCTTTCGGTCATGACCCAAAGCTCATGACCATAGATGAGGGTGGGAACGTAGATCGACCGGTAAATCGAGAGCTTCGCTTTTTGGCTCAGCTCTCTCTTCACCACGACGGACCGGTACAGCGCCCGCTTGACAGCAGACGCTGCGCCAATCCGCCTGTCGATCTCCCACTCCCTTCTTCCCTCATTCGTGAACAAGATCCCGAGATACTTGAACTCCTCCACCTGGGGAAGGACACCCCCCTTGACCCGGAGAAGGCACTCTACCCTTTTCCGGCTCAAGACCATGGCCTCGGATTTGGAGGCACTGATCCCCATCCCTGCCGCTTCACACTCGGCTGCGAACCTCTCCAGCGAGAGCTGCAGATCACGATCTGATGAAGCCAAAAGGACCACATCATCTGCAAAAAGCAGAGATGAGATCCTAAGGCCACCAAATCGGATCCCCTCAACATCTTGGCTGCGCCTAGAAATTCTGTCCATGAAAGTAATGAACAGAATCGGTGACAAAGGGCAGCCCTGGCGGAGTCCAACTCTCACCGGAAACGAGCCCGACTTACTGCCGGCAATGCGGACCAGACTCTGACACCGGTCATACAGGGACCTGACAGCCCGTATCAAAGGGCCCGGTACCCCATACTCCCGGAGAACCCCCCACAGGGCTCCCCGAGGGACACGGTCGAACGCCTTCTCCAAGTCCACAAAACACATGTGGACTGGTTGGGCGAACTCCCATGCACCCTCCAGGACCCTGCTGAGGGTGTAGAGCTGGTCCAGTGTTCCACGACCAGGACGAAAACCACACTGCTCTTCCTGGATCCGAGGTTCGACTATCCGATGGACCCTCCTCTCCAGGACCCCTGAGTAGACCTTGCCAGGGAGGCTTAAGAGTGTGACCCCTCTATAATTGGAGCACACCCTCCGGTCCCCCTTTTTGAACAGGGGGACCACCACCCCGGTCTGCCAGTCCAGGGGAACTGCCCCCGATGTCAATGCGATATTGCAGAGTCGCGTCAGCCAACACAACTCTACAACATCCAGAGCCTTAAGGAACTCCGGGCAGATCTCATCCACCCCCGGAGCCTTGCCACCGAGGAGCTTTTTAACCACCTCGGCGACCTCGTCCCCAGAGATTGGAGAGCCCAACCCAGAGTCCCCAGGCTCAGCTTCTTCAATAGAAGGCATGTTGGTGGGATTGAGGAGGTCTTCGAAGTACTCTGCCCACCGGCCCACAACGTCCCGAGTAGAGGTCAGCAGCACACCATCCCCACTATAAACAGTGTTGGTGCCGTACTGCTTCCCCCCCCTGAGACGCCGGATGGTGGACCAGAATCGCTTCGAAGCCGTACGGAAGTCTTTCTCCATGGCCTCTCCAAACTCCTCCCACGCCCGAGTTTTTGCCTCAGCAACCACCCGAGCCGCATGCCGCTTCGCCTGCCGGTACCCATCAGCTGCTTCCGGAGTCCCACAGGCCAAAAAGGCCCGATAGGACTCCTTCTTCAGCCTGACGGCATCCCTCACCGAAGGTGTCCACCAACGGGTTTGAGGGTTGCCGCCGCGACAGGCACCGACAACCTTGCGGCCACAGCTCCGGCCGGCCGCCTCGACAATGGAGGCACGGAACACAGTCCACTCAGACTCCATGTCCCCCGCCTCACCCGGGACGTGTTCAAAGTTTTGCCGGAGATGGGAGTTAAAGCTCCGTCTCACAGGGGATTCCGCCAGACGTTCCCAGCAGACCCTCACAACACGTTTGGGCCTGCCAGGTCTGACCGGCTTTCGCCCCCGCCACCGGAGCCAACTCACCACCAGGTAGTGGTCAGTGGACAGCTCCGCACCTCTCTTCACCCGAGTGTCCAAGACATACGGCCGCAGATCCGATGAAACGATGACAAAGTCGATCATCGAACTGCGGCCTAGGGTGTCCTGGTGCCAAGTGCACATATGGACACCCTTATGCTTGAACATGGTGTTCGTTATGGACAATCCATGGCGAGCACAGAAGTCCAGCAACAGAACACCGCTCGAGTTCAGGTCGGGTGGGCCGTTCCTCCCAACCACGCCCCTCCAGGTCTCACTGTCGTTGCCCACGTGAGCGTTGAAGTCCCCCAGCAGAACAAGGGAGTCCCCAGGAGGAGCACTCTCCAGTACCCCCTCTAAGGACTCCAAAAAGGGTGGGTAATCTGAACTGTCGTTCGGCCCGTAAGCACAAACGACAGTCAGAACCCGTCCCCCCACCCGTAGGCGGAGGGATGCTACCCTCTCGTTCACCGGGGTAAACCCCAACGTACAGGCGCCGAGATGGGGAGCAACAAGTATGCCCACTCCTGCCCGACGTCTCTCTCCCTGGGCAACTCCAGAGTGGAAGTATGTCCAGCCCCTCTCAAGGAGACTGGTTCCAGAACCAGAGCCATGCGTCGAGGTGAGACCGACTATTTCTAGCCGGAACCTCTCGACCTCACGCACTAGCTCCGGCTCCTTCCCCACCAGAGAGGTGACATTCCACGTCCCAAGAGCCAGTTTCTGCAACCGAGGATAGGACCGCCAGGGTCCCCTCCCTTGGCCGCCACCCATCACACAGTGCACCCGACCCCTTTGGCCCCTCCCACGGGTGGTGGGCCCATGGGAGGGGGGGCCCATGTTTCCTCTTCGGGCTGAGCCCGGCCGGGCTCCATGGGTTAAAGCCCGGCCACCAGACGCTCGCCATCGTGCCCCCCCTCCAGGTCTGGCTCCAGAGTGGGGCCCCGGTGACCCGCGTCCGGGCGAGGGAACGCCAAGTCCAATGTTCTTATCCATCATTGGGGTTTTCGGGCTGCGCTTTGTCTTTGTCTATTCAAAATATCAATATCCTATTGGCATTTTTGTGTTTTCTTTTTATTATTATTCAAACAGAATATCAGTTTGATTTAATTATTTTTTATGTGCCATTACAACAAAACTTTAGCACCTTCATTGTTTATGTTAATCCATTGTCATTACGCAAAAGCTCCACTAGGGGGAAGCACACTTATTTCCCACTAATTCAAAGCACATTGTTCTCTGTAAAGGTCAGGATTAAAATAACAATCACATTATTTACAGCTTCAGTTCGTTCATATTGTCTTTATATTTTTATTTGTAGTTGGAACAGAGAACAGAGATGTTTTTTATGCATCTTTTGTGACTTAAACTGACCACTCACATAAAAGGAAGTCAACAACAGTTGTCATGGAGACTTTAATGACATTCATCAATATGTTAACCACAAATGCTGCTGATCATTGGTGGACAAATATATCTCCTCTGCTGCTGCTGTCACATTCTCAGAATAACACTTCCCCTTCAGTTCTCAGAAAAAAATACCTGAGTTAAAACAAGGAAGCAACAAACATGAGAGGAGAAACATCTCAGTTGTGTTCGGTAATATAACTTCTTCAGAGCAAACATCAGGAGAATAATTCTGGTGAGTTTACTCTTCACTCTTCATTACTTTTAAATACAACAAAGAATATTTACACCATCATTTTCTTCAGTTCTTTTGCTGATCAAAGTTTTGCTTCCTGGATTTAGTGTTAGAGTAAAAATAATGATTAAAATACCTCAGACATAAAAATCGTTTCTCCATTTCTCCCTTAGTGTCATCACCGAATCCTGAGTTTGTAAACATCGACATCTGCAGCTAAATTATCAAGTATTAACGGTTAAACTCACAGGGCACAGTCACTGAGAGGAAGTGATGCAACTGAAAACGGCATGAATGTATTTTTAAGCAGAACCAACGTTAGAGACTGAATCATTAGTGAAAATAACAGAGCAGTAAGGCACCATGGCTGCTTTCAGATGGATTCAAATGGTTTTACTTCTGATCCTCATGCTTCAGTTTAAAGGTAAGGATCAAAATGACAGATTTTCACTGAAACAGCTATGTTTTATCATTTTAGCTGGTAGTCATTACATCTTTCACATTTTGTTGAAATTTTATTTTGCATTTTAACAGCACAAATTGAGATGCAGCGAACCTTCCTTACTGTCAGAGATGGAAATGAAGTCACTTTGCCTTGTGGAAACAGAAGAGACACACATGATGAATCTGATGAAACTAGTTGGTTCTTCAATGATAAACATTCATCTGAAATAAGAGAGCTGGTCAAACTTGGAAATTCTCACAGAGAAATGAAAACTATATCAGACAGACTGAGTGTTACAGCAAACGGTTCTCTGCTTCTACATAAAGTCACAGAGGTTGATGTTGGCCAGTACACATGCCGTTGGACAATATCAGGACAACACCATGACTTTGCTGTGTATCTATCTGTAATTACAAGTGAGTATTTACATCATGTAAAAACTAAACATGTAAAGTTACATTTATAATATAGTAATCATGTAGTAATTTAAATACTACAGTATTTTTCTCTTTAATTTCTCTTTTTTCACCAGTTGTTGAGCAGGAGAAACCAGATAAAGTCGCCTTGTTCTGCTCTGTGGTCTTTCATGACGACTGTCTACATGAGGTGAAGTGGCTTTATGAGGGGAAAGAGGAAAAACCCTCAGATATGGAAATATACCAACATTCCTGCTCTGCCACTGTGACATTTCCAACATCTCATCAGAAATTAGACATTTATCCGTCTCTAACATGTAAAGTCACAAACTCAGTCACTAAAGCAGTTCAGCTGATCCCCTTCAGTCTTCAGTCCTCAGGTAAGGAAGTGAGTTTCCACTGCTGTAAAGTTAACAGGAAGCAGATTTTTACTGCTGCTTTCTTTGAACTAGAGGTGACCCAGTCAACACCAACAGCAACACATCACTGGACATCTGCAGGGAGCAACAAGGAAGTTAAACAACAAGGTAGAGTTTTCATTTTTCAAGTCAGGGAGAAAACATTTGTATTCATGAAATATTGAAAATCATCTGTAACAATATGGTCTGTTATAAATTAAACTTATTAACTGACATTCTAAATATTAATTTTTAAATGCTCCAATTTAGTGACTCGATGCAATCTACTGGGTTGTCTAAGAATATATTTTTTAATTAAATAGTTAAGCACACTGTACTGTTTAAAACTAGGATTAGTTGGATTGTATGTGAAATTCCACTTTTTAATTCTCTTTTAATAGAGCTTGTATTACTGTTTTTCTGTTTTACTCAACTTGTTTTGAAGTTTTTTAAAGTGCTGTTTTAAATGTGTTATACAGATAAATTTTACATTGACACTGAATTGAAATGATTTTTGTACAGCGCTTTGAGACCACATTTGCTGTGAATTGGTGCCGTATAAATAAACTGAATTGAAGAGAATACGACATCACTAAGCTAGGTCTATCGTCATTATAAAGTTAATTTTATGTTTTTCTTCTGAACGAGAAATTGAAACAACTATCCATCCATCCATCCATCCATCTTCTTCCGCTTATCCGAGGTCGGGTCGCGGGGGTAGCAGCTTCAGAAGGGAGGCCCAGACTTCCCTCTCCCCAGCCACTTCTTCCAGCTCCTCCGGGGGAATCCCGAGGCGTTCCCAGGCCAGCCGAGAGACATAGTCCCTCCAGCGTGTCCTGGGTCTTCCCCGGGGCCTCCTCCCGGTGGGACGTGCCCGGAACACCTCACCAGGGAGGCATCCAGGAGGCATCCTGACCAGATGCCCAAGCCACCTCAACTGGCTCCTCTCGATGTGAAGGAGCAGCGGCTCTACTCTGAGTCCCTCCCGGATGACTGAGCTTCTCACCCTATCTCTAAGGGAGAGCCCAGCCACCCTACGGAGAAAACCCATTTCGGCCGCTTGTATCCGCGATCTCGTTCTTTCGGTCATGACCCAAAGCTCATGACCATAGATGAGGGTGGGAACGTAGATCGACCGGTAAATCGAGAGCCTCGCTTTTTGGCTCAGCTCTCTCTTCACCACGACGGACCGGTACAGCGCCCGCTTGACAGCAGACGCTGCGCCAATCCGCCTGTCGATCTCCCGCTCCCTTCTTCCCCCATTCGTGAACAAGATCCCGAGATACTTAAACTCCTCCACTTGGGGCAGGACACCCCCCCTGACCCGGAGAAGGCACTCTACCCTTTTCCGGCTCAAGACCATGGCCTCGGATTTGGAGGCACTGATCCCCATCCCGGCCGCTTCACACTCGGCTGCGAACCGATCCAGCGAGAGCTGCAGATCACGATCTGATGAAGCCAAAAGGACCACATCGTCTGCGAAAAGCAGAGATGAGATCCTGAGGCCACCAAATCGGATCCCCTCAACACCTTGGCTGCGCCTAGAAATTCTGTCCATGAAAGTGATGAACAGAATCGGTGACAAAGGGCAGCCCTGGCGGAGTCCAACTCTCACCGGAAACGAGCCCGACTTACTGCCGGCAATGCGGACCAGACTCTGACACCGGTCATACAGGGACCTGACAGCCCGTATCAAAGGGCCCGGTACCCCATACTCCCGGAGAACCCCCCACAGGGCTCCCCGAGGGACACGGTCGAACGCCTTCTCCAAGTCCACAAAACACATGTAGACTGGTTGGGCGAACTCCCATGCACCCTCCAGGACCCTGCTGAGGGTGTAGAGCTGGTCCAGTGTTCCACGACCAGGACGAAAACCACACTGCTCTTCCTGAATCCGAGGTTCGACTATCCGACGGACCCTCCTCTCCAGGACCCCTGAATAGACCTTGCCAGGAAGGCTTAAGAGTGTGACCCCTCTATAATTGGAGCACACCCTCCGGTCCCCCTTTTTGAACAGGGGGACCACCACCCCAGTCTGCCAATCCAGGGGAACTGCCCCCGATGTCCATGCGATATTGCCGAGTCGCGTCAACCAACACAACCCTACAACATCCAGAGCCTTAAGGAACTCCGGGCGGATCTCATCCACCCCCGGGGCCTTGCCACCGAGGAGCTTTTTAACCACCTCGGCGACCTCGCCCCCAGAGATTGGAGAGCCCAACCCAGAGTCCCCAGGCTCCGCTTCCTCAGTGGAAGGCATGTTGGTGGGATTGAGGAGGTCTTCGAAGTACTCTGCCCACCGGCCCACAACGTCCCGAGTAGAGGTCAGCAGCACACCATCCCCACTATAAACAGTGTTGGTGCTGCACCGCTTCCCCCCCCTGAGACGCCGGATGGTGGACCAGAATCGCCTCGAAGCCGTGCGGAAGTCTTTCTCCATGGCCTCTCCAAACTCCTCCCACACCCGAGTTTTTGCCTCAGCAACCGCCCGAGCCGCATGCCGCTTCGCCCGCCGGTACCCATCAGCTGCTTCCGGAGTCCCACAGGCCAAAAAGGCTTGATAGGACTCCTTCTTCAGCCTGACGGCATCCCTCACCGAAGGTGTCCACCAACGGGTTCGAGGGTTGCCGCCGCGACAGGCACCGACAACCTTGCGGCCACAGCTCCGATCGGCCGCCTCGACAATGGAGGCACGGAACACGGTCCACTCAGACTCCATGTCCCCCACATCCCCCGGGACGTGTTCAAAGTTTTGCCGGAGATGGGAGTTAAAGCTCCGTCTCACAGGGGATTCCGCCAGACGTTCCCAGCAGACCCTCACAACACGTTTGGGCCTGCCAGGTCTGACCGGCTTTCGCCCCCGCCACCGGAGCCAACTCACCACCAGGTAGTGGTCAGTGGACAGCTCCGCACCTCTCTTCACCCGAGTGTCCAAGACATACGGCCGCAGATCCGATGAAACGATGACAAAGTCGATCATCGAACTGCGGCCTAGGGTGTCCTGGTGCCAAGTGCACATATGGACACCCTTATGCTTGAACATGGTGTTCGTTATGGACAATCCATGGCGAGCACAGAAGTCCAGCAACAGAACACCGCTCGAGTTCAGGTCGGGTGGGCCGTTCCTCCCAACCACGCCCCTCCAGGTCTCACTGTCGTTGCCCACGTGAGCGTTGAAGTCCCCCAGCAGAACAAGGGAGTCCCCAGGAGGAGCACTCTCCAGTACCCCCTCTAAGGACTCCAAAAAGGGTGGGTAATCTGAACTGTCGTTCGGCCCGTAAGCACAAACGACAGTCAGAACCCGTCCCCCCACCCGTAGGCGGAGGGATGCTACCCTCTCGTTCACCGGGGTAAACCCCAACGTACAGGCGCCGAGATGGGGAGCAACAAGTATGCCCACTCCTGCCCGACGTCTCTCTCCCTGGGCAACTCCAGAGTGGAAGTATGTCCAGCCCCTCTCAAGGAGACTGGTTCCAGAACCAGAGCCATGCGTCGAGGTGAGACCGACTATTTCTAGCCGGAACCTCTCGACCTCACGCACTAGCTCCGGCTCCTTCCCCACCAGAGAGGTGACATTCCACGTCCCAAGAGCCAGTTTCTGCAACCGAGGATAGGACCGCCAGGGTCCCCTCCCTTGGCCGCCACCCATCACACAGTGCACCCGACCCCTTTGGCCCCTCCCACGGGTGGTGGGCCCATGGGAGGGGGGGCCCATGTTTCCTCTTCGGGCTGAGCCCGGCCGGGCTCCATGGGTAAAAGCCCGGCCACCAGACGCTCGCCATCGTGCCCCCCCTCCAGGCCTGGCTCCAGAGTGGGGCCCCGGTGACCCGCGTCCGGGCGAGTGAACACCAAGTCCAAGGTTTTCCTTCATCATTGGGGTCTTCGGGCTGCACTTTGTCTGGTCCCTCACCTAGGACCTGTCTGCCTTGGGTGACCCTACCAGGGGCATGAAGCCCCAGACAGCATAGCTCCTAGGATCATTGGGGCACTCAAACCCCTCCACCACGATAAGGTGGCAGCCCATGGAGGAGTTGAAACAACTAAAGGAGTAGAAACAACAACCAACTCGGCAGATCTTACATCAAGTAATTGACATTATTGGAAATAAAACATTTAAACCAATTTATGCAATGACTAATCCTTCTCTCTCATCAGTAACTGTGATGTTGTACATTAAGACCGATTAACTGTGTTCACATTTTGAGTAACAACATTGTTTTTATGGAATTACATTGTTTTTAATGTAATGAATTATCTTCTTAGGTTTTCCATGGTGGTATATTTTTATTCCATTATGCTTAGCGATGGTTTTAATAACTGTCCTGGTGATCATCATATGGAACAAAACTAAAGGTGAGATAATTCAGAGATGAATCTTTCATTTCCAAACTATTACCTGAAAGACCTAGAAGTTAAATTTACATTTCAATTTTTATGTTTCATGTCTTTAGCTACAAGTAGTAGAGCGTTAGCGTTAGCAACAGTAGGTGTGACTTGGTAGAAAAATGATCTGAGTATGTTAAATGTGTTTAAATAAATTCAAAAAATACATTCATTATTGAAGCCGTTTTCATCTTGATATATATGTTTAGAAAATACAAACCATTGTGAACATATAAGTCCATTTCTATGTCGTTTCAGGAAATAAAACACAAATTGAAGGCAGCATGGTGAGTTTCAACATTGACACATTAAGTATAGGTTTGATTTTAGATCTGTATTTTCTTCTACACTGGAAAGAGTCTAACAGGGATAAGAAGTAGTGCTGCAATTTGGTTCATTAAATATTGAAACAAGATCAAGGAATTCATTTAATCACAAAAAGGGAATTGAACACAAAGGAGTCACAGTCACCAGAAAACAGACAACACTTACTGTGTGAATTTGTTGATCTAAGGTTCCCCAACATAAAGCGGCAACAAACCAGGACCTGAACCCAGAGTCTTCAGTGGGCCTAGCTGTTCCAGAAACCAGTCAAAATACAGTAGGCTCACACACACACACACACACACACACACACACACACACACACACACACACACATACACGCACACACACACACACACACACACACATCCACGTCCACACGCACGTACGCACTCACATCTTTGTGGACTTTATATTGATTTCCATTCATTTTAGTCATTGTATTTATGCCTAACCCAAAAAATTTTTCTACCCCTTGCCATTACTAGTCTATTTCTAACCCTAACCTTTACTGTAACTTAACTCACACCATATCTCTATACCCAGAGTGAAGTAGTATCTACAGTGAGGGGCAGAAAAAGGTCATCAATTTCCACAAAGGATCTCCCTTTGTTGGTCAAAATGGTGAAAGTGGTCCTCTATTTGAAGGACACACACACACACACACACACACACACACACACACACACACACACACACACACACACACACACACACACACACACACACACGTTTGCATTTCTTTCCATATCAGGACCTTGTAGTGGCTTGCATTCATTTAAGTCATTGCGTTTAATGCTAACTATAAGCATTACCCGTTCAATCCTAACCCTACTACAAGTAAAGCTAAAAATGAGGATCTGCTGCTCTACAACCAGGCTTTGATCCTCATGAGGTCGATTGGTTGTCAAAAGATTATTGAACATAATAGAAAATATTCTAAATAAATAGTCTAAACAAGTACAAAGACCTGTACAACAGTAAATACAGATCAATGCACACTGTTGTGTTTGTGTTTAGTTTTAACAGAAACCACATATAATTATTTCAATGACTTGAAATAATTGAACTTTATTTTTAAATCCTGTCTGCTTTAATTAGGTCAAATTTTAATAAGTTGTTTTTTCTCTGTCCAGCCTGAACCAGAGGATGGTCTGTCTTATGCCACCATCAACTTCAAGAAATCCAAAAAGAAAACAGGCAAAGTGAGTATTTCAGTGCATTAAAGAACCAGCAGATATGTATTTGAATAATTTAATTTGAGTTCTTTTAGCAAAATTATTTAACACAGACTCCTTTCTGGAGGAAAATTGTCACAAACTTGTTTAAATTTGATGTGAAACTGGATTGTTAAGACTTTGATACACCCTGTACATCATAATGAATGTGATTTTTCCTTCCAGGTCCAGGAAACTGTGATCTACAGCACTGTGGGAACTTCTTCCTCTTCTGCTGGAGTCTCCTCTGACACAGACTGTCTTTATTCTACAGTCAACAAGAAATAGAAAAAGCATTAAAAGCTTTACAGCTTGAGCAAAGACACAATGTACCAAGGCTGAGTCTGCAGTGCAGCGGGTCTCAACTCCCGGCCCAAGAATCTGCTGTATATTCTTCTCTCCTCTCTGTCCAGCAAAGCAATGGTTAAAAACAGAGAAGGACAAAGTCAAAAACAAATATTTTAACTGGATTTCTGTTTTTTTGTTTGTTTGTTTTGCTTTTATTTTATTTATTTATTTATTTTTTGCTTTTGCTACAGATTATAGACGGTCAGAATATAACTTTAATATCTTTTTACACCCAAGTGTGTAACTAAAGATATCCTGTAAATACTGCCCCTAGAGGTGAAACAAGTATAAACTTTCTCTATCACGCCAGGATTTCATGTTCTTTGTCACAGATTTAAACTAAATAATATGTTGGTTTGCTCTGCAGAGGAGATTCGTGGCTCTCTAAAAGAAAATATTGAAGGTTGTGGTCGTCAATGCTTTCCTATCCTGGGTAATGTGAGAAAATCTGACCACCCAGATAGAATAAAGTTAGATTAAGTATGTTACTGCTTGCCATATCCCAGTGAAATGCAATGGAGATGACGTAAAGAGGCTAAAGCAGCTGGAGTCATAACATGAATCAGTCATCAGACGGTTCAGTTCTGGAAAGTGAAGTGTCCAGTTCGTAGCTCATCCTGCATGATGCTATAGAGACTCATTCAGCGTGTTGCTCACGTGTCATCTGACTCTTATTTCTGCTGTCTAAGGAAACTTGCAGAGTTAAAAAAGGGAACCAACAGGGCATGCTGTGGTGGCGTAGGGGATAGCGCGACCCACGTTTGGAGGCCTTGAGTCGTCACGCGTTCGATTCCGAGACCCGGCGACATTTGCTGCATGTCTTCTTCCCCCTTTCCTGTCAGCCTACTTTCATATAAGGGACACTAGAGCCCACAAAAAGACCCCCTGGAGGGGAGGAAGAAAAAAAGAAAGGGAACCAACAGATCTCAGATCAGTCAAACACTATCTGTGTTTTGTAACAGCAGTTTATCAGTATGTAACATTGCAATCTGAGGTAATAATAAGTCTTCACTGTACTGGCCACATCTGTTAATAACTAATATAACTGATAAATGCAGCTGGGAAATCTTCACAGTCAAGTTCCTCAATTTTATCCTCAATGAAAATGTGTTTTTCCCTGCTGGTCTTGAGAAATCATGAAGCAAAAATAGCAAAATGTGTCTCAAGCCAGCGGCCATGACAGGTGAAACCAACTCATCGTCATTCAAAGCTTCATTCACTGCTCACTAGTGACATCTGGTGGTAGACTTAAACTGTGACAGGTTGTCACTCTAATAAACCATCCTTTAACTGTATTAGACCATAGCAATGTATTTCCACAACAAAGTTTTTGTGACACCATTGTCCAGTAATAGTAAGATCCATTCAACCATATTTTACTGTCATATCTTTTCAGTTCTTAAAATGATTTATACTCAGTAATTTTGCTGATGTGTTGACAGTCAGTTGTGGTTGTGCTTTATGTCATAGGCTGATTTGACAATAAAGAATTTGCTGTTTCATCATCTTGGGAGTGAAGTTAATTCTTACACTGGGACATGAAGGCCGAGTTTTGTTTCAAAGAGGAAGTTATTTCTGAGAAAACCACGTGACCTCTGTTGCATTAGCACAAACTACACAACTCTCAGAAACTAACACCTTGTTAACTATCTACACATCACTACTAAGTGATTAAAGGAGTTATTTTTAGAAAACAAAGGCAACGTAACTCTAATCACGCAACAAAGCATAAACCGGTGGAGTATTGAATGTTTTTATGTTGCTGCAGAACTCAGTCAAATTTCAACATGTCCTGCTTTCCCATGAGTAATGCAACCAACAGAAACTGACACTTCAACACCCACAACCAGACAGCTATGATGTTTCATGCGACATCATACCATAGCAGCCACACGGTCAGCCATGTTTTTCTGCAGTGCATTGAATCTACATGCACTAATTCTCTGAAACGGATCTGGTGGGTTTGCTGCCAGAATGACGTAGCTTTTATTGAAACTGAAATACCAAAATGTTTTTAATGAATCCTTTCGGTACCAGAGGTGAGAAAATATAAAAGGAAATCAGAGTGAGGTAGTGAGCTCTCACAAACCACACAAAGTGCATCAGAGTTTATATTTCAAAACGTTTGAGCCTGAGCCATTTACAATCAGGACTACAGGAGAAGACAGACAGAAGCAGAATGCTTCCATACAGATGGATTAAAATGTTTTTACTGCTTCAGCTGACAGGTAGGACCAGATCTAACATACAACAAAACTAATGGTTTAGTGCAGCGTTTCCCAATTCCGGTCCTCAGGCCTCCCTGCTCTGCATGTTTTAGATGTGCCTCTATTCCAGAGCAGCTGATTCAAATGATTGCATGACCATCAAGTGCTGCAGAAACCTGTTGATCACCCATATATTCAATTCAGGTGTGTAGCAGAAGGGAAACACCTAAAACATGCAGGGCAGGGGGGCCTGAGGACCGGAATTGGGAAACGCTGGTTTAGTGCATTTACAGCTCAGGGCGTTCCTTCAGAAAATACTAAGCCATTAAGTAATTTTGTATGTTTCCTTTATGCACCATGATGCTAATCTTATTGCAAAGACACAATTTACTCATATTGTAGTTCTAACAATATTGATCAGCTTTGACAAAACACAACTCTACAAAGTCAAGCTAGATAAAGTCAGATGCACACAGGAGTTTTTATGAGTCTGTTAGTTGAAAAGAAAATAAATCTTGATGATTGAGGGAAAACCTAGCAGAGAACAAAAACACAACTAAGGCGTATTTATGGAAATGTAAAGTTTCTTGACATCATGAAACTAGCCCCAGACTGTCTGTCCTTCACCAGCTCCATACTACTATAACTTGTAAACATGATATAAAGATACTTAAAGAGGCGGTGTTATATAAAACGACTTCCTGAAGGTAGATTTGGAGACAGAGTGTCAGGATCTGTGTTTTTCTGTGTTTATTTAGAGTTTTCTGTGTCCTTAAGTCTCTTCGTTGTCCTGTCCTCCCCTTGATTGTTCCCAGGTGTGTCTCGTTTCTGTGATTACCCTCCCATGTATTTAACTCCACCTGTGTTCCTTGTTCCTCTTCGGGTCCTTGTCGTAGTCAATGTCTTGTCAATTCAGTGTCTAATGTGCGTGCTGCCTGTTGTTTTGGACTGAGTTTCTTCAATTAAAATTCATTATTCATCTTACCTGGGTCCACTGCGTCTGCCTCACCACCCTTCACCGCACCGCATCATGACACAGAGGCCCAATTTCTAGGTGCTAAATTAAAAGTAAAGTTTCTTTGAAGTCATATTTGATATGGTCTTTTTATAAGAACTGAAGATTACATAGTTACTTGATTATGGTATGTGTCTGGAAATCACATAATACCATACTGTCAGTTTAAGTTTTTACTGATATAGAAACATAACTGAAGGTAACATAGCCACTTGATAATACCATATCAGAAAATAGAGAAAATACATAATCCTGATTGTTCTTCCTTTTCCACCTGTCGTTCATTAACAGGAGCATTCTTGCACAATCCAGTCACTTTCACCATCGGGGAGGGAAATGATGTCAGTCTTCCCTGTGGAAGTTTGACAGATAATCTTGAGAAGTGTAAATACACTAACTGGTTTTTCCGCAACCCAAGAACCAACAAAACAGTGATGCTGTTTGAACATGGACAGATTTACAAAGCAGCCAAACCCAAATCAGACAGACTGAGGATGGCTGCAAACTGTTCTCTGCTGATAAGGAGAGTCACAGATAAAGATGCTGGTCGTTACGTCTGCAGACAGTTTGCAGCAGGACGACAACAAAAACCTGATTCTGAGGTGATCCTATCTGTTCGTGATGGTGAGTATTTAAATTCTTTCATTTCAGCTCAAACTGCCTTTTTATGCAAACTAGTCTGATTCTCAGATTCAAGTTCTGCTACTACTTCCAAAAATGTGACGCCAACAAACCACAGAGTAACATCTAAACCGAAAACTGAAACACCAACAACAAAACATGCAGGACAAACACCTGAGACCTTCACAAACAATCCAATCACAGGTAGCCACCAACTCATTCTCATCATTGTAAAATATACAGTTTATATGTCAAATTATTTGGTTTATTACATTGAAAGTACAGGCTAATACATAATATATTGTTAGACCTTCCGGATTAACGTTCTCAATAATGTTTTGGACTTTAAATAATCCCAACACTAAGTATAAATAACATCATATGGATGTTATTTTCATTCATTTCTGTCGACAGCCACCATGAGATCACTTCTGTCCTTCTTCATTGTCCAAACTGGAGACGACGTAACTTTGCCCACTGGAACCGGGTTGAACCAGAAAAACTGTGACGGTTCCACCTGGATCTTCACTGATCCTGAAATCAAGGAATCAGTGGCGCTAGTGGACAGTGGACAGTTAATGGACATTGCAGAAACTAAACTGAACAGACTGTTTATGGCTGCCGACTGTTCCCTGGTCATTAAGAACGTCTCTGTTCATGATGTCGGTTCTTACACCAGCAGAACTTACGTCCTAGATCAACTCCAAAGACCAGACTTCCAAATTTATGTTTTTATCATAAACTGTGAGTATTACTTATTATTTTTACTTTGATTTGAGCTTATTAATAAGTGGTCTACAATTACTTTTGAATTGTAATCAGTCCGCCATGATACCATTGTGGCTCCTTTGCTGAATGTTCTTTCATTGTATCTCTCCCTGCACCAGTAAGTGAACAGAAGGAAGATGGCCGACTCACTCTGTTCTGCTCCATGTTGGAATTTGGACACTGTATTCACTCAGTAAGGTGGATGTTCGAGGGGGAACAGGAAATGACATCAGAGGTGGAGATATCAGCAAGTTCCTGCTCCTCCAATGTGACTTTTACTACAACCAACCCTGAACAGAAGTCAGAAGTTTACAAGTCACTGAAGTGTGAAGTGAGGAATCCGTACACAGACGAAGTTCGGCTGTTTGTGTTCGGGCCTCAGTTCTCTGGAGAAAAATCAGGTGAGAATCTGCATTAAGTTTCACATCAGTCTTTACAGAAATACATTTTTCACAGCTAAATTTCAGCCTGATGTTTAGATGCATTTGCAGCTTTTATCTAAATTAGTTACAATACAAATATACACACATTTTAGTTATGTAGATAGCGCTTATTTTAAGGATTCTCATTGTCATTTTGCTGTAATGTTTTAATTTTGTAGTGTTTAAAGTTTAATCTGAATGTTCAGAGTGAAAATGTCAGTTTCTAAGAATATTTTGTTATTGTTTTCAGACTTTGCATATTTAATGAGATGGATCGTTGTATCTATCAGTTTGGCAGCTCTCATCATTTCTGTTGTTAGACTGGAAATCTGGACAAAAACTGAAGGTGAGAAGATTTCATGACGTGTTTTGAGTTTTTGGGTTAAGGCTGAACTAAAGTTGAATTTTTTTTACTCTTTTCAGAAAACAAAACAAAGATTCCTGGGATTGTGGAGGTAAATCTGGAACAATAGAGTATTTAAAACAACAAAAGCTGCTAAAAGACATTTAACTATTAGCGGTTTTTAAAAGTAGAGCATCAGTTTTCCAAACATTGAGTGTTTTGTTGTTTTTACAGAGTGATGGTGATGAAGATGAAGAAATGGTGATCTATGAGGAAATTGGAGATTTTTGTTCTTCTGTGCTGCTGAACTAATGAACAACTTCAACTCCCCAGAAAATGCTTAAAGTCTCATCCATGTGGCCACAACAGTCTTTTTATATTTACTGAAAATACAGAGTTATTCAAAACTGAACATTTATTCATTTCAAAGTGTGAATTATTAGCAGTAACATCATGTTTATGATGTTATTTCTGCTTCTGCTAAGGATTCTAAACAATTTAGAAAGATTTTATACAGATACATTTATTTTCTTATTTATCCAAATAATCCATTTCTGTGTCCTCTTTTAGTTTGTGAGCAGTTTTGTTTTTTTTATTGTAGTGCAATGTGGGAACTTTGTAGTTAATTTTTTATCATTGCTATGCAGATGATGTTTGCTTCTTATTTAAGTTTTTCCAACCTACAGATGCTGCAGGATAAATTAAACTCTTGGTCCTGTTCTCTAGTTCTCTCATCTGACTCCATTTGATTTTTCAGCTGCATTAGATTCTGGTTTTGATTTTTAAAGCATGAACATCGTTAAACATATGTCTGCAGCAATCTCAGATTTCTGATGTTATAAGATTTGTGCCTCCTTGATACGTTGTGTGCTGGACTGAAAACTAAAGGAGAGTTCATGTATCATAAAACTCATCTTTTTAAAATTCCTGTTTTGCTTATTTTAAGTGTTGGTTTGGTTTGGAAGCCCTTGCCCACCATAGCAACTTTCTGAAAGTGATAATGTTGATGCAAAAATCCTTTCAACTGCACAGCATCCAAAAGTGAATGACTGTCCTGACATGCAATGTCTTAACTAAAACAATCTGATTGGATACAGAGTAATTCCACAGATTCTCAATTGGACTTGGGTCTGGATGCTGATTGGCTCATTCTGACTCCACTTTGCTTACATCTCCTGACTAATCAGTTGCAGTTGTGGCTACAGTCTTCAGATTAGGGTGGAAGTTCATATTAAAGCAGGACAACGTTTTGTAATGCAAAGCTGTTTAAATCCAAAGAAAACATTCCAACAGCTTGATTTTGAGACCCTGAACCTTTATTACAATTACTTTAAACCCTTAAATCCTCCTTTACTGTGTTTATTACAACTATGATGCTGTTTATATTGGAGCTGTTCCTCAGCAGCTTCAGCCTGCAACAGCTCTGCTGATTCTGACGAAAATATAATTATTCTAAGATGAAATGTAACCACTAGATGGCGTAAATATCCTGTTAATATTAAGTTCTGTTAATATTACATTACATTCAACCTAAGGGAGAAGCTCTGACAAATCAAAAGCAGGAATTTAAAGGCTGCTCCATTTTAACTGGTCAGGTTCTAAACTGGAAATAAGTTTTATCAAATAAATAACTCAAATAAGTTTGAAAAAAAAAATTACCCAAGCAAAGTGGGAGACAAGAATCATGGAGAACAATAGGGATTAAATGTAGGGGGACTCTCAGCTCCAACCAACCAGATAAGATTAAAAAAGGTGGTAGGTTTAACAATCGCAGTGACGGCAAAATCAAGAAGGAAAACGAAAAGCTCAAGCAGGAAATGCAGAAGCTGTGTAGAGTCAAGGCCTTGATACAACTCATCTTCTGAGCAGTAAGCTGTAATCCTGAACCTGGAAAAGTGGATGCAGCAGACTCTCAGACTGGATGAGATTCCAGAAAGAGAAGAGTGCAATCCTAAAAGCAGCTAACAAACAGCTAACATACTGAGCAAAACCCTGAGACTCTCAGGCCGTGATAGAAGGCGCATGCTTCAAATGAGTGGAAAAGTTTTTCTCTTTATCAGATCAAGAAGAAAAAAAAACAGCTGCTACATTCTGTTCAGTCCAGCTGACATATGAAACTAATACACCTCTAACCTCAAACATGACCGCATTTCTGTTTCTTATTCTTCAGGATATAAAAGTGTAAGTTTAACACATTAAAACTAGAAAACAGTAATAATACTGATGTCCTCGGTTATTAAAATAAGAAACTGAGTTAAAAATGTTTTAAATGACAAGCCCCTGATGTGAGACAAACGTTGAACTGAATAGGAAGTGACACCTTGCAAACCGCCTGCAATGTTTTCAGCTTTGAGAGGAAACCACTGATAGTCTGTGAATCATTTGTTCACAAAACGAGACAGAGAGGAACAATGATTTAATATGGAGATCAAAATGTATTTACAGCTGTTTCTGATGATTACAGTTGCAGGTAAGTAAACCTTTAACAATAACATTACAAAGCTGCATTAATGTTTATGCAACACATTTTTCATTAATCAATGTTTTGTATGTTCAGTTTGATCTTTTTTCTGTCTTGTTCTCTGAACAGCAGCTGCAGGGCAACAAGCACCTGAGTTCCTGGTCAGAGTTGGTGATGAAGTGACTTTGCCTTGTAAAGACGTGACTGATGGTCAGAATCAATGTGACGGAACAACTTGGGTCTTCATCTGTTCAATGAAAACAGTGACGCTGTTTGAAGCTGGAAAGATTAATTTAACTACATCAGACAGACTGAGTGTTACTGTTAACTGCTCTCTGGTCATAAAGAAGGTCACCATGGAGGATGTTGGTCGTTACACCTGCAGGCAGTTAACATCAGAACAACAAGGACCAAACTCTGTTTATCTAACTGTTGTTCTCAGTGAGTATTTACATGTTTTCTGCTCAAACTATTCTGTTACAACACATTGAAATCATAGAGTTATTGTGATCTAACTCTGAACTTCTCTGTCTTCACCAGTGACTGAACAGAAGATCAATAATTCATTCGTCTTAAGCTGCTCTGTGATGGATTATGAAATCCACAGACACACAGTGAAGTGGCTGCATGAGGGGGAAGGAGAAACATCCTCACATATAAAACCATCACTGCCCTTCTATCGTTCTGCTGCGGTACTGACAACTTCCCTTCATCAAAACTCAGCATTTTTTAACTCAACAAAATGTAACGTCACAAATATCTCAAGTAAAGAAGTTCAGCTGTTCACCTTCAGTCACCAGTCTACAGATCATAAAACAGATCATAAAACAGGTGAGTGCATAATGGACAATCCAAACTCAGAACATCTGTATACACTTCATAAATCTCACAACAACTTAGACTTAGACTTAGACTGACTTTATTGTCATTTTGCATGCACAGGGTGTATACAGAACGAAATTTCGTTGCATATGGCTCAGGACAATGCATGAAATGCATTGTCCAGTTTTCATGAAACTGAAAACCAGTTTCATGCATTTTTGAAGCTTCTTCCCATCGTCTTTTCTCTGAAAATTATATAATAGCAATCAACTGATGACAAAATCCAAAAATAATGGCAAGATTATTTTTCTCATTCTGTGATCAGTACTTAGATATTGGTGCTGTTGGTAAATTTTGTCTAATTTAATCTAAATCTTTGTATTGTCAGGTTTTCTACCTGTATTGTACGTACTGAGATGCGTTGTTGTGTCCGTGGGTTTGGCAGCGCTCCTTACATCTGTTATTACAATCAACATGAAGACAAAACACAAAATGGTGAGAACATTCACAGATGAAACGTTTACACATGAAACGGCCTGGGAAACCAGGATTTTTACAGCTAAAGTGACCATAAAGTTAGTTCTGCGTCATTAACAAAGAAAATGCAGATGAACATAAACATCGGATGCAGATTATGAATGTAAGAAAAAAACCCGGTTAAAATATATTACAACTAAAAAAAGCAAATCAGGAAGTTATGGCAGGTGTCAGAGCACCAAATTATTGATTCATTATTGTTGTAGTGAGAATTGGGAGAAATGTAAGAGGAATATTAAACATATTTTGTTTTCAGCAGAGGCACATGGATGATAATGAAGATACAGTCGTGGAGGAAAACAGAGAATAATTCTGCTGCTGTCAGATTCTCTGATCAACAGAAATCAGTTCAGCTGAAGGAAACCAACAGTTGTTAGATTTTAGATTTTAAATAAAGAAGAACTGTTTCATTAAATAACTGTGCAGGCCCATGAAGTGGGATAAGAATATGTTTATAAATAAATGAATCAGTTGTTTTTGTTGTGAAGTGACCCCAGCCAGTAGAGAGCGCTGTTGGACCTTCAGCTCCCATCACTCTTCTCAGAATGAACAACACAGCCTCTATGTAAGCTATATTTCAAAACAAATTCAGCTGTTTCATATTTTAATTGACATTTATTTTTAGATTTATGAGGTGTGTAACAGTCAGAGATTCATCATTTTTTATGCCGTTTTCCCAAAATGCCGTTCTTTATTTTGACGCACAGAAAAGAAAACAGCCTGCTGCTTTGTTTGCTTTGCAAATCGTTCCCTTTCACAGTAAAGTGAGCTGGAGATTTTTCCAAATATTTTCTGTGATAAACCAAAAAATATGTAATTGCAAAAGAAAAACAGTTGATATAAGTGTGTTGTTGCTCTGCAAAATTCAAAATAAAACTTGGCCGGTAATAAACAATATTTAGCATTAGGTTTTGTTCATGTGTCAGTCATGCAGTGAAGAACTGTGGGGAGGTTAACTGAAGCAGAGAAGGTCTTGTTCTTTTGCATGTGGGTCAGTTTGGAACTGCAAACAATTTGCACTGAATTCAGATTTAGGCAACATTTTAAAAGCAATTTGATGGACCATACAAAAAAAAAGTGATTTCAGAAAGAGTCAAGTTTGAGCATCAAGATCTGCAGTGTGAACGTCGCCTCTGTGCCTTTTGCAACCCTTCTTGCAGATGGCAGTGTCATGTAGAAGACGCTTCCCGTCATTTTCTCAGGGCAATGCTTCGACAAACCAAGAGGTGAAGGGTTAACCAGGTCCTTGCCAGCAAGCTGCTCCAAGGCCTGACTGCAGGAGGTGTGTCACATATTAGACTGGATAACTAGTGGTGGACGATGCTCCAGTACTTGAGTAAAGTATTGATAAGGTCAAATCTTACTCAACTACAAGTAAAAGTGTCTCAATCAAAAGTTTACAAATGTAGAACCACTCTGTCCACCAACATCCCCAAAAAAGGAAAAAACAACAACTTCTTATTCCCCCAAACTGCAACACTGGTAACTAGAAGTAATGTCATATTTAACATATAAGCTACAAACATGGAGCTAAGATCTGGTCATGTGTGCTGGTTTCTCCAGTTCAAATGTTTAAATGAAAGTAGGAGCTCAGCTCGGCACACTTAACGAGGATGACAGAGCGCCAAATCTGAGGTGTGAGCAGCAACTGTGATTGGCTCCCCTTCTTGTGGCCAATTGCATTTCAGTAAAGGAAAACAGCAGCAGCGGACTATAAAGATATGCTGAGCCACAAGGAATGAGTAACAGCAAGCGGCAAGTGGAATTGAAAGTCAGACGTTCCCCAAAAAATGAATACTGAAGGAAAAATACTAAGAAAATGCTTTTAGGTATAACACTCTAGTAAATGTACTCTGTTATTGTCCACTACTGCGGTGCTGCCAACTGCAACATGTGCAGAACCTGAGAAACTCTGAGTCTTGCAACCCTTCTTGCAGATGTCAGTCTGATGTGGAAGAAACTTCCTCCCAAAGGGGGTGAAGGGTTAACCTGGTACCTGGCAGCAAGCTGCTCCAGGGAAATGACTGATAAATAACTAGTAGTCTAACTTAGAAAACTTATCTGACATATGGAAACCAAAGGTCAGAAATAATAAGAAATACATATATATTTATATAACTTTATCATGAAAAGAAGCAGCAACCAGATGACGTGATTCTGTTCTCACATTGTGAGAGGCTGAGCTCTCAGATGAAACTAACACCTCTAACCTCAGACACGCCCACATTTCTGTTACTTGCTTTTCTGTTGCTCTTTGATAAATAAAAGTTTATATTTGAGACACATGGAAACAAATCAAAGTGTTAGATGAATACACAATGAGATGTTCAGAGTTTTTAGAACCAGCTAGAAATTAAAAGTTCCGAAAAAAATCATAAGGAAGCAAGTCCCAGATGCAAAAACAAAAATATGTCATGAGGAAGTGACAGCTTGCAAACAACCTGCAACGTTTTCAGCTTTAAGAGGAAACCACTGATAGTCTGTGAATCATTTGTTCACAAGACGAGACAGAGAGGAACAATGATTTAATATGGAGATCAAAAATGTATTTATTTCTGATACTGATTATTACAGTTGCAGGTAAGTAAACCTTTAACAATAACATTACAAAGCTGCATTAATGTTTATGCAACACATTTTTCATTAATCAATGTTTTGTATGTTCAGTTTGATCTTTTTTCTGTCTTGTTCTCTGAACAGCAGCTGCAGGGCAACAAGCACCTGAGTTCCTGGTCAGAGTTGGTGATGAAGTGACTTTGCCTTGTAAAGACGTGACTGATGGTCAGAATCAATGTGACGGAACAACTTGGGTCTTCATCTGTTCAATGAAAACAGTGACGCTGTTTGAAGCTGGAAAGATTAATTTAACTACATCAGACAGACTGAGTGTTACTGTTAACTGCTCTCTGGTCATAAAGAAGGTCACCATGGAGGATGTTGGTCGTTACACCTGCAGGCAGTTAACATCAGAACAACAAGGACCAAACTCTGTTTATCTAACTGTTGTTCTCAGTGAGTATTTACATGTTTTCTGCTCAAACTATTCTGTTACAACACATTGAAATCATAGAGTTATTGTGATCTAACTCTGAACTTCTCTGTCTTCACCAGTGACTGAACAGAAGATCAATAATTCATTCGTCTTAAGCTGCTCTGTGATGGATTATGAAATCCACAGACACACAGTGAAGTGGCTGCATGAGGGGGAAGGAGAAACATCCTCACATATAAAACCATCACTGCCCTTCTATCGTTCTGCTGCGGTACTGACAACTTCCCTTCATCAAAACTCAACATTTTTTAGCTCAACAAAATGTAACGTCACAAATATCTCAAGTAAAGAAGTTCAGCTGTTCACCTTCAGTCACCAGTCTACAGATCATAAAACAGATCATAAAACAGGTGAGTGCATAATAAACTTATTTTTAAAAGTCAAACTCTGTGCTTCTTCTTGAACTTCAGTAGATTACTGTATTTTCCAATAATGGAACATTAATTTAGGTTGTTGCTGTTGTAACATAGACAGAGACTCCACACTAAAAAATAATAGATAACCCTTTACATACCTAGCATGATAATTACAAAGACATTAACCTAACCAAAAGGGTTTTTTTGTAATCATAAACATCTTAGCCTCTTATGAAGGCTAAGGTCAGTCGAAGGCTGAGTGGAAGTTTGAACCGACAACTCTTACACCTTCACCCCACAAGAAAGAATCAAATTTCAAAAACCATAAAAATCCCCAAAACAACTTTTTTTGAAGAATCAAACTCCCAGTGGAAACTTTCTGGTTTCCTCAGTTTGAGAAATGTTTTGCAGTTCAACCTGTTTGACATAAATTCTCTTTCCAGGTTGGACTTGGTGGCATATTGTTTGTTTTTGTGGCTCCAACAGGCGTATTAATAATCATTCTGCTGTTCATCAAATGGAAGAAAACTAAAGGTCAGAACATTCACAGCTTCATCTTTTAATCGTTCTAAGTCTACATGATTGAACCATTTTACTGTTTTATCTTACAATAACAGAAGACAATGACTTTGTCATAAACTTAGAACAAAGTGCTTGAAATGAACATAAGATTGTTTTGATCCACAACAGAATATATCTACTGAATCTGGTGATTATTAAGGAACAGAACTGATTATTTTATATTGCACTATGAAGCTGAATTCACCTCCATCGTTTTTTCAGGAAGTGAAATCAAGAAGGAAGAAAACACGGTGAGTTTGCATCAATGCTTTAGGTTTTGCTCTACGTCTCTGTAGAGAATCATAGTGATAGTAAAACCTACTAAAGTTTTGTGTCCAAGTTAGTAGTGGTAGGATTGACCAGTTTAGTGCAACGTGGACAAGTTTTCATATGTTTCTCTAGCAAAGCGACATGCTGGTTGTGTTTATTATCACTGTGTTTGCAGCTCGTTCTTCCTGCTTGTTTAATGTTGGAAACAAATTGCTTGAAAAATTGATTTTACAACTAAAATAAAGCTCAAATTATTAGCATTGATTAATGTATGTTTACTGACAATGAAATGAATCAAAGACTTTTACTCACAGGCTGCTTTTTCTACATTTTCAGCAGGAACCAATCTTACAACCTGAAGTCAGAGTTTCGGATCCAGAAACCAGTGAAGTTGTGGTAAAAACACAGTAAAACCAGTTCAAACTGGTGTTAATTCTCTTTGAACTGTTTGAGTGAAAGACACTTTTGAATCTTATTTACAGATTAGTTTAAACTGTTTTCTGCTTACAGGTTGAACCAGAGGGGTGTGTGTACTACGCCTCCGTCTGCTACACCAATAAGGCCAAGAGAAAATCACAGGTGAGTGATTTATTTCAGTATTGGTCATTTTAAACATAAATCACAATTTTTAAAAGTGCTGCCTAATTAATTTACATTATGGCATAAAAAGGTTTGGAACAGCCTTTTAATGACAGACAGATCGTTACTGAAACCAGCCAGTGTGTGTTATTGTGTGTGTTATTGTTGGGTAAAACAGATGTGAGCGTCTACTGCTAGCAAAAGAAATGACTTGTGGTCTTTTACCAAAGACAAAAGGGACAAAATCCTTCAACCGCTAAAATCTGACATCACTCCATTTCTGTTCACATTACATGAAGCAGGAAGTTGAGCTCACTGAGGTATTTATGTTTTCCTCAGTAGCGCCACCACAGGCGAGGAAGGGAACAGGCTTTTCGACTAGTTTGGATCGTTTGACACAGTGCAGTGGGAAAGCAAACCACACCAGCTGAAAATGTAATAAATGTTATAATTGTGGTCCCCAATTAAACTGGACTATCAGGTGTGAAAACACCTTAATTACTCTACCTGTGGATCATGTGCTTGTTTCTAGCACCTTTTAAAACATTACAGGGACTAAATGGATCATTTTGTTAGTAAAATCATAGCAATATTTAGTGATCAGGAATACAGTCTAACTGCAAAATTAGTTTTAAGTCTGTTCTAAACACTGAAATCAAAACAGTAAGGGACGGTGGGTTTATGAAGTAGAGTGAAGTCAAAGGTTTTTTAATAATCTGGTCGCCCCTCTGGCTAAATGTTGTGTTTTCTTGTTCATTTTTTAGGTTCATTCCTCCGTGGACAACTCTTCTCCTGAAGATGCTGCTGCTCAAGAAGCAGTCTACGCCGTAGTCAAAAAAACAGAAACAGATGATGTTACTGCCTGAAACTGTTTAAAAAAAAAATATTGGATTTGGTTTTCCAAAATGTTTGCTTTAAGCAAATTTTAGCCAAAAAACAAAACTAGAGCTAATATCAGCATTTCACTAGCCTGGCCATTGCCTCGATTCTCATCTCCCTTCACTGTTCAGTCTGGGATTTCTCCCATTGAAGTGGATTCCTCTAGTACAACTTTTACTAGGTCAATCAGTGAACAGAAGGAAAAGTTAGGACCCTTGATGTCAATTTTCTGTTTTATAATTTCAGCCTGCCTTAAGTGTTAGCAATGACGGGAACTTAACGAACTTAGGCAACTTAGCAAGTTATAATTTAAATAACTTAGCAAGTTACAATTTAAATAACACATAAATTGAATTAAGAGTCACTGCAATAAATCAATATTTATGAGGAATTTTATCAAGTGGAGTTGCTCATTACAACTTGTTTTTATTAATAGCCTTACATTTTTGTAAAGGTGTAGCAGAGATTCTATCTGTGCCACTGAACCAAGCTCATATCTAAACATTTAAATTTTACTTTGACTTTTATGGGTCTCAATATTTTGCTCACTGAGAAAATCCCATGTTTGAGTATTACCACTTATTACTCATGTTTGGCCTTGCAGGTTGAACACATTGAAAACATTTTAAACCACATTTTACGTTACATTTCACTGTAACTTTGCCGACCCCTCCAAAATTGGTCTTAAAAATTCTTCCTGTTTTTTGTCCCCCCTAATATAGAAATGAGATTTCCTCCCTTAAATATGTTAAAAAGTCACTAGCTCAACATATTAATTTTGTTAATATGATGGTTTTTATTTGTTTGTTGCTGTTTTTGGTCTTAAATTAGAAGATCAAAGTGAAACTAACTCGGGACTTTCAGACATGGTGCTCAAAGTTTGATTGGTTGTTGGACTTAATGAGTCCGCCCCCACAGATTCTGGTCAAAATGGCTCTCATGAAACCCAGGTAGAGCGAGTTGCTACTCTCAAGTAGAAAGAGTTGATATAAAGTTTTTGTCTTATGTGCTATAAACAATATTTTAACATGCTTGTAATCTTTTCCATCCTCAAATAAATGAAACATTTGTTTGACTGACTTGGTGATCTACATCTGTCAATCTAATGGAACGTTTTGTACATTTTTCTCAGCAAGTCATTTGCATGCATTAGATAAGCTATGAAGCATAATCGCTTCAACCGCAGCTAAGCTAGACCAGAGCTGAAAATGTAACTCCCCCATCCATGTAGCATGAACAGAAGAAACCACTTTTAAAAACCACACACCTACATCCGCTCACACAAACTTTAATCATATGAAATCTCTCTTAAATTCATGCACAAGTCCAGACAACTCAAAATATTTGTTTAATCCAAGCAGGTTGCAAATCTGCAATTTCATTGTTTCTATAATTACCTTTTTTTAACTTTCAAATGGTTAAAGCACAGGAAACTATTGAGACAGCAGAGTCACCACTTCAGAAGAGGAAGTGACCGCTCACGCAACTCAAGGCCCATCTCTTCTCAGACTTACTGAACGTGGCAAGAGACACGGAACAATGGTTGAACAGACGTGTTTAGACAATAATAATAATAATAATGTGTAACATAACAGATACGAACAAGTTATATGCACTTTGATATGAATGGTAATGTTACTCAAGCAAATATAAAGTTAATAATCTCACTGGTGCACTTCATGGTTTGAACTTCTTAGTAAACAAGATTTCAGATATTACAGACTTCAAAAGCAGAGAGTTAAGTTTGAAAACATTTTTTCATCATTAAATAAAAAACATGTATTGAAAGTCTAATACAGCAAAGGATGGAGAAAATATAAAGGAATAGAAGTCATAATGAGGAAGTAAGAGCACAAACCACAGAAAGAGCACCGTGTTTATAAAAAGCCTCTTCACAGATCCATCTGTTGATATTTGAAACAGGAAACTAATAGTTACATTCTGACTGACTCATATTCCTGCAAGTTCTGCACATAAGATTACTTTATTCTAGCTATTAATAAATGAATGCACAAAGTTTTTAAAACCTAACATATGGTGATGGCCAACATGATTGTGGTGGAAAGTTAAGAGTCGACGTGACGGGAAAACGTTCGAGCTGAAGATTTTACTCCCTTTTCAATCTGGTTGGAGATTAGTTGCTAAGCAGAGAGTCATCGGCACTCAGATCTCACAGGTAAAGATTTAGAAATAAAGGTTTTACATAAAATAAATCGCTTATTAACCCTTAAATGGACGGATGTATTTATATATGGATCACTTGGTATTGACTTGTAACTGTTGGACGACAACAATGATTATATTACATAATAACATTATAATGTGATCATTGCTCAAATCCTGTTTTCCTCCAGCGGATAAGGAAGAAAAATAAAATATACTGTAAAATTTAACAGCTTTAAAATTCAAATATTCATAAAAATCCCAAAGTTATAACTTTTATAGGACATTGAACAAATGCACAGAGAGCAAATAAACTTATTTAGCATTTTAAAATGTTACATCTTTGAATTAGGAGCTGTTAAAATATAAGGACGACACCCCCACCTGCTGGTGGAGAATAATAATTACATACTGTGAAATTCAATGAAACAAATCAAGAAATTACTCGAAAATTTCAGGAATTCATTAAATGTTTGAGCGTTTTGATCCATTTCAAGGTATTCTTGGGCAAAATTAATGCACATTGGAGTAAGTAAAGCTTATTTAATATTAAAATTGTTCATCATTGAATCGGGAGGTGTTAAAATTTAAGGACGACACCCCCATCTGGTGGTGGAGTGTAATAATTACTTTGTACGAAATTAAAGAATAATTACATAAGCTCTAAGAAAATAAATGTTGTAAATTTCCGAAAGTCATAAAAGGTTTTTGAAGTATTTTATAATATGTTCTGGTACAAATTTAAATAATGCCCAATGAGCGTAAATAAAACTTACTATTTTAAAATTGTAAATGATATCTATAAATTAAAAGCTGCTAAAATGCTTTAAGAATTACACCGCCATCTGGTGGTCAAGAATAATAGTTACACTGTAAAACATAAATGAGGTGCAAACTCTGTTTTGTCCCAAATACTGAGAAGGAAGAAGATATTTAAACATATAAACTTTACAAACCGTAACAATCAGAAACGTATAGAAACAACAAAGTTCTAAAAATAAATTATGATGTTGGACATATATTTACAATGCACATTGAGAACAAATAAAACATAATATGTTTAAATTCTACATGTAAAAACGTGTTTTAAGGGGAAACCATGCAAAAAGTATCTTATGTTAATAAGTTCAAGCTCTTATGGGAATAGATTTTTAAGAGCAAAACATGATTTGAAAAAACATTAACAAATAAGATTCATTTATGTTGTGTGGAATATTTTTGAAAATAAATGGAGTCAGTTTTATTTTTGTTTATTATTTCATTCACCACCACTCTTCCTGATTTCCATTGACCATATAACTGCGCAAATTGGAATTACAAATATTAATATGTTTAATGAAAACAAAGCAATTTTGTAAAAATTTATGCTTTTGGATGACGTGGTTTTTTGGCTGTATCAAAATTAGTGTGTTTTTAAAAAATACAATGGAAAATGCTTTTTTCGAGTCACACAAGTCATGTGATCAATGACTGGATTTTACTACTGAAGGAAAACACAAAGAAGACAACAGGAAGTGGTAAGATGACGATGGTGTGGCATGTTTTTTAATGACTTATCGCATGTACAAACTTTTTTACTTGGGATTTTAATTGCGTTTCTATTTAGGAAACACAGAAATTGCTAAATTGTCTCCACCA
Organism: Xiphophorus couchianus; assembly: GCF_001444195.1. NCBI lineage: Eukaryota > Metazoa > Chordata > Actinopteri > Cyprinodontiformes > Poeciliidae > Xiphophorus > Xiphophorus couchianus. The sequence goes on along the minus strand of NC_040242.1, from coordinate 2,944,944 downwards.
ATGGAATCGCAGCTTCTGCAGACTACAGTTCTACATACTGTGACCCGACTGAGCTGCGACCTTAAATCAGCCTTCTCCTATCTTACCCATATTGCCCCACCAGACTAGCGGCAGCAGCAATTAGCAAACTGGTGGAGCTGCGTCTCCGCTGAACTTATTGTAAAAACTACAACTCTCCTAAAAATGGTTGTAACTGCCACCAATGGAGAATCCGTGTTATGATGATGTACTGAAGTGTTGGACAAAGTAAAAGTTCTTAAAGAGACAGAAGACAGAACTGAAGTCCTATATCTTTTAAGTTGTTTTTTTATATGTACAACATTTTCATAGTAACTTAAGGTAACTTGTTTGTGCTATGAAATGGCACAATGTGCCTGGAAAATCCATGATACATGTAGCATAAACCAGCCTGACGAGGCGGTGACCGAAGGCGGCAACACGGAGCAGATTTCAGGCTGAGCAGTTGGTGACACTGTGACTAATCTATAAGTGATCACAACAGGAAATGGAAACAAAAACTCCTCTGCACTTAAAACTAAAAATAATCTCATTTATCCTTCCGGCTGTGAAGAGGTAGAATAAAAAGCAGCTTTTCAGTTTCATAGAAATTTGAAACCTTCTGAGGGAAAAAACTTAGAGAAAATTGTTGGTGTGTTGGTTAGTTTATGTAATGCTTCTTAATGATCACAGTTTAAAATCAAATATTTTGTAGAATTTACTTTATCTCATATTTCAATGATATTAAACACTTTTTTGTCTTGCAGATTTTTGTAACTACACTATTAATAACATTTTATTTTCTGTTTTATTTGTACTCAGTGGAAAACCTGCAGCTGCCGGTACTGAGTTTCGAAACTAACACTTTGTTAACCACTCCTGCAACTAGCAGTCGACTCAGCGCCTCTAATGCAGCTGGACATTAAATTGATCAAAATAACACAACAAAACAAAACAAAAGCAATATAATGATAACACTTAAACATACCCTAAAAACTATTAGATAAATAATTAGAGTGAAAATGTCAGACTTTTGTTTCAAAACATGAAATAAATATTCATTAAAGTGTCAGAGGTGAGTCAGAAAGTGTGAAGCACAAAGTGTGAACTGTGAGGAAGTAACACCTCACAAACCAAACTGCACATGTTTGCATCTTCCTGATGAAGCCATTTTAACATTATCTGACCATGACAATAGAGCAGAGAACAATGATTCGATTCGGGTCGATTATTGGACCTTTTTTGATGGTACTGTTTCATTTTCCAGGTATGAATCGTTTAGATTGACTACAGCATTCCCGTCTGGATATGTTTGTGACTCTTGAATGTTTTTATTCTGGTTTTTGTTTCAGCAACAGCACCAGAGGGGCAAACTTCATCCTTCTTCACCGTCCAAACAGGCGACAAAATAACTTTGTCTTGTGAAAATGTAATAAAAGATCAGAAAAACTGTGACAGGACGACATGGACGTACAGAAACTTCATGCAGGAAGGAACCATCTTTGAAAATGGGCAGATTAACAAAGATGCAACAACTGATTCCAGTAGACTGAGTTTAACAGCGAACTGCTCTTTGGTTATAAGGAAGGTCACACTTCAGGACGCTGGGCTTTACACCTGCAGACAAAACCTGCTGGCAAATCAAGATTCACAAGAGTCTCTGGTTGATGTGTCTGTTATTAGAGGTGAGTGTTTTCATAAAAATATGCTTGTCACTTCAACATAAAGATAGCAATAATAACTTGGATGTATTCTCTTTTTTTCCTCTCTTCATGTGACTCTTTCGCAGTGAGTGAACCGGTGTTTAATGATGATGTTAGCTTGCGCTGCTCTTTACAGGAACATAACTACTGCACTCACACAGTAGAGTGGGTGTATGACCAGAAAATGCCCTCAGGTGTGAAGGTCATATCATATTCCTGCTGGACCACTGTGACATTTACAATGTCTGTCTTCAATCAGAAGTCAAACATTTATGAGTTACTGAAATGCAAAGTGACGGCTAAAACCACTGGAGAGGTTCAGCTGTTCAGCTTCAGGCCTCAGTCTGAAGATGAGGAAGATGGAGAAAAAGATGCAACAACCACAGCAAAAACAGCAACAAACACAGCAACTTTACTGACCACAAGAAAACCAACAATCTCTATAGCAACAACAACGGCTCTGCCATCATTCAGCAGGAAATGGACGAGCATCAAAGGCAACGCAACCGACAACAGGAAGTATTCAAAGCAACAAGGTGATATCTTCCCTTCCAAAACATTTCTTTAAATGAATGTAGTCATTCTGTTCTGATGCACTCTTTTTAAAATTATTTCAGATTTCATCTATTTTTTAAGATGCATCATTGTGTCGGTGGGTTTGGCAGCTCTCCTAATGTTGGTTGTTTCAGTCAACAAGTGGGCAAAAACTAAAGGTAAGAACATTCAAACGTTATGTTTTTATACTTCCATCCATCCATTGTCTGTACAGATCTTTTTTAGTTCAATAAAATCCATCTGTTATGAGTCTACAGTCATTAAAAATACAACAATGCTGTAAACGCATCACGCATATTTGGTAAAGCTTTCCTATATTAGAGGACAGAAGACAAAAGCAAGGATTTGTTTTAAAATAATGTATTTCATGGCTGTAGCTGGTGTGGTGGTGGAGCAGACGCCCGATATACAACTGAGTATGACTATTTCTGATAACATGATGATATATGCCTCTAAGTTTGATTTTTATGCTGGAAACTGAACATTATTCTCTCTTCTGATTATATCTCAGAATGCAGAACACAGCCAACCCAACAAAAATGAAACAGCGTACCGAACCGCAGCGACCCGAACACTCGGACCTTCCCCACTCAGCTCCTTCAGACTAGCGGCAGCAGCATTTAGCAAACACTTGGTGGAACTGTGCATCTGAGGAGCTCATCATACAAACTACTTATCCATCCAGGGTCTCTGCTGGTTGTAAAATGGCACAAAAGAAAGACATCGCAGTGACAACATGCTGAAGAGTGTCGGAAAGAGGAACTTCTTTAGAGACAGAGGACCAATTTCAAATGTTGAAGTCAATTTTATTGTAAGTTATGTTTCATGATGTATGTAGCATTTTTATAAAAGCTAAAGGTAACGTAGTTATAGATTGTGCAATAAAATGGCACTATGTGCCTGGAAAATAAATAATACTTCTCCTTTTACCTTTAGTTCCATCTGCCAAGTATTCTCAGTTGTTTCCTGAAACAACGAATGCATGCTTTCTGGAAAAACAGCATATTTAACAGTGTGGTCTGACACACTGAAAGTGTGAAATGACAGCTGTGTGTTTCGGCCACAGTGTAGGATGTTAGAGTTTAAATTAAAGACTGAAGAAACCACCAGAACTGATGGTTACTTCTGTTCCTATCGTTTAAGAAACGGAGATGCTGACAGAAACTAACACATGGCTCACCACAAATAAACAGCCAGGTTATATTCCATGACATCAAACCGCCTCACACTATTTATTAATACACCCACAGGTCAAATACCTGACTTTATATTTGCTCAAAGAAGCCATGACCCAAGAATGAACTGTCCTCAGTTTGAACTTATCAAAAAATTATTTACGCATCTATTTTTGTTGAATGTTGCTGTGTTGTACCCTACTGTCAAATAATAAAGAATTTTATTTTTCTTTACATTTGTCTTTATGACCAGGATAAAATCTTGTTTTTGTGAAGAGATTACAATAATCAAGGTGTCAACATCCCACAATGTGATGACAAAAATAACAATTCATTCAATTTGTAACTAAAAAAAATTATATGAACAAAATTAACAAAAAAAGATAATTTTTTCTGAATCAGCAGAGAGCGCTGTGACACTTCAGAGTGGACATTTATTAGTTCTTTTTATATAACTCTAAATACACCAAGAATACTTCAGATGAACTTTCAGAATTATAATTATATTTTGTGATCTGAAATAAACCTAAAAAAAGTAGAAAACAAACAAAACGTACATAATTTTGCCATTTTAGAAAAAAAATGCATCTAAAGGAAATACTTCAGCTGTCATGTCACAAATCACTTCTTAAATAATTAATATTAAGAAAAGGATCATTGGTAAATATAAATCTAAATATTCTTGAATAAATTTACAAATTTAAGAAAACATAACAAAAGGAAGGTCTTGGAACGACTGCAGTACAAAAACATCCCAGTAGGTGCGAAGGGGTGTGTGTGTGAATGTGTGTGTGTGTGTGTGTATGTGTGTGAAGGGGTGTGGGGGTGAACGTGTGTACAGTATGTTGACTGCATTAAAATGTAATCAACATGTTTTGTATTGCATATAGACCTATCCTATTGATTTATATTTGATATTTTTAGTACATCTTATTGTTTTTCACTTTTCAACTGTTTTACATATAGTTGCTGTAACATTAATTGCCCATTCAGGACTTGAATAAAGTTGAATGTGAATCATATCCTGTTCCAGGAAGCATAATGGGTCACATTTAAAACAATATAGAAAGAAATCACCAATTTCTAGTCAAAGATTTGACCTCTTTGTGAACTTAACACATCAGCTACCACACATATAACAGCCATAAAGTCCTGGTGTGATTAAGAAGAAAACAAATTTTTGAGACAGAGTGAAGTCATGATGAGGAAGTAACGCCTCACAAACCACAAAGATCCTCATATTTCACCTCTTGCCTCTTTAGACTCTCAGTCATTTCTGATTGTCTGCAAGAGAGACAGAGAGGAGCAATGATCACTGCTAGAGAGAAACAAACATCTTTCTTTGTAACGCTGATGCTTTACTTAACAGGTAAGAATATTAAAAATCTAAATAACAAAAATGATGTAAAGCTACCTCAAACTAAATATGTTTTGTTAAATAGTACAGTTATTTTTTGTGACTTGGCAGAAACTGATGTTTTAAGTACAGATGTTTAAAATGATCCTCACACTAACAGGAAGCAGGACAGTGATTTTTGTCTGATCTCTGTCTCTCAGCTACAGCAGCTGAACAAGATCTGTTCTCGACAGTCAGAGTTGGTGATGAAGTCACTTTGCCTTGTGGAAATGTGACCTGCACTAAGAATCAATGTGACAGCATCACCTGGATGTTCAGTGGTAAAGGAACAATAACACTGTTTGAAAAAAAACAGATTCATGAAGCTGCAGCAGCTAAATCAGACAGACTGAACGTTACATCAGACTGTTCTCTGGTTATAAAGAACGTCTCAGTGGAGGATGTTGGTCTTTACACTTACAGACGGTATGTAAACGGACAGCAAGAGTCAGACGTCTACATTTATCTGTCTGTTATTCACAGTAAGTATTTACATTATCATGTTTACTACAACAGTCTAAAACATAACCACAAAAATGATTAAAGTATTTTTTTTTCTTTTCCTACTTTTGTTTGATGTCCATCTTCATCAGTGGTTCAACAAAAACAGAAAAATCAAATCATCCTAACCTGCTCTGTGACGGATTATAACGACTGCAGACACACAGTGAAGTGGCTGAATGAAGGTAGAGAGGAAATGTTGTCAGACATGGAGGAATCGGATCAGTCCTGCTCTGCTACTGTAACGATTCCAGCATCTGACAGAAACTGGAAGCCAAAGTCATCTGAAAACTTAAAATGTCAAGTTACACATAAATACACTGACAACGTGCAGCTGGTTCCTTACTGGATTCAGTCGTCTGGGAAAACAGGTGAGAACTCAATCTGAAAATAAAAAATGAAGGATTTGGATTGAAGCAAACAGTTCTGAGTTATAGTTCATCTAATACTGAAAGACAAAGAATTTCTTTTCTTTTTTTTTCTTCAGATAAAGAGTCAGCAGCTAAAATGACATCACCGACAAAAACAACGACCACAACAGAAGACCCAAACAAATGGAGGACGAAGGAAATTAATTCATCTGTAAATGTCAATTTATCAAAACCTCCAGGTAGAAACTGAATGTTTTATCCTTTATGTTAATCAGTGATTGTAACTATAATAATTCTTCTACCAGGATGGGTTTGGTCGTTCGTTATCCGTCCTGTGTGTTTGGCAGCGATGATAGTAACTGTTCTGGTGATCATCAGATGGACGAAAACTAAAGGTGAAAACTGATTTTCTTAATTGCAAATTCATCTTGATGGTGTAAATATTTGATTGAAAAGAAAAAACTAACTGAATAATCATGTCAAGAGAGTTATTTAATATAAACAGTTAGACACAGGTCATTATTCTGAACATGATGATCCTTAGAAAACAGAGGGAAGAAGTTTTCACAGTGTAAAAACTGAACCTAAATGTTCTGCTTCTTTTCAGGAAAAGAAGAAGAAAGTGAAATGAGTAATTGATTAAATTATCATGTTGTTATTTTTCATCCATTTCTGGGTCGATGTGGTGAAAAAAAGGAAAATGTGTCACACAGCCCGATTTCTTTTTGTCATTTTTCAAGATGAGAAAGACTAGAGAACATGCCATTCAAGTAATGCTGATCATTATTGATCCTTAGAGGTAAAAAAACAACCTAAACAATGATTCTACTAAATGTAGCTTCATCTACATACAGAATAATAATTACAAATTGTTTTAAAAGTACAGCTGTGATAGACGAGGCTCCATTCACAGTGAACCAGATAATCTACAATGTTTACAGTTAAAGGGTGATACCTTTCTCATTTAAATTGTATTGAAGCTTTTAACAGTGAAGTAAGAAAAGAACCCAGATCCAAGTAGGAGGCAGGTGAAACTAGAAACATTTTAACTTATGGAAACTGCGAAAAACAAACTTTCAGCAGGATAGCTGATCACTGAACAAGACGTTGGGGTCTTCCCTCAACAGCTGTGAGGAAAGACAAGTAACTGAGGTAAATGTGCAAAATAAGTTTATGTGAGACAGGATTTGTTACAATTTTGATTTATTTTAATCATATTTGTCTGTATTTTTGCTGTATTTTCTGAGATTCCTGGCTTGACGCAAAGCACTGTGAATCCAGATGGCCTCTACTGTAATCTTAGTAAATAAGTGATATCAGATGTTGTTTAATAAGTCAAATAAATTATTTTATGCTGAGAAAAGAGGCATGAAAACCCCTTTAATCCAGATAAATCTAAATGGAAACAGATTTCTTTCCAGATAATCCATTTGAACCGTCACTGCTCACTAGAGCCCTCTAGTGGACAAAAGCATAAAGACTCATTGTGTATGTTGTGCACTGTTTTATTAATTAAATATAACTTTTTTGTAAAATATTCTTAAATAAAAGTGAAGGTTTAATCACCATATCTGTAAATGTTTTATTGAAGAGGATATCTTTGAACACTTATGGTTCCACACATTGAGAAGAAAATTGCTGCTGAGTTTCCATAACGTCAGACATGTTGAAGTTTATATCCTAAAATAAAAAGAGTCCACCAGAGCAAACCTGCTGCTGCTAATGTTGAAACACTTAGATCAGATCTGATAGAGACAAAAACTAACACCTTCAACAACATCCTGTATCTCATGACGTTTAAAGTCAAATTTATCCTGATGTGTGAGGCAGAAAAAACGTTGCAACAGCTTTTGTTCATAGATTTGGCTGCTTTGTGAAACTAACACTTCACTGACCACAGATAAAGTCATAGAGTTGTTTATGAGATATATTAGTTTGTATGGGAAAAACCCAAAGCTGGACAGCAAAACTTGCAAATATAACCAAGAGATGACTGCAGACTTTTTTTTATTTTTAGGTTTTTTGCAGAAAGATAAAAACAAAAAGAGCAAACAAAGTTCAAACATGGGACACAGAGTGAAGTCATGATGAGGAAGTAACGCCTCACAAACCACAAAGATCCTCATATTTCACCTCTTGCCTCTTTAGACTCTCAGTCATTTCTGATTGTCTGCAAGAGAGACAGAGAGGAGCAATGATCACTGCTAGAGAGAAACAAACATCTTTATTTGTAACGCTGATGCTTTACTTAACAGGTAAGAATATTATAAGCAATTTTTACAATAATTTTAAACAGTTTAATAACTAACTAAAACTAAATATGTTTCCTTATGTGAGACACTCATGTTTATTGAGACTTGGCAGCTGATCTTTGAATGATACACTGTATAATGGATCTAAAATGATTCTCAGTAATATGGAGCAGAAATAAAATATATATATTTTTCCATTTTCTGACCTTTTTTTACTCAGCAGCAGCTGTTGAAACTCAGTACTCAGCAGTCAGAGATGGTGATGAAGTCACTTTGCCTTGTAGAAATGTGATCAACATTAGGAATCAATGTAACAGCATCACCTGGATCTTCACTAACAGCAGATTATCAACACTGTTTGAAAAAGGACAGATTCATGAAGCTGCAGCAGCTAAATCAGACAGACTGAACGTTACATCAGACTGTTCTCTGGTTATAAAGAACGTCTCAGTGGAGGATGTTGGTCAGTACAACTGCAGACAGTTTATAAACGGACAACAAAGTTCAGACTCTAACAATATTCTGTCTGTTATTCAAAGTGAGTATTTATATCATGTTTGTCAGAACAAACTGTCCAACCACAAACTAAAACATAACCAGAAAAATTACTAAGCTATATTTTTTCTTTTCAGTGGATAAACAAAAACAGAAAGATAAAATCATCCTAACCTGCTCTGTGATGGATCATAACCACTGCAGACACACAGTGAAGTGGCTGAATGAAGGTAGAGAGGAAATGTTGTCAGACATGGAGGAATTGGATCAGTCCTGCTCTGCTACTGTAACAATTCCAGCATCTGACAGAAACTGGAAGGTAAACTCTGAAAACTTAAAGTGTAAAGTTACAAATAGTTTCAGTAACAAAGTGCAGCTGTTCAACTACAAGATTCAGTCCTCTGGTAGAAAAACAGGTGAGAATATTTTTATGAACTCAGTTTGAAAACAATAATTTAAAGATTTGAAGTTACATTATAACACTGAATTGTTTCTTTATCTGCTTTTATTGTATCTTGTCAGCTAAAAATTCAACATCCAAGACAACGACCACCACACGACCAGCTAGAACTACAACAACAAGAATGTCAACAACAACAAAAATAACTGTAACAAAATTACCTGCAACTTTATCAACAGTAACAGCAGAATCAAACAAATTGACGTCAATGGCAATAAATTCATCTACAAATGTCAACAATTTCTCCAAAACTCCAGGTAGAAACTGAATCTTTTGAGTCATAAAGTTTAGTCTAATCTTACTTCCAGTTTTATTTTAGTCTTTTTATCAAACAGTGATGGTGGATAAACTTTTTTTTTTCAGGTTGGTCTATGTTTTATATAATCGGTCCAGCAGTTACCATAGTAACTGTTCTGGTGATCATTGGATGGAAGAAAACCAGAGGTGAGGAAAACATTTTTGTTGCTTCGGTAAACTTTACATTTAAAAATTGTATCCAACAGAAACTGAATGAGTATGTTATTATTGTTATTTTTAAAAACAATCTTACACACATCACATTCAGTCTGTCCTCTACATTAGAAAACAGACAGGAAATATGTTTTAGAGCAACAACTGAACCAAGTTACTGTTTTATTTTATTTTTTCAGAAAATAAAACGAAAAAGGAAAAAGAAAGAGAAGTAAGTAAATCATTTAATCTTCAATATAAAAGAGTCATTTTAGTTATTTATTAACTTTAAACTATTTTTGAAAAAATCATCCTGTTTGTATTGGTCAAAATTGTGTGTTTTGAAGGAAATAATTTTTAAAATATGAACTAATAGAATTGCAGTGGCCTCCACACTTACTGGCATTCCTTATATTAAAGAATATAAAAGCCTTTTTAAAAATTACGCACTTTTCAGTAGCAAAATCTATTTTTTAATCCAAGCTTTTTTGTGAATACATGAATTGGTAAATTAATTTTACTGTCATTGCTTAATTGTACAACAAAATTAAAAGTGGTCTCAACTGATATATTTATTCAGTGAGTAAAAAATATCTACAAATAGAAGCAACTTGCTGCTTATGCTAGCAGGTTGTTAAAAGCTAGAAGAACAGTGAGGTAACATAAATCTACAGGTTTGATTTTTCCTTCAGGATTTTAAATCCAGAAGAAACTCACTCTGAATGTCCAACTGTAAAAACTAAAAAGCTGGTGATTTTGAGAAAATGATTTAGTTAAACCAAAATAAATGAATCTAATGTTTTGCTAATCTAAATACAATACAGCGTGTTATTTATTTTGTTGCATTCTGTGTACAGACGGATCCTGAGGACGACATCCACTACGCCAAAATCAGTCAGACCAAAAAGACCAAGAAAAAGCCAAGAGTAAGTTGTTTTCCTAAAAGCTTCTCTTAAGACTCAAGATGTGTTATAGAGTAATGTGCAATAGATTATTAAGAAACATGTGCTACTGATAATTACTAAAATATGCAGCATGTTGGTTTGTGAAATAGTAAATGTACAAAGAATAATTAAACTTGTGATATTGATTTTTTCTAAACATGTATCTTTATTTTTGTGTGTTATTTTTTTCCAGGTCCCAGACACTGTGACATACAGCACAGTGAATTCTTCTTCTTCTGCTCAGGCTGCCGTCGATCTTGACCATCTCTACTCTACACTCAGTAAATAAGTGAGATTAGATGTTGTTTAATAAACCATTATTTCCAACAACTTTAATCTAGATAAAACTGAAAGTGACAGAATGTTTTTGAGAACATCAATGAGCGCTGAGGCCCTCTAGTGGAGAGAAGCAGGAAATGTAAACTCTGTAGAATTCACTTTTTTGTAAAATACCAGAAACATTGAAGGCTTGTGCATAATATCTGCTAATGGTTTGTTAGACATGATCTCCAAGGTCTATGTTCTTCTGTGCTTTAAAGTTCATAATGTTTGACTATTATGGTATAAATATCTGTGAACTTTTGTGGTTTCACACTTTGAGAAGAAAACAGATGCTGAATTTTTCCATAACGTCAGACATGTTGAAGTTTATGTCCAGAAATCCACCAGACTAAAACCTTCTGCTGCTAATGTTGCAACACTTAGATCAGCTCAAAAATAGACAGAAACTAACACCTCACCAACAATAGATACACCTACTGTACATCCTGTTGGTCATCTCTAGTGTCAAATTTATTCTTATACACATCAAAACTTTCCAGTTGTCCATCATCAGACAGGAAGATCTCTTTCTGCTACAAAAGCCTAACACCTTTTCTTTCTCATGTTTTCCCCATTTTTTTCTACATTTTTAAATGTTTTGTTCCAGATTTTGTGTCCTACATTTTGATACTAAGATAGCCTAGACATATGGTATGCAGCTTTTTGCTAAATGGAGAAAGAACAGATGATGGTAAGATTATTTAGAAAAGGCTCTTAAACCCAGTAAATGATCACTAACACTGATCCTGGTTCTGATGGAGATTCCTTCCTGTTAACTCAGAGTCATTCCTTCCCTCTGTCGCCTCATGCTTGATCAGAAGGAGGGATTGCTGCAAAATGAATGCTGACCTGCCTTATATTATTTAACCAATCAGCTTTATTGAGTGAATGTTACTGCTTTGTATTATAACCAGGACTGAACTGGAAAGTATGTAATTGTAACAGTTATTTGATCATATGTTTCTGAAAATAAATTGGGGAATTCCTTATTGTGTAAAATGCCTTGAAGATTTGCTGGAAATGATCACTGCTGCATAAAAAGCGAATAGATCCTATTTATAATGTTTCTCATGAAACAATAGTGACAATGTACTTTATATTTGATGAACATTCCTGAATATTTTTTCAAATGTTGATTAATCAAACTTTTTTGTCCTCTTTATGATTTTATTCTTAACAGTTAATTAACAATTAGACAGAAGCTGAATGTTTGTGTTCAGATTCCACTGATATGAATAAGATTTCTGCACAGAAAACATCTGAGTGAGAAAAAAAATCTTTCCTTTGGTGAAAAATGTGCAGTTAGAAACAAATCTGTACTGGGATTTAAAATAAAATATTGTTTTCATACTATGTGAAAAAAAAATACAAAAACCTCCTTGATTCAGTTAAATATTTGTCTTAAAATGAAAAGCAGATCGAAATTGTTGCACCCTATTCAGTGCCCACTATTTACCAGAAGGGGGCGCTAGAGATCCTTCATCATGTTTCTGCCGCATTTCTACATTTATCCTACTTAGAAAACAAAATACAAGTTTACCACTGCCGATATCTGATAATGAATCACATCCCTGCAAATAGTATGTAATGCATAAGTATTCATGTTTGCACATACACACATATGATGAAAGCAGATAACAGACTTCCAAAATACCCCAAAGTTATACTATCTTATTTTCTTTAAAAATAATTAAACAACTCTGGTATTTCTGTTGAATTGCACCACATTTTCATACTTTTACAATTCGGATCATTAGTAAATCAGAGTAAAGGATTCTTTAGCAACTAGCAGGAAAAAAGTAAAAGAGAAGACACTAGAGGAGTTAATAGTAAAATAAATTGAAGAGAGATGTTAAAAAAATGAAGTCAGGAGGAAAAATATATTAAAAAGAGTTTTGTTGCATTAAACTGAAGGATCTTTTTCAAATAGAAATTTTCTTCAAAGCTGTAGTTACACATACAGAGAAAAATGTAAAAGGTTTTCTGAAATACAGTCAGTTTGTTTTCTTTCTGGTTTTACTAAGGATTCCAGACAGGCAGCAACTATTTTCATATATTTTAGGAGCAAATGTTTAATTTTAACTTTTATTATTATTGTCATGAAGTTCTAGTTTTAAGAAAAAAAAAGTGAAATTCAGGCTGGGAAAAAAACACGACAAAATGTGTTTTCTTCCTTTAAGCTTTTTTTTCTCTGGTTCTTTAGAAAGCTAGCTGTGTTCGGTCTCTAACACGGACGTATGCAGACATTTACCCACATTAATTAGTGTGTGTGCATGTGTTTGCGTTCGTGTGTGTGTGTATGAAGAGATTGTGTCTGGAACTGTGCAGAATAGCGTTCAAGCAGTTCAGGACAATAGGCTGTCAAACAAAGTGATTCTGCCTGAGCGCCGACCCCCTGCAGGAAGCATTCCTCACACAACCAACGGTCCGACTCCTAAAGGCCACAAATGGATGAAAATGCCCAAACTCCTTAAAACAAACATGAATCAGTTTGTGTCTGATCTGATCTGATACAGATTTACATTCAGTAACACCCAAAAAACTGATCTGAGCTCAAAGTTAACTGTAGTGTTTACTTTTCCCCACTAAATATTTTCTCCTATTGATCAAAGCAGAATTTGATATACAGATAAATCTGCTCCTTTTAAATGTAAATCTGTTTCGTGTTTCTAGAGTATATACACCCAAGTGACTAATAAAAAGAGTAATTGCATCATTAAACAGACAAATGGGCTAATTCCATTTTTATTTTTTGCTGAAAGAACTTGACCCAATTTAACAGCCAATCACAGCTCAGTTAAAATCTCCTGAGCCAATGCGATGCTGGGCACCGCCCACATGTGTGCATAATAATAAGAGGCAGGATGATAAGTGTGTGGAGTAAACCTGGAAGAGTTGCAGCTTGCTCAGTGTGCTTTGGAGATAACTCTGTCCCCTGCAAACCTTCACCATGGTCGACGCCTTCTGTGCCACCTGGAAACTGGTCGAGAGCGAGAACTTTGATGAGTACATGAAAGCACTTGGTGAGTCAGATTCTGTCTTTTTTGATCCTTATTATGAGCAAGTACAAAATAAATCTATGTTTTCAGGTTATTTTTGAATGCAAACTGCACATTTATACTTAAGAGGTTTAACAGAATCTCATACCTGTTTCTCTTGCTCAGGTGTGGGCTTTGCCACCAGGCAGGTTGGTAACGTGACCAAGCCGACCGTCATCATCAGCCAGGAGGGAGACAAGGTGATGATCCGCACCCAGAGCACCTTCAAAAACACCGAGATCAGCTTCACGCTGGGGGAGGAGTTCGACGAAACCACCGCCGACGACAGAAACTGCAAAGTAAGAGCCCAGAAAACAAAACACAAACTGCTGTAGTTCATTCTATTCAGTAAGTTGCAGTAAAATGGAAATATATTCACTGTCTAAATATGAGCAACTGAAGCAAACAAAATATGTTTTAAGATCAAAAAACTATTTATGATTAATTTAAAGACACTAAGGATTTAAAAACAAGCGTAAAACTTTTCTGCAAACTAAAAAGTTGAATTTTTTTTATAACTGAGTGAAAATTAGTGTTAGTTTATGAGAAATTGTGTGATTTTTATAACTGTGAAATTACTTAACATCTTAAACTCTGCAGAAAACCCAGCAGCTTTATTCTGGTTTATTCGAGGATTTTTCACACTGTAACTCTTATTTTATTCCTTTTAGTCCACAGTGACTCTGGATGGGGACAAACTGGTCCACGTCCAGAAGTGGGATGGCAAAGAGACCAAGTTCGTCAGAGAGATCAAAGATGGCAAAATGATCATGGTAAAGACAACACATGCAGTTCATATGCATGTGGACTTTTATTTATTTTATCTACCAAAAAAAGCTTAACACAGAATTTTGTAAAAATGTTCATGTTCTTCTAAACATTGTGAATTGTTTTTCCATGAACAAACAACAGTTTATTAAATATTGGAAGTATGAATTTGGTTATGTGCACAAATTAATGACACTTAAGCACAAGTGGAGCAAAACAATTGGCAGCAAAGAATAACACTAAATATTATCAAACATTCTTCCTTAATGACTGCATCTAAAATTCTTTTTTATGATTGTTTGTCTAAACAAAGTGTATTACAAATCAAAGTTTTTGCTAATAAAACTTTATCATTTTGTCTGTTTTGTGCAGAATTTGACCTTTGAAGACATCCATGCGGTGCGCACCTATGAGAAGGCATGAGAGCTCCAGCTGGCAGCACCACGAACCGGCCAACCCGCCTCCATTTTATAATTATTGTGGACTGTTTGCTCTTTGCACTTCATTCTCCTCCACATGTAAAAGATCTGCAAGCTGCACATGTTTTGTAAAATGTTTTTTTTATATGAATACATTTCTGTCATGACAAATGGAACGACTTTGCAACTCTGTGTAAGACCTGAAATAAAGAAATGAAACGTCTTGTGTTTTCATGTGTGTATTGCTTAAAATAAATGATTTGATACAAAAAGTTTACAATATTGCACATCATGTTTTCTCCATGAGGGAATAAAGTTAATCCAATAACAAAAACACAGATTTTTCTCATTGCAAAATAATATTAAGCTGTTTTTGTAGCACGTTTTGAAATTCTGAAATGTGAAGCACTCAGTTTAGAAAATGTCTAACGCCATTATCGGCCACACCCTTTGACATAGGGAAGGGTGGGAGTGAGGATATTTTCTGGGATAATTAAACTTCATGCATTACATTTTAATTACGAACTTGGGGACATTTTGAATGAGTTTTGGCAGAAATGTTCCTCTGACTGGATTTATTCATGACTAAATGCTCTCCTTTTTTATTTCATTTAAATTTTACTATAAATCAAATTAATAATTTTAGTAGAATATGTTGTAATCCCAAACATAATCAGTGTTTAAATAAATTACATAGGTGACAAGAAGTTTTATTAGAATGAACAATAAAACAGAAATGTATTTTTAACATTAAAAGATCATGAATCTAGATAAATCATCTTTGATGATCTAAATTAGATTAGTGTTAATTTATTAATTTATTGACCCCCCCAAAAAAAAATAAAATGTACTTTGCTAATTACAATCATAAACAAATATGGTATAAAAGACAAATTACTGTCTGGTTTGTTGTCATTGCTGGAGTTGTAAACACAGTAGGTGCCCCTATTTTACTCCTCCCCCTTCAGATCTAAACCAGTCAGCTGATCAGCTGATCGAACTACTTCCTGTTTACTTCAGAGAAGTGACCGGTTACTTTAGTTCAGCTACTGTACTTCATATAAAACCCATGTAAAATACTCGGTTTTGTTTCTGTCCTCTCATCATGGCTCAGGTTGTTCGTTTCTTTCTGCTGCTGCTCTTCGCAGCGGCTCCGTGCTCTGCTGCTCCGACCGGAAGCAGCTACCTGTCAGGAACAGGTGAGTGGAAAACTCACGTTTTGTCAATATGCAGAGAATCACGCAGATCTAAGTGTACAGGAGGGGTTAGCCTGTGGATATTAAAGTTTCTCTTTGCGGTTTTAAACGGTATGAAACGCAGAGTTGCTAGCTAAATGAGTAAAAGTGGATATCTATATAAATATGGCGATAACTGGCTCATTACTCACTTGCCGAATTGTTAGAAAGGCTCTAATAATGTGTACCAAAAGCTACAATCTGCTGTAGAAGGTGAATATTTTGTTCTAAAAGCAAATATGTAAGAATTGGGAGAGTTTTAAACGAAGTTCTGCCTGAGACGTCAGACTTCCACTTCTGCTGCCCTAGAAAACACAGTGATAAAGATTGATTTTTTTTTTCTTTCTGAGGTGACATAACCATTGTAACTTTGACCAACCGTGTGTGTGTGTGTGTGTGTGTGTGGTGGTGGTGGTGGGGGGGGGGTTAAGAAAATGAAAGGAGAAAACAACTCTTGGATAGTGTCTAACAAAACAGAAATTACATTTTTAAATTTTTTATTAAACTAAGAAAAGTGAAATAGAGAATATATTGCCAGTTGAAGGGTTTACAGATAAAACAATGGGTCAGTAGGACGAAGGAGTCGTACGTTTCAGGATTTCATCACTGTCACTGTCTGATTGTGATATCTCATTATTTCTATTAATATGATCCAGTGTCCTGTTTTTCCAGGCAGGTTCTGGCACATCACGGACCTCCACCTGGACCCCAGCTACCACCTGGCCCAGGACCCCACCAAGGTTTGCTTCTCCTCCAAAGGAGCCCCCGCCACCCAGGCCGGTCTGTACGGAGACTTCCTGTGCGATTCCCCCTACAGCCTGATCCAGTCGGCCTTCGCCAACATGGCGCCTCTCACACAGCCGGAGGACTTCATCATCTGGACCGGGTCAGTACAGATAGAAAGTGACTCCCAATGATGGAGGAAATATTGGTTTTGTGATTTCTTTTGTTATAGTTCTGTCCTTTAGTGAGTTTACCTGGAGGTAAAATTGTGCCGAACATTGATGATGTTGATATTTGTCAGCAATAGAAGTAACCAGTTTACTAAAACAATCAGCAGTTTTACATTCTGTTTCTTTATTTCTGTTGTGGATCTCACATAAACTTCTTTAAAACAGATAAAAATGGTTCTGGGGTTCTGGGAATAAATGTGGTTTATTCTGAATGATTTAATTGCTTCAACATTTTCATGTAAATTACTGTGAATGAAGAGATTACAGGCTCAGTATTTAAGTTGTTTATTAGCCCATCAGTCATTGTAACTGCACCATAAACAGCCAGTTTTCAGTCAAATAAAACTGCAATGTCAGTTTTGCAATTAATAAACACACCTGGGAACTTTAACATCTGTAAAAGTAACAATTCACCCTCCAACATTGGGAAAGTAATTAAACTCTTGATCACTTCAGATCCGTTTCTCAGTTCATGTGTAGTTGATCAGAAATGCTGCATGGCTAAATGGTTAAAGATTTGCTTTATCTTAGTTTTTTCTGTACAGCAGTCTTTACTTTTATACTGAAAAGAAACACCAGAGAACAAACATTTTTCAAAACCTACTTAACGCCGTTTTCACTAGGGAACTCTACTGATATAATAAGGAACAGAGAAAACTTTAATGTATGACTAAGCAGAAGTATCACTTCCTTCTGTATTGTCTGGATTGAGACAATAAAACCTCACAATGTCGTCCTTTTTATTTTATGAATGAGTTAATCTGTAACAAAACATTTAGTATTTATAAATAAACATTTATTATTCTGTTTATATGATAAAGAAAGATTAACTCATAATTTTTTCTCTCTACTAATGTTCTCGTGTTGCTTAGAAAGTTTAGCTCAGCATTTTTGTTTTGTTGTGCATTTCTGTAACAAAACTAAATGTACCATGAAGAGGAACTATCACTTCCTCTTTGCTGAAGATAAAATGACCTTTGATGTACTCTTTAGTGGTTTTTTATAAGGTTAATGATTTAAGTTTGAGCTATAAATCAGTTTAGATACATTTCACAGGTTTTTTTGACCCAAACGGTTAATGACTTAAGCAGATCTACCAGCTCAGTGAGCAGGTTTTCTTTGTCTCACAGGGACAGTCCGCCTCATGTCCCTCCAGATGAACTGTCTACTGACTTGGTGATCCAGGTGATCAGTAACATGACGCAGACCATCACTCAGCATTTCCCCAACCTGACTGTCTTCCCTGCACTGGGAAACCACGACTACTGGCCACAGGTAACCACGACTACTGGCCACAGGTAACCATGACTACTGGCCACAGGTAACCATGGCGCCTCACAGAGAGGAAGGCTGAAGGATGACGGTGTAGCCCAGTCATCACCAGGCTGTGGATTCAGGTAGCCCTGAAGAAGGGGAAGTTTTTTTTTCTAATTCGGAAATCGCCCCACTTAGCTAAGGTGTTCCCCGAGGTTGAGTTTTGGGCCCAGCTTTGTTTGCACTGCTGCCTTTGGGGTCATTTTTTCATGTCACAGCCTTTCACTTAACTGCTTTGCTGATGACTTACAGATTTATCTGCCCCTAAAAGCTGGAAAAGACTAGTTTGACTGCAGTTTTACTGCAATGTCTCATAGATGTCAAACAGTGGCTGTGCCTAAACTTTTTAAAACTGAATGACAATAAAATAGAGATTATCTTTTTTGGCAACTTTGTTACAGTTAATTAAATCTGTAACAGAGATTATATTAACATTGTTATTATTAACATAACCAACTTCGATTTTGGTTATGTATTTGTTTATTTTGTTTTAGAACCAAGCCAGATCAGATTAGGACGTATTTATTCTCACCATGGCTGTATGTACTTATTATGCAGGACCAGATGCCAGACTCGACTAACGACATCTACAAAGCAGCTGCTGCTCTGTGGAAACGCTGGCTGGAACCTGAAGCTCTCACCACTCTCTCACAAGGTGCGTAAAAACCTTCCACACCAACCAGGATGTTTTAAATGCAGCTGCAGCTGGGAAATGGACCAGGCTGTGAAACTGAGCTACGCTTCTGCTTCATGTTTTTATTAGATCCAGTTCAGTTCAGTTTCACTTTGGAGCCAGAAACCAAAACAGATTTAATCTCAGAGTAAAGCAGTCGAACTGAAATCATTTCTGATCTCTTCAGATCAGTTTATCAGTTCAGGCTGATTAGAAATTCTGCATAGTTAAATATTTGTTTTATCTTATTTTTATTCAGTAAAGTTGTCTTTACTTTTATATTGAACATTTGACTTAAAAGTCAGAGGAAATCTGGCTACATTTGGTTCATTTCAATATTTTTTCATGCATTTGGAGAATATACTAATTAGTCCATTAAAGGATAAATTTGTTTTTAAAATGAGCAGTTTTTTTAAATGTCCATACTTTTTTAATATAAATGCATTTTGGACAGCTGTGGTGTTTTGCAGACTTTAAATTAACCAAATTAAATTAAACGGTATAGTTTAGATTTTGCATTATTATGCAGGAAATCTGCATCACTTCATAAATGTTTTGGTATATTTAGCATGAATTAAGTTGTATTCTTATAGGCCTCAGAAGTAGCCAGGAAAGGTAATATGACTGTAAATATTAGAACATACAATGTTTGCATCTTCTATTGGATGGTCATTTTGTGTTTTAATCCAAATGCACAATTTTTATTATGGTTTGAAATACCAATTAGTCATATTCAGATTTTTTTAATTTCTTGATGTTTTGCAAAAATCAGCAAAATTTTAGGACAGAAAATCAGCAAATCTTAAGTTTTGAGAAGCAGCAGTAAACCTGCTATTAGTATTTGGTATCGGTGCACATAAAATCACATGAACATTTTGCAGTTTATACTTCTTGCCATTTGAATTTATTGCTTGTTTATCACTAATAGATTCATTTTAAAGGTTTGTTTTCTTCTGTTGGTTGTTTTGTGATCTGATTCGTTCCTGCAGGTGGTTTCTACTCCCAGCTGGTAAAACCGGGCCTGCGCCTGCTGAGCCTCAACACCATCCTGTACTACGGACCTGATGAAGTCACCATCAACATGACCGACCCAGCCGGGCAGTTTGAGTGGCTGGAGAATACTCTGGAGAAATCTGCTCAGAGCAAAGAAAAGGTTTGAACTCTGACCTTACAGCCGGTGTGCTCAGTCAGTTTAATCCCTGCAGTTTAACGTTTTTGTCCTGTAGGTGTACGTCATCGCCCACGTCCCGGTGGGATACCTGCCCTTCGTCGGGAACACCACCGCCATCAGAGGGAGCCACAATGAGAGGCTGGTGGCCATCTTCAGGAAGTACAGCCATGTTGTTGCAGGGCAGTTTTATGGCCACACCCACAGAGACAGCATCATGGTGCTGCTGGATGAACAAGGCAAGAAAAACCAGCAGAGTGGACCTAAACACGCTGAACGTTACTTTAACTGACCTCACTGTTATTACTGCAGCCTGTAAGCTGTTTGATAACCAAACCTGCTGTCTAATTTTAATGGTTTACTTTAATATCCATCTCATTATGAAGTGCAACACATTGCATTAAGATAACTGATGGTTAGTTCTGCTGTTTTGAGATCGTTAAAGCAACTCTCAGTTATTCCCTGAAGCTAATCTGTTTACTGTGATGCAGTATTACAGCCATTATCGATCAAATTAAATAATTATGTGGCCACAGAAGAGTAAATCTGTGATATTTGCATTAAATTGGGAATAACATATAAGTGAGTTAATATTTAAATGGATATTTATGGTGTTGTTGTGACAGTATATCTGGTTGTGTTTCTGCAGGAAATCCTGTGAATTCTCTGTTTGTGTCGCCGGCTGTTACACCCATCAAAAGCTTTTGGGAGCCGTATTCCAACAACCCAGGTTTCCGCATGTATCTGTACAACAATAAGGACTACAATGTCATGGTAAGACGGTTTTAACGAACTAAAAGCTTGATTTTATTGTTTGCTTTTATCTCATACAAATAGCACAGATTTAATAAGCATATAATAGTATTCACATCATTGTTTTGGAAAATGCTAAGTCTCCATATTGGGGGTAAAAAAGGATCTTTGATATCAAGATGAAGTTTCTGTATCAACTTTAAAGCCAGGCAGCGAAATGACTTGACTTTATTAAACCAAATGAATTTGGCAAAGAGTGAAGAGGACAAAAAATTATTTATTGTAACAAACAGTTATAAGTCTCTTATTTCTGACTCCTAGTTCATGTATAAATCTGTTCTGCTGAGCCTGATGCATAAAGAACTTCATACTGATTGTTTTGTTATTTTAGCAAAGGAATTAAGGATTTATGACTTATTTTCTTTTGAGCAGGTATTCTAACCTATTTAAGCTAAACCTCTAATGACCCTTCCTCTCTCTGTTTAAAGAGCGAAGCTAAATGTGATTTTATGATTAATCACGGTGCCAATCAAAACACAAAACCTGGTTCTGGCTTTCAAACTGGCTTTGCTTTCTTTCTTTGTCTCTCCTTCTATGCGGTTCTTTTCTGCCCCTCTGAAGGATATCTGGCAGTACTATCTGAATCTGACGGAAGCCAATGAGAAACAAAGGTCCGACTGGAGGCTGGAATACATCATGACCAAGGCTTTTGGACTGAGCGACCTGCAGCCGAAAAGCCTGCTTCAGCTGGGCCTGAGCTTCATGCTGCCGCAGAGCAAAGCCTTCGATAAATACTTCACCCACTTCATGGTCGACTACAGCAACAGCATCGTCTGTGATGGAAGCTGCAAGGTCCGCCAGGTGTGTGCCGTTCTCTACCTGGACCAGCAGTCGTACTCCAAATGTGCTGCCAGTGCAGACTGGTAGCAAGTTTATCCTCAGGAAACTAAAATCTTTAGCACGTTTTTGTATCTGCTGGAATCAAATAAAAGGGAAATGTTAAACTCTGCCTTCACTGAAACCATCAGGATTTTATCCAAACTGGTGTTTCAGTTTTATGTCACTTTATGCTTTACTTGATGGATGTGGAGAATCATATTTTTATGATCTGCATAAATGCTAATATAGTTTGGAAACATAAAATTAACAACTGATTGTTTCTATGGTTACTTTTTCTGTTTGACTTTTGGTCAAACTGATCATAAATAAATGCTGTTTATGTTTTACAAACTGATTATGTGATATGTTGAGCAGCACAACAGTGGAACTACCTGATATAATTATTTAATGATGAATGTTTACGTTTCATGACCAAAAACTGTTGTTGCATATTCTATAAAACCAGAAGATGTCATGATGTATATTTTAGTCTACATTCCTCAGCGCTTTTTAGATAGATTGATTTTATTTTATTGATTTAAAATGTGTCAAAGTGCAATTATAATCCCAAAATGTGTTGCTACTTTCTGCTGGATTCCCACAGTTTCTGTTTCCATGGAAACTAAATCTAGTATTTAGAAATAATTTGGGTTAAGTACAAAAAGTGTTTTCAAATGTAGAATTTTTCTGATATTCTGAAAATATCAGAAACTCAAACTTTCTATGGATAAGCTGAATATCTGAAATTGAAATTTTAATTAAAACTATTTAGCAGTCAATAAAGTTAGTTTAAATATTTGCAGAATAAATAATTTGTATTTTAAGAAAAATATATATATATATTTTATTTTAAAGTTTTTACTCGTTACTGGAAACATCGGTAAACCAAAAAAATATCTTGCTCAATTAATGAATCATTTTTTTTCGATAGGTGATTGTAAGTGCTGCCTAAAGATAAACAGAATTATTTACAGATATAAATACATGATTTTCTGTTTTTGTGAGTGCTTTTGGTTAACCCTTTCTTGCACTTCATCATTACTATAAGAAATGCACAGTTTGTTTGTGTGTCATCAGGAATGTGTTTGTGGAGAATTGAGCCTGTATCTAGGATGGGAGTTCAGTTGATTCAGGATCATTTAATGGGAGCAAATCGTGTTGTTGTTTGACTAAATGTTTGTTTTACAGATGCCATGTCATAGTGAGATTTTTGTTATCTAAAACTAATTAAATGTGAATCTGTGTTTTAATACAAACAATGTTTATAAATTTCATTTTCTGCTTCATCAAAACTAAACAGAAAACGTGTTAGATGTTGCACAATAATGGATTTATTTTGTTTTCTGCATATTCTCTCTGAATAAAGAGAAACATTTTGTCTGAGCAACGTTGGTTTATTTATAGATTAATTATCCTTAAAGAATTATAAATAAAATTAAGTAAAAGAAGTTTCCTCTAATTAACTATCACTTGGTGACCAGGCAGATTGGTGATTCTCACTCTTGCAGCACTTTTTTCTTGCAAGAATGAGAACAGAAAATAGACATGCTCAGTGTCTGATCTGTTGTGACTAGACAGAGTTGCTACCTTCTTATACGAAACTTATCAACGTTTTTCACAGAGAGTCTGGGAACCAACGTTTCTGGCTCAGGAACGACTGAGGCCTTAGAAATCTTGAAAATGGAGGAAAATGGAGTCCCAGTAGGATGAAAATATGATAAGCCTCACATGAATAAAACCGTTACTGCATTGTTCCTCCGGTATACTTTGTGTTCAAATGAGTTATTTTGAAAAATTTCACTTAAAGACTGAGGAAATAACAGTTAAAAGTTACAAACAGAAGCAGCACGGACTAGTTTCCCCCTGCTGGAGACGCAAAGCAACAGCAGTCAACACCAGTTGACCGTCAACACTCAAGTTCATTCCCTCCCACCACCCGATCTTATTCTTCTCTTGTTCAAACTTTCTAGAAAATCCCCCGCGTTTCTCAGCCACCAACTGAAGAATTTGACCCTCACCTCCTTCCCATCACCCTCCCGACTCTTTTGTCCCTTTTGCCTCGCTCCTCTAACGTTGAGTGGACCCGAACCAAAGTGTCCCGCACACTGCCTTTTTTGTGTGTTCAAATGCATCAGCTCAGATCACCAAAAGCTGGATGGAAAAAACACAAAAGTTTCCCATCTTTCAAAATCACTTTCTAAAATTAATGTAATTCACTTTCTGATGGGACGTAGCAAAGGTTAGCTTTGCTGCAGCCATTTTTTATCCCTCAGTTTATTTTATCAATTAAGACCCATTTAAAATTTGAAATTTAGGTTTAGAACTTGAGTTAGTATTTGTTCAGATATCCTCGTGTTTAAAGAATGAACTACTAGGTTTACTAGTAAATTAAACCCACAGGACTTTGGGAGAAGATTTTGTTTGGTCTGGTTTTTTATTAACCGTTCCTGAGCCTCAACTCTGTACTTGGAGAGTTTGCCAAACTCTTTCCCCTCATGTGCCCCTTTGCCTTTATTATTCCTGTCCATCCCCGGCCTCCCTGCGCTCAGTTCCTGTCCAAATGTAACCGTGGAGACTAAGACGGTGCTAGGAATGGCAATGCAGAGGACTCCATCACCATAGTAACAGGAGCAGAGCTTCCAATCATGTGGATCCATCGCTTCGCTCACTATTATTAGCAATCCTTTCAACTCCAGAGCAGTCACACTGATGAACTGTAAACCATGTGTGAGTAGATGAGATTTCTGCTGCAGATTATGATGGACTTTAAGCTTCATAAACTTATGAAATGTTTGCTGTTCTGTTCTTTCCAGTATTTTATGCACATTTTATGTAGCAGCCAAACTACCAAAACAGCATGTTTCTTTATTAATGTAGTAGAGACATAATTATTAATATTATTATTATTACTGAGCCTTTAAACACAAATGCAGCTAAAACTGTGACAGATCACTTGTTTTTGTTCAATACTTTGTTTTTTGTTTGTTTGTTTGTTTGTTTTTCCACAGTTCCAAACTTTTTAAAGGTCTAATTAGTGTCAGTTTTGGTTGTGGTCAATATGGTTCACCACCCAGGGCTTCATGTTGTCAGGGGAGGCTGCATGGGTAACAGTGTCTGCGTTTCCATTACAAGTGTGAGTAAAACTTTGTCTATAGTCCACTAATGTTGAAAAAACACATTTTTACAATTGTGGTGTTTTCATTAAAGAAACACAATTAAAATCACACCTGAATAAGTTTGTTCATGCAATAAGTCATAAAACAAAGATGCCATCATCCTCCAAATACTCCAACCGTGCAAATTTTTCTCTCAATCAAAATTATTTGATTATTCGTGGATTTCAGTTATTAGGCGGTTGTGGTTTCTAACCGCACCGAATACCGGAGAGCCACTAGATTTCTATTTAAACTACATAAATTCATTCACATGCTAATTTAAGCTCAAACAGACAAGATAAATATAAGGAGACGAGTATTTAAATACTTTCAGACGATTGCAGTTTTGAAAAGTCTTCATTGGTGCCAATACAGAGCCTTTTCCAGAAACAGAAATAACTAAGAAAACGGTTAAATATTTCCAAGTATTGTTGCCGACACTTAGCAGTGCAAGAAATGACTGAATCCAGTTGTTGAAACATTGTTTTTGGTTGACAGACTGTCTGACTGGTTTGGTTTGGCTCACTGACCCACATGTTCAAGTTTGCATAGATTTCTGCTTTTGTTCTGGCCGACTGGTGGAGGCCCACACCAGTTAATCTGAGGATTACTGTCAGGACAGTATAACCGTCCAGCAGCCCTCTCCTGGGGAGCAGGAATCTGGGAGTCCATGCTCCACATCACCTTTGTCCAGCTAAGATAATCCCTTTCAGCATCTCTAGGTTTGAAGAACCATCTCTTTAAGAAGCTTCTGCATGAATATATATTTAATTTTATTATGTTTGTTAAAGGCACATTTGTTTTCTGCCTCTGAAATCTCTTCTTGTGAAATTGTATTGATTATATGAAATTAATTTCTTTTATTTCAATGGATATCTGTAGCACAAAAAAGTTAATTTCCTCTTGCTGAAAGATGAACTTGATCATTTACATTTTTCCTGGTTAGGAGCCCTATAAAGTTTATAAACTAGTTTAATTCATTAGTTGTGATTTGGGGGATTGTCTCTGTGTACTTTCTTATGTACACATCACTCTTTACGGCAGAGCAATTAGTCTGAAATTGACATGACGCAACGCCGGCTCCGCCCCCAGGCGGAAGTAGAGCGAACCTACAAACAAACAACGTGAAGGCACAGGAAGTGAAACTCAACGCATTACACACGACATTTTTTGAGTCAATTTTGCCTTATCAGCCAACACTGAGGCAATGACGAAAGACAAAAATATTCTCCAACGAGTTGTACATCAGGTCGTTAAGGTTATTTGCGGGAAACGGTGGAGAATCAACTTTAAACCAGAGAATGAATGAGGGTCACAAAGTCTCCCATGTGACTGTGGACGATGATGAGTCAGACACGTTTTGCGTACAAAGCAAGTGAGTAATGACTTAAATACTTCGAGCCTGTGAAAATCTGCCTTTAGGTAAATGCTTAACAATAATTAGCATAAAAAGGTGTTTAAATGTGAATATGCAGATACTGCAGCACATGTTTTCATGCTGCCATAAAGCTAGCATAGGAATTTACACACATAAAATCAAGCATAACTACATTCACTTATTGATCTTTGATTTGACTATCAATCAGTGTCATTAAAATGGGATGTTTGCTTCCAGTTACCTTCTTACAGACGAACATGTAGAGGTTCCCTGCCGTTGATCAGTTTCTTTCAACGGGACATGGGGTCGAAGGCCTTGGTCCATTTCTTGCATTATTCCAGACGCCGTTTGGGTTTAAATGGATATTCCGTCCTATAAAGGCTCAGTGTGACGGCTGCCAGGATTACATGTTCCCCACTGACAACCTTTGACCTTTATTTCATATTATTTTGCTCGAAATCTCTGTAACCGCAGCGCGTTACCAATGACAACCCCGGCGTCCTGACTTCCTGTGCTACCCGACAATCCGTCCTACCTTGTGGTAATGCGCATGCGCACGCTGACAAAAACCGCCTAGAATGATTGACAGGTGACGTCATGCCCATTGAGCGTAAATAGCTATGCTTCAGGAAAAGTCCTTGCTATTCCAGTATTGAGAAATATAAAAATCTCCAGATATGCTGACTGATGATTTTATGATGTGATTTGATTATTCTCATGATGGCATTTGACAAAATATAATGTTTATTGCTTTTTTCACAATTGGTGACTGTATGAGGTTTTTCTGATGTGAAGCATTTTGAGTTGTCTTGTTGCTGAAATGCACTTTAAAAATAAACCTGAACTTGATAGAACAACGCAGGTTCCACACAGGTTGATATCTGAATTAAATGTCCTATAAATTAACTTAAATAAGCATTAACCTTTGGAGCAAGTTAATGCTGGGAGATAAATGTTAACTTTGTTGTTAAGACCTTTGTCTTAACCATAGAGATTCAAACACTGATAATCTGTTGCTTTTGCTTTTGGACTTGGTGTGATAATTATCACACAAAGTCAGACAACTGGCAAATTAGAAAAGAAAATGTCAAAGTATGGCCAAGCTATACTTTAGGGGCTGATGCCTGCCCTGTTTGGAGTACAGACTGGTTCTGACCAGAACCAAGAAGGCAAAAAGAATGATTTCAAAAAGAAAATGTAACTTAAATTATCTTTATTTGAAATGTTATGTTTAGTTGTTGAGGATTAACTCTCCTCCCTTACATTTTTTTCAGATTTAATTTTGAATCTGTGAGATGTTTTGTAGTAACTTTTAATGCCAGATTTGCATGAACAAATCAACATCCATGCATGTTGAATGCTATTAGTCACAATATTAGATATTCTACCATTTATAATTTGACTAAATTAAAATAAAAAATAAAAATTTCCTTGCCGTTTCTTTAATCTTTACCACTCCATCTTTAAATATCTCTGACAAATCATGCCATGCCTGCTCTTTGAAGTGAAAACTCAACCTTTACTTCCAGGCTAAGTGATACAATAACAATGCAGTTTTTCATGACAAAACCTAACTGGCATTGCTCTGTTTCTGTTCAGGGCAGCTAAACATAAGACTCCTTTCATGGCCGGGGTGTCCTGCCTGATTTTCTGTCCCACAAGTCTCACACAGTCCATAATGGAGCGAGATGGAGACAGAAACACAGGGATGGGGGGTCTCTTTAGTCTCATGCTTCAGTAGTAATTTGTCACCGGCCATGAATGGCCGCCTTCATCAGTGAGGGAGACAAGGCAAGGAATTTCAGGGTTGTGTGTGTGTGTGTGTGTACACTAGAGGGGGTCAGCCTTTAGGTTGAAGTTTGCTCTCAGCCCATTTGTAGCCCAGATCTGTGGGACCACCATAGGCAGGTCTCCAGGAGCCAATCAGACGCCTCAGAAGCCATTACCTCACTCTGGTGGCGACTGTGCCAACTTGGAGCAGGAGCCACCAAACAAAATGCTAATTTAAGAAAAAAAAAGAAAGTGAGTGTGGCAGAAATACACAAGTTGAGCCCTTCAATATTTCATTTATGTCTCATATCTAAAAGTCTAGGTTAGATATTTATATTCTGTTTTTACTAAAAAAAAAACCCTGTGTTTTCATTGACCATATAATTGTGGAATTTGACATTTTGAAAATAAATTTGCTTAATGGAAACAAACCAATTGTGAAAAAACTCAGGTTTTTTGCTAAAAACATGTGGAGATAGTTTTGTGGCCTTATTGTAACTGCAATGAAAACGTTTGATCAACAATCGGATGTTTCTAATAGAACAAACTATAATGAAGGTGACAGGAAGTAGTTGGAGGATGATGGTGTTTTTATTGAATTATCGCGTGTACTAACCTATTCACGTGTGATTTTAAGTATGTTTCTTATCTAATGGAAACACCACAATTATGAAATAGTGTTTTTTGACATTAGCTGAATAGAATATTGACACAGTTTGGCAAAAATTCATAATGAAAACACAGCTAATGTCTAATGTTTTATACGTTGTTGTGCAATATGCATCTATTTTCTAACATGTCAAGGCTTTTATTTATTTAGTAAGTTAATTTACTTGTTTACTGACTTTCTTCCCTTCTTGCTTGTA
This sequence comes from Xiphophorus couchianus, assembly GCF_001444195.1. NCBI lineage: Eukaryota > Metazoa > Chordata > Actinopteri > Cyprinodontiformes > Poeciliidae > Xiphophorus > Xiphophorus couchianus. Next base: position 2,915,955 of record NC_040242.1, on the reverse strand, counting down.
TATCTATTTACCATTTGTCTTGTTTGATTTATGAGGTGATTATTTACTCTTAATTTGGTTTCCTGCTGGAGCCCATTTTGCCTGGGCAGACGGCACCAGAACCGTATATCACCACAGACAAAAACCCATTTCATGATTAGAGAGGAATAGACAGAAATACAGACAGCAACAATTCAGTTTGATTAAAAATTCTGACAGCATCCCACAAAAGATGTTCTAGAATGGTTTCTTGCTTCATCTTTTGGGAAGACATAGTTTAATCAAAGACAAACAGAAAACCCAGAATTTTAAAAGTTTTGCTTTCACAGACTGAAAGGAATCCTGGTCAAAATCATATTTAAACATAATTTTCTGGAGCGAAGCCAGCTACTGCCATCCCGACGACACGGTCACGTCTTCTATTGTCTCTAATTAAAATTTCACCCAGCAACACCAGTTGTTCATTTCCCACTGGAGTAAATCTTTTGAGTGGAAACACAAAGCTCTGATTGTTCCTGCATGGATGAATTTATGAATGGGCACAAAAGATGGTGGCCAATCAGAAAAAAGTGTGTCATTTCACTACAGTGGTGAGAAACTGAATGAGATGAAAACATGAAATGTAAATGTTTCCAAACCATCAAACCTGCCATGATTATTACGTTTTATTTCTCAAAATTATATATATATATATATATATATATATATATAAGCTGTTATGTGAACCGATATCTGAAAATGAAGAAAACAACAAAATAAACAAAATATGGATGTTTCTGCATCTCATAAAGCAAAAACAAAAGTTTTGTCTGCATGAAATAAAACTGATGAACATATTAATTAGCCAGAAATGCCATCCTGGAGCAATTCAGGACTCTTAGGAAGGGAAAATGTTTTGTTATAAGTGAAATAATCTACCAGTGGAACTAGTACTTTTCATGAATATTTAGGGATTATTGACTTAAAATAAACTCCTATTTCTTGCTGAAAAGTTAGTTGTGATTTAGTTTTGTCAAATTTCAAATGCATTAAAATATTTGTACTAGAAACTAGATGAAAATACTTGGTAAGATTTTTTTTCTTTTTGCAGTGTGTGACCAGGACAATGTTCTGATTTATTGTCATGTGTTTGAGTTTTGTTAACCTTATTGTGTTTTTTAATGTGGTTTCACTCAGATGGCATTAAGGTTTAGGAGAAAAGCTTTTTTTTTCTACCTCTCCTCACCCCATCTTGTTCCTCCTTCTTTCCAGGAACCGTCCAGCCTCCTCCAGCCCCTGACCCCCCTGTCTGCTCTGCTTGCAGGGGTCAGTGAGTTTCCCCTCAAAGAGGTTAGTTAGTGTTGGAGCAGAGGGTGTGGCATGTTGGCCTGCGTCTTTGATCGCTACACGGCTTACAATCCATTTTCTTCCACCTGATGAGCTTCGGGCTGACCTCGGGGTCCAACACACCTCATGTGGAGAAACATTTCCACAGAGAAATCACCCAATTTTCCCCAATTTTGTTCTTCTCTTTGATTTTTTGGGGGGAACTTTTTTTTTTTTTTTAGCAATCTGTTGAAATCTTATTTTCCTTCATCTCATCTAGCAGCTTATTGTCACAAATCTGTTCCACCTTCAGTTTCAGTTTGTAAATATGATAAAAAGACTTAAATGCTGCAGCTAAAGACTGACCACAGTCTGCAAACCAAATATAATTAGGCTAAAACAAATCCACAATGATATTAAAACCCAATGTTAGAGTCCAGCACCTGTGGATTTAATCAGTTATATAATACTGACCCTATTAACCCTCCTGGTTTTAATATTCCTTAAAACCAGATTGACTGATGATAAAAATGAGGTTTTTGCAGGATTGAACCGTAACAATGCTGCCACCTGCTGTTTATGCTGCTGTACTGTTTCTGCAGATTAAACCTCTCACTTCATGAATTTAAAGTCGCATAAGTATTATGAGCTTAATGGGAAAGCTTGTGGCTTTTATTTCAGGATAATAGTATTCAAGCTATTGGACGTATTTAGGATTTATATCTCTGTAAAATGTTGGATTAGATTTTAAAGCTCAGTTTAGATAAGATTTATGACCTGAGTTATAAACGGATAGGAATGGAAATGTTCTTTATTAATTCAACATTAAAAAGGCAGATAAGGAGGCTTTTTGCAGGAAGTGGTTTAACACTGGGCTGCATAAATTCCCAATAAAAATCTGAGACATCATCATTTTTAACAATTACATTTATTTCGTCCTGCCACAGAGTTACAAAGAAAAGTAAGAAAACTTTAGATTTATAAATCTAAATACATCTGTTATTTATTCACAGAATACAGAACTATAACAGATAATAAAACATTTAATCGGTTTATTTGCCATATTACCTTAAAAAAAGACGTGGCAGACAGAAACGTCGAGTAAAGACGAACTGACCAGCAGGTGGCAGTGTAGGATTATGGTTCTTGTTTCTGTTGTGATTCAGAGAATGAAAAAAAGTAAATGACACAAGCAAGTAAAATTTCCACACTTCTTCACCTTTTACTAAACTTTCTATGAACTCACATGTTGGAAGCAGAACTGTGAGGAACCAGATTCTTCAGCTGTGATCTTTAGTGGTTTATCCTTCGTACACAAAACATCCAGAACTGTTTGACTTATAAATGTCAAATCAGTTTTCCTCCATTTTTCTAGACGTCACAACAAAACATTTCTGCTTTAAAGTTTCTTTTTATTTTGGTCTTAATTTTGTCTCAATTTTGAGTTTTTATTAAATGTAAACAATAATCATCAAATTAAAAAAATAACTATTTAACGAACATAATGTGAATGAAGCCATGAGTTCCACATTTTAAATTCCTGAAATTAACTTTTTATGAATAACCATATCTATTAAAATCTCCTCTGTATTATAAATGAACTGGACGTCACTGAAACATTTTTCTGACATTATGTATGAAATACGATTTGAAACTTGATTTATTTCCTCCTGCAGTTTAAACATGTAGAAATTAGGTAGATTTTTTCATTTCTAATCAGACTTCAGAACAAGGCTTGAACATGCATTATAGATTTGTCTCTTTCTTCCCTGTGATTGTTCTGTATTAAATGGGTGAATTACTCTCCACCTCATGCAGGTAAAGATGGAGGAAAATCCCACGACTTTGAATAGAAATAACATGGAAAATTAATGGAATAATGAAACTGAACTGATATTGACAGATTGAATAAAAATTAGACATTATCTTTTGTGCAGATCCTTGTTAACTTTGAATTTCTTGGATTGCAACTGTTGCTGTTTCATAGTAACTAAAAGCTTTTGAAATGGCCGCCACTCTTTGGCCTTTTCTGTGACTTGCCTTGAGAAAATGTGGTGCTGCTGCAGAGCTTCACTGCTTGTTTGAGCCAGTGCTGCTGTGAGTGGGAGGTCATTTCATTTGGATTTCACTCAGACAAATTTACTAAGAATTAATTTCTCATTTAACAGCTTGAAAACATTTCCACTGCTAACTGAGTCTGGATATTGGACACATTTCTTCCCTCATGCTGAATTCAGCGGTGAACAGAAACATTCAAGGGTCAAGGAACAAAAATCAGAGAGCAAACATTCAGTTAATAAAAACGGGCAACAACGCCTGAAAAATTTATCCATTTGCACTTCCTATTCAGGATTGGTTTTCTGCTGAGATCATCTTCTCTGGATAAACTCAGTCACGTCATAGCCAAACTTCAAACAGGATTTATATGCTGGTATTGATCTGACCATAAGTTCTGAATCTTTCCTCAGACCCCAAACAGCTTCAACTGTTTCCTTTAACTCCACTTTATCCAAAAAGGTGAATCAAGTTAGGCTTTGCAGGAAGTCATGCTCATATCTCTGTATTTTCAGGGGTTTTTTTCCATTGACCATGGATTCTCTTTGTGTTTTCTCAGTGTGTTTTGTGGCAAACTCTCTGAAAAAACCCAGAGATAATAAAACTTTTTCACTGAGGCGTTAGATTCACAAATATGCAAGAGGATCCAAAATCCTAAGAGACACAAGTGACTGCTGGAAACACAAGTTGAACTGGATTTAAATGGGTAATTAACAGGAGAATGTGTGGAAATCAGGAATATAAATAGCATCAGGATTGATTCCTGGATAGGTAACAGGTGTGCTGATTAGCTGATGGAAAACAGCTGAGAGGAGTGAAAATGTGAAAAGTACAACTTCAAGAAGAGGAAGAAAGTAAATGGATTGGGAAGCTTCAATCATATGTTATAATTAAACATTTATAAACTATATAAAGGACACAAAGTTAGCTGACAAAATTTGATTCTGTTTTTTAGTTTTACTAAATAAGGACATTTGAAGATAGAATTTGTTGATTATTCACTAGCTGCCAATAAACTTTATAGAAGAACTTAAATCAAAATAATAATAAACACAAAAGAAAAAACAACCTTTCATATCGTGAAAGGATAAATCAGGAAAAAAAACACTTTCCAACTTTGACCTCAGCTTGAAAGATTTTCATATCTTTGATTTTTGAAAGACTCTTCATCTGCACTTTCTTCTCTATTTTTCTTTATCGGTACATTTCTTGCCCTGCTGGTCAAGTAATGTTTTAAAGTTGCCCATATTCGTGTTTTAAAGCAGTTAAACAAACTTCAGTGCACAAACGTTCAAGATTTAACCCACTTCCTGACATCAAAGCATCAGAGGGAAAATCTTCCACCAGCTGAACGTTTGAAGTTCAAACTTATGGAAAAAACTCAGGAATACATTAATCAAACATCTACTGGTTCACATCTGTTGTGATCATTTAAAATTGTGTCATGATGTATTTTTAGCTTTGGGCTCTATATGCTGGGATTGTAACTAATCTTAAGGGGAAGAAATAAACGGCTCTGTGTTTAGAACAACGCAGCAGAGAGCTTCATTTAGACTTTATTTACTCCAGATTTGTCTGGACTGCTGATTTAACGGGCAGCAGTGAAGCTAACTGAGCTGAACGCTGCACCATTTGCACTGACACAGAAAGCCGTGATGGGAGATAATCAGGCGGATACAAAAGAAATTAATTCAGCATTTTAAAGTCCAGCTGTCTGGTGGCTGCTGAGCAGGTGTCAGCTCCTCCCCCTTCCTCCTCCTCCTCTTCCTCACTCTGCCTTTCAGTCACACACCCCAAACCATCCGGCTTTCTATTGTGGCTGCACATCTTCATATTCATTACAAATGTTTTGCTGTATATATTTCATAACAGAGCAACCTGCATATTTCTGGCTGCAAAAAGTGGCTCTTCCTCCCACATCCTTTGGTTCATTTTTGGTTTTTTCTCTATTCAAAAAAAGATTTTACTTGCACATAAAAGTGAAACCATTCAGGGACTCCTTCAAAAATTTAAACCCCAAATCATTTTGGTAAAAAAACAAAAGCTTTAAAATTCCCCTGAAAGACTCAATTTAATTAAGTTTTTGATTTTGCTTCTGGAAAATGATCAACGCCACGTCTTCCTCACACACTTCACACTTTAACTAATGGAACTGATGCAAACTGAGAACAAATTATCCACAGGGAGACTGTTAACTAATTATGACATTGCAGAAGGTAAAAAAGGGTTGAACACAAATGCTGCACTTTTCAGAATTGTATTTGTAAATTTGTTGAACAATCCAAACTTTCCTCTAACGTGACATTTACCACGTTAAATTGCAATAAATGCTTTGAATTGTGTACATGTATGATGAAACATGGACAAGTTCCAGTGCAGTGAATATAAGGCTGTAGTTAGCAGCACTTAGCAAGTAATGAATTAATGTATTTTAAAAGATGAATACATAAAACTTTAAGCAGAAGAATATAAAGCCTGAAACATGTTGAGAAAACTGGATCACAGAAAGGTGAGAAAAGGCCACAAATTCTGACTAAAGTCCATTAATTTGAGCTTTATTTTACTTTCTAAATTATAAATTTTTTTATTCATCCTCCATCTAAGCTGTCTCTCCATCCTCGTCCTCTTTCTCCTTGCATCCCGTTTTGGCATCTCTCTCTCTCTCTCTCTCTCTCTCTCTCCTCTTTTCATCTCTCACTCCTCCCACCTCCTCCCTTCCCTTTCCACCCCCCCCCCACCCCCACCCCCACCCCCCACCCCCTCGGTATCCACACACCGAGCAGAGACTCTCTGGATGTCAGTCACTTTCAGCGAACAGACGGTAATCCCCCACCTCATCCACCCCACCCCTCTCCAAACAGCAGCAACCGGAGGCAGGAGGGGGGCAAAACCACACGGGACACCTGTACACTACCGGATGCCTCCCCTTCTGATTTCTTTCACTTTCGCTCCCAGAATAAGCGGCGGATTTGCGCTTTAAACCGCGGATTCATCCAGCAGCAGCTCGCAGGAGGTCCGCGGATGGAGACGCGCTTTGAAGGCGGAGGTCTGCTGGTGTTCACGTAGCAGCGGCTGCAGGGTCGTGCCGCATTGTCCGGCCGCTTCGAGCGACGCTCGGGGAGACGGGGATGCTGCCGTCGTCAGTGAGTCACAGATCGGGAGAGAAAGCGCGGAGCGGCTTTGACATGGAGGCGAGCGGCTGTCGCTCAGGCCACCCGGATCAGCAGCAGGTTGGTGCAGCCTGAAGCTCCCGGCGGACGTCGCTTCATCATCATCTGCATGCTGGGAAATTATAATAAAGTTCAAATCTTGTTTTGTTTTTTTTTAAATGATTGTGTGCGTAAAGTGAGTGGCCCATATGCAGAAAATGCATCACAGAATGAGAGCAGCGGCGGCGTCTGTGCCAGTTCAGGGTGGATTACGTGTTCAGAGCAGCAGGCCTCCATCTGAAGTCAGCCACTGATCACTAAACGCTCTCCGTCCACTTCCCTGCCCTGTTGCTCAGCTGGTTCACCAGAACCCCCCACGGAGGGACAGCTGTTGCAAACAATGACTCACCTGCAGGCTGGCCTCTCTCCGGAGACCCTGGAGAAGGCCAAGGTGGAGCTGAAGGAAAACCCGGAGACTCTCCACCAGGACATCCAGGAGGTCCGGGACATGATCATCACCCGGCCGGACATCGGCTTCCTCAGGACAGACGACGCCTTCATCCTCAGATTCCTCAGGGCGAGGAAATTCAACCACTTTGAGGCGTTCCGGCTGCTGGCACAGTACTTCGAGTACAGGCAGCAGAACCTGGACATGTTCAAGAACCTGAAGGCCACCGACCCGGGCATCAAGCAGGCTCTGAAGGACGGCTTCCCGGGAGTCCTCTCCAATCTGGACAAATACGGCAGGAAGATCCTGGTCCTGTTTGCAGCCAACTGGGACCAGAGCAGGTGAGAATTATTTTATGTTTTTATGTTTTTTTAAGAAATTAGGTCCGAAATTGTTGAAAAGACATCTGTGTTTGTGAAACCGTAGAAATGAATGAGTGAGGCTGGAGGAGCTGTCCGTTCAGCACCACTCAGTCACTAAGAAACACTGCAGCAACCTTCTCCAAACAGCTGTGAAATATTAAATATAGTCATTTTAAAACGGGTCATAAAATGGACTGATATGTTTGGACACTTTAACAGAGATGGACGAATCCGCAAAGATTTAAATCAAGGAAGAGAAGAAACATGTTTTTACTCAAATAAAAGTAAAAATCATGCAAGAAATGACTGAAAAGAAGAATTTTGTAAAGAGTTTTGTAAAAAGGCAACTCATGTACTGAATAAGAAAGATTAAAACAATCATTTAATATTTACAAATTACGTAATCAGAAAACATGACGTGTGGAAATATTGATATTTTAGAGACCAACATGAAAATAGTTCACATGAATAACATAATTACAAAATTACAAAAAAATGTATCATGTCCTTTCAATGGCTGCACAGTGGCGCAGTTGGTAGCACTGTTGCCTTGCAGCAAGAAGGTCCTGGGTTCGATTCCCCGTCCATCTTTCTGCATGTTTCTTGTTCTCCCTGTGGCTTCCTCCCACAGTCCAAAAACATGACTGTTAGGTTAATTGGTGTCTCTAAATTCTCCCTAGGTGTGAGTGTGTGTGTGTGTGTGTGTGTGTGTGTGTGTGTGTGTGTGTGTGTGTGTATGGTTGTGTGTCCTGTCCTGCGACAGACTGGCGACTTGTCCAGGTGACCCCGCCTCTCATTTCAACATTAGCTGGAGATAGCCCTCCTGACCCCACTGTTAGAAAATGGATGGATGCCAAATCTTTACAAATGTTTTATGGTTTGATGAAAACAAACTGGAACCATAATTCTAAAAAAGGACAATTGACACAAGAAGCAGTAAAACATGGCAGCTTCATGCTCATCTTTAGATTAGACCGGGGGTTTTGTTTGTCATGATGATGTCAGTTTTGATCGTAAAACCATCGGGTGTTTGGTAGAAAATTTTTAAATGTTGTTTTTCAGTTTCATATTGAGTCAAACTATTGAGTTTTAAAAAGGCCAAACCAGAAAATATGTTTTTTCGGCTGAAGAGAATCTAAGAAATTTGGAAAACCCTTTAAAGGTAGAATGCAGCAAGGTTGGTAAAAACAGAGTTAAATGTATCAGTTTAAGGTTGTTTATACTTTCCAACCAGGTTATAGAAACTTTGTTTTTATTTTTCACACTTATTTCTTGTGTTTTAGTGGAATTGCACAGCATTCATGTCACACGGAAGGAGCAAAAGGTCATGATTTCATCTTTCTTACATCCAAAACAATGACATTTTAAAGATGCTTGCACTCTTCAAATCAATAGCTTTGCTAAAAATCTATTGATGCAAATAATTCTACATGTTGCACATATTTGCTTGTTAATTGGTTGAAAAAGCAGGCGAGTTACAGCCAACAATCCTCTTTTTGCATGTCAGCATGTTTGCATCCTCAAAGCAGCGCTGGGCCTAACTGCAGTTTGACGGATCGACCAGCTGCTGGACTGAAGTCTCGTTAACTCATTACCCTTTGAGAAGAAGCAGGCTTGCTTTTACACACCATGATCACCTGCTTTGAGCTCGACGGCGAACCATAAATCACCTGAAGGCCCACTGGACATGACTGGTTTCATCCATAAACTGATGACAGTGAAAATAATACTATGATTATGAATAACTAAAAAGTTCAACCATGTAGGTTTTTCTAAGGGTAAGAAAGCTGCTACTGTGGTTTTGCTTAATCAACATTTATCTTAAGACCTGTATTGATGATTTTTATTGAATAAATTAGTTTTAAACTACATTGAATCAATCATTAATTTGCATACATTTATCCTAATTTATTATTTACACAATATTGCTGTGTCATTCTCCTTCCTCTGCTTCTCATTTTTCCCCACATGTTCCCATAAATGCTCTGCGTCCGCCATGATTTGGTCCAGATTATCATCTAGGTTGAGGTTAAAGGTAAAAGTCGGGTCAGAATGTGATTTTGTTTGGCTTTAAAAAGAGATCAGTCCTGTTTAGCGTTTAAATAACCAGTTTTAGTCACATATTGACCTCTGTGTCAGTCTGCTTGGTGTTAAATATATGCACAAAAACAATAAAAATGAACATTATTACTGTTAATTATGCAGATTATTTTTGCAAAAAATGGATTTAGATTCTGCACAATGATTTAGTTTCATGATGAAACCATGAGATGAAAGAGTAAGATGATGTCATGGTAACTGAGCAGCAGACAGGAGGCTGACGAATCTGAAGCATCAGCTGGATGAAAATCCTCAAGGATCCACTGAGGCACCAACTTATGTTGCTGATTTCTGCAGGAGCCTTCATTACTGGCAATTAAGGTCTAAGATCCAACATGATTGAAAAGCAAATAAAAGTGAGCAGAAGGCTAGCTGTGAATTTAGCTAACAAGGTCTCTGCAGCCTGAGAGCTTGAACATGTCAGCATTTTGTGATGCTAAAAACATACATTTATGTGTATCTTATTTGGTTTTAGTACACAAACTGATTAACATTTGTGAAGCAAATTTAAACAACATGAGAGTAAGCTAACTAAAAATTGAAAAAATGTGACTATCAGCCCACAAATGTTGTTTTTGACAAAGTAGCAAGAAAAATCAGAAAGACAGAGAATGAGGAAGATAATACTTTGGTCAGATGCTACTACATGTTAGCTCTCTAGCCTACAATCAGAATGCTGAGGAAGATGCAAATGCAAATCACCATAAAGTGAAACATGGTGGTGGCAGCATTATGCTGCGGATTCCATTATTGGATATGAAGTGTTAGAAGCCAAGCAGTCCCGGTTGAAAACCTGGAAACAAATATCCAGAGCTACAATGAAAATTTATATCAAAGGTTTTTGAATGGCCTAATCAAAGTCCAGACCTAAATGTAATTAAGATTCAATGGTAAAACTTTGAAATTGATGTTCAGAGTCACTCTCCGTGTAAGCCGACCTGATTCTTTTGCAAAGAAGAAGAAAAACCTTCAGTTTCCAGACGTGCAAAGCTGGAGCTAAAATTGCAGTAAAATGTTTTTCTACAAACTATCGACTCATAAATGTTTGCCAGATTTTAGCTGGAAAACATTTAAAACCAGGCATCATTTTCCCTCATAAAACTGTTTTTGCACTTTTTTGTGTGTCTTACTGCATAACACAATAAAATACTGGAGATTTGTGTTGAACACAAACTGTGAATGGACTGTAACTGTGGAAACATCAGCACTCAACACCTAAGGGCAGTTTGCATTGGTCAATTGACCTGATACCACAAGCATGGAACCAGTGACCTTATAACTGAGAGGCAATAACCAAAGAACCATGAAACATGCAGGCAGATATTAAGCCTTACAGTCAGTTAAAGTGTTAGCTACAGAGAAAACAGGAATTATGGATCTGAAAGGCTGAACAGATGAAAACAAACTGAGTAATGTGTAGAAACATCCATGTTTTACTTCAAAGAAAAGAGAAAACCTTGTGATGTTTCCTTCAGATACACGTTTGTGGACATCCTGCGAGCCATCCTGCTGTCTCTGGAGTCCATGATCGAAGACCCGGAGCTGCAGGTGAACGGCTTCATCCTCATCATCGACTGGAGCAACTTCACCTTCAAGCAGGCCTCCAAGCTGACCCCCAGCATGCTGCGGCTGGCCATCGAGGGGCTGCAGGTAAGAAGCTGCATGACCAAACAGCGTCTGATTGAGCTGCTCGGCTGGGAAACGTGTCCAGAACAAGAAACAAAAACTGCAGCTTTCCTCCACAGATGTCGTTGCTGTTGTTGTGGAAGTTCTCCTCATAATTATTCCCAAAGGTTGTTTTTTCTAACTAAACTTGATTTGGACAAGATGCAAAATCAATAATTAATTCATTTTGAAAAATAAAAATAAATAATAATAATAATAGTATTTCTGATCATTTTCAATCAGGTTTTGCATTCTATTGAGACAGTTCTGCTGCATGGTGAAAAATTCAAAATCTTAATATTCTTGGTCTAGTTTCCAGTGCAAATATCTTAGCTGTTGTAAATCCATCAATCTTTAATATTGGTGAAAAAGGTCTAGTCCAATTATCAAATTATTTCACTTAAAATATGGGGAAAATGTTGTGTTATAAGTCAAATAATAATCTACCAGTGAAACTAGAACTTTTTCATCAATATTGAGAAATTATTGACTTCAAACAAGCTCCTATTTCTTCCTGAAAAGTTACTGATAAGTTAGTTTTGTTTTATTTCAAGTGTACTAAAATATTTGCACTAGAAACTAGACACAAATACGTAATAAGATTTGATGTTTTTGCAGTGTGGCGACATCAAGTTAGACATTTTGGTTGCAGACTGTGGAGAATTCACAGTCCCAGTTTGTTTAGTTCATTTTTCAGATGGTTGACCACAGAACGTTAAAAATAGTTTGACCTTGTGAACCCAGAGTGTGAACTGGTTCATCTTCAAGCTGATCAGCTTTTTAGTTTCCAAAGAAAACTTCCAGGGTTTAAGTCGACAAGATCATATGAGATTGGATCAGCCGTCTTCATGGAGTCCCTCAGGGTTCTGGTTTAGTACCAATCCTTTTCTTACTTTAAATACACACATCCTGATAGAGAAATTATACATTAATATAACATTTTATTGCACGAATGACATCCAGTTGTATTTACTGAAAGTATGAAAAGCAAATAAATCGTTGCTTTTATTTCTTCAGATTTAAATGACAGTAGCAGACTTAAGATTTTTTAATTAAGACATGCTTTTAGTTTAGTTTGCACTTTGTGATGCTTTACTTTTTCTGTAATTTTTTCTAACTTTTGTATTGCTTTAATTTTTGTTCAATTTTAAATTATCCCACTTCAACTAAAATGTTGCTTTTCTTTAAATTCAGAGGCAGGAAACACTAAAAAGCTACATTTTTCTTTTGCAGCAGACTTCCAGCTTCACTTCCATTAGTCTGCTGTCAAAATCTGCCTCTTAGATTCAATTCTGCTTTTCAAAAAGTACCAAAAGAACAACAGAATACCAAAAAAAACATCCTTTTTTATTATTTTGCTTCAGAGTTGTGAAAACTAGTAAAACGCAAAGGCACTCAATGCCCTCCTTGTTCTCCAGATCCCAGAAAAATCATTTGTCTTCTCGGTCTTCGGCTCACATTTAACATCATTATCGAAATGAGTTAGCGGAGGAAAGCGCTGGCGGCAGAGTTCAGCTGTCCTGTAGTCAGCAGCCAAACCTGGGAGGAAAACGTCTTTCTTCTCTCTGCGTGTGTGTGAGGTTTGATGTGCAGATGAGTGGAGTTCCTTATTGCTTTCACAACATGGCTGTGAATCATCTGCCAATTTGTTTTGGGCTCCATTAGTCAAAGTTAGATCCAACAGGGAGAGCGATTCTTTAGGGAAGAGAGAGACAAGGCGGTGTGTTGTGAGTGATTATCTGATGGGTTTGTGGTGGAAATCAAAGTCAGAGACTTTTAGCAGGAATTTCACCCAAAAACTGCTGAACGTGAAGAAAGAGAGCGGACAATGTGTCTATTACTGTACCTTTGCAGTATTTGTGATATAAACTAACAAATACTGCAAAATGTAAATGTGTCAAAATGTAGTGATGTAGTGAAACATTAATATTACGCATATTAATGTTTAATTTTTCTCTAATGTTTCCATAAGTGTCTTTTTCCTGCAGCCAACAGGCAAAAGGCTGAATCCACCATGGATATGAAACCAGGCCATTGCAGGGCTGCACACTAGACACTAACTTCTCGTTTTTTCCACTCTGCAACCAAAATAACCTCCAGAAAGTCAGAAACACACAAAGATCCTGAAATGACCGAAGGGAAAAGATCTAAATCAGACCCAACAAACAAATAACCGGCTACAGGCCTGCAACCTCTGGCTCATGGCTGCTACCCTTCATTACTATCAGCAATGAAAAAGGCATTTCTATAGATCTATTGCACCTTTCCCTTCAGGGGAAGTAAAACACGTTACATAAAATTGGATATATACTGCAGGTAATTCTCAGCCGGATTTTATTTGCTCTGTAACCTGAGGCACTTTACGGTGAGATTGATTCAAAACTCAGAGTCACTGCAGGCTGGACAGATTTTCCCTTCCACACTTTTAGACTGATTCTTTAAACTAACGTTCTGTTTTAAAACCTTTTTATCCATATTGAATTTTTAGAATAAACATTTGACACTCTGCATGTAAATTCTGCTTATTTATGCATTCATTTCCTTTATTACACTATTTATCCGTGGAAGGTTACAGAATTCGTGGCTCTTTTTGTAAAGGCAGCTATTTGGACACCAATGAGTGCATTACCTATTCATCCAGTTAGCAAGCAAATACTTTTTATTAAGTCTCCAGAAAATATTCCAAAACTCCCACCTACCAGGTTCATAAATACTTATAATATATACCTGCTGTTGGAGGTTATGATACCAGAACTGCTTAGTACTTCTAAAATATTTGCACTTTCTGTCTTCTATTTAAATCAAAGCATCTTGTATGATATTGCATCATATCTGCTTGGAGTTCATCCAGTTGTTGAGCTGCAGATTTAAAGGGCCAGACACATTTAGGCTGATGAAGGAACTCAAGTGTCCAGATGAGACCAACGTGAGTTTTCATCACAGAAACACAGTTAAACATTTACAGTGTTTCTTCTGAAACTGGGATGCATTTTATGATTTCTTTCATTCTAAATGGTTTATCTGATTAAACCAGAAACAAATCATTTAAATCTCATCAAACTTTGGTCTATTTTATGTAGAAATGATTTTTTTATTTGTTATTGTTTACTAATCATGGACTTAATTTGATCTTATCCAGTTTCTATTGGGGTGAAAATTTACTGTAATTAAGTACAACGTGTTTGTACTTTTTACTTTAAGTTGCTCAGAAAACCTGAACTTTTAGTTTTACTTGAGTTTGTTTTGAGGAAAGTAATTTATTCAGTTAGATATGAAATCTTATCCATTAATGAGTAAAAATAAAATAAAACCATCAGAAAAAACAGATTTGAACCTTTAACTGAGTTAGTATTAAAATCCCCTGGTGTTGAATGAACAGGATGTTGTCATATGTCAGCATGTTTTATTTTATTTATTTATAAAGGTGCTCCTTTAATTAAAATGGTTTGAGACAGATACTGTCATTTTTATTGTGACATCCACGAGCAAAACTTTCTTCTGCTCATGAGGAACGTTTAATCTTTACTGCAACTTGTATTTAAGTACATTTTTATCAAAGTAACTTTTACTTGAGTCCTTCATATTGTAATCTGTGACTCTTCTAGTTGGTCTATAAAATCAAAAACAGTTTAATTGACCAAACAAGAACTTGATATCGAGTAGACACTAATTAAAAGCTATGAAAACTATTTACAAAATTATTTCAACCGTATTTTCAGCAGAGAAAAAACTTATGGAGATGTTAGCTGTAGAAATGTAAAATAAAGTTATACCTAACTGTTTCCTTATGGAGCTCCAGACAGAGTATAAATTATTGATGATTTATTAGCTTTGCTATTTTAAACTGCATTGCTTTCGTGGATTACAAAGTTGTTGAGTGAATATCAGTTGGTAAAAAAGGTGAATAAATTTGGTCATTTTTCCAGAATGAAAACACGGCATGAAGAACCCCTCTGACCCCCCCCCCACACACACACACACACACACACGCGCGCCTGCACATGCCCATACACACACACACACGCCCACACACACACAGACTCTTGCTGTGCAGAGCGATGCGTGTGCATTCATTTGAATCTGAAATTAGCTTCTTTATGTAAGCACAAAATGAAATCCTTCCCTGATGTTTGTCTCCTGTTGAATCAAATGGACTTAATGACTGAGATTAGTCCATTTAAACAAGATTTAATCCAAACTTCAGCGAATAAAAACTCCTCTGTGGCATCATCAGAGTTTTAACTCTGATTGTTCTTTCTGAAGAGGAGTTATTAGAGCGAATGTTCAGCAGAGGAGAGGCTGCTAGTGGGGCGGTGAGAATGAGTCACTTCAGGTTGGAGAGTTTAAAGCAGCAGAATGGCAGCCATGCAGTTAATTCTGCAGCGCCGTTTAGTCGCATGATGGCAGCTTCACACCCGGCGCATCGTTCAATTAACTCCCACCTGAAACACCAACTTCAGCTCTGAAGCTGTGGATCAGGTTTGCTTCTGTTTCTGGAGGAATCGTCTGATTTCTGGACTCATAAATATCTCAAATATTAATAAATATCGATGAGAGAAGCTAACATGAGTATCAACAGTATCTTGTATTTATTTCTGCTTCCTCTTAAGTTTCTTATAAGGGAAACTTGCATCATTATGCCATTATAATTGTAAAATGACAATATTCTAATTTATCGCAATTATTTTTGAGACTACTTATCATCCAGTAGAATTTGTTTTTGTGACTGCTGCAGTCTAGTCTGTATTTTCACATCAGAATCTGTCATAAATGTGCCAATCATTTAATTTTTAACCTGAGTTGTTGTAAAACAAACAAAATAACACCTGATGCTCGCTGTGCTTCGGTTCTCCTCATGTCATGCCGACCCTGATCCAGTTGCTTCTGAGCAAACACAGAGCCGCATGCAGACCACATCCCTCACAATCCAATTTGCAGCTCTGCATCGTGTGCAGAGCAGAGCCGAGTCTGAGTCGCCTCCTCAAGGCTTCTCATCTGCTCTGTAATTTTAGTTTTTCTCACAACTTTCTTCAGGGTCTGTTTGTGCCTCTGGGTGTAAAGTCTAGACAGACGGAAACCAGAGAAACAGGAAAGGTCACTGGATGTGCTTCCAGTCAGAAAACTGCAACTAAACAGGAGATTCGAAGAGATCAGATCCCAAAATGAGAGTTTTGATGCCAAAGATGATGGATGTCTAACAGCAGTCATGGTTGATGTTATCAATTATCTACATGTAATAAACAAATTTGATCAATTTAATGTAATTTAGCAAAAATTGGCCCTATTTCAAAGAAGACAAACACTGATTGTGTCACAACCTCAACCATCTGTGCTTTTGGTGTTTGGATGCATTTAATAATATTTAAATACTAATATGATCACCCATTTTCTGTTCACCCTTGTCCCTAATGGGGTCGGGGTCGGTCCCTAATGGTGCCTCTCCAGCTACGTTCCGGGCGAGAGGCAGGTCACCCTGGACAGGTCGCCAGTCTGTCGCAGGGCAACACAGAGACATACAGGACAAACAACCATGCACACACACTTTCACACACACCTAGGGAGAATTTAGAGACCAATTAACCTGACAGTCATGTTTTTGGACTGTGGGAGGAAGCCGGAGTACCCGGAGAGAACCCACGCATGCACAGGGAGAACATGCAAACTCCATGCAGAAAGACCCTGGCCGGGAATCGAACCCAGGACCTTCTTGCTGCAAGGCAACAGTGCTACCAAGTGCGCCACTGTGCAGCCTTAATATGATTACATGTTGTAATAATATTAGACAGTAAGAAAAACAACAGCAGATCAGTTTGATTGGATTTACATCAAAGTGCTACATTAAAATGATTTATTTTATTCATAACTTAAACTGGAATGTTGATTAATTCCCTCCCAGTGACTGGATCATTACTGGTTTTGGCCTCTTTCTGAGATGTTCATGATAATGGGCTGTAGTTTGACCACTGTCATTTTAAAAAGTCTATCTTTAATTTCTCTTGGTAATAAACTTGAATCAACAATCATAGTTTACCATCTGGTGTTTTACTATTGTGTAAAATTAGAAATATGTACAGAATTCTGAAATGATTTGCATGATCTTCCATTTTATTTGTGCTATTCGTGGTTTATGCCACCAGTAGGAACATCACTGGAGAGCAAATGACATTTAGGGAAAGTTTTCAAGCCAAATTTGATGAATAAAATCATTTTGTGGATTATTTATTTGCACTGACACGCAAAAGCTGAGTTATGTGAGAGACGATCACACAGCAACGTTTGGAAAACAGCAAACATGTTTTCTTTACGTGTGCTTGGATCAGCCTTCACATGCATGTAAAGAATCATATGCATAGTGTAGTTTTGTCAGTCATTCATTCATTCATTCATTCATTCATTCGTTCATTTTTTCACTGTTTTTAATTTTAAACCAGTTGGATGTAAAAATGCAAACAAAAAGTACTAATAGTAACATAACGTGTAAGAAATCTCAAACAGAAACGCTCCAAAGAGAAGGTTTGTGTACTTGAACCTTTTTTTCCCTATTTTTAATAAAATATTTTGTTAAGCATTAAGTTGTAACATGTCAACACAATTATGTAATAAGATATTAAGCTGCAGTAAAATGGTTTACTCTGTGAATAAGCAAATATAGAAATAATGTGGTCAAACTGGAGCGTTTAGCTGCATGGGTGAAAATATTTACAGGCAACATTTAAATAAATAACCAGCTGCTTTTTCTGCAGACAGTTTCTTTGAAATAGTTAAATACCATTTAAATACAGTAATTACATTTGCTTTATACAAGCACACCTCCACCTGCACTTCTTCACCTCCATAAAAGAGATTATGTTGAAGAGTCCAAGAAAACAGAGGAGGTGAAACACTGGATGATGGGATTCAAGCCCATCCAGTCATAATCCTGCAGGATTACAATTTCACTGAGGGATTAAAGTTCCAACTGTCCAGAATCTGCTTTTCTCCTCAGGACAAGTTTGAAATGTGTGTTTTACATAAGTCAGTTTAGCATTTCGGATTATTTTAAAACAATCAAAAAGAAAATGTTGCAATAAAACACCAACAGCTCAGGAGCAGATCAGAATTATGACCTTAAGACATTATGGCCATATTGAACATTTATTGGTGCATTTGTTTTCCAAACACGATTACAATCTCTACTGTGTGGAAAAGCAATCATGCCATAATTGTGAGATTCTTCAATAATTATTAATAATTTAGGTGATTTCTTTAAGTAACTGAAGTGATTAAAATCTAATTTATTCCGGTTAGAGCAGCAAATCAGAAAAATCCTCATGAATTATCTGTTAGCTTCCAGTCTGAATAAAACAGCTGCTTATTTTACAGCAGACTCTTTAAGAACATGCATGCAAATGAATAAAGTTAATGACTGCATTTTAATGTGGCGTTGTTTTACTTCTCTGGTTTTGGATGTGATCCTGCAGCCTGTTAAAGGGCCAGCAGACCAGAACCGCCTCCCATGCAGGGAAGCCATGTTGTTCCAGAGGTCAAAGCTGCGGCTCCGGTTCTGAAAGTGATCCATCACAGTAATGAATGAGCCGTCTTCTCACTCCGACAGTTAACCAACCTCTCACCAGCTGCTGGGTCCATGGAAGAAAAACTCTGGAAGATGTGCAAATACAGCTGCTGTGTGTTTCCATGACGATGTGGCGTAAAGTACAAGGACTCAATCCGCTCATCACGTTTAGATCACTCTAACCGACAGCTCCGCTTGAAATCATTAAAGAGTTTTGGTAGATTTCAGAGTTATTTCTGAAACAAAAAATTATTCAGTTGCCACGCTCCATATTTCTGCAGTCAGATATTATAACTGCAGAAATAAATCATTTATTTCAGTTTATTTTAAATAAAATAAATGTATTTATTTCTATGTGTTTCATAGATGACCCCTAAAAATGTCAATAATTCCTGAATTAATATAGCAATAATTACATATTTGTTTTAGCTCTTCTCAGTTTTGAACAATCCATTAGAGAAATGGAGAAAACAGTTTTAAAGTTTGATTGATCGGGTCCTTTTATGCCTCTAATTACATCTCATCATCTCATGAGTCAATAAAAATCTACAAAAATACATGTAAGCACATTTTATACATTAGTATAAAAAATTATTTTATGAGTTTTTAAGGCATAAATGCATACATTTTCCTCTAATACCAAATAAGCTGTATTATTTATTTATTTATTTATTCCTAACAATACTTCTACATAAAGTAAGCTACTTTTGACCATTTTTTAAAATTTATTCCCATCCTTTCTTTATTTTTTTTGTCTAACATGAGCCTTAGCCATGAATAAATACCTTGAAATGTTTGAACATATATTTAATCTGGTTTGGTGTTTAGGAAACATCTATGAGATTCTTCTAAATACCAAACAACCTGAAATAAAAGTTGGCGTTGTGCAATAGTCATTGATTAAAAATACAAAGGCTTTTACTTTCTATTAAAGTCAAATAAAAACATTTTTCCTGAAAACTTAGATTTAAATTCAGAAGAAATCATTTATTTTGATGTTTGTTGTTTTATGTGTTTCCATTCAACACACTTTAACTGAGGCTCAGTGAGAAGAAATAAAACATTTTGTGAAGCATCAAATTCTGTCACATCTAGTGTTTATGTTTTATTTTGTTGTTCGTCTTGCATGAAAGGTATAAAGTTTACAACAGAAGCATCCTTCCTCGTGGTGGCAGACTGTAAAGTCACCACCTTGGTATGGAGTTGGGTCCTGCAGGCCGAGTTAAGTGAACTTTGACCTGTATAGAAATCAGAGGCAGATCTGCAGTAAAAACATTTACTGCAGGTAACGTGGCTGAAGCTGAGCGCTTGGTGTCACCTGTTACATGCCAATTAGAGCTGAAACATCAGCAAGTTCTGTCCTGATATTGATAAAATATCAATCACGCAGCATCTTATCAATAAGCTAAAAGCCCCTTTAACTGAGCCCATTATTTGTGGGAACAGATCGATGTGGCCACGCCTTCCAGCAGGAAACAACCTGCTGATGTTCAGTCGCTCCAACAGTCAAACACATTTCTGTCACATCTGGGACTCATTTCAACGGGATTCTCATGTTTTTGTGCTGCTCAGATTAGAATGGGACAAAGTTTGGTAAAAAATATTGGGCTTTGACCTTTTCAGTGAATAAATGAGAAATAAAACTCAGTAAATTGTGAAGCAAATGAAGCTGAAATGGAGAAAATATTCAGTTCCATGATCAGAAAAGGAGTTGATGTAGAAAGAAGTGAAGTAATCTTTTGTTCGCTCCTCCTCTCTGGCCTCCCACCTTTTACTTTCTGTGTTCCTGCCCCTCCCCCACCTCTTTCTTTAATAACATCATCGCCCTCCCGTTCCTCCTGTCTGCCTCACTTCAGCCACTCCATCCTTCTTTCAGCAGAGACAATAGTGGCAGAGCCTTTTGTCTGCGACGACCGCAGCGTTCAGCCACGTAGCTGTTGATTTAGTGGAAACATCAGTCAGTCTTCTGCACCAGAAATGCTCAGTTTTTCTGCTGAAATCAAAATCTGAGCGAATCGAAAACGTCTTCAGTTTTCTTCTCACTTTTCTCCTCAAACAAGCATCATCAGGCGGTTTCCAGCCTTCCTCTTAACCCCCCGCCTTTCTTCCTCTTCCTCCGTCTTCCAAGGCCCCCTCCTGCTTCATCCCACCCTTGCTTCGTTACCACGGCAACATGTCCTACTGCCTCGCTATCTGCTTTGCCCTCTCCTCCAGATGGGCTCCCTTTTGTTGTGTGTTGAGACAGAAAGAAGGCCGCTCCATAATTCTCCGCTGTTTTCTTCCCCTCAGTAATCGCCAGCGAACGCGACGTGGGAGATTGTAAATGTACCGTGAGTCATGTAAATAGATGATTAGCTGGTAACGCTGCTGGCAGAACAAAGGGAGAAACAGCGTGGGAATCTTTTTGGGGGTTGACCTTTTCCCATTTATTTTCCCATTTGTAGATCTGCATCAAGTTTTGACAATTCATAATGAAAACAGAAGGAAAAAAAAACCTTTTGTTGTTTCTGTAATTAATAAATATAAATTTCCAGGTTGCTTTTCTGCTCTACTGGTGAAGATGTGAAAACAAAAACATTTTTATTGCAATTGCAAAGTCTAATGAAAAAACTGAGGATAATCCAACTTTTAATTTGAATTAAATCGACAAAATTACTGTTGGAGCAGCTGCAGCTACCAGAGTTTTAATCATAGTAGGACTTTCCTCGTGAAATAAAGGTAAAAAATAAATAATGATACTTCCTTTTTACATATTCCTGTATATTATTTATGCAAACCTTACTTTTGTAGGTTGATCAGAGGATCTGGGAACATTTAGTTAAGGATTAACACATGACTTCTTGGCTCCATTGGGCATAATTCTGACGTGACACAGAGGTGAACATCTCTTAGAAACCCATTAAAATGGAAAATACTGGAAATGAAGAAAGTGCATTGATATTCATAAAATCAAGAAATGGCGTTAAAAGAGAAATGAGTTTTCTAACTGCAGAAATTCTGCGTATTTATCTGTGTGTGTGCGCGTGTGTGTGAGAAAGGAATCTTTCATTTTAATTTTGCTGTCTTTTTATAAAGACCCAATGAAGGACTTGGTTTGCAAATTAGCCTCAAGCTAGAAAACCTGTACAAAACAAAGATTGCTTTGCTTTTAACATGCCACATTGTTTACTGTGCTCTCCTTGGTTAAATAAATTTGAATTGAATTGAAAATATAACTTAATATGCATTAATACCACAACCACTGAAGCTAACATGCAGGGTTATTGTCTTGGAGCGCAAAGAGAAAACACAAGGCGTTCCTGGATCGGCTGCAGCCAGTAGTGTGTGAAGTTGCAATGCTTCTGGTATTTCAGCTTCCTAGGCTGCATTTTATTTAAAATATTCGAGATATGCTCTCATAAAATTAGTGAATAGGCAAATTTTCTGCAAATTTTCTGGAGTTACATTCCACAGAAAACTCTGAATACCATGAATAGACAGCAGTACTCTGCATATCTGCAGTCAGAGAAATGCTTCAAGGGTTTAAGAATGCTAATTTTTTTCTTGCCCTCAATGAGAAAATAAATTTTGAATAAAAATATGCAAAAAGTGTTAAGTATACTTGATTTTAACTGAAATGCGAACATAAACCTAACATATGAAAACAGAGAAATTGTCCCACAGTGAAACCTAAATATCTGCAGCCTTGAACTCCCAGAGGAGTCTCTCTTCATTAGCATTGTTATGTAACACAGACCTCCAAAATAACTGGGACTCCTGTAAAAATGGTGCCAATAAGCCAGTAGAATATGCATGAAGAGAGGCGCGCTGCTTCCTGACACCTCGCAGGATTCGCTGCAGTCAGCAGAATTATTACACTTCTGTTTCAGATTCATATCAAATAAATTAAGGCAAAAGGAATCCTGAGATGTTGGATTTATTGAAGTCTGCTGAAATGAATGTGTGAAAACTTATTTTGAAATCATTAGAGGCTGAAATGCAAACTTGAAAGTTTATTATTGGTGTCAATAACCCAGGAATTGAGACTCACTGAAGTTTGATGTGAGTGAAGAAGCTGTTTACCAGGTTTGGCTTTGCAAACAGTGTCTTCTCGATTTAAACTCTCCATCCTGCCTGCTATCTGTTCGCTGCAGACGGGGACGCTCTGACCAAATGTTCCCCATCTCTGTATAATAAGCTTCTGAGAGTTTGGCTGATCTGAGGTTTTGAAGATGATTTCAAAGAGAAGCTGCCAATAGTTTGTGTTCTCAGCCAAAAATACAAGAAAGAAAAAAAACAAGAAATCACATCCAAGTGTCTGTAATTTGAATGTGGACCAGAAAACAACATTAGTTCTTTGTTCGTGCCCTTAAAATAGAGGGAGCGCTTCATATTTCCCAACCTTTAGTGATGCAATTAGTTAGTGTTTTCTGCAAGACTCTCCGACCTCATAAAATTATAATAATGTCACGTTTTCCCTCCATCATGAGACATAAGAAAGCTTTCATATGGTATTATTTACCTGCTAATCCTAAATAATACATTTTAATTGAGAACATTTATAACAGAAGTAACTGTAAAGCAGTTCAACGTGCTTTACATCTTGAAAACATAAAAACATCATCCAGTCTCCCATGTTCCCATTAAAACAGAAAAAACTTTTTCCATGTTTCTGCAGCTGCACAGCATCTCTACAGCTGCAGGTTTACAGAACGACACTCAGCAGTCAAACTTCCACTCACCAACACATTCATGCAAAAACACTCTGAGCTTTTAAACAAATTTACCAGAGTGGCATTGACTGTGGAGGACGACTCGTAAATATCGTCTGTCCCTGTCAAACCGGTGGCTGTTCAGAAAAAACACACATACAGATGATTCTAAGCTTTTCCTTTTGGTCTTATTTGTTGCTTTATGGGTCATTTGTTCAGTCAGACAGACATCAGCTGTTTTATTCCCAAAAGGCAGTACAGACTTCCAGTTTTCCAAAAGCAGCTTGAAAATGACAGATTTTTAAACATCTTTCTGTCACTTTGACTGGCAGTAAACAAAAATTAGCCCCCCGCAGCAACACGTTGAGAAAGCTGCTGTTTTAAAATCCATGGCTGAGGCTAAAAGGTGATTTTAGATTATGTGTTTAAACTCAGCCGAGTCTCTGAACTGAACAAACAACCCAGCAGATTTATTGGATGCTTGAATATTCTCATGTCAGTTAGTGATGTGATGCAGAAACTTCCTCCTGTTCTTCACTTTTAAACAAAAAAGACTTTTAATCAGCTGAATATTTGTTACTAAATAATTATTAATCAATCTGACGTCATTTGTTCTCCATTGGTTTAAAAAAATGCTGCATGTAGTTTCAAAAGCATGACTTTGGGGTAGCATGGTTTAGGCCATTTCATGTGTGTAAGTTACATGTAAGCAGGTCAGACGTGTTAATGCTCCTTATTCATCTTCAGCTGCGTTTGGTGTTGGAGTAGGACGCATGCTTGGATTTTTCCTTGTGATAAATGCAGTCCAGGTCTTCAGGGTTTGTAAACCTCGGGGGTTTTCTCTATCTGAAAGGAGGCTGAACATTTCTACAGATGTGATGGTTCTTTTCCCTGAAGCCAAGCTGAACCCAACTCTTTCATTTTTGGATGATTAGTTTGGTCCGTCATGTTCCTGGGTTCTCCAATCATTAAGCCTGGCCATTCAGCCAACTTTCAGCCCTGTGGAGAAATCTGGAGTTAATCACAGTTGTTGGCATGTTTCCCTTTCAACAGACCACAGATTTTTAAATTCACAGGTTTCATGAATTATGATGGACTAGCGAGTAGCTCAGGGTGTACCCTAAAAGCACTTTCACCCATTTACCACTAGGGAGGGGACCAAAGGTCTGATTATCAAGATTAAGATGATACTGCTGTTAGTTTACAGTATCCTTCATATGTTTTAACTCTAAAGCCTTTAAAGGTGACCTATTATGCTTTGTTGAACACATTAGGACAGGAGTCTCAAACTCCAGTCCTCGAGGGCCGCAGTCCTGCAACTTTTAGATGTGCCTCTGCTGCACCACACCTGAATAGAATAATTAGGTCATTAAGGCTCTGGAAAACTGATCTACACAAGGAGGAGGTAATTAAATCATTTCATTCCAGCGTTTTGTACCTGTGGCACATCTAAAAACTGCAGGACTGCGACTTTTGAGGACTGGAGTTTGAGACCCCTGCATTAGGATGTGTCTTTGGGTGATACAAAACATGTTCATTACATATTTTGCACAAAATCCTTCTTAGATGATGACATTTTAGTCTCCTCAGTTCTGACTATTTCCATTTCCTTTTAGAATGAGATGTCTTAAGGCTACTGTCACTTTAAATCCAAATAAGCTGCTGCTGGCCACATCCCCAACTCAGTGTTTACACTCACATGTGAAAATATCTGGGGAAAAAATGCAGAATTACACAGCTATACGTCTTTGAAAAGCAGAAGTGTAGCCTCCTGGACAACCAACAAGAATGCAGAAGTGCCTCCTGATTTGTGACGTTACTTTCCAGAAGTTTTTGAAACAGCTCCTTTTCCAGACACCAACAATCTGTAACTCAATGCTGAAAAACAGTTGGGTGTTTTCTGTTTGTTTGTTTGTTTTTTGTCTTTTTTTTTTAAGTGGCTGGGTTGTTTTTAGAAGCAGTGGAAACCCAAATGGAAGAACAAAAACAAACAAAACATACAATTTGCATTGTGGGTCTCCTTTAATAAATCAAAGTTGCACAATTTTATTTAAAATTGCACATTCTGCTTGAAAAAATAACAATAATGACATAATTATTTGTGTGAGACAATATGATGTAACAGCAGCTCAGACTTATTAGCTGCTCCTCAAATAGCAGAAAGACAGGAGAACATGGCAGGGTGTGCAGCAGATGATGTTGATCTTCATATGTCAGGAAACCCCTAAACATGAATATAGAAAGTGTTTCAGGCGAGGCAGGACAATGAGCAGGACTGTTGTCACCACGCAGTGAGGCGGATGTTAAGTTACGTGCATCAGGTTACACGGCTGCAGTGAAAAATGAATTTCTCAGAGGGTTAGTTCAGATCTTCATCAGGGGTGCCGTTCAAGCAGACCACAGATTTCTGCAACCAGGTCAGTTAACAGTGTGGTGTAAAATCTTCAGAAGCTTCAGAAATAGCGACGCAGTGATGATCTCAGCATCTCGGTCCAAAGCAGTTCTGTGTCGCTGCACCTTGTTCCCTCCTTCTGTTTGTTTGGCAGGACAACAAGATCCTTTGAGGCTCAGTGCGATCCGTACGCACAGGCAGGTCAACTGCCTCAAACACACCCAGGCTGCAGGCCAGCAGGAAGACAACCAGCAGCATCATGATACACTTATTAAACACAGGAAAGAAAAAAAACCCAAAGCTTCTTAATGATTCCTGAAGTAGCTCTTGAATGATGTCATTACCAGCCTGATTACCTCTCAGCACTCAGTGAAGCAATGAAGTGAAGAACCTGTGAATGTTAATGATGCTCGGCAGCTTGTTTGTTTTAGTAATTGCAGTAAAGGAGCCACTGTGCATGGAGGATGATTTAAAGGGCCAGTGTTATGTAAAATACGCTTTTCTGAGCTTTCCATCATACTATAATGTTACTGCCTCAAAACAAACAAACAAACAAAAAAACAACTGAAGTGTTGCCATGATCCTGCCATGCATGTTTGAGAAATCCTCTAATCTCCATGGCAACCATTCAGAGCAGCCCTCTTCTGCAACTCTTCCACTCAGCTCCTTCAGACTAGCCAGCAGCAATTAGCAAACATCTGCTGAGCTCATTATAGGAGCTACTTCTCAGTGAAACGCTGGAAAAATCGTTGTTTTACCAGCGTTTAGAGGAGCCATGTTGTGATGACTTCCTGAAGGAGGAGTTTCAGAAAGAGCAGGAGTTTCTTAAAGGGGCAGATGCCCAATTTCAAGGCATTAAATTACAAAGTATACTCAGTTTTAAGCCCTATTTGATATACATTGCATATTTATAACCACTGAAGTTAGCATAGTAACTTGATTGTGCTGTGGAGGTTGGATGAAGAGTTTGGCTTGTTTTGCAGCTGAAGGCTCTGGTCACCGTGTTAAATATTATTATCTACAGCAGAATAACTGACTGACGGGAGTGATCACGATGTTGTAAGAGGACTCTGCAAACGATGAAGTTAGATATTTATAGAGAAAAAACATAAACACTATTAGAGCTACAGGGGGGAAAAAGAGTGTAAAACTGTACAATGGGTCGGATTGATCCCTTAAAACATGATCTTTTCTAGATTCATTGAATAAAGATATTTAAACACTTCAGATTTCTTCAGGTTTTAAAAAGCACAACTAAATGACTGCAGGTGAAATAGATTTAGAAGTAGCTCAGGTGAAATTGGATAATTTTTGTCATCTTATTTTTCAGTTTATGCTTATATTATGAATAATTTATCACATCCAAGTTATACCACCTGTTTTATTGCTAAAAATATATTTTCCTGTAGCAAACTACACAATATGACTGATTTACATCAGAAAAACTCAATAACCTGTTTGAAACTTCTCAGAATCGCTGGTGAATACAGAGATCACCTCATCTGTTCTGGTTATTTCTTTATCTGTTTTTACTGGTTACCTTGTAATATAAAAAAAAGTTCTACTCTGTAGCAGAACACAAACAAATGGGTCGAATGCTCCGAGCAGCAGAGCAGAGGTGAATTGGTCTGATTGGTTAAAAGATCTGAGAGTAAAAGCAGAGATGAACAAGAATTGACGAGATGAGAGGAAAACAGATTGAAGAAATCAGATGAGGAGAGAGAAATCCCAAAGTCAGAAACTCACGCTTCTTCATCTCTAAAAGCAAATAGAAATAAAATCAAAGAAAATGTTTTTTCTGTTGAAGCTGGTAAAAAGAGTTCAGGCCAAACTGAAGCAGCATAAATATGTCGGAGCATCCCTGAAAGTCTCATCCTTGATTTCTCCCATTTTCCCCATTAAGTCCACTCTGTTTTCCCATAAAGGAGGTTTCTGAATGGAGCCGACCAGAAGCAAACAAAGTCATCACTGCAGGCTACACTTTAAAAAAAAGCCCTCACATGACCGCTGTCCCCCGTTTCGAACTGCATTTGTTCCTCCTTTGAGCACACGTTATTTTATTTAATGTGGATTAAAAGTGACAGAAGCAGAGCAGAACATGGAGGGAACTCATCAACCTGTGTTGTACCAAGCCTGAGAAAAAACACGATGGGGGATAAAAAGATTTATGAGCAGAAGTCGGGCACACGCGGAGCGTAGAAGACACGTCAGGTTTTATTACATCAGCTGCCTAACAGCAGCTGCTGATGGACTCACTGCCTGCTAAAACATTGATTTCATCTAAATATCTGATTCTGTTTCAGGTTTTTCTGCAGCAGGCGCAGAAGCTCAGCATGATGTTAATGTTGAAAGGGAAAATAATCAGTTATTTAATCATTTTCTTGAAATATGTTTGCATATATTTAACATAATGGCTTTAGAGTTGCATATAACTATCAGTGAGAACAAAAGCATGAATAGATTTAAGCCTGGACAGAAGCAGTGATCGGTTTTCATGCTGTAAAACGGGGTTTTGTTTAAGAGCAACATTTAAAATCAACATCAGCATCTAGCTAAAACAAAAAGCACATTAAAGCAATGGATTATGGGTGTTTTTTATTAATTATTTAAAGTTTTATTGTATCACTACAAAAAAATCTGCCTCAGGCCTTTCTTCTTCTGTTATAGCTTTCGATTCTGCAAAACTAAATCATTTGCATTTCCATCCAATGTTTGATGTAATCAAGCAACAGAACTTAAGCAAAACAGTAAAAAACTTACTTTAAATCATAAATATTGATCCAAATGAAGCAACTCGTTCCTGCTGTAACCAGTTTTCTTATCGAGGGAAACAAATTTTACCTATTTTATTTGAAAGAATTCCCATTTCTGTGGAAGAGAATCAGGCCCACAGCATCACAGATCCTCCACCATGCTGAATAGTTTGGATACACTCATGTTTTGTTTTACGCCAGATTTTACCAAGGTTTTTCTCCAGTGTTTGAGTTATCTTGCCATTACTCAGCTGTGCTGCCTGGACTTTGTATTTTCTAAGATTATTCATTAAATCCACAAACTCAACTTCTGCCTCTGGTCCACATTTCAACCACCAATCATGACACTGAGCTGCACAAATGCATTTAACCAAATTTAATGATCATTTAAAAATTCACCAATAACAGTTTTGGTGAGTTTTAACATAAATGGAATTTATCTAACAACAATAAATGAACATTCATATCATTTTTAAATGTATCACAATGAATGATAAACAGTATGATAAATGCCTACTACTACTTTATGTGGTAATAAATCAGAGATGTGTTTGATAGTTTTCAGAACATTCATGTCGATCAGACATGAACCAGAACTCTGCACCAGAAGAAACCAAACATGTAAATCTGGATGGAAACCATGACTGAAGTAAACGATGCCGACACTTTAAACGTCTTTTTTCTTATCTCGTTTTATGATCTTCTGACTCTTATTGTTAACTTTAAAACTGATCCATAGATTTTGACGTCCATTACTTATGTAAACAGCTGTGTTGCGTTTAGTGTCCATGTTTGTCCCTTTGGAGTCGTAAACTGTTCAGAGTTATCTGATTGCGCTCACATTTAGCTAGTAGCACAAACGACCAAGAAACGTTGGATTTCAGAAAAACATGTCTGATTTTTTTAAAAGAAAAACAGCAGAAACAAATGGAAAATCTTTGTCCCCAACATGCCTCTCGTTGCAGCACTAATCTTTCCTCTCTCGTCACATTTCCATGCCGCACGCCTCCTCTGCAGCGTCACCAGGCTGTGTGTTTGTGTTATCGCTCCAGAGGCGACCTCTGATGCTCTCGCTGTGTGTGTGGCTGGACAGGTGCTGAGCGATAACTCAGGCAGCGATGCTGTGAATCTGTTTCCCATCATCTGACTCCATCTCGTCTCACCCTGCTGTCACAGCTCCGCTTGATAAACCGAATAATAAATGATCAGCCTATCACTTCCAGGTTTCACTAGAAACTCATTTAAAGCTTCTAGGATCTGCTGATAAACAGATCAACCAGGATCCATCGCTGAAATGTTTTCCTTGTATTGTTATTCCATTTTTGTCCCATTAGACAATCACAGGTTTTTCTCTCTGCTGGCCAGTTTGAACAGATCCGTTTTATGTGTAATCAGTTGAGCCTAATTGGTTTTAATCTGTTCTATAAATAATGACTCGGGCTGTTTGGGCTTTACAGCCGACGCAGGGTTACAGCATGTGTATAAATCTCTCCTGTTTGACTTTGTTGTAGCGTCCAGCCAGCGTCGGATGCTGACTCTGTCCTCTTGCTGCTGCCGCTGATGCTTGGTCCTCTGCCAGCTAATCAATACGCAACGTCTAAGGACTCTTCGCACAGAAGCATTTCAGTGTTGGAAAATAACTGCAAGAGCATTTACCATTAAAAACTGAAAATAATACGAGCCAGTGTATCACTCAAATTAGATTTTTTTTAATAGCACTGACAAAAACGTTGGTTAATGTTGCAGTGACTGCAGTTTGAGTTACGCAGGCGGCTGCATTCACTGTGCTGCTTCTGTAACCAGGAGCCATAAACTGTAACTCTTCTGCTCTGCAAAAACATAAAATCTCACCAAGTGTTTCAGTCTAGTTTCTAGTGCAAATATATCTGTACAATTGAAATAAGACAAAAACTATCACAAAAGTAACTATATAAAGGAAAATAAGGATTTTCTGTGATTTCACTGCAAAAAACATAAAATGCAAATATCTCAATACACCTGAAATAAATGTTTCCAAAACGACTTACAAGTAACTTTTCAGCAAGATATTAGAGCTTGTTTTAAATAAATAAATATTTTATATTGGATGGAAAAGTACAAGTTCCACTTGCTGATTATTTCACTTACAGGAAAATATTTATAAGTTAAAAAAACATCCAGTGGAACTGATATTTATTTCCCTGTATTAAGGAAATATTGACCTAATTCTTGCAGAAAAGTTTCTTGTAAGTTAGTTTTGTCCTTATTTTAAGTACTAAGACATTTACGAATGAAACTAGACTAAAATACTTGGTGAGATTTTGTGTCTTTGCAGTGTTCGCTGCAGCATCATCTTCCTGTAGAAACACTTTCAGATCTTTTCCTGTTTCAAAAGCCGAAGTGGATTCATATACAGGAAATGATAAAACATTTTTAAAAAGTCCAGATTTCCTTTGACCTTTTAGAAACATCTATTCTGCCTTTTTTCACCACAGTCATAAACTGAAATACTTAAAACATTTCCAGTATTTAAAGAGAATATGATTATTCCCACCTGGATTATTTTGCCTGTGTTATGCTAACATGCCTCACTCCATTGTAGCATGTTTATTTATTTCTGATGCCTGAAACTTTGCCAGCCTGCTGGGCCTCAAACCAAACGTAATTACATCCAATCAGAGCAGCCTGCCGTCTCCCAAGCTCTCAACATTCTACCCAAACACTGAAGCTGTGGAATCTGAAAAATGACGGATGCATAAATCAGAAAGGCTTCCTGCTGTGCGTCATGTCCAGGCTCTGCTCTGAAGCTCGTTTTAGACATTTACATCTCTACGGTTGTTAAATCTTCTCCTGAACTGGAGCTCCCGTGATACGATCCCGACCCAAATCCTCTCAGTCACACTGCAACTCTGAAGGGTTTCCTGGAAATGTTTTCAGACTGAACCTAACATAAAGTAGATTCAGTGTTGCAGCTGCTCTTGAACGTTACATTTCATTTTTTAACAAGAAAATACAAACATGAACACTAAAATATTCCCCTGCAAATCATCATATGGCAGAAATTCTAGACAATTGTTCCATTTCTTTGTTAAAAATTAAGAAAATAATTTGCAATTTTTTTAGGGGATGCTGATATTTCTGGAAGCTGTTAGTTTCCAAACTAACAGCTAATATACTGCTGTTAAATTTCATATTCTGTAGTGGAAATTTACAGCAATTATTCAATGAGACAAACAGAAACAGCTAAAACCTGCATTGTTTATTATGTTTTATTTTGGTTTCATGCTCCAGCTGATTTATTTCTTTAATTACCAATATTTTATTTTGAGTTTTTCAAACAACAGGTTAGAGTAGAGATCATTTTTATACTGGTTAAGACTTCTTTTTTTATTTTTTTAAGTGTCACAGAGAACAAAAATGCAGGCAAGCAGATCAAATTAAGAATCAAAAAGCAACGGAAAGGTCTGCAAAAAGAAAAGAAGAGCAAGAGAAACCAGGTAGTTTCTGTAGCAGGAGGATGATTGCAGGATGGGAAGCAGGTGTGTGATTAATGCTGGGAGGAAAAGCAACTAGGAAGGACAAAATCAGAGAAACAGAACCTGACCCAGTACGTCATACGACTCAGAACGTAAAAATAACACAATCTTCAACCCCAGTCATTTTGTGATCAAATTAGAAAAGGTGCTAAACAGTTTGCAACAGTATAATACAAAAGCAGGGGTTTCTAAAGGGTGGTCCGAGGGCCATTTTCAGCCCTCTGAGCAATTTTGGGTGGCCCTCAGTCGCCTAAATTTGGTCTGGCAGCTCCAATAATAATAATTTTTAAAAGTTGGTTTGAAATTTTTACCAACAATAACTTTCAAACAAATCAAATTCTTAAAATGGAAAATGTACATGCAACACAAAGTATCCTATCAGCCATTTTTAATCTAATTCAATCAGTGAAGTTTGTGCTTTACATCATAAACATATCAGAGTCAACAGAAAACCAGTAACAGACATCACATTTAATCAAATGTCATTGTTAAAATCATCAATACAAATAAAATACGTTGATCAATTTAATATAAATGAAACTATAAACATCCAGCTACTGAAACGCAAAATAGAAGAGCGATTCATTTCCTGATCTTTTTGCTGAAAAGATCTAGGAAAACATAATCAACTTGAAGAATTGAAGAAATTATTTGTTTGTTTTTTTCAAACCTGCAAGAATTATTTTATGTTTCGAATCTATAATGATTCACAGATCCATTTTCTACTGAAACTACACCACTTTGTCTGAATGTTTAGTTTATTGTGGGTATAAAACTGAAACAATAAAACCGTCGTTGCAATTTTACTACAATTGATTTCATTTGAGCAGCATCTCAGAGAGTGAGCAATAAATTTAAACCATCGGTAAAAAAGCATCTTTAGCTCCTGTTTCTGTCAGTCTCCTGACGTGAAACGAATGCAGCCAAAATGTCAACGTTAATCCATTCCATCATGGTCGACAAGACAATGAAAATCATTACTGTAATTATTGCTGAAGGAAAAGAGCGCCGTCTGTAAGATTAGCAGATTTTACAAGCTGGTTGTGGCCTGGGGTCAGATTTGGAGGCAAATCTGCCAGAGTGCTTTATGTCATGAAGCAGGAAGTGGGAAGGTGCATTTCTTTAAGACCAAGTCAGGCTTTAGGGAGCAAATCATTTCTAATGTGTTTATCTTCCTCAGTGAAGCCACAGGCTCCGAGGAGGAGGAAGAGGAGGAAGATGAGTCAGCATCAGAAAACAGAAATGTTGGAGTGAAAAGCATCAGATCAACATGCTGTCCAGTTGTAAACTGTCTCCTCTCAACCTCCTGTCGTTTTTTTGCCTCTTCAGCATTTTTTTCTGAAAATCATCCCCTCCCCTCAGAAAGTGACCTGCAGCAGGAAACCAGAAATAAAGTTCTCATTTCTGTAGGATCGACTTTAGCCTCAAAGGAAACGCTGAAGTGGATCTGACTCTTAATGCAGCTCTTCATGTTTAAGCTTCTTATTTGTCAACTAGTTCAGCTTCAAAATGTTGATTTTTAACCCCAGGATGAAAATAGCTATAATAATTCATATAAAGATTCAATTTGTTCCAGTTTATTTTTGTTTTATTGTGTTTTGGTTACATTTTTGGGTGGCAGATTCTCTGTTTTTAACTTGCGTTTCAAACATTAACATATTTTACCTTATTGGACTTTGAGTTTTCCACTCGTGATAAAAACCAGCAGAGTGATACAAGTAAAATTAGATCTCAGTTTGGATTTCTTGCTGAAATCTGATGTTTTAATGTGATGCTTCATGCTGCTGCTGTTTTCTGTGACTTCAACCAAATTTCTTTGTGATTTACGATCCCATGAAACCCGCATGCGCAGAACAAAAACTGTTTATGGATAAAAAATGGTTTTTAAAGTTCATTCGGTGACGGAAGTCAAAAAGATCGTCCCAAAATCAGAACAAGACGAAGGAAGCTGATAACAGGACCACAAGTCCTAGCAGCAATCTTTAGTCATTGATTTTAACTTCTGTAGAGAAGTTTGTATGGATGTCAGTACCAACAGAGATGTGATGCGTTTTGGTGGAACAAACTTTATTCCTAATTTAATAATTAGGATGTTTTCAGCCGTTGTTTACGTCCGTTGCAAAATTATGACATATTTATCACTTCAATAATGTAAAAGTCGGATTAAATGCGACATGATCATCCAGACTGCAAACTATGAAAACTATTTTATATGTATCGGATTTGGTTCCATGTATGGAAGTGGCTCAAGTTGGATTTTTTGTGGTGAAAAGTTTGGGATTGGACCGTTGAGGCTGCCTTGTAAAAGTCGGATATTATGGGCCAATTTTAGACGCATTCGACTTCTGTGTGAAATTAGCCCACAAGTCAAATTAATAAAATACATTTTTATTATATAATTAGAATCTGCTGACTATTTAGTTTTAATTGTTGATTTTATTGTTGTCTAGAAAAAAGGGAAACCTTCTCATCATTTGGTTCTTTGGGACAGAAAATGTCTTTCACTTTGGATGTTGACTAATTCTTGTATGAAAGTACGTCAGTTATAGATTCCTGTTGATCCTGCAGTCAGGAGCCTGCAGCTCTTATTCCATTTTCAGGTGTTCATGCATAATGCAGCAGGTCGCTTCATCAAAGTGAAAATGGCTGCCAGGCAAAGGGCAGGCCGAAGGTTTACACACAGAGGAGCAACACGTCTGCATGGCTACTAAAATACATTTCTCTTCCATGTGGGTCAATAGTGTAGGTACAGAATATACAGTCCTGGTATTTGAATTAAAAACATATTTTTACCTTTAAATGCATCTACTTTCAGATGTTAAAAGAAAAATGTTTCTTATCCATCTGCTGTGGCAGATGAAAGATCATTTAAATCCTGTGGGAACAATCAGATGGAAACATCTAAAACATGCAAGGAAATTAGATTTTAAGAAAAACACTTCCTGTTTGTTACACCAGATAATCCTTAGATTTCTGTTCTTATGCTGTGCTAACTGTTAGAGCCATAAATATGGATCTGTTGCCATAACACTAACTGTTTGCTAACTGTTAGCTTCCTGAGCTGCGATCACCACAGAACTACGTTTTACTTCAGCTTTGAGTTCGATTTCTACGCAGCATTCTGTTACAGAAACATAGAAATTTTGTTCTGATGGCAAATCAAAATATTAACTCTCAAAATGAAGTCTTAGTTGCACAGATCCACTAAAAGCTTTTTAAGTGTTCATCTCCAAACAAGAGCAGAATTACTTTGGAATTGCAAATGGAGGTGAGTCATAACCTCTTATTTTTAAAATATGCATCTATTAGAAACGTTTCCAATAGCACAAACTCTTTGTATCAAATTTTTTGCTGAGATATTTAGTTTGATGCTGGATAAACTTGCATAGTTGAGAAGATTCTGGTGTCTTTACATGTGAAATACAAAGTGATGTTTGTGATAAAGTGCTGCTGCTGCCAGATTTGGTCTCTTGATGTTAATTTTCCAGCTCCTATTTGGTTTAATATTTCCATGTCTTCTATTTTTTGCAGCTTCTGTTGCATTACTTGGCTTTGCTTCATGTTAAATCCTGCAGTTGCTCTGATTATCTTTGTTGTTTTTTATCAGTTGCATAATTTCACCTGTTTCTTCTAAAATAATCAACTTGTTTTGCATCATTCATTTGATTATTCTAGAAAATAATCCATTTATTTTTACTGTGTATATTCAGTGCAGATTTAGTAATATAATTATGCAAATATAAAATATGTAAAAACATTATATGGCAACTCATAAAATGCCATTTTTGGAGAAAAATGTAAAAAAATTTTTGATTAATTTCATAGTTTCTCTTTAACCCAACTGTTAAAAAATTTGACTTTGACCAAAGACTTTCAGCCAATTATTCACAGATGACGTCTAGTGAAGCAGAAACTTTTCCACCATGTTGACCATTTTAATGCCCAGACTTTAACTGACCTCTGGCACTTTTATCTTTTTCTTCTCTCCATCACGGTGCCAAAATATTTTTTCCCACTTTTTTTTAGATTAAAGTCCTCTCCAAGCAATTTTCATCAGAGCGTAATCTCGCCTTGATATTGGACCGCAGCCGAATTATGACTCAGACACATAAGCAGTGGACTGTAATTATAATAATTGTGTCCAGCCTTCTAGGAAACACGGCTGCGCCGGACTCCGGTGCCGCACGCCAACGGCGCACGCCAACCTGCAGCAACACAGACTCATGTCCCTCCGGGTTTGAGCTGCGGTGCCTCTAAAATAGACCCGACCATTTCCTACTTAATATGCGATTAGAGACCATTTGCAAAAGTAATCTAATGAAAAGGGACAGGAAACTCGCAGAGGTAATTTTGTGTTAACAGGATCTCAATGTTTTTTTATGTAGGTCGAGTTTAAACTCGTCTCATTGGCTGGTTGATAAAACACAAGAAATTTGAAATAAATACCTTCAGGATGATGGTAGCCTTAAATAAAACAAATGAAAATAATTCTTAACGTTTTGGGAGAGTCAACCAGAGACCTGAACTGAATCTGATAGAAATTGATTAGGGTGATGGCAAAGAGTACTTCCAAACACTTACTAAGGAGTTGTCAAAATTTCAGAGTAAAAATGCAAGAAATCTTGTCAACAACTATAATCACAAGGGTCTGATTGCTGTGATGTCAATTAATTTCTGCTGATTGTTGAGAAGGCGATAAATTAATTTTAAAAAATGAATTTAATTAAAAAACAGATTTTTCCTTCCAAAATTAAATGTCCTAGATTACTAATTAAAGTCTGATTACCTCTCCTTTGAGGTAGCATAAATTAAATTAAATTTGTGCTAAATGCAACTGAAGGCCTGAAGTGTAAAAGGAAATATATACTGCTATATGATTTTGATAATCATTTAAAAGTAGTTTTGTTCTTTTGGTTTTAGTAAAATTATTTAAAAGTAAAACTTTTTGTTCTCTTTTTCCCCTTGTTTTCCTGATAAAATGATCTTTTGCGTCTTTATTTATGTTTCTGTTTCTAACAGGACAGTTTTCCTGCGAGGTTCGGAGGAATCCACTTTGTGAACCAGCCCTGGTACATCCACGCCCTCTACACGGTCATCCGACCCTTTCTCAAAGACAAGACCAGGAAAAGGGTAAGACCAGAGGGTTAACATGTTAAGAAAGGAGAAAATGTCTTTAAACATTGATTTAAAAAATATAAGCTGAACAGCAAATAGAATGAAACTGTACACTGTGTCAGTTGTACTTTATTTATCAGCAATAACTCACAAACAATCTGAATGTTGAGCGGTTTGCTTACAATGCTTTGCACACACTGCAGGAGTTATTATTATTCTATTTTATTCAAGATTGTGTTTCTGTAATTATCAAAAAAATGTAATCCAGTGAAGGACTGGTGGTGTGAACACAGCACAGCCTCGTGGCTCATTGTTTGTTTTCATCACGGCGGCTCTGACAGTGTAGCAGCAAATTGCTTTTTTTAGGTCAGCAACTGCTGGCACTTATTAATCTGGGAAGGGTTATAGGATCATTGTCAAACAATGTGAAAGGCCTCATAATGCAGGGAAAGAGAGAAAAACCTTTAGCACAGCCACAAATCTCTCCAAGAGCAAAAACTCCAGCAAATTCTCAAAGAAAAGAGAAACTTTAAAAAAAACCAATAGCTTCATCTCAGATCCTACAGACCTCAATTAGGATGTTAAAAGTTAAAGTTCATTACGACACATTAAATAAAGATGTAACAAATATTGTAGTAATATAATCATTAAGTAAATTAAGTTATTTTGCATCATAAATGAACAGCAAATAGATGCTAGCTTTGCTTTCCTGTCCTTTCTTTTATAATTCAGGCCACCAGAGTGAAAACATTTACTCTAAAAACAAATCTTAGGAAATGAAAGCCTCCAGTTCATCATTTCCAGTCCTGCATTTCTTTCCTTTTTGCAGATTTTCATGCACGGTAACAACCTGAACAGCCTCCACCAGCTGATCCACCCGGAGATCCTGCCGTCAGAGCTGGGTGGGATGATGCCGCCGTACGATATGGGGACGTGGGCGCGCACGCTGCTGGACCACGCCTACGACGAGGAGACGGACTACTGCCCAGAGTCCTACACTCTGTCGGTGCAGGACCTGGAGAGAGACCTGGAGAAAAACATGTCCCCAAAGACCATGAAGAGGTCAGACTATTTACCAAGTTGGATTGCTTGGTGATTTAAAAAATCTTCACCATTTATTTAAATTAAATCCTCCACAAAAAGCTAACGTCCATGTGGTAGGGCCAGCGAAATGAACCCAGTCTGACCCAGAGCAAATTCCTGCTGCTGGCCACAATACAACATAATCCACTGTGACAGTAAATCATCTCGTCACATGAGACATAATGCGACTCAAACGTGTTCATGATATGGAAGACAAACAATCCTGAGCTGACACAACAAACCGTCACCGCAGGGCATCACACTTACAACACTTATTGTTGAATCATTAGTCACTAATTAATCATCAAATAATGACTCATCAGGTAATTAGTCTGGATAGTTAAAATACTCTGACTCAGTTGGTTTCAGTTCTGACGTGTTTGTGTGAATTGTTGTTTATGATGTTTCAAAGCAGTAAAGCCTGTTTTGTAAGCATTATGGAAATAATTTCTATATTTATTAGAAGCAGTCATGTAGGAACTCATACAGGAAGATTGTAACTAAATGAAAAATGTACACAACATAATATGACTTCTTTTTTAATTGCTTTCTATTTTCTTTCTGTAATATATGGCATTAATTCATTCGTTTTTTTCACGTTTTACTTTAACCTTTCAGGAAACATTTAACTTGTGCTGGATTTTTTTCTTTTGCAAATATTCCTTTGCATCTCCCACAATGTCTTATAGGAGTTTGTGTGTAAACACTGATGTGGTTATTAATTAATCAGCTCCACCTGGATCTTATTGAATGTTTGTGTTGCTGTAGGTCTCAGTCGGTGGTGGAGCCAGGAGTCCTGAAGAGACCCGACAAGGTGAAGAGTGAAGAAGACAACCTGCAGCCGCTGCTGTCGTTGGACTAAACACCCAAAGTTACAGCAGAGAAGCAGAAATAGATCAATATTTCAGTTCCTAAGAACCTACCTGTGCACATACTGGAAGCAACTCTCATCCTGCAGAAAGACGTTCCTTCAAACTTTACGGAAAGCAGCAGGAACACGTCCAGAAACCGACGAGCTTCTGATGGTCCTCTATACAGTATATTTATTTATGTAGTTTCATGTCAAGTGCCAATTCCAGAAACTGTAAATATGAAGTCTTTAAACAATCCAGAGCGGAGCAGGGAAGGCTGGTCTAAAACCGACGTGTGGAGGTAACGGTTCCCACGGTTACTACAGGAGGATGGATGTGTGAAAACTGCAAAGCATATTTCAAAGAGGGCTTCAGGCTTTTTGATATCTTTCTGAAGAAAAACTCTGCACACGGACAAGAAGGGGGCCGCAGAAAAACAGACACTGCTTGTTTTCTTGTAAGATTTTTCCAATGACAATAATGTCTAAAATTTCCGTCTCTCTCCAGTTATCTTTTGGAAAAGCAAACCTCCCTTTACGGTAAGAGTTGTCTCAATGAATCATCGGCTTTTTTCCCTCTTTCAGCCATTTTCTCTCCATCTGACCCAGATGTCACAGAAAACTGCTCTGCTCCACCATTAGAAGACCCACAGAGCCGCAGGCTCTCTTCCTCAGAAGAAGTCGTATTTTCAGAACCTAATGGGTGTAGCCACTAAAAACAGGGCTAAATATAATTTTATAAAAGCAAAGTTCTTTTGCTTTGTGGCACTTTTTGTGTTGCAAGGTGGGAAATCTTTGGGTGATAATGTTCATCCAAAAAAATCAATTAATCACTGAATAGCTGCAGTTTAACTTTCACTTCAGGGTAAAGGTTTTTTCACTATGTAAGATTTATAGAAATAGATGTAATAGAGTGCACCATTTCTTTTGCTTCTGCAGGAAATCACATGTACATAATGCAGCAAATGGCTCTGCAGGTTTAATGGCTCATGTTAAAAAAATATATATATTTATTGTTTTTAATTTAAAATTTGCAACCAATCCACACATCAATTTAGCTTTCACTTTTACGAGTATATATATTTTTAAATTTCTGTGTCTGGTTTGATTTCAGGCTTTGTAATTCAAACATGTCAGCTAGTTCTCACTCTAAACGTCTCCTATTACAATAGTGTTATAATCAATAAACAATACTCCACTTAAGAGTTTAATTTTAGACAGATATTCATCTATTTGGACCATTATCACATACATATTATGAATTAGGGCCATTGCAGACAGAAAAAAGATGGAGTACATTTCTGCCAAATAAAAAACTTCAAAATGTTCAACTTTTGAAACTCAAAAAGTTCCCACATTTTTTCTATGTGGTCCAAATAAACCATCGTAGAAATCTGAGTTTTTTCTCAGAACTCTGACTTTTGATCACAACATTAAAGCCAAAATTCTGACAAATAAAAGTAAAAAAAAGAATTCTGAGAAAAATAATCATTCATTGATTTTTTTCATGATTCAGAAAACATCAAAATGTCCCCAAAAAATCCAAATGAACTAAACTGGATGTTTAGTTTGTAATGTTGCTGACAGAAACTCTCCTCACCTGCAGACATTCCAAACTGCAATAAAGTCTCTCGTTAGTAAATGTAGGTTACAGACACAGACAATAATAAATGATTTATGTCAGAACTTTCTTTTTTTAGCTATGTAAACACAATGAGAGAAAAACTCAAACATATTCCAAACAGTTTGGACATTTATTTTCTGTAAAAAGACCTTTAAGTACTTAGAGTTTAGGTTAAATTTTATATTTAGAGTACAGATGTTATAATTAGTGAGATTTTTTATTTAAATTGCTACTGCATAGACAAGATAGAAGCTTTAACTCAGCATTTGCTCCACCCTGTTTTTTTATTTTTAGAGTTTATTGAAATGCATCCGGCTCTGATGGAGTTTGATAAACCGCTGTTACAGTTTCTCCACATCAGGCGAATGAAGTGCAAAGCTTCAACCAGTGAATGTCAGCAGAGTCTCTCCGGCTGGGAAACGGGCAGCCGGGCGGGTCCAGTGCGGTCCGCTCGGAGGCAGAGAGCGTCAGGTGTCCGGCTGAACGCGGAGCGACAGCTGGGATGTTCAACCAGCAGACGCTGCTCAGCATCAGCCGCGCTGAGAGCAGCCAGGCCTCCTGATCCGCTGCTAAATCACAGACAATAACCAGCCGCTCTGAGGTTCACACTTTCATTCACTGAATTTATAATCAGTTTGTCCCTCTGAGCAAAAAGCTGCTCAAAATTTGTAATAATTTGACTCTGACGGTTCCTGCATGAAAAAAAATTTGACGGTGTATTTTTCACAATGAAACATTTCACACTTATTTACATTTTTTTACATAAAATTATACAAATTTGAGATTATAATTTTCTTTCTGGTCCACCTCAAGTATGAGGGTAATATGAAGAATATCTTGATGCGAAGATTTACAGTAGGTCTAAAAGTTTCAAATCTTTTTAATGCTAAATTTACTTCAAATTCCTGTAAAAAAAAAATTATTTGTCATTTCTTCCCCTAAATTTACATGTTGGATTATCAATTTGCCTCTACAGAATCCCAATCACTGCCACTTAGAGGTATTAAAACTTTGGAGCTTCAGCAGCCAATACAGTCCTGCTTTCACCAGAGATTTACAGAAAATAAATACATTTTGGAAACCATTTCATGACGTTAAGCAGCCATTTTTAAAAATGAGTCATGCTAAATTTGGCTGCCTGCATCACTGAGGATGTGGCTGAAATATAATAGAAATTATACTAACAACAAGAATCAATCTAAGTTTAGACATGAATATTGATCATTTAATAGTTTTTGATCTGGACCTCAGTCTTCATGCTATTAAACTAATTGGTAAATCCACTTTTTAAGAGATGTAGCTAATATTTTGAAATTGACATTTTTGGGCCATAAGGAGTTTAATCTGATTTAATCAAAGTTTATGTTTGGGGTATAAAGTTTCTATAAAGAACATAAATCTCCTCTATAAATTGGGTAAAATTGTTAACAGTTTTGAATGAATTTAAGGAAGAAACACTTTAAGCTATAAACTTAAACAGTTAACATTTATTTCACCAGCTGTTCTAGTCAAATGTTGTTTAATGATCCAGCCAAATATATTCTGGTTTAAAAAGAGGAACGCTTCCTGTTTTGTTAATATTAATCTAGTTTAAGTTTTAGAGTTTTTTGCAAAAAAAATGCAAAATAATCTCAAAATGAATCAGGTCCACTAACGGGCAAAATCTGAATCTGAGAAAATGTAACAATCCTTCACAGAAGCTACCAGGTGCTTAGACTTTATTTTCTGCACATAAACAAACACCTTGGATGTATTTTTTCAAACAGCATGGTGGAGGTCAGAGGTCATGAGGTGTAAAGACAAACAGGGACACACACTCTCACACACTGTCACACACACACTGTAGATGCTTCCAGTTGTTGGGATTAAACGTTTACATGAACTAAACATGTACACTGCTTGAATATCGCTCCACTCCGAGAACTCAGAGCCTCCTGCTGCTCCACCGAAGGTTTCTAAGGTTACAGTGACAGAAGTGAATTTCACTGGTTGACAGTATTTAACAGATGGTTATACAGAAGATCTTTAATTTTACAGAAAGAAATGTCTTTTCTGGTAATTTCTCACTGAACATTTAATATTTTTTGATGTTTATTTTGTCAGTATTTTTATGGAAATTGCTAATGTTTATTATTAAAATGTCAGATGTGTGCTTTTTAAACTGTAAGCAGTCTGAAATAAGTTTCATATGTAAGAAATTCAGCATTTTGAATGTTTTTCTACATGATGTTTTTTCTTTTTATCCCAAAGTTTTCATCAGAATTTTAAACCTTAAAAAAAAAATTTTAAATCTAAAAACCACCTAAGATGCCACCCTGGAGGTTCACAGATCTTCATACACATTTACCAAAACATTTTAGATCTTTACAATGCACTATATCATAAAAAGTAACAGCAGTCTTTAAAAACTACGTTTTGTAATTTATTTTATTAAAAAATGTGCAGCTCAGCTTATTTTCTCCTGAAAATATACAGCGTCGTCACATTTAGTCACACCTGAAAAAGATTTGTGTAAAT
The DNA here is from genome assembly GCF_001444195.1 of Xiphophorus couchianus. Taxonomy (NCBI): domain Eukaryota; kingdom Metazoa; phylum Chordata; class Actinopteri; order Cyprinodontiformes; family Poeciliidae; genus Xiphophorus; species Xiphophorus couchianus. Next base: position 2,872,800 of record NC_040242.1, on the reverse strand, counting down.
GACTAAAATTAACTTTAGATTGCAGAAGCTAAATCTGACATTTTTCTGTCTGATTTCAGAATCTGAATTATCTGGTCAAATTGTGCCCACAGAATAAGAAAGAAGACAATCCATCCCAGTGCAGCAGATGTGTGTTTGTCTCCATAAGCCAGAAAATGTTACAAAAAAACTAAAGTTAGCAAACAGTTGCAATTTGAGAAAAAAAATAAAAGTTTTTGTGCAAGGATGAGGTGGTTTTCACATCGTATCGAAATTAGTGTATTTCATAAAACTCTAATGGAAACTTTTTTTTTTCAACCAGATGTTACTAATGGTGGAAAAGACAAAAGAAGAAGACAGGAAGTAGTTGGAGGATGATGGAGTGGTGTAATCTTTACTGACTTATTGCGTAAACAAACATATTCACACAATTGCAAAATTATTGATATTCCACAAGAACACAAAGTTTTGAGTACATTTGTAATGAAAATACAGCCGCTGTTTCTAAAACACAGGAACCTCCAGGATGGTAACTGATGTGGTTTGCATCTTTTGTTTTACTCAAGCTAATCAGTAAACCAGACACAGCGCTGAAGCTTCTCTTGTTTGAAGTATTTCTTAACTCGCCTTCTATCAGTAGGTTTGTTTTCAGTGACATCCAGTAAAGTAAATCCTCCTGGCTTTTATGAACTTGAGTTGAATAACTTTCCACTGATTTAATCATCTTTTTTCCCCGATTTAAAGCTTCCAGCAGGGACAACTCTCTGCATACAGCCTGCTTAATGAAGATTTGGGATTCATTCCTTCTTTCTTCTGCTCTCCATCACGCTCTTGTTACTCAGTATTTTGTAATAATCGATAGTCTGTAAGCGGTTTAATTCTCACTGACTTTGAATTGTGTTATGTCTCTGCCAAAGCCACTTGTTCCACTGAGAATCTAATGTATTGTTTCTGATCATTAAGTATTTGTGCACTGATGACATTGAATGATCTTTTCTTACTGATTGGTCATTTCTTGAGGAGAAAAGAAACGAATGCATAATTTTGAGTTTACTCACTTCTTCTTTTCTCACAGTTTTTTGATTGTATAGTTGCAGTAGGAAAACCACACTGAAGCAGAAATGTGAAGTTATTATGGAAAGCCAGTATATTATAGGAGCAAAAACTGTCCAGTTAGCAGGTGTTCTGTGTGTAAATGTCCTCAAAGACAATTTGCTGAAATGTAAAATGATCAAAATAAATATGGACATGCAGATTTTCTCACTCTGTTGTTTTAGATTTTGTTTCTTTTGTTTAACATTTGAAACAAGATCAACTGTAAATATTGGGACTCTCAGATAAAAATACACTCATCTCACTGATCAATTTAATAAATTTCACATTTAAAAGAATAAATGTAAATCTTGTGAAAGGTAGAAATGTGTGTAAATGTTAACTCTTTGGAGAGCTAAGAATGCTACAGGAGTCTAAATTAAATGACCTTCACTTATATCCAAAAGTCAGAGGTCAACTACATGCAGATGACCCCTGAATATTAAAGTGATTTCTTTATTTCTGCTGCTCAGTTTGTTTAATAACACAAACAGTTGCTTTAATGCACAGGTGTCAAACTCCAGTCCTGGAGGGCCGCAGTCCTGCAACGTTTAGATCAAACCTGAACAGAATAATTAGGTCATTAAGGCTCTGGAGAACTGATCTACACCAGGAGGAGGCAATTAAGCCATTTCATTCCAGCGTTTTGTACCTGTGGCACATCTAAAAACTGCAGGACAGCGACTTTTGAGGACTGGAGTTTGAGACCCCTGCTTTAATGGAGCCAGAGGAACTAATCAGAGGTAAGTAGATGCAGCTGAGAAAGGGAGCAGGCAGAGAAATTAGAAGTGAAACAGCTGGGAAGGAAAGTCGAGTGGGAGAAAGAAAAAACAGACATGCAGGGAAACAATACATGACATCTAAAATGGTAAGATTTAAATTTATTCCTAAACTAAAACAAGATTTAAGCAAATAAACAAAAACAGAAGCATGGATGAAAACCAAAGTTCTAACCCTTAGAATCTCAGACACAAGATAATTACAACCTGTTGTTGTTCAGCTTCTCTTTTGGTTTTTTGTATTTTTAATCAGGTATGTAAAATAGTAACTGTATGTAATCCTGACTGGTTTTGATACTTTTCTCTTTCTGCATCTCAATCATACTTTTAATGTTTCAGTTGTTGTGACTAACGCACTAAAATAAATGCTCAAAACATTTTATCAGACTCTAAAAGATTTGATTTTTTAAAAAAGGTGATGACTTGTGTCATCGCTGAAGGAAAAAAATATTTTTTTGTTAGAAATGTTTTAAATCAGTATAGATTATCCATATGTATTGGTTAAAAGGTGGAGATTTCTCAGGAGAAACAAATTCACATTTGTTCAGATGTTTAATGATAAAATGAAACACAAATAACTTTAAATATTTATTCACATTATAACACAAAAACTCATTTTGTAGTGAATGTTTCAACATTTTACACAGCAGACATTTTGATCTTTAAATGTCTGTTTTGTGTTTTGTTGCTTTTGTTTTTACACACAAAAGTCAGATCTGTGAATATTTGCACCAATTTATATTTTACAAAGGATATCCTCATGCATAAAACATAAAAAATAACAAAATAAACATCAGTTCCTTCTGAGAAAACAAAATCAAAGAACTTTAATTCTGTTTATTTGAAACACAAATTTGAGTAAAATAACCACTCATGAAAATAATCTCACTAGTTTATTGCTGCAAATATAAAACTAATCATTTCTGGCTCTAAGGCAGTTATTTTCAAACTTTCTAAGTAGGCTTTGTTATAAAATAAAAAAGAAAAGAAAACACAAGCAGAGTTTAAATCTAAAGTGTTGAAAAGTTACGAAAGTGATTTTAAATACAAACTTAAATATAAATCAAGTGTCAATGCTACCAAATTATTTGTTTCTGGTGCCTAAATGTCAAAGACGCATCTTATTTTGAGAAAAATATATCGAAGTATAAATTAAATGCACATCAACTCAGACAGCAACAAAAGAAATGAACAAAAACTGCAAATATACTGAAAACAATAAAGTTTCAAGATGGTCTAAAACTTAAATCTCATTTTTATGAAACACATGTAACTTCTTATCTGTTTTTGAGAAAAAATGTTTGTTTAAAGTAAAATACACTTCTATAATGTCTTCCTCAAGTTGCCCACTGTTTAATGAATGTGTGATTGGTTGAATGTGGCTCCAGTTCACTTTAAATATTCATTATTTTCTGAAGCCTGGATATGATTTTCTAAAACAAACCTCTGAAATGTGAAGCTGCTCACCTTTAATTTAACCTGCTTACTTGGTCAAGTGATGAGAAAAAAGCACCAACGTTAGTGGCAGTAATAAAACATTAATGCTCAGTATGAAAACGGAATACATATTTAGGACATTTTACAGCTAAACACCATTTCTTACTGCTTTTATTCTGCTCACAGTTGGAAAAATGCCAACAAACATTTTTTTGTCTGAGGTTTAAGATCAATAAATGCTCATTCCTCTGCAGATGAAAAACTAACAGTGAAATAAAAGAAAGAAGGAATAAAACAAAAACGTCAAGGCAAAGTATTGTGATAAAATGTAACAACATGCATAAAAAGTCAACTCACCTTAACAAAATCAAACATGAATTTAAAACCTGTAATATATTCAAGCTTCAACTAAGTTTCCCACCAAACATGATATTTACATCAGATTGCACTGACGTCTGCTCCTTCTGTTTGTTTTTATGACATCATAGTCTGTCCTTTCATCACTGACATTAATCTACAGTAATAATTAAATAAAAATACATATACCTGCAGCTGTACAATGTAAATACTGTGTGTTAATGTAAATAACACAAATATAAGCTGCAAACACAACATTTACAACAAACTGAAGGTTAACACCTGGCTAACAGGTGCGATTTAAGGCCATTCCGACAAACACATTCACTGTAATCAGTCCAGTCCTGTAAAGAACTGAGACCAGAGTTTTCTTGAACCCATTTTAGATTTGGACTCCAAAGTTTTCAACAAACCTGAGGGTTAAAAGCATCAAACAAACCAAAACCAGATGTTTGGCAGAATTAAAATAATACTTCCCACCCAAACTTTCTGAGGAAGTTTACGCAAACTGGTAATCGGCAAACTCAAAAATAACAAAGAATTACACATTTGAGCTGCTTTGGAAAACTTGTCAGAAATGTCCACATTGTCCACGAATCTCACTGTAGAGTCTTTGGTAATTCTACAGTGGATCCCCAGTATTTATGAGTTAGGGACCAAAGTCACCAACAAGCAGCAAAATTACTTGAGCCTGCCTGTTATTACTCTTATAACTGCATATTTTTCATTGTTCAAACACCAAATATACCTTAATATTCATTAATGTGCACAGAGGATAATGTCTTAGCACTTATCCAGTCTCCTTTATCTCTGGTCAGCCGGTCAGTGCCAAGAAAATTAAATGGCACATCTCTGGATCGGCTGCTTTGCGAACGACCAGTAGGATTGTGTCAAAATATTTCAGCTTCCTAACCTGCATTTTCTTTCAAATATTTTAGAAACGCTGTAAGAAATGAATCCTTGAATCTGTGAATTTTCTGTGAATAGTTTGGAGTTGCATTCCTCAGAAAACTCTAAATTGTCGGGGATTCACTGTTTTAGATGACATAAGTTCTCTGCAGGTTTACAAAACTAAACTCTGCATTTTAATAGTTTTCTCTGCTTTATTTGTATTGTTGACATTTCAGAAAGATCAGCTAATTCGGCACAGCTTATCCGCATTCAGTCCCACATGTCAAACTGCTTTATTTAGTCCTTTTGCAGCAGTACGAGTAAACTGGACTATTCTGTCACATAAACTATTTAATTTCCACATTCTTTGATAATAATCATGTGCACAGAACCATCAGGAGTGAAACATCGTGGGAGTAGAAACTCCCTTTTGGTTCCTTTACAGTAGCATAGATTTCTATTCAATAAGACAACAGAAGGAAATGCCTGGCAGCGCTCAGTAAGTCATAAAACCATAACGGTGAACTTGTTGCTGAGTCACATCACCAGAACCGAGAAGAATCGAGGTAAAAAAGCGACGGTGCATCGGGCCCGGTTCACAGGCTGATAAAACTACATTCAATCACAACGTCGCTTCAGTTGGTCACGTCTAAGTTGTCCTGCAGTTTCCCCGTCTCCAAACGCATCACGTTAAACCTCCTGCAGCTTCTCCACCGTTGGCTACGGAGGCCTGAAAGTGCCACAATTTAATCAAAACATTGAGGTAAAAGGTTCCAATAACCGAATAAAATATGGATTTTTAAAAAGTAATTCAGTGTATTTTTTATGCATAATAGAAATATAATTATTTCAAGGTTCTTTTTAATCTAAAATATTAATGATGAATAATTCAGATGTTGTCTACATTTAATTCTTTATCCAATCTCCAATTTTACTGATAACATATATAAATAACTACCAATTTTCTTAATATTATTGTTTATTTTGACTCACACTGTTAAGTAAGCAGAAATCTCCACATTGCAAAGTTCTAATTCCACATATTTAAATTGCACTGCTTTTCATTTTTGCCATAATTTGTTTTGTACAGTAACTTTTGTTTTTCTAGTTTAGTTGCTCTCTTTAATATACTTTTTTAAAATTAGTTTTATATATTTTATTTTTATTTTTAAAAAAATATGCATTTGTTTGTAAAACCTAACTTTTTGCGCTGCAGTTGGGTCTTACTTGATGGCATAAAAAGGGAAGAAATTGGCTTGTTTTCTGGGATTTGAACTATAAAAGGAGAAATGCCTGTAAGTTAAATATTTAAAGGTTAAACCAGGACATCATCCTGTTCTCTGATAGAGAGCCTCTCAGTTTTTATTACCATGCAGCTGGATTTTACTGCTGGATGTCTGGAGACGGGTTGCTGCTGGGATAAAAGTGGGAGCCTCTGGGTTTGGAGTCTTCACTGTTAGCATGCTAATCTCTTGCACCCACAGGTGATCTGTGGTGAACAGGGGCAGCGCAGGTCACTGCTGTGACATTTAGTAGTGGAGCAGAAAAAGGTAAAAACTGTCAGCTTTGAAATTCCCTGTGGTTATAATTATATAAAAAAACAAAGGGTTGATTGAAAATGTATGTATTTGCAAAGAAAATCTTAAACTTAGTCACAATGTATTGCAGTGAAAGTATAGCTGTGGGTGCAAAAGACTGAGAACATTTCATAAGTGTCCCCAGCAGCTCAACCACTGAATAAATCACTAAATTAAAAATAAAATCTGTCCTCTTTGTTTTCTTGCCTGTGTTTTAATCACAGACAAAGGAAGTCACAGAATTAGAGATCTGTCCGTCAGTCAGGTCAGTGTCCCGCTGCTCTGTCTGCTCTCTGCTGCTCCAGCATCGACCGGACAGCAGGGGACAACATGGCGGGAGACATGGCCGGGGTGAAAGGTCGTAAAGGATAGTGTGCGTGTTTTCCTGGGAAATAGATGCACTGGAAGTATTTCTGACCTGGAAAGAAAAGAAGGTGAGATGCTGTGTGTGTTTTGATCAGTGGTGGAAGCAAGAAGAGAGGAAGATATAAACATAAATACAATATCCAAAAGAATTAAAAAACATGTAAATTACGTCAAAATGAAATTGGTGCTAGATGGTTGCAATCTTTCTACTGCAGACATAATTTGAAATGAAGTTAGTGCTTCATCATTAGCTTCCAGCATGTTGGTGTAATACTTCAGCATTAAACTAATAATAATGTTTATGATTATAATGTTTATAATTTAGGGTTAGCACAACTAACTTTTAGTTAGCGGTGCCCACCATTATTGACTACTGTTGATCTTTTAATTTGAATTAAATTACAGAAGCAGATCTTACTCGGTTTCTTCTTTTCGGTCTTTGTAACATTGTCTTCAGTCTCAGGCTCCTCTGCAAGAAGTCAAACATAATAATCTGAGATTAAAGAATTATGTGTTCATCATAACTGGAGGAAATGGAGACAGTGACTGCAAGCTTATAAACAGAAAAAATTGAAAAGTTGGATTTTCTTTCCCCCCCGACAATCATTATTTTCCCTCTTAAATCTTATTCCAAAGTTTAAAAATTAAGTTGCTTTTTCAAAAACCTTTAACAGTGAAGATAAAAAGAAACACTGACACTTGGAGATTTTATAAATTGCTGACAACTTTGATTTGTTTCTTGGCTTTTTGATTAGTTTAAAGATCAGTGTTTTAAAGCAAATTTAATGAAACTTGTTGGAAAGTTTGAGCATGGACAAAATATTTAAAACAAAACTGATACATTTAAGAAACCTTTTTTCATCTCTCATGTCTATTTTTCCATATTTATTTGTATAGTTGTCATTTCCACCAGTCAGCCTGAGGTTATAAACTTTAAGCTTTAAACAACAAAGAACAAAACCAGGAGAAATGCAGAATCTCCTGAAGTAAAACCTATTATTGTTATTATTGTGAGCAGTTTAGTATCTGAAAACTTTTGATAATATAAAAGTTTGTACCTACTATGGTGAGACTTAACATCACACGGCAATGTGTAAATATCTTTTCAATTCTATCAAAACTAAAATATGTTAATACACAGATACAAAAAATATGCATATATCAAATAATTCAAATTATTGGATAACTGATTAAGGTCAATTTTAAGAAAAAGTGTAAATGTCTTCACATCACTAAAGTAGTTCTTGGAGTCGTTTTTAAAGTACTTTACCACAGATTCTGGTTTTTCTTGTTTTATCAGTCAAACTCAAACAGGTGTAGAAAACAGGAGGATCTCCGTCAGATATTAGAGAAGTGTGGGGACACTCAGGGCGGTGTTGGAAATCCACTGAATGACTCATTATGAACAGGAGATTAATCAGTTTTGGCTCTTAGCTTAATATATCCAGTTATTAATGCTGTAAAACATTAATCTCTTCAAATAATTCAACACCCTTAAAGATGTGGATAATCTCGTCTCAGTTAAATTATCTCATTAAAACTCTTTTACTGTGCTGTCATTAGCGTTAGCATCTCCTCATACTGGTTCAGTCAGTGGAAATAAGGTGAGAACATAGTTTATACCTCAGACCTTACAGGAAGCAGCGTCTTCCCCATTCGCTAGTAACAAAGCATACACATAAAATTATTGTCAAAAATAAAAATAACTCCCACACCGCTGTATTAGTCAGAGATAAATGTTAAACCACAAAATTTAATAAATATATTATGGATGATATTTTTAGTTTTATCAAAGCGATTTAATGAGTGTCATAAAAGGTACATTTTTACCATATTACCATTGTCCTTCCAGGTTTTGCGGGTTTTTTCAGCCATTTTATTGTACATTTATCAAATTAAAGGCCCTAAATCTGTCCCTAGACAAAATTAGGGTTATATAGGAAGACTGGAAGGTGCTCATGTCCTGTGGCTGCAAAACAAACCCAAATTATCACTGCTACCCCATCATTATTTATAGATGCTATGAAGTGTGTTGTTTGATTTGATTGAAACATGCTGCTATGCATTAAGGCCCAAAACATCTCAACTTTCTCCAGAGTGACAAACAATGCCCACAGGGTCATACTTACGAGTTTTTGGTGGCTGTTTGACTTTATCTAGGGTTTGAGAAAAGATGCTGATCAGTTTAAAGTCAGGATTTCAGAGGAATCGTTTATGTTCTGACTCCATACCTTCAGCTTTCTTGACTGGTTTCTTTTTAGCCTTTGCAGCTTTTTCTGTAACAGAAAAGAAAAAGCCCAATTATATCCTGCAAAACGCATCACCATCATCGTTTACACTCCCTCTGTGTTGCACCTCACAGCACATCCTCAATTAGTTCTATCTGGCAGAAAACAACTTTAATCACATAATCCATACACCTTTTTACCAGCCAGATTCTCTCTGAGATGTCAAAATAAACACAAAAAATGCCAATAATCTGGTAAGAAATGTGAGATTTGAATCATAACCATTTGTATTTGCTCATTAAACGGTCACTGGTTTGTTTCTCAGAATACATTATGTATTAGTTATTATGCTGGGGATAAATATTTGTGTTTCATCCTGATTGCGCTTGATGCAGCTATCGGCATATGTCTTTTTTAACAGTCAAACCCACACACCGCTCGTTCTCCTATAGTTGGACGTTGTTTTGAAATCTACACATTATGAACCTGAGTGGGAATTTTCTGGTAATCTTTTCTGACCGTTTCCTCCCACTCCCACACATTCTGTCTAATTACTCCCCTTTTCCATTTCATGTGTTCAGCCTGTTAACATTACTGAACTCTGCTGGCTTTCCATCTCTTCTCAGCATCATTTGAGGATTCAGTTATTGTGACTAAAGTGAGGTCAACGGCATTTCATCCTGCCCACTCAGCTTTAAAACTGAAATACATTTTATTGTACAATATAAATTTAACCACTATTTCTAATAAATGTAAAGCACAAAATCCATGGCTACTTTGGAAGGACACGTATGAGAAAGCTAATTTCTTTGCTAAAAATAATATGTGAGCATAGCTTAAGTTTCAGAAAGAATGTGGTTTGGACAGGTACGACCAAAGTTTAGATGTTTGGCCTTTTTACAGAAAAAACAAACGATGCACATGAGGACAGGCATCTCATTCAAACTGTGAAGCATGGTGGTGGAGGAATGATGATCTGGACTTCTTTTGCATTCACTGGATGACAACAATAAAGAATAATGTATAAAGTAAGACACGTATAAAAGAAAGGGTTAGAATCAAATAAGTTTCTACTTATACTTACTTGAATGTGAATATATCTGAAATAAACTAAACTAACTGCTCTCATTGGTTTGACCATGAACTCCTCTGGATGTTTTCTTACAGCCAAACATCAAATATCTCACTGCCTTTAATTGGATGATCAGCAGAAAACAAATTGGGGTGATGCAACGGCCTAGTCAAAGTCCAGAAATCAACAAATTAAAATGTTTTGGTGGGACTTTCAGTTAACTTTTCAAAAATAAATATATTTAACCTCAATGAAGTTAGATAATGTTATAAAGTCCCAATGGACAAAAATCATCCAGAATGACAGAAAAAACTGATCAACTACTGAGATTTAGTAAAGATGACTCCATTCAATCATGGGGTTTCTCAGACAGAACTTTTATTATTAGGTTTCATCTGTTTAATAAATAATGACGTGAAATCTGTAATGCCATTTTCTATGATTGAACTTCGATGTAAGAAATTTCAGAGACAAGATTATATTTGTGTTCTTATATGGAAAATATACAGACAAAAAAACAATAGTTGGCTTTCCTAAAAGATTATTTATAGAACCACTAAGAACAGTAAAGTGTCTGTTATGTTAAACCTGCCTTGTTTTTGCTGAAGTTACCTGATTTAAAGGAAACTCTGACTGGTTTCTTTGGCTCAGCTCTAGCCGTCACGTTTGTCCTCCTGTCAGCTTCCAGTCTCGTCCTCAGTCTCAGAGGCTGTGGACGTGATTCTGGTTCTGTCCAACACAACATGTTTTGCTCATTTATACAAAAGTAAACCATTAGCATCTGCATTCACTGGACTGGAAAAGTTTTAAATTCAGTTAGAAACTTGGTCAAACTCAATTACTTAAAAAAACCATGAACCATTAGGAAAAGTTTGCGGAGTTCATGCATCATCAGAATTGCACCTTTCTTATCTTTGGATGCTTTGACTTTGCTCTTGACAGCCGGCGCTCCGGAGGGGAACAGAGACAATTAGTTTCTAATCAACAATCATCTCTCTTGTCACTGCAGTGAATGATGACTGACTTCATGCATATTAATTTGAGTCGGTGCGTGTTGTTACCTGTCCTCTTAGGCGCTGATTTCCTCTTCTGCTGTACAGCTGCAGGCTCTAGCATTATGAGCAAATTGTTGGGATTAGCTTTAAAAAAAATCATGTTTCTGTATCACTGCTGACATTTTCCTTAGGCTGCATCTCAATTCATTTAGTAATGACAACCCAGACAACGCCAGACTCGGTCAGCTAACCTTTTCTTGATTTGGTTTTCTCTTTTGCAGGCCTCTCTATGGATGGAAAACAAAAAAAAAGCCAAATAACAACAGAAAACAAGGGCATGTAGCTAATAAATTAATTAATATTTAATGTACCTTTTTTGGCTTCTGTTGGAAGTTTTGATTTCACCTTGGCAGGCTTCTCTAGAAAGTAATGATAAAATTTGACCCAAAAAAGCAACATTTTTGAAAGCATACAGCCTGATAATTCAGCTAATATCAGATTTACCTATTTTAGCTCCAGCTGGAAGTTTGGATTTCTCCTTTGGAAGCTTCTCTGTAGATGAAACGGTGCATTTGAAATGAGCAACATTTTTAAAAATATTTATATTATCAATTTTCTAAGTATACACTTCACCTTTTTTAGCCTCAGCAGAAAGTTTGGTTTTCTCTTTTTTTGGAGCTTTACCTAAAGAAACAAACATTTGTGTTCATTTTAATTTCTATGTAATTAATTCATAGCATTTATTATAATGGAACAGTTTTCAGTCATAAAGTCACTGTGTTAACCGAAGATAAACAGAAAATGCTTCTTTCTGTCTCGTTCTTTTTCACTCAGAGAGAATAATTGCAGTAAAATGACCACAGAAGGCAAATTGTGCCTATTTAATGCACGCAGAGCACTTTGTGCCACTATATTACAGTTATCACATGCTGGAGCTGCAGTTAGTTTCAGGAAACATCCCAATGATTCAGTGAATTAAAGCAGAAGAACATCCAGTACCTTTTACTGAATCAGCAACCTTAGTTTTTTTCTTTGCAGCTGAGAAAACACAATAAAATACATAATTACTGTTCACAGCTGTAATTAGGAGGAAAATATTGATGTCTGCAAATTTAATTCATTAAATAGTTTGTACCTTTCTTCACTGAGGGAGCTTTTCTCACAACTTTCTCTGGTTCTAAAAGAAAAACAATATCATTTTTCATCATTCAATATGTGCTTTAAAACTTTTTTAACTGGAACTACAGTAACTTGATATGTATTTTGTGTTTCTCTTTGTGTAATCATGTCTTTCTTCAAATTTTTGCTGTTTTAACCTATAGTAACTAATCATCTTCATGGTCCTCCTCACCCTGGTCTTCAGCTACTGCCGGCGGAGCTTCAATAGCTGGAGTCGGTGCCTCAGGCTCCACCGGTGGTTCCGGTTGTGGAGCCTCTGGATGTTCTGGTTGCACTGATGGAGAAGGTTCTGCAGGAGGTGGCATTGCAGGTTGCACTGGTGGCTGATATGGCTGATAGTGAGCATAGAGCGGCTGCATTAGTGAAGGAGGAGGCTGCTGATATGGAGGCTGTGATGGAGAAGCTGGAGGGTGAACGGTCACAATCGGAGCAGAGGGAGCTAGAAAAAAAAAAACAAAAGCTGTTCATAACTGCACTGCATGCTAAATACCAGATCAGAGTTGATCCCCCATCAGCGTGAATACCTGACATGGTTGGAGGAGGGTACGGATTGTCTGTGACGATGTGATGAACTGGAAAACACAGACAATTTCAGCAAATAGATGGCTTACTTAATTATGATGCAACCAGTCTTTTACAGATTTTTAAGCATTTCATGTATGTTATTATTAGAGGGTGACCTACCGTACCATCCTGGGGGGGCCGGGCAGTAAACTGGAGCAGGTCTGCAGGGACTGACTGCAGCAAAAATTAAATGCATATTAAAGTTTCCTCATGTACCGTAATCCTGGAGTCAAATAGACAGGATAGAAGTTAACATAACTTTTCAGGTCAGTTGCTCTTTTTTTCTTTTATACAGAAAGTCAAAATATGTCTGAAAATGTCCAAATATATCGTATAAAGTCTTTTGTTTAACACGTTGCCAAATATAAGTCAAAATCACATCTTATGTACATATGTTTGAAAGTCAATCAATTCTTTGACTTGTATAAACATCAGATGCTTAACTAGCTTAATAATCATGCTTTGTGTTTCAATCTGGTTTTAATTGTAGATAATGAAATGGATCACTATAGTTATGTTGCAAGAATGTTTGAGGCTGAATGAGCTTTAAGATGCTAACTGCTGACTTTCAAAATTTCAAATTTGAAATGTAAACATTATTTTCTTTTCCTTATGTTTGCTTCTTTAGTTGACCGAATAATTATTCTTTGTTTATTTTTATGCACCATGCATAGTTACAAACCAGGACAGCGGATTAAGTCGGGATTTTCCGGATATCCTAGCACGGTTACTGGTTACCATGGTGATTAGCCTTACCCAGAGCAGGTTTAGCTAGTCCTGTTTAGGCCGCTATATGTAGATCATAAACCAATTATTTCTTAATGATTGTCACACAATATTTAAAACATATAATTATTTGTATCTGAAATACCTTTTGCTTTTGTCAAGGGGCTGCGAATAACAAGATATATTTTATAATCAACGGTGCAACTTCTCTTCTTTCTTTTGATTGCCGTTAAACTGCCGTTGCGCTAACAACTAAACAGGAAGTTGTAGCTTCAAAATAAAAGCATCACAACTCAAACAGGAAGTTAAAACTAATTAAGGGTCTACGTCAGAACAAGTCGGTTGTACATTGTAGTCAATCTTTACCAGATACTGGAAAATGTTCTTATATTTAATCTTGACCTGTTTTCATGCTTGTTCTCTATAAACATTGATAAAATATGCACCAAAAAACAAGCACACATACTGCGTCACACTTACTTCCACTGGTTTCTGAGTTTACAGTTGTTCTTTTGAGGAATTGATAAATAAGTTTTGAAAGGTTTGATTATGACGTTTTTCAGTTAAGAGCCGGGGTTTGCAAATGTGTTTAGGATACTTGAGCTTTTAATAAGGATTAGAAAATCAACAAAGTAAAAAACAAAAAAAAACTAAATCTGTAGCTGCAAAATTAGGAGAACAATGTAATTTGTGTTTTTTAACTTGGTATATTAATTAGAAAACAAAAGAGGAAAAAACAATATAATTTTAATTGTTTACCTTCCTGTGCAGACTCTGTGGTCTCTTCCTGTTTCTTGGTCTCCATCACTGGTGATAAAATACAGTCCAGTTAAGGGGAAAAAAAATAATATCCCCGTAATAACGGTGTGTATTTGACTTGCTTACCTGTTTTTGACATCTTGCTCTTCTGTTTTATCTTAGCTTTATAAAATAAAATTCATATTAGTATTTTCATCAACAGATTAAAATAATGTCACTGCTTCCTGGCACTAGTTTATTGATAAGTGTGCATCACAGCTGAGACGTTCATATTTTCTGGATACCTTTCAGAAGAGGAGCTAATCTTCGGATTCTCCTGGCTTTTGGCTCCAGAGCTGGAAATCTAGGAAGAGCTGGACCAAACATCGGAGCGCAGATGAAGTAATTATGCCTACACAATACATATATACAGTAATAGTGTTTGGTATTACCTTGTCTTCTTGGCTTTTCATCTGTCTTCTTCACAGCTTCCTGTTCTTAAAGTAAAATACAAATAAATGAACAGGAAAAATAGATTTTCAACATACTTTTCAATGCGTCATAATAATTCCTTCAAGTTATAAACTTTTATAAGTTAGAAAACTATTATTTTTGTTGTACTTGGAAAGATTTGGTTGTTCATTAAAACAAAAAAGTTTTATTTTTTTAGAATTACCTTTTTTCCGTCGCACAGCCGACACCCTCCTGGGAGCATCTAACAGATAAATACTAAATTAAAATCCTAAAAATATCAAAAATAGAGTTTTTTTTAATACTGATTTGTAAATATATTCATACTTCTTGAACTTTTTAATATTTTGTCATTATACAATCACAAATTTCAATGTGTTTTATTTTCTATCTTGTTCATTTCTTTGTTTTTTGTCCTATCTTTCAATTTTAGTTCATCCACCATGTTAGTTCATTTATTCTCATTGTTTGGATTTGTTTTGTTAGATTACTATTTCTTTCTGTTTATTGTTTATATTAGGTTGAGGGTTTTTTCTTTGTTTATTTTTCACCTCACCCTCAGTCTACCATTCGGCTGCATCCACTCACCTATGATTAGCTCTTCTGTCTCCTTTGTCATTTCCACATTTCCTACTGGGTAGTTAAGCTCTTCAGTTCTCATCAGCTGAGTTTCAGTTACAAATGTGCACAAAACTTTGTTGATTTCTCAATAATGTCAAAAAAAACACAATTTCATAATTGCAGTGTTTCCATTAAATAAGAAACATGTGATGGGAAATTTACAAACATCCTCGTACCCCTTACTGTCGTCGTCTTCTTTTTTTTCCACCAGTAGCAACATCAGGTTATTGATCATGTGACTCGTGTGATATGAAAAAGGTGTTTGCATTGCAGTTTTGCAAAAAAAACTCATTTTGATACAGCTGAAAGATGGTGTAATCTTAGCACAAAAATATTTTAGCGAAAAATTTGTGGGTTTCCATTAAATAATAAAAAATACATTTAATTCCAATTTGCGTAACTTTATGGTCAATGAAGATTCAGCTGTTGTTTTCCACTGTCCACTCCTGTTGCATTTCGTTTCCTCCATGTTTTCCTCATCATCTCATGTTATTTTTCCTTAACATTAAATAGCAATCTTATTCTACTGCCTGCATTTTTGTCCAGTTATAAACTTATACTTGACTTCAGGGTATTCGAAGTTCAGGAGATATAAATACTTTTTCCACGGCTCATGTTCATGATACTCCTCTTCACTTAAGATTCAATTCAGCTGCTCGTTTAAACTGAGAACTTCATGGTTATATGAATTAACCATGAATACAAACAAACCTTTTTTATCTGCAGTCTTGGTGACAGTCTCTTGTGTCTTTGCAGAATGTAGGCAGGGACACTCTGAAAATCCCAAAGTACAAAATTAAAGTTACATGAAAAACAAATAAGGTAAAAACTCACCTCCTCAGGCTCAGTTTCTAACCTGCTGGTTCTGTTTTGGGTGTTTCCTCCTCTGGCTCAGGCACAGGTTTAATCACATCCACTGTGGCCTTTTCTTCGTCTCCGTCTTCATCGTACTCCTCTTCCTTGTCTTCGGATTTGTCGATGGATTTCTGAGGCTTAGAAACAGATTCTTCAGCTTCTTCTTCTTCTTCATCTTTCTCCTCAGGAGCAGCAGGCTGGCTGGTCTCTGATGGGAACCAAACAAAACACTTACACAGTTATAAACAAACTAAAAAACTGTGAGATCTTCCTAAGAGCTATGAGAAGTTCTGGTGCAGTTTAAGTCTGTAAAATTATTTAAAATATGAATCATATGTTTTTATTTGAGTCTTTTTCTCTCATTAAGTGATTACATTGCTCTTATTTTAAAAATCTAATATAAAGACAGTTTTTCATATAATTTATAGCTGATATTTACCAGCTTCTTCTGTTTCATCTTCCTCCACCTTGTCTTCATCAGCTTCAGCCTCTTCATCATCTACAGCAGTCTTTGCTGCCTCCTCCTGGCCAGTGATCGCTGCTGCAATGGCGGCTTCAATTAAAAAGCACATTAGTCATTAAAATTAGTTACTAAAATTAATTAGCTTTAGATACTGTAAATGATCAAATGTCTACATATTTATATATTTAATTAATGACTTTAAATGACTGATTTTAATCGCTTTATAAATGTAAATAAACTTTAAGACTGACATGACTGTGGCTGAATTAAATCTGGTTTCAGCCTCCTAAATATCAGATAATATTCGCACATGCAGCTTCATGGGCCTCTGTTACACATTTAGTTATTTCCTTTCTTTGATTTTAAACACTAAAAAATCAATCAATCTATTTTTATTTATTTTTTTGTCATTATTGTTTTAACGAAATGGGTCTCATTGGATTAGAGGCAGCTCATAACTTACCAAGTCGACTCATTAGGGCTAAATTCTTGCTAGTTTGGTGCTGATTTAATAAACATCAACAACTTTATAGCCTCCATTTTTTAGGCTTCAAGCAATGTTAGTCAGGTTAACCCTTCTACAGTTGCAGAAACTTATTGATGATCCTCAATACACTAGAGCAGTGGTTCTCAAACTTTTTTCAGTGATGTACCCCCTTAAAAATATAATTTTAGTCAAGTACCCCCTGACACGGGCAAAACATTTTTGGAATAAAAAAGAGGTACAGTGCTGTAAATACCCTGTAAATACTGAATATAAAATTCAGTGTATGAACTGTTGTTGCGCAACACCCCCCCCTCCTTTCTGTCTCTACTCTCTCACTCTCGTACTTCCTCTTCTGAGAGGGGAGATGTGCTACCAGCTCTCCGTCTAACGGGTCCGTTGAGTTTCCTAAATCTACTGGGATTTACCCTGTCCAGAACTGAAGTAAACTCTGTTTAAGCTGGTTTCGAGAAACGATTTGCCTGGTTATCTGACGGCCTACATCCAGGTGTCCCACCCTTCTTCCCCCTGTGAATTAGCCAGACTGAGCAGCCTACAGCCAACTAGTTTCACAGAGCACACCTGTTAACGGTCGCTCGTTCTCTATTTTGCAACTTGCATTTGTTATTGAACCAGGTAGGTTTTAGTGACTCGGGCGAGTCCCAAGGATGAGGTTTTAAATATGGGCTACCAGCAACCTAAAAACATTTTCCACCTCTTCCTCTCCAGAATCAAACATCACAGCTATTTTACAACCATCAAAGAACTTTAAGGTGACTCATTAACTGAATGTCCACAACATCTTTTAGATTTTCTTTATGCTAAATATTTTATTAGTAAGGCATTTTTGCAAGGGTCAGTACAGCTTAATTCAGTAGCAGAAATAATCAAATAAGTAAAATCAATCATCTAGTCTATCTTTCCCTACTGCTGATACTGAGAACTAAAAAAGGGAACCTTAGAGAGAGACGGACGGAGTTTGGCGCCTCGAACCCCAGACCTGGCTTGATGATGAAGAAGGTGTGGCAGCAGGAGGAAGATGTTGATCGGCGAAGGCCAGGATCTCCGCAGGTCTGATGAGCCTCCTCTCCGCATGGATGCTGAGGTCACACAGGACTTGGTGCTGGCAGGAAAAAAGGCACCAGTTCTTCTTCCTTGTCTTTGTCTTCATCTTTGTCTTTGGGGTCAGAACCCAGCCGATGAGAGAAGTGTGATTCGAAGCCACAGATTGTGGGCCTGACGGGTTGGTCTCCATGAGCAGGACAGTCTCCGGCTCCGTGGCCCCGGCTCTTCTTCAGCTGCAGAGTTCTTTGTCCATCTCGATCTTGGCTCGAAGCTGCCCGGAGGATCCAACGAAAGGTTCCTCTTTTGCACCCACCTTATATAGGGTTTATCTGTCTGCTTAGACAGATGATCTCATATCCGTCACTGTCTTAAGAGACATCATGTCATGATGTCTGTGCCAATGTCTCAGGGCTGCTCAACCTCCTGTTTCCATATAAGGTGCTGATCATCTCTGCTCTCCTGTTAGTTCCCCTTTTTCCCTTCCTGTCACCTTTCACCTACCATCTACCTCCAACATATCAGTGATGTTTAATTGCAGTTTTACAACCTTTTACACCATTTCAAGTTTAATGTCAAAATCACATTTATATCACATTTATTTTCTTTAGCTTCTCTGATTTAGCATTCATTTATAATTTTATAACCATAACTTATATCACATTTATTTTCTTCAGCTTCTCTGATCTATCATTCATTTATGATTTTATAACCATAACTTATTAGTTACTCTTATTATGATCTTAATGTGAGTTATTACAGATGTTTTTCTGAAAAGAAACCAAGAATAATCTATTATTCTAATTATTTACTACTAAAGTTACAGTTACTTGTTTTTCTTGTAGTTCTCACAAATATAAGTGTAAGTATTATTACAAGTAAATCAATATTAATATAAGTATTTTACTTTGAATCTTATCAAATTACTCAAAATGTTTAGATTTAATTTTTTAAAACTTTCATGCTTTAAAATAGTCTCAGCTATTTTTATAAATCTGCAGGCTGGAAACTTCCTCTTTTTCCAGGAAACCTGCTTTTCCTGTTTAATGACTCTCTCTGACTGACTATGATTTCTTATGATTAGATAGAAAAAAGTAGAATTAAAGCAAAGTTTGCATGAGACAAAAACAACACACACAACTAGATTTATTTTATTGACACCTAAGTCTACTGTTGGGCCTAGATGTCACTTGAGTGATTCATTTTAAAGATAATTTTATTTATTATTACTGTTAAACTAACTTTATTGACACTTAAGTCTACTGTTGGGCCTTGATGTCACTTGAGTGATTCATTTTAAAGATAACTTTATTTATTATTACTGTTAAACTAAAATCTCCAGCATGGGGAAGTGGGATGAGCTCGGATTTTCTTGACAGAACACACATTTATATTTTATCGAACTTTTTACAAAATAATTTTTCCCAAGACTTATTATGAGGAGCCTACTGATTTTTTAAAGATATTTTGAAAAGCTTCACGTACCCCTGCAGTACCTCCACGTACCCCCAGGGGTACGTGTACCCCCATTTGAGAACCACTGCACTAGAGGATCATTGATAAGTTTATTTATTTCACTTATTCAAGTTTATTGTGTACGAAATGGATTTGTTTAACAAACTGATAACTTTCAGCCATTTATTTCTATCGAGTTTGATGATTACGGCTTACAGACAATGAAAATCAATAGCTTAGTTTCTCAGAAGAAACTAAAAACAGTTTGCATACTGCTGCATGGCAAGGAAATGTTGAGTGGAAGAAAAAAGTACCATAGAGCAATAGACATAACTGCAGCACATTTGAAAGGTTAAGCCCAACAAGGTGTGAATTTATGACTTTGGTAATAATTTTTTAATTCTATAAATTTCAGTGTTTATTTTTTATTGCTGTCATTTTATGAAGTTTTTCCCAAAAACTGTAAATCTATGGTCAAACGTTTGAATATTTTGGTTTAAAACATGGAGGAAATGAAAGTTTAACCTCACCTGACAACAGGATGTCATCAAGTCCATCATCATCTTCCTCATCTTCATCATCTTCATCTTCACCTTCACCTTCATCAACCTCGGCTTCATCAATGTCTTCCTCTGTGCCAACCAATGTTTCTATCACTTCTTTCTCCTCTTCATCATCGAAGCTCGTCTCAACATCGTCTTCCTCGGTTTCATCTTCATCATCACTCAGAGAGTCCTCATCAAGATCTTCATCATCGTCGTCATCTTCGTCGCCCAACACTCCACTGTCTGAGCTGACCAAAGGAAGAACGTCCGCCTCTTCCTCTTCCTCTTCCTCCTCTGCTACTTCTTGTTCTTCCTCCTGTAAAGGTTTGATAAGATCTTCATCTTCATCAACCTCAAGGTCAATGAGGTCGTCCTTATCAAGGTCTTCATCTTTACCTTCATCTTCATCATCTGCAAACAGTTCAGAGGAAGCCACAGAAACGTCGTCTGATTGGTCCAGATCATCTTCATCTTCCTCAGAAACCTTTACGTTGTCATCATCATCATCATCATCATCGACAGGTGGTAGAGGAGAAAGATCTTCCTCATCTTTAACTTTAAGATCTTCGTCACTAGAAACTGCTATGTGAGGAAGATCTAGATCCAAGTCTTCCTCAGTGTCCTCTGCGATGACATCATCGCTGTCTGACGTCGCTGCTAGTCTGTCATCTTCATCGTCTTCCTCACTGGACAGAAGTGCTGAGTCACTGATTTCTGAGGAATCCACAAACGCAACGTCACTGCTGTCATCCTCTTCATCTTTAACGTCATCATCATCGTCAGGCAGCGGCGAGTCTTCATCGCCATCTATGACGACGACGGGAACGTCGGAATCAGGAGACAGAGACGCCTCGTCATCATCTGAGGTGGAGACGGGTTCAGGAGACGCCTCCTCCTCTTCATCAGCAGCTTCATCAGAGGCCTCCTCCTCTTCATCAAAGGCATCCTCCTCTTCATCAGAGGCATCCTCCTCTTTATCAACAGGTGCAGCTTCATCAGAAGCCTCTTCCTCTTCATCAACAGCTACAGCTTCTTCTTCTTCATCCTCCTTCTCTTCATCAGCAGCTGCAGCTTCTTCTTCATCATCCTCCTCTTCATCAGCAGCATCTGCCTTCATTTCTTTTTCATCTTCTTCTCCTGCCTCCTCTTCATCATCCTCAGCCTCTACTGCAGCTGATGGAGGAGCTTCATCATCTTCCTCCTCTTCAGGTTCTCCAGCTTCCTCCAGTTCAGCTCCTTCATCCTCCTCCTCTTCCTCTCCTTCCTTCTCCTTTTCGTCCTCCTTCTCTTGGATGTCTCCTTCTAGCTCCTCTTCCTCATCTTCTTCAGATTCTAGTGCTTCTTCCTCCTCTTCCTCCCCTTCTTCAACTTTTTCAGCGCTTACAGCTTCTTCTTCCTCCTCCTCACCTTCTTCTTCTGCTTCCTCATCTTCAGCTAACTCTTCTTCCTCCTCCTCTTCTTCTTCAACTTCTTCAGTGCTTACTGCTTCCTCTTCCTCATCTGCTTGTTCCTCCTGCTCTTCTTCTGCTTCCTCATCTTCCTCTTCATCCTCCTCATATTCCTCCTCATACTCATACTCCTCATCATAATCCTCTTCATATTCCCCTTCCTCATCATACTCCTCCTCCTCTTCCTCCTCCTCCTCTATTTCTTCCTCCTCCTCTTCCTCTATTTCATCTTCATCCTCTTCCTCCCCCTCAGAGGCCTCTTCTTCCTCTTCCTTTGCTGCTTCTTCTGCCTTTTCTAGTTTTGTCTGAACTTGCATTCCTATAACTGTAAAAATGCATAAGGTACGATGATGATAATAATAATAATAATGATCATAATAATAAATTAAAAGCAGAAATCAAAACTATTTCTCCTGGAAAATTCTTGAAGACTAATTTAATATTATAAAATCAAACAATAGAAAAAAAGTGGCACCACAGATTCAATTTTTATGAGGATGTTGAAAGAAAATCAAGTACATATCATGATATTTAACTGATATATAATTACAACAACAACAAAAACAAGTTAAACAATTACAGAAATTTGATGGAAGTTTGTATTATGTTTTTAATTTTGGTGCTTTTTGTATCAGTTCAGGTTTTTTTCAGTTGATGTTTGTTTGCGGGCTGCACAGTGGCGCAGTTGGTAGCACTGTTGCCTTGCAGCAAGAAGGTCCTGGGTTCGATTCCCGGCCGGGGTCTTTCTGCATGGAGTTTGCATGTTCTCCCTGTGTATGCGTGGGTTCTCTCCGGGTACTCCGGCTTCCTCCCACAGTCCAAAAACATGGCTGTTAGGTTAATTGGTCTATCTAAATTCTCCCTAGGTGTGTGTGTGTGTGTGAATGGTTGTTTGTCCTGTATGTCTTTGTGTTGCCCTGCGACAGACTGGCGACCTGTCCAGGGCGTACCCCGCCTCCCGCCTGGAACGTGGCTGGAGATGGGCGCCAGCAACCCTCCCGACCCCATTAGGGACAAGGGTGAACAGACAATGGATGGATGGATGGATGTTTGTTTGCTTATGCAGATAGAATGATGAAATGCATTCAGGGAACATACCTTTACTTCTTGGCGGTAAAAATTCTCCTACAAAAGCAAATAAAACATTTTTAAAAGTCAATAAAGAAACTGGAACAATGAAGTCAAAGTGTAGATACTTTTTCACATGTTGCAATATAAATCTAATTAATTGGAACATTTTGGAGGGAGATATTAAGTGTCTAGTTAATAATGACCAAGGATGAAAAAGCACAACTATTAAAGGAAAGTAGAAGAAGAAGAATCTTTTGTTTTTATCTCCATTAGTTGTTATGGCAGAATCCAAACCTCACCCACCCAAAGAATTTGAATACCTTTTGGTTTCTTACTCTTCACCTGACCTTCCTCCTCCTCCTCCTCCTCCTCATCCAACCATCTTGACTCTTTGAAATGGTTCATAAATAAAAGAAGCTTAGACGTAAATATTATTATGTGTATTAAATCAGAGGTTCCCAGCCCCAATTTAACCTGCTAAATGCCATGTACAGTGTCTCCAAACTTTATACTTGCTGCAAATCAAATTCTATAAACACAGGTCAAGAACTCATCCATGGCTTACAGCCTTCTGCTGTCATGTTGTAATTGTTTTATTACCATTTTTTGTGTTAATTATTTAAGCTACAAATTGTTTCATTGTGTTTTCGTTGGGCAGAAACTGAAATTTTTGGATCCTACATGTGAATGTTTTCCTGTAGTTCTCCAACTTTATTAGATTTTAATTTCAAGAAGCTAACCCCAATTTTAATCTTAATTTTACCACATTTCCTCTGAAACAGACTTGAATCTGAAACCAGATCTTTCTAGAAGATTAGATTAGGGTGATGGCAGGGAGGCCTTCCAAACAAATAACGTAGAGTCCATCTCCAAAAATAAATTAGAAATTGATGAAACTGTGCAAAAATCTGCTAATTTCTGAAATATCAAAAATTTTCCATTATAATTTGCCACATTCCATTTTTCGATAAAACTTTACAAAAACATATACTCATATTGTGATTGCATAAAATTTCTTTTAAAATCCAAATCTGCTGCTAATTCCCTTCTCCTCTTAGGAAGTTCTTAAACAGTTCAGAAATATTGAATTGAAGTAGATTTTCCATTTGTTTGAGCTACACACAAAAAATTAACACAGAAGGTAAAATTTGCTGTCGGATTGAGGAAGAATGAATGACTCTCTATACAAACCTTTTTTCCTCACCGCATACAGCATTCCTGCAAAGGAAGATAAAAAAATGAATGTGTACATGAATGTGTTGAAAATTTGATCAAAAAATAAATTTATAAACACTTTTTCGAACATGCTTGAATAATACAAAATATGATTCCTATTTTATTAAAATGCAATGTGTAATTTGTGTTGAAGAACTCAGTGTACCTTCTTCTTCGTCTGGAGCAATGAGGTTTGCAGCGAAACTGAACATGGCGCTAATAATGTTTGTTGATTCGTCCACGGCATCGTTCACCACCTTCACAGGATCTGAACCGAACTTACTGAGACCTCCTGGGGGAGTACAGAGGTCAACAAGGCAAAGAACACAAAGACTTTAGTTTATATTCATCAATTGTGTAACTAAACGGAATAATTTCAAACAATAAGAGTTTCTGTATAAGCAATATTTTCTTCAAGACGGACATAGTTCCACTTTGAGGGGTTAAACTGAAAGTGGGGCAGCAAGAACTTTTAAGAAATGGATCCTAAAACGTCACAGGAGGTAAGGGTAACCCATCTTCCAGTTTAACCTCCTCAGGACGCATTCCGACATAATGCTGCTTAAAGAAGCATTTCACAAATCCTTCAAATCCTCAGCCATCAGCTTCAGTCAGAAACTGCTTTATATATAACAGGGATTTCAGAGGAGCTCGATTAGCCTAATCAGAAATCAATAATCAATGCAACTAATTGGAATCAAGCTCCTCTGAAGTTCAATTATTTCAAAAACCCCCAGTTTCTTTTTTCAGATCAAACTTCATTCATGGGTTTTGTGAATGTTTGAACCAGAAAAGTTCAGGAAATAAACTACAAACATCAGAAAACAATGCAGTCAGTGTACTCCTCCCTCTACAGAACATTTTAAAATAATCTTAATATGACTGTACATATTATTATTCAGTAGTTTGCCAACTTACGAACTAATGAACGGTCAATAATTACTATGCCATTATTATAGTTGAAAAATCTGTTCCCCTCCTCACCTGAGGTGGCGCTGCACCAAAAACCACTGAAACACAAAAACCTCTAAAGAAGACACTGAGGAAGTGCCTGATTCACAAAATTAAAATAAAAGTGGACTGGCGTCATATTTTAGTAATTGTAGGATTTCTTTTTTCTCCAGCAAAAAGACAACAAGCCATTTCTCACACTAGCTTTAGGCTCTAGCTACCGTTTGTTTTGGTTGTATTTACCCAGCATGCCTTGCGCTATAGTCCGCTTCCTTCTTTTGGAGCGGTTTCATTGTGTCTCTCTAAATTAAAACTCACTATCACAATAACTAGAGACTGTTCATTTCTTTCTATGTGAGCAAATGCACAAAATCAGGACAGAGTCAAATATCCATTTCTTCCACTGAAGCTAAACATCCAGAATGCTGCTAAAGCACCAGAAACTGCTTGTAAATGCATCTCCTATTAAAAACAGAGGGATTCATCTGAGAGCAGCTATGTTTTGTTGTTATATGAAGCCATTAGTAGTTTTAGAAGAAGCATTATGGATCTGCTAAGTTAGCTGCAGGTGAGAAGTCTTGCCTCTGCGCCCTGAACTCTTTAAAACCTTCCTGATCCCAGCAGGAGGGCGATCTGGTTGGATGAAAAACAGGGATGATGAGTAAAAACTTTTAGTGAGAAAGGAAAGTAAAACCAACATGATGGTAAGGTTTTACATGCATCCAATCTTTTTCAATAATAAAACTGATTATTATAGCTTTTACAAACATTATTATTGATGTGTACATTAATTTGCATTATTCTGTCAGTGTAAATTAAAATGAAATGAAATAACTAAACAAAATCAGTTTCTTGTGAGTCTTTCTGTTAGAGATGAATGATGGGAGATTTTTAATAGTGTTAGAATAGATAACTCTGTTATAATACAATAATATTACTCATTTATTATTCAAATATAATAAACAATGCTGAGAGACTACACAGCCTAATTTAATATGATAAAATTGAGGAAAATTTTCCAGGTGAAATTTTCCTGCAAATATTAAAATTGCCAGCTTCTCCCTGAAGTAAGATAAAACATACAATAAAGACTAAAAGAAAATATTTATTTCTTCCTATTTACCAAAATAAAATATGTTTTCACATAATTCCAAACATAACTAATATATTCGTAAATGCAATAATTGCAAAGCGGTTTTATCCAGTTTTTAAAATTGCTTTAATCTAACCTGAAGTGCAAAACAACACACCACAGAGTTTAGTTTGTGACTACTTTCTAAACAAAGGTGAAGTCAAACTGGAAACAAAAATAACAAAATCTTTAAAATCCTAGAAAATAATGGATAAACCACAGAGCATCAAATAACAAGGAATATTCAATAATTTTAACGTCATAATTTACCAAATATTCACCATTCTTCTTTTACCTGCAATGGTCTTATAGTCGGCCACATCAAACATAATAATGAACACGCATGTCCAGGTGATGATTAGTGCCAGAACCAGGATCCAGGCCAGAGGGGAGCTGAACGTAGAGTAGAGGTCGTCTGTAAACATTTTCTTTGACGACCGGAGAGTCGTCGAGCCGGCCTCTCCGGCCTTCCCGTCAATGACCATGGTGGTTGTCACTGACGATCGAGCTGAAGAAAAAAAAATAGTCAAATCAAAAAATAAAGAACATAATATCAAAAATATCTGCTGGATCACATGAGACAAAAGTAGAAAAAAAAATCTAAATTAATAATATAGTCTCAGAATAAAGACAGAATACTTGGATAATAAAGACATAAGTAGAATAAAATCTCTATATTACCAGAATAATGACACAATATAATAACTTTATTCTCGTAATATTATGGCTTTATCCTCTGAATTTTGTTATTTGGATTTTCTTGGCCTGGATTGAATACTCTGTCATACGAATGAGCTTTTTTTTTTCTTACAATCCTGGGTTTTTGTACAGAATTTCAGTATTTTGCATTGTGCTTTACTTTAATTTGCTTCTAGCTGTAATTTCTTTTGTTTTGGTTTTCTTTGTTTTGTTTTGTTTTTCTAATTAGGGAAAAAAAGTTAGAGAGCAAGGACGAGGCAGTTGTGGTTTCCCTCTGTTGTATTCGCCAGTTAGACGTCCTTAGTTTGCATTTTTGCTCCTGAAAAATGGATCATGGCTTCATGGCGTTATCCTAATCATTCGTTTACGCTGCTGTGTGTCTGTCAGACCAGCTGAAACCACCTGTTGACTCTCCTCAGCTCACTGCTGGCGGCGACTGCAAGCTTCTTCATTACTGCTGACTAAGAAAGCTTAGCAGCTCTGAACACAAACCACAATCCACGCTCTGCTCCCATTCCCACAGATCGAGTCTGGACGCCAGCTACAGCATGTGAATACAGTGTTTTGTGGGAGGATGTGGGTGGATGGCTTAGTGTACAAATCAATTCATAGCAGATTGTGTTTTTGTAAGAAAAAGAAATATTTATTCAGACTCCTACATCTTTTTGATATTTTTGCATCACCGACTCAAACGTTGTCCAGCAATTCTGATTTGATTCCAAAGTACATCTTGGTGTTTGATTATTTATTATTTTAAAGAATATTTTCTAATCTTATCGTCGTTCAATGAGACTATATAATATTTGTAAGGTTCTTCAGATGAAAATGTCAGGATCCTGGATTGTTTGAGTTTTTTAGTGCTTATCTTTGTCTGGTTCTTTCTTTGATTAGTCATTCTTTTGCATTTTGTTATTTTTCTGTTTGCTTTTTGTTTACTCCCTGCTCCTCTCTTGCCGTCTCTCTCTCCCTCAGTCTGCCTGCCTGGTCTCTCCTCACAGCTGAACCTTGTTTACAATCAGCCATGTGTTCGCGATCCAGCAATCAAGCTCTGTAGGACTAAAGCTGCTCATTTTCTTTCAGTCTCTGTTGGTTTCTAGTGTTTTATCCCTGCTGTTCCAATGCAGTGTTCCCCTCATATGGCTGTATTTGTGTTTTTTCATTAATAGTATCAATCTCATCATTTTTTGGTTTTTTTACAACCACGACAGAAAATAATTTAAGGCTTGTTTCAATGTGATTGTCAGTGTGACTGGTTGACGTGTTGACATTTATAGTTAAAGATCCTGATAGGTTTCAACATTTAGATCAAAATAAAACAGAACATAAATCTCTTGACTTTTGTATCCATGCACCATTAAAAAGTCTTCGTCTTAAATTCATTTATCTAAAATTAAGGCTTTAAAATGTCTTAAATTCAATAGAAAGATGTAAGGTGGCCTTAAATGTGTTAATAACAGCTCTTAAATTTTGCCTTTAAAGGATTATTCAGGCCCGTAACATTTATTTACCTTGAACTTTTCTTTGAGGAAATTGTGAGACATCTCCGCTTTTTGACTCAAGATGGTTGAGGCTACCAGTAGCTAGCTGCTAATATAACTTTGCTAAATAGCTTGTTAGCTTTTTTTAATCATGAGTAAGTGCAACTTTATGGCCAGTCGACTGGACAGCATTTGTTTTTGCCACTGGCTCTCTTATGTTGCCAAACCATAGGAAGCAAGGTGCATGAAGTGCAAAACAACCCAAACATTCAAGCTTTGCTGTATGGGGATTGAATCTGTAGCGTAATATACCAGAATCCCTCAATCACCCTCTATTTTTTGGCCTTAAATGTCATTAAAAAGGTCTTAAAAGGTCTTAAATTTGACTTTCTGAAACCTGCAGATACCCTATTCTTGACACAAAGCAAGAATATTCCAGTTGAACTCCACTATAGCGAAGTATTTCAAGTAATTTCACTTAATCTTCTATTTGGCAAAACGAAGCTCTGGATTAAATTTGTTCTTCTTGAGCTTTCAGAAATAGCCTTCCTGAAATCAATGTTTTTGTTTTCAGACGACCTCTGAACCTGTGGCCTTTTCATGCAAGCTTGGATAAGCTGCACCAGTTTCTGAAACCTGCTTTAAAAGGCTTGTTCAGTCATCCACACACGAATCCTCTAGTTTACAGCTGATCTGTGTCCATCTATGGTTTCTACAATCCTACCAGGTATCCATTATAGCCCAGCTCAGACTGGCTGCGGTGTTGTCAAAGTAAGCCTGAGGAAATTATAAAATATTACTATAAATACAACAAAATGCATTGCTATAAATAAAGAACTTATAACTGGTTTATCTATTTATATCAATATTATTCCTCTACGTAAGAAAAACCCGTGCTTTAGTCTGGGATAAAATATTAGGTTTATTATTTTCTGTCAGACATTCTTTGTTTTTCACCCAGAAAATTATCCATTAACTCTTTGAAACTGTTGCTTTAAAAACTTCAGATAATATTTAAAAGTTTTTGTCATGGATAACGATGAGATATGAGGAAGAAACATTTCAGTGTGACTTATTGCGTTTTATGATGTGATAATAGTGAAAAAATTTGTTTTCAAACAGGAACTCTTCAGCCATGTTTTGGTAATCACACTTCTTCTCCAAAGCATGTTGTCAAAGGTTCACACATGGCTACTTTAGTGGAAAGACAACAATAAATACTGAAAAAGTAACAACATATAAACTAAAATTAAGCAAAGGAAGTGGTCTGATGTTGTTGTTGTTGGTTGATCTAAAACTTAAGGATTTTGCAAGTTTGTTGTATTAAAAGAAAGAGATTTATTTTTAAAATCCAGTTAAACAAATTTGTTCTCAGTTATAAGAACAGAATTTGTGTCACTTTCTTTCAATTTGCCTTCTATATTTAACCAGGCTCAATAAATTAACTAAAGGTTGATTTGGATGCAGTAAAGTCAGCTTTTCAGTAAAAGTCTCTTAATAAACCTGTTCTAATTGTTATAAAAGTTATTAAAAAACAAATACTTTGTTGTACTTAACATTATGTTCATCAATAATTTTACCCTGATCAAAAATCTAAAGTTCAATAAACAAGTTTGCATCAGTCTTGAAGTGCAGTTGGGGCCACAAATGGCCCCTGGCGCACAGTTTGGACACCCTTAGTTTGATTTATAAACAACAAAACTTTTGCCAGAGCAAAATACAGAAGGTAGATTTTTCAAACTGAGATAAAACTTTACCTTCAGCTGCTTCAGTCATACTTCCAGAATTAAAATCCTTGTGAAAAGGCAATCCTTCGGCAGATTATGTTTCCATGAAGATAAAACATCGGGATTTTCCTCACTCCTCTGAACGATTTAATCCTA
The DNA here is from genome assembly GCF_001444195.1 of Xiphophorus couchianus. Lineage (NCBI taxonomy): Eukaryota > Metazoa > Chordata > Actinopteri > Cyprinodontiformes > Poeciliidae > Xiphophorus > Xiphophorus couchianus. Next base: position 2,842,987 of record NC_040242.1, on the reverse strand, counting down.
CCAGGTATTCCAGCGTGAAAAACTCTTAAGCCAAGACAAGACTCTTCTTTGTAAATTAGAACTTCCTTTCTTTTATCAGACGGACAAAAAGTCCAGATATTTTCTAACGTTTGTCTTTAATTCTACAGGAGAGGAAAAGGCTGGAGAGACAGAGTGACAGAGACCAAGTTTAGACAGTCGGTGTCTTTGCCCTTTGGCAGGTTGGGCCTGGGATTGCAGATACAGCAATCCCCCTCCTCCACCCGACCAGCTCAGACAGAATTAGACTGACCACTGGGACCGCTGCAGTGATCCAAGCAAAAGGCAGAAGTGAGGAGAGGTAACTTTACCCCACCGGCCCACGTTGCTGCACCATGTGACCACAAGGTGTCCAAGGTGTTAATATCTTTTAATGTAACATTTTTTCCATGAGTTTGATGGAAAAATTCAACTGCCAGCTGAGAAACTGTGAACCTAATTGGTGCTGTTGCATTCACGTGGCATTCAGAGCCAGAGATATTTTTAGAGGGGGCTTCTGCTGCTGGTATTCTGCTTCGCCTTTTAAGGCCAGAGGTGTGACCCCACTAATCACTCTGCAGCACACCAGACCTCCTCTGCTCCATGCAGGGCTGTCATCAAGTGGTGAGCACAGCAGAGCTCAGATTGTGGAGTAGAAACTGGAAGCGAAATGAAATGGATTTCAATGCCATCATGGTTTTAAGAAAATAAACAATCAGACGGTTAAAGGTGACCTGTCGTGCTTCCTTGAACAGGTTTGGATAAATCTATTAGATACACAAAACATGTTTATTACAATTTTATGCAGAAAATCATTCTTAGATTATGAAATTTCAATCTGCTAGTTTCCTCATATTTTCAGCTCCTTTCAGAAGGAGTTGTTTTAGGGCCTCTGTCACTTTAAATCCACATAAACTGCTGCTACTGACTTAACTCAGTGTTTACTCTTGTCCATGAAAATGGCTGCAATGGCTTAAATGAGAGAGGAAAGAGGAAGACAGTGAAAGAAAAAGAGGGGAAAATAAGTTAAATAGAAATGAAAATGCTGCAAAGAGATGCAAAATTACTCAGCCATGCATCTTTGACAAGCAGAAGTGGAGCCTTCTGTACAGCCAACAAAAATGCAGCAGGTGTTTCCTGGATGGGAAGTCAACAACAAAACACTTGTCTTTTCCAGGAGTCATTGAACAGCAGTAAAACCAGCTGGATCCAATTTTGAGTTGCTAGGTGATGGCCCATGCTCAGATGGGGTTGCTAGGTAACAGCGCATTGTGACTCAAATCTGGAGGTTTTTGAAACGGTTTGCTTTCCAGACACCAAGGAAGACTTGTCTAAATAGACATATCTATGAATGTCACAGAAAGAGATGCTGAAGGAAGTTTGTGATTGTAGATTTTTCTCTGTCTTGCACAAATACCAATAAATATTCAGATGAGATACTTTTTAAAAAGTGCTTAATTTTTATTTTATGAAATGCAAATAGAGACCTCTTACATTCACTTTGTTGATTTTATTGATTCAAAACATTTGGTGCAAAAGACGTCATCCTCAGACCTCCATCAGTACATCCCCTGTCTTTCATCCTCCACAATCAACCTTCAGTTTTCTTTGGTAGCTTTCAGCTCCACGTTTCTTTTCCTGCAGTGTCTCTTTGTCGTTAGATGAAGGCAATAATCCAGATATCTTTTTTTCTTAGTCGTGGATCTTAAAGTTTCACTTTGCTGCATTTTATTTGTTAGAGTCAGCTCTACCTTCTCCGTGTCCCTGGAAGCAGGTCAACATTTTGGTTTTTCTCCAACACAGATTCAAGGGGAACTTGAATTTGTTGACTTCACACTGTCCTGTTGTATCTGTCCAGTGGTAAATATCTTTGTCAGAAACTGATGTATTCCCTTAAATTATTAGGACTCATGGAAAATACAGGAGTCAGAAATATATTAGAGAGATAAATAGTAAATAAATTCAAAATTTGGAAAATCCATAAAAAACAGTAACAGGAGTATAAAACCTTCTTTGCAAATTAACAATTAAACAAATACAAATTTTACAAAACAGAATTGATATTCATGTTATGTTGGTTTTTAGGTGTCAGTGTGAACAAGACAAACGTTTACAAAACACTACAAAGCTGATTTTTCAAAGATTTGATTGATTTGTATTGATTTTAACTGAATGTCTTGTTAAGTTAAAGCAGCAGAAATTCTCCAAATGATTACTGGCAATAAAACAATCAAAATAACTGAACAGATGAGGAGAGGAATCTTTAACCCTAAAAGACAAAAACAACACAAGACAAACAGTCACAAATAATAACAGCATTTAACTGGCCATCACTAAAAAACATAATTTAAAGTTAAACATAAACCACTTTAAACTAAATATCTGTGCAATGCTACGATAGTATCACTTCCCAAGATGAATTATGTCACTGTACAGAAGGATAAAAGATTACTTAAGAAAATTTAAAACGTTTCACTTACTATTAAGGATGTTTTTCCACCCAGTGTTCTGAAATAAATAATAAAGACAATTATGACCAGAATGAAGCTTAAATAATAATTCCTATGGGAAATAATTTCATTGTCATGACGATATGTAATCAGACCAACAAACCTTAACAGTTATCCAAGAAACGGGCGTCCCAACAACCCTTTCAATGTCGGTCATTGAGTTATTGTTGCGGTTGCATTTGAGAAGTTTGCCCTCATAAAACAGACAGTCCACAGTAAGGAGGATGTTGGGCTTCTGCACCTGTCTGCTGCTGTCAGCTACAATGAGGCTGGGATTGAAGGTGTGGTGCATTACCACCAGAATGGCTTTTTTAACGTCTGAAATGAAGAAGGGAGGCCAGTGGTTTAGAAACGTTGGTGTAGAAGCTTCCTGTTGCAATGACCAGGTGGATTAATATCATTATCCAGTTTTAACAAACAAGTGAAAAGCTTCTATGTTTCTAAATTTGTATTCTATAATGATTAAGTTCCAGTCAGACACGCTCTCTTCAGCTGTCTTCTGTTTTGTCTCTCTTTAGCTCTTTCCTACAGCTCTCTCACTTCATCTCTGTCTCAATGGAGCAAATTAAAGACCTTCAGCTCTCTTTAGGTCGGCCTCTCTCTTCAGCTCTGTCTTTCTTTTCAGTCTCCAGTTTTGTCTGTCTCTTTGGCTGCTTCAGCTCAATCTCTCTTTTCAGTTGTCTTCCATTTTGTCTCTTTTTAGCTTTGTCTCTTCAGCCCCATTCATCCATGTCTCTCTTCAGCTCTTTTTAGCTCTGTCTCTGTTCAACCATCTCCAGTATTGTTTCTCTTTTGAGCGCCTGTCAGTCCTTTTTGTCCTTAAGCTCCTTCATCTCTGTCTCTCACTTCAGCTTCATTCAGCTACATGTCTCTGTTCACCTCTCATAAGGAACTTCTGGTGAATTCATTCAGTAAATTAGCAGTCACAAGGAACAATAGCTCTTTTATTGTTTTTTGTTTTTCTTTAATATAAAAAGTACTCCTGGATCAGCACTCCTGTTGTTTTGGTTTTTTTTAATGTATTTTCTTAATGCAGTTTATTATAGCCCTAAGCTTTGGTAACTTGAGTATAAAAAAGACAAAGCTGTACCTTACCTGATATTTTGCTGAGGGTCCCATTGATGTCGGTTCCAACACGGGAAGCGATTGGACAGAAAACCAGGAGGTAGTCACATTGATCAAATGAGTCTACCTCAGTTTGGCCGATATCTTTCAGCTTTTTAACTATGGGCTGATGAGCTCCGTTTGTTTTTCCAGACAAGACGACAAAGAATTTTGTTCCCAGAGCTGAAGGAGAACGGACAAGCTTGTTATTCAACTCATTACTGGGATCACGATGGAATAAAATATATATATTACATCAACTACAGATCTAAATAAATTCCAAAAAGGAGTATTTATTCTGTCCTAACTGAAGTTTTCTTTATAATATTACTTATAACAAGATAGAATCAATAGAAGAAAACATATTTATTTTTATAGCTAGCGGTTATTGTATTTATTTTTGAAATAATCTCCACTCCGTTGCAGCTGTTCAGTCAAATACTTTAGTTCTTGTGTACACTTATTATGCAGAGCCACTTATTTCATTTTCTCAGTGCAAGTTCATTCCTGTCTATATCAAACATGGTGTGGAATAAAAAAGGCTGGGTGCTTTCTTACCTACTAGATAATTACACATATTTACTATCACAGCAACTTTATGCTGGTGTTCAGTGAAGCTTATTACATATTTTACAGTTTGCTCAAAATCTGGAGCCATAAAACAGTGTTACTCCTTAAATTGCTGAAGGAAAGAGTGTTAGAAATACAGGATATGTTGTTAGTCACATTGTTTAATAAAAAAATATCTATTTCTTACCTGCATATTTTACGACAGACATGTCCCTGTGGAGAGATAAAGACATTAAAACGTTTATTTCATCACCACAGTGATGTTCAGTCATGAACCTCTTTGTTTTATCTGCTTCATTTGCGTAAAGGTTGGAATGCATATTATAAACACTGAACAAAAGTTGATCATTTTTTTATTTATCTTTTTTGTCTTGTTTTTTTCCCTTTCAGCCAATAAACCAGTGATTCTGGTTGTGCTGCATGAAACCAACAACAGAAACCCGGCTTTAGCAGAAAGCAGCAGACAAGTGCATGACTTGAACGTCGTCCTGACTGTGGATTTTCTGTTTTGTAACGAGCATCTCCTCCAGTGTAGCTGCAATAATAAATCATGGGCTCAGATCCAGAATCATCTTGGACGTTCCAACCAATTGGTATCTAAACTATTAAACATATTGGAAATGATCCATGCAGTAAACTGGAAGCTAAATATTGTCAATTTATCATTTGTTTCTTTCAGATTGGCTTTCAAAACGCTGGAGAATGTAAGTAGAAACTTTGTTTCTAGACCAACTGGTTATGCTCTGATTTTTCTGATAAAATTATATGTGAAATATAAACTGTATGGTTTTTTTTTAGGGTTGAAGAATTTAGTGACAACAAAAAAGCTGAAAATTTTGTGTGTAATTCTCTTTATAGAGATAGTTGTGCTGGTGATTATTATATTGGTTCGTAAAAACAACCAGGTGGAGTGTTGACGTCCTGAAAAACCTTGAAGTAAAATTATTCAGATGCAAATGTTTCTGGGTTGATGATTTATTCACATTTATTCTGTTACAACATGATGATGTAAAGGTATCATTATAAACAGAGTAAGAGTTAATTAAATGTTTTATTTAAAATATTTTAGGGAAACATTGGATATGTTTTAAAGACCTTTTTTATTTCTTAAATGGGATTAATGTCTTTGTTTTGTGATGATAAATAATATGTTGTACCAAGAAGTCTGAAAACTGTCTCTCTGCTGCTTGGGTGAAGCTTCAATAAAAAGAGTTTTATTGTGAATAAATGTTGTATTGTTATACATTTATGTTGCACAGAATTTTATTTCTTATCTTTTAAATTATAGAATCTAATTTGGACGTTTTTCTTAAGTTATTTCAAATAAAACCTAAGAATGTTGTCAGTGAGGTTGGTCTGCACCTGCGGAAATCCACCATCAGCTCCTCAACGTTTTCACTTAAAGCAGAAAATCATCATAATTAACAAAAATAAATGCTTGAAAACATTAATCTGTGTGAAATAAATCTATTTGTGTTTCTCTTAGTGAAATGTGTTACTGAAAAAAACCTAAATATTTAATAACTTAATGTATTCAATAGGTTTGTAATGCATTAAAACATTTTTCTTTTGGAGCTTTATGTTCCACCAACACTTTGCAGCTGTAGAATAAAAGATAAAATTATAAAAAACTATTTTCTCGTTTCTTTGAAAAATCCAGTTCTCTCCATAACACAGCAGAGGAGCTCAACCCACTGATGAAGACAGCAGAGATTTTATTGAATTAAAATAAAATGTAACTTGTTTTATTTTAAATGACATAAATTGGACCTGTTTGTACATTGAGACATTACTATATAAATAAACTGAATCGGAATGAAGGTGTCAATGTCACATTTATTAAAGAATGACTTAGGCTGTAAATTTATACATAGAAAACATAAAACTGATAAAAAATTTTATGTACAATGTTGAGCCATGGAATATGATCCAGAATCATTTCTGACATCCCAAAAAATCGGTAGCAAGTAAGAAAATCTTCTTTCTAGGACAAACACAGACTTTGAAACCATTTAATTGTAAATATGTGAAATTTGATTAACTATCTCTAAACCTTCTCTTTTGCTCTTTCAGATTTAAAGAACCCATCAGTAATAGCAGCAATTTTAGATGTAGCTGCTGTGATAATTGTTATATATACTGGTAAAAAAACATCCTTAAGAAACATCGAGACATTCATGACAGTCTTCAAACTGAGCAGGAAGTGAAGGTGAGACGTAACCTTGATGATCTTCTTTTGTTTTTATCTTAATATCACTATTATGCAGTTGTAGATCTTTCTGGGTTGATGATTTGTTCACATTTATTCTGTTAAATAATAAAGTCAATGTCAGAATCAATTTTATGGTTGAATGCAAAATAAACGAGTAAACAAAATAAATTAATCAAGTGGTAGGTTATCTTTCCTGCAACAGTCTTGTTGCCTCCTGAAAATACATTCAAATAAACTTCTGTTTTTCAGTCTAACGTGTCACAGGTTGTTGCTCCTGTTCAGGGTTGATTAACCAGCTTCCTGTCATGCCTGCAGTTTCAGATTAAAGGGTTCAGTCAAGTTAAGCTTAAAATAAAATAAAAAGAAAACAATTAAATATGTGTTACACTTTACTGCTGATAAAGTGCCGACCAGTGATGAAACAAAATCCACAATCCTGACTGGCTAATGGTGAACATAAATGGCAAAAAGATCAAACTATTTTGTTGAAACAAATTATTTTACTGATGATTGTCTGACTCAGTATGCAGTTTAATTTAAGGAATAATCAGGGTTTTTTGCAAAGTATTTCAAAGTAAAAGGTCAGCAGAGCAGCAAGAAAAGAAAATGAAAAGGGAAAAATAAATAGTTTTACAATTAGCATTTTTTCTAAAAGTGCTTATGATAACAATAACTTAGCTAATATATTTATATTTTTCCAGAGAGTGTCCATTACACATATTGTCTGTTATTTTCTTCTTTGATTCAACTTTTGTTGCTGATACAATTAAACTGTACATTTAACTTACAGGTTTTTTATTAACAATGCAAGAAATCATTACTTCTCTGATTGGATGATTTCAAGTAATAAGTGAGAGTGACATATTATTTATGATGTCAGATTGTATTACTTGTGTCTAAAAGTGTTCTGCAGCCACAGCTTCACTTCTCTTATTTTAACACCTGGATTAAAATATATATAAAGGAAATGAGTTAGTAGAATGCTGCATTTACAAAAACTACAGTGCCACCTTGTGGCCGAAACATGTATTGCTTCTTCTAAGCCAAATGCTTGTGGTTGTGATACTTCTGCATCATTTTCTATTCAACAAAAATCTATTTTTCATGACAAGAAAAGGTTTATTTCCTGGACCTGATTTGTTCTCTATCTTTTGAAACTTCACTGTGAGTCCAGAACTTTAAGAGAAAATAATCAGCTGCTATTGAAAGTCATTCGGACTCGACTTGAGAGAAAAGGAGATGGTGGTTTCGCCGTTGCTGCTCCTGTTCTCTGGAATAAACTACCTTCCCAGGTTAGATCTGCCCAGTCTGGGTCATTTTAAATCGCTTCCTAAAAATTATTTTTATTTGTTGGCATTTAATTGAGACCTAATACTGTAACTTTTCTGTTGTGATGTTTTGTTTTTATTTTATTTACTTATTACATTACAATAATATTAATATTATTGTAATGTTATTTTGTCTCTTTCTCTTTTGATCAACTTATTCTATTGTGTAATTGTTTTTGTACAGCACTTTGGTTCAGTTTTCAACCTGTTTTTAAAAGTGCAACATGAATAAATTAATGCAAACAAACAGCATGATAATGACAATTTGCCTCATCATCCAACACTGAGGCAAAACAATTCTCCAACAAGTCCTACATCAAGTCGGTATTAAATTATGTTCTTAAACAATAATGTCAAGAATTTGCATCATTGTGGTAAATTTTTATAGCATAAAAATATACGGAGAGAATTTTAATACTGTTTATTTTTCTTTTATTGTAGGAGGAGTTGAGTTGTGAGAAGGAAATGGAATAATAGAATAACCACATCAAGCATAACTTTACAACTTTCATTTCTGTTTCATTTAAGAATAACATTTAGATACGGGTGAAACATTCACATGCTTTCTGGGTGTCTCGGCTTTTTAATGGAGCCGAGAACAAAAACTGATTATGAAACCGCTTCTACTTCCTGTTAAAGCCCAAATAATAATGCAAAAAAATAAAATAAAACACAGAGAAAAGTTTTCAGAAATTTTTATTTTTCATTCTTCATTTAGGTAAAAACCGATATAAATACTGCAGATTTCCACTTAGTTTAAACAAAAAATCTGCAGATCTTTGAATATTTACACATCCTAATATTATGACCAAATCCCAGCTGTCGAAGGCATTTAAAAACTTTCTATTTGTTCTTATTAACAAAGATGTAATGTGACCAAATGCATAAACTTTATGCATTAATAAAATCAAACTAAAGCAACATTTACATTAACCTACAAGGATAATTTATTTATTAGGTCATCTTTAGATAAAAATATGTGAAATTAATTAATTTTGTTGCGTTGCAGTTATAAAAAGTGATCAGATTTTCTGCCTTTACATTTCTTCATCCAACTATAAAGTTCTCATCCTATGAAGACGTTTCAGACAAACTAAAAATTTATTAAAGAAAGAATCTAATCAGTTGATGCAGGTCAGGGATATTTATGTGATGCAATCATGTAGATGGACGTCGTGACAACGGCTACAGACACAGCAAGGACAGTGACCATAAATATGGCATTTTTACGTTTCTTTATACCTAAAGGGCAAAAAGAACAAAGAGTTATTTGGTTTGATTCGCATTAAAGAAAAGCAGTTCAAATAAAAACATCACAAAGACTCTACAATATCATGTAATTTTGTTTTATGATCTAACTTCAACTCTTCACAACAAACCAGTGATAAAGTGTAAAATGAAGCTCCTCTAATAGCTAATTTTGACAATGTCACTTATCCGAAACATCATCAGTGACCCCTCACACCCCCACCATGGACTGTTCTCCCTGCTGCCCTCTGGAAAGAGGTTCTGCAGCATCCGGTGCAGGTCCACCAGGTTCTGAAACAGCTTTTTCCCACTTGCCATCAGACTGCTGAACTCTTAACTGGACTGCACTCAAAATCTGGTCTCCACTTTATACCTTGCACATGTACAGAGCTAAATAACTTCTATTTTACTGTCAGTCCTGCACTTTATATTTTATATTTAGATTTATATTCATATTTTATACTGTATTTTATTTTATTCTGGAGTAACCTCACAACATTGGAAGCTCAAAACACTGTCCTGAGCCGTATGCAACGAAATTTCGTTCTGTATACACCCTGTGCATGCAAAATGACAATAAAGTCAGTCTAAGTCTAAGTCTTATCACTTCTTTTAGAAATATCTATTTTTCACACATCTGCGTTTCTTTCACTTCTCTCAACTCCAAGTGTGTTTGATGCTACAAATCTCAAGTTTTGCTCCTTCTTGATCAACATTCTTAACTGGATTGAGATTGAAATCAGCTTTGTAAGAACTTTTTAAGTCAAATTGTAATTATTATTAACTCTTTGCACATTTTAGTAAAGTACTGAAGTGAGACAGAAGAAAAAAACATCGTAATTAATGACAAATTTGTGGTTTCTGCCATATTTACCTTCAACCAGAGATCGCAGGAACGCGTTCTGAAAGAACAGAAAACTGAGTGAGTAAAGTCATCACTCCACTGCACATTATTACATTGAAAAACATCAGAGACAAATATATTTACCCTGGAAATTGGAATGCCGAGAAACCTCTGGATTTCATGCCATGATATGTCATTACGGTTACAGTTGAGGATTTTACTCTGATAGAAAAAGTAATCCACGGTGAGGCGGACGTTCTGGTGCTGCACCTGCCTCCTGCTTTCAGCTGTGATGTGGTTGGGGTTGAATGTGTGATGCATCACCACCAGAATGACGGGTTTATTATCTGAAAACACAGAAAACATGAACATGAAACACTTTTTAAATAACATTGTACTGTAGTTCCTTACAGACAGTTTTACTAGATAAATTTAACCCAGATTAGATACATTTTCACTCATTTGATGAGTTGGATAATTTTGTTGTCATGCAGTCACATGAAATTGGAAAACGTATTACAAATTTTTGTTTTTTCCTACTTTTTAAAATGTTTCAGATCAAGTAAATTTAGAATTAGAAAAAGAAACCCTGAGTAAATACAAAAATACATTTTTAATAATTTTACTTATTAATTCAACCTCACCCTTGTTTGCAGTATTAATTTAGCCACACTGAAGGGTTTTTAGGATGAAGTGCTGCTTTAAAGCCATGTCACATTATCTCAATTAGATTTAAGACTGTACTTTGACTAGGCCACTCCTTTTTTCTCTTTCTTGAGCCACTAACAGATGGAACTTCTGGTGGTTTTTTGGTTCATTTATCTTCTGTGTAAATCAAGTCTGCTTTAGCATAAGGTCACAAACTGATGAGTGAATATTTTCCATTAATGTGAAGCAGTCTTACTCGGAGCCTTGCTGAGAGCCTCTCTGATGTCTGTCTGGACGCGTGAAGCGACTGGACAGATCACCAGGACGTAGTCACAGTCTGTAGGAGAGTAAGCTTCAACTTGGCCCGCGCTCCTCAGCTTGTCAACGATGGAGTGATGAGCCTCGTTGGTTTTACCTGCTACTAAGACGTAAAACCTTCTCCCCAAGCCTAAACATCAACAGAAACAAGATTCAGTTAGAACCAACACTGATTAACACCAACTTTTTATGGTACTTTAAATTGTTTTTGTGTTTTTCACTGTTTGTACTCCAGAGCTGCAATGATTTCTTACCAAAAGTGGATTATGAAATAAGTTTGCAAACAAGAGAATTTCAAGAAACAAATAAGAAATAAATTTATCTTCAACCTTGCACCATCTCTGAGCTGCATAAGGCAAACAGCTAAGAATTTGTTGAGCTCAATTGATATTAAGTTTGCTGTGTGGAGACAGGGCGTTTTCCTCCTTGCATAATATTCCTAGCTAATCCATGTCTGCAAAAACACAGAAACAAACCATTAAAGAGCAAACCTTTAATCTTAATTAAACACCATTTCAGGGCTCGTTTCTGTTTGTGCTTCACTGATCTACTCATGCACTGAATCAAAGGGGAACTGAAACAAACGTGTGATTCTTCTTTGTATTTCTGCACCCATCCACAGCTTTCTAAATGTTTTATAATTTCCCTAAACTTCTGCTAATATCACAGATCAGCTTCAGTTTTCAATTATTGCTCAATTAGAAAGCAATAATCCAGTGAATACAAGCTTTTGTTTGCACTGACCTTCTATCCAGAGGATAGAAACTAAATTAAAGACGTTTTAAATATGTACTGTGAAAAACATCAGCAGGTCATAATCATATTTATAGAATACTTCTTCAGACATTTGTTATTTTTCCTAAATGAAGCTTTTCTGTTCAGTTTGAGGTAATCCAATCATCTGTTTCAGCTGCTAAACTGAATACAGAATACTCAGTCATATCTACAGGTTGGATATTTATTTAAAAGTTCCTCGGTTTTTACAGCCGCCGCTCTGTGTGAACCTGCTGCCTGCTGTGGCTGAAAACTAAAGAGCTCAAACCCTGAAACCAAAAAACGGCAGAAGCCTCCAAAACAGGAAGGAAGCTGCACAGTCATTCATAACAACCTTGACACTTGCGTGTGTTTTGTTCCACCAACAGACGGTCGTTATTTGTATAAAACGTTGTGTGTTGCCCCTGTTCTGAGTTTAATCTGTAAACTAGATCTCCTCACCAGTTTCACGCTGCTGGGACATGTTTCTGGGTAAACAGAAACAGACAAAGTGTCAGTCAGAACTGTTTGACATTTGAAAATGAAAATATGAACATGCATAAGAAACTAAGTACGTCATTACAATCAAAGTACAACCAGCTGCTCTGCACATACATTCACTGAGTCAAACCAGCAGAAAATACCTTCCAGTGGTTCCTCTTTGAAGCATCCAAGACTCAGAACCCCGGATGAGGATTACCCTAAACTATTACAGATATTTACCTAATAAGCAGCCTGATTGTTTCTTGTTTTTCTGATTCGTCCTCACTGAAATAAAGCTAAATCTCCAACCTGTTAGAGAAGCACTTTTACTTTCACTTTGACCAGGCATGTCTTCTAAGTAACTAGAAAGGCAGAGGAGCTGCTTGGGCGGGCAGACCGAGTGTGACAGATAAGAAACAGGAAGTTAGTCTGCTGTACAGTGAAGTGGAAATTACGTGTTAAGATGTGATGAAATCCCCGGGTCTAAAAATATTCTCGGGGATTTCTCTGAGGAGAACATTTTTAGAAAAAGGAAAGCAGCAGGGAAGACTAAAATAGTTATGACAGAATATGCTGGTTGATTTTTAATTCTTTACATCCACCATAAGTTGTTTTTCTAATATTCTTCTTCATCAGTTTAATACAATAAAAAAAATGTTATTTTAAACACGGCAGCAAAGTAAGAGCAGGTTCTGCAGAGAAGCATCTGAGAACCATGACCTCTGTGCTGCTCACTGCTGCTGCTGTCGTCATGATGCATGATCACTTTCACAAACCTTCTCAACATAAACACCACATGAAGTTCTTTTTTTTCACAAGTTCAGCCATTTAATGTTTTTCCCATCATGATTTGTGCTGTAGGGTTTGCATCTCTCTTGCAAATGTGCTACAGTGAAATAAGAAAGCAATGTGGAAAACAGAAGAAGAATGAAACCTAAGACAGAATGCATATCTAGAAAATTAACAGTATCTTGAATTTATATCTTAAAGGTGACCTATTGTGCTTCCTTGAACAGGTTAGGATGGGCTCACACAAAACATGTTCATTACACTTTTTGCACAAAATCATTCTTAGATGAGGAGATTTTAATCTGCTCAGTTCTGCCTATTTTCTGCTGTTTTAGGGCCTCTGTCACTTTAAATCCAAATATGCTTCTGCTGGCCACACCCCCCAACTCAGCATTTACACTCACACATGAAAATAACAGCAAACAGATGCACAATAATGCAACCGTACATCTTTGAAAAGCAGAACTAGACCCTTTGCACAACCAACAAGAAGCAGGAAGTGGTTTCTGAATGGTGAGTCAACAACAACCTGCTTGTTTTATTCCAGCAGCCATTGTACAGCACATATGGAAGTGAAAATCAGCTGACCAAACATCCTAGAGCTCAGACTTGGGTTGCTAGGTAACAATTTGGGCTTTGCTAGGGTTGCTAGGTAACGGGCTGGGACATTACATTTGGAAGGGTTTTGAAACGGCTCATTTTCCAGACACCAAAAAACAACTTATTGCAAAAAATGACTGTTTTTTTTTTAAAGTGCTTAGGCTGTCTTTATAAGCAGGAAAAAACCCAAATCAAAGTACAAAAACAAGCAAAATGTGAATTTTGCAGAATATGGCCCATTTAAGAAAGAGGATCTGAGAGATGCTTTTTCCTTCAGTCCAACATCAAGTTTTCTGCTAGTGATCCAAATTATCTGTCCATAATTTATTAAACCAACATGAGTTCTGAAAAGAAAAATAGTTTTTATTTGACAAGTTTTAGGTCAAAATAAACATAACGGTTTAATATAAAAGTGCTTTACACAGACAGAAAATGATGAGACAGGATAGTTCTTGATTTTCTCCTCGTTCTTACATTTACAGTGTTTCCTTAGCTACTGACAAAGTTTTCTATAGTTTGTCTTAGCTTCTTCAGTTAAATTGAATAAAAACATATATATAGAGATGAAATATATAAACATCCATTATCTAAATCTGCTTATTCTTGCAGGATTGGGAGTGGAGTCCATCACATGGTCATACAGATATAATAAACAGCCATGCATGCAAATACCCACAACTAAGGCTAATTTTGCGGAAAACCACTTGACATGAAAGTCTGGTGGTTTGTGAAGAACTAAACTAAAACTCATAATTCAGTTTTTTTTTTTTTTTTCATAATTTGGACTTTAATTTTCTGAGATCAAACGTCAAAATTCAGAGATGAAAAGTAATAATTCTTAGCTTGAAGTCAGAATGTATTTCTCTTTTTTGTTTCCGGTAAACTTAATCCTCCTCGTAGGGTTTGCATTGCGGTATTTCCCGCAGGCCTTGAACGCAGCAGCAGATGCGGGTCTTATTTGTTCTCTCCAGCAGGAGGAGGGCGTTCCGCTCAACAACACACGCATCCAGTGGCTGCTATATTTCTACGTGTGAGTGCGCTGGTCCATATGTAGGTGCAGCCACAGCTTTAGGTTTTCTCCGTGTTCATCCAGGGACCGGGCCTGTCCTTGATGTTAGCCCGCCTGGCGGCTGCTCTGCCGGGGAAAAGGCGACAGAGGAGGCCGGGCTGGAAGACATGGAGGCTGGCCGTCCTTGCAGAGGGACTGGGCTGTAGGACGGTAGGCTCTCTGGTATTTCTAACCCCGTTAAGAAACAATGAAAGGCGGTCAGGAGTGGCGCCTCAGTATGGGGGGGAAACGCTTATCGGATATCTGACACAAGCTCTGCTTTACTCGTTTTCGTCGTCTGAAATCCAAATCTTTTTGTTTTTTTCTCTCTTTTATCCTCCCTGACACAGATGGTGGTGACCAGAGATCATTTTTTATTATCAGCTTTGCAAAAATGGCTCTCTTTTTTTTTTTGCAGGTTTAGTGTAAAGCGTCATACTATTCACTTTTTTAAATTTAAAAAGAATTTTTTTTTTTTACAATTTTCTTTTACATTTTAATCTTAGTTTTGTTGAAACGGAGCAGACTGGCCTCATATGCGGACATCCGTCACAAACAGCTCACATGTCAGATGGGATGCAAATGCAGAGTGTAAACACAACAGGAGCTGAAAGTGAATCATCAGGCTTTCATCATTCATCACAACTTTTTTCTGAAAGAAATATTATGCCTTCTTTACTCTACTAAATTTACATACAAATACAATTTCCGAAATACTAAAAAAATTAAATATTCTGAGGGAATAATTTGACAAATGAACTTATATAACAATGAATAGTGTGGATTTTCTAAATCTTTCTACACCTCCTTAGTGTCATTCAGCACTCCTTTTGAAATGCAGATTTTGTTTCAATAGAAATTGGATTTTAAATCAAGATGATTCTCAGTTTAAATGTATATCATGACAAATCAAATGTCAAGACATTAAAACATTTATTCTTTTTATTCTATTTTGTAATTAAATATTTTACAAACGTTGCATATTGTCATTTTTTTATATATAAAGTTGCACAGGTGCACCACAATCCTGGTAATCACATGGGGATGGTTAATGACAATGTTAATAATTTAGGGGTTGTTTGTTTTAAATTATTTAAAGATTGAAAGAAAAATAGTTGATTAATTTATTCGAGTCAGTTTCTTGTTCATAAAAGAATGTATTTGCAATAATACAATAATAGGACCATTATATCCTATTGTAATCGTAATTATATGTAAAATGTATTATCAATATTATTAAAATACTTCCAATATGTTTGTAGCCTAACTTTTGACATTAAACCTAAGGAATACTGTTCAATAAAGGCAACTAATTCCTAAAACTATATATTTTTAAAGACATTTATGTCTTTTATAATTCCGATCATAATAACAAGTGAAGCAGGACTTTTAAATTACTTGGATAAATGGAGATTGAACCTTTCATTTATCAGCAGGAGCAGCACTGTTTACAGATGGAGATCCTCAGGGTCCCGTCCTTGGACTTGATTTATTTTGTTAAATGTTCTTTTCAACTGTTTCAACTTGATTCTTTTCTTTCTTTATTCATTATTTAATTAATATTTGTTTTTATTATTACTGTTTGTTTGTGGGTGCCATGAATTTTCATGGAACTATATTTTATAAGGTACTAACTAAATAAAATTGACATTAAAAAAAAAGTATTCCTATTTTATTGAGTTTTCTTTTTGTTTCCAGACTGTATATTCTCTCTCAATAATGTTTCATTATTATTTAATGGTTCACAATTCAAAGTACATTTCCTGCCATATTTTGGGTAATAACAATTGAAGTCCATGAATGTTTCTTCCATTATTTCTGTTTGCAGTGCTGATTTCTTCAGTGGAGCAGTTGGCTCTCGTAGTATGGACCCCGCCCACATCGGAGGGGATATGTCACCTTTGTATGTGCCGAGGAAAAGGAAACCTGTCCAATCACAAGCCAGAAGTTCACCTCCATGTCCAGGTAGAGCGATAAGAAGGAATTTATTTTTATATTCCTACATTTTGTCCAGCTAACTGAACTTATTTTGATTTTTAACATCAGCTGTTCAAAGATTTCCTGACAGACAAGGTGAACTAAATACGTTTGAAAATCCAGAGGTAAGAAAGACAAACGATTGGATCACATTGTTTTTTCTATGTTATCTTATTTATGTTGAAAGTTCTGATTTATGAGTTTGTACGACTGTTCAGGCTTCATCCTCACAGTTCTGTTTGTTTGTTGCAGGATGCAGAGACTCAAGATCAAAACAATGTAAAGATGAAAAGAACTTGCAGCAAAAAAAGGCAAGACCTTTGAAATATAGCCAGATAGCAAATACAAGTGAATTTTTTGCAAGTATATATTTTTTAAATGACACGGATTATATTAATTACTCATCATCTAATTCAGCCAATGTTACTAAAAGTACTCACATTTATCTGGTTACAAACTGAGCACCAATTGAGGAGCCATGTCTGAACACATCAGGTGTATTTTTCTCATATCATAATATGTGCTTGAAAAATTCTGGGTACAGAATATATCACAGGTGGAGAAAGTGAGAAGATATAAAAATACTTAATTTAATTAGCTTATTTAATATATTTACATGAATAATAATTGTTTTTGCTTCCATTTGCGTCTCTACTGCTTCTAAAAATAGCTCAACCTGTTACCTAGCAACTCCAGCGGAACTCCAGTATGTTGCCTAGCAACCCTAGCAGAGTTCCAGCATATTTGCTCAGCTGGTTTTACTGCTGTATGCACAGTACAATGGCCGCTGGTCATGACAAGTGTTTTCTTGACTTATTCCGAAACCACTTGCTGCATTTTTGTTGGTTGTGCAGGAGGCTCCAATTCTGCTTTTCAAAGATGTACAGTTGCATAATAACACATTGGTTTGTAAATGTTGAGTTGGGGGGGCGTGGCCAGCAGCAGCTTATTTGGATTTAAAGTGAAAGTGACAGCTCATTCTGAAAGGAGCTCAAATTAGGCAAAACTGAGTGGACTAAGATGTCATTATCTAAGAATTATTTTGTGCACAAAAGTAATATAATGTTTTGTATATACCAATAGACATTTCCTAACCTGTTCAAGGAGGCATAATATGTCACCTTTTACAAAAAAAAGAGAAAGCATGACATTGTGACAGGTTTGTAGAATATTTATTTTGTTTTCATACCAGGTATGAAGACCTGCAGAATGTTTCCTTGGGATCTGTGGATTATACGACCACCAGCTGCTCTGTGATGTCGTCAGGTGGCCTGGCCAACGGCTCGGATGAAAGATCCGTAAACATGCCTCCAAGAGAGATGGGGAAGGACGTTTGGCCTGAAGGATCGGAGGCGAGTCGGGAGCAGCCGCAGCCTGAGGAACAGACCTGGAGCTCCAGCAGGGAGCGAGGCACTGAAGCCTGGACTCCAGGCAGGGAAGAACCCCAAACATGGATTCCTGACAGAGATAGAGGCCATCAGGCTTGGCTCACGAGCCAGGAGCAAGGTCCCGAGTCTGGATGGGGGGCGGGGAGAAACCAAAGCCAGGATCAGGCCTGGAATGGTGGAAGGGATCCAGGAACAGACGGATCCTCCGGCAGACCAGAGCAAAGGTGGGGAAACAGCCGAAGCCAGGATGAGCAAGTCTGGAGCGACTCAAACAGGGAACGAGGAAACATCTGGAGACCCGGTAATCACTGGAATATGTTTCTCATATGACACAAGAGCTAGCTTGTTACATAAGGTAGCTCAATGTTATTTTCTTATTATATTTCAAAGACATGAACATGAAGAAGGTCCAGAGAGCAGAAGTGGAGCCAGGCCTTGCTGTAAATAACTTCCTTCCACCACCAGAGGGCAGCATGTCCTGTAGGTCTCCGTCCTGTCCAACAGGTTTAACTTTTTACAGAACAAAAGTCTGATTTGGATTCAGCTGAGAACACATTACATTATAAATTTGATGCAGTAATAAAGAAACTTATTTCATGTATCTCAATTTTAGATGCAGTCAGTGTTAGTAGGAGCTCAACTGTCCAAATGAATGAAGATCAGAAACCCATCATTCTTCCAATCAAGAAGGAACCTCCAACCTACCCTCCAGGTGAGAACAGCTTCATTAAAAATAATCTAATTTTTGGTTTTTTGATTAGTATTAAAACTAAATATCACCTGCACATTCAAGTTGCACTGGATCAAGGAAGTAGTCCTGCAGTTTGAGAAATAAACTTGATCATTAAGTGTTGTAAGTGTGTAAAATTATCCAAAACGTTAATACTGTGCATTCATTAGATAATCTGTTAGTTTGGTATTCAGATATTTACGTCTCTGATAGTAAGACTTTATTGTTATTCTTGCTGTGCTCCGTCTCCAGGAAGCCAAGAGGAGCGCTGGCAGCTCCAGATTGTGGCCAAAGGGAGAGTGACGTGTCCCAAATGTAAAAGTGTGAGCAGGAAAACTGTGGAGGGGCTGAAGAAACACATGGAGAACTGCAGACTGGTGAGGCTTCAAACACCACCCTGAAAATTTTATATTATAAATATCATATATATTACATTTATATTCATTCACTTCAAACTGTGTCCCATTCCAACTGAAAAATTCAGTGAATTTTATTGGGATTTCATGTGATACAACAAGAGTAGATCATAACTGTGAGAAAGATGAGAATGAAAAGGATGTAATTTCTGCAAATAGAAATCTGAAATGTGTGGTGTGCATTTGTACTTTTGAAACAAAACATTGCAGGAATTATTCACACCCATGGCAGATTTAAAATTAAAATGATTTTTCACTAAACCAAGAAGTTTACTGATGGGAAATGAGGCGGGCATCTCTCAAAATAAAATTATTACTATTTTACAAGTATTTAATATATGGCAGTGACTTTAACAGACTGATTTTAATTAATTACATAGATGTTAGTTTTTTTGTTTATTCTTTCCACATACTTACACATTTCTAAATCTTTGCACAAGCAATATCTATAAATAGCAATTCAGGATTGAACAGAAGTTTGTGGGATGTTGAGATGATTTTCTAACTTCACCCTTCTTTACATTTTTCCACTTTGCTGCCCTGACCGCTGATGATTTTTAATAAATAATGTTCTCTGACAAACCACTGAAGTCTTTGCAGAAATGTATGAGACACCTTTCAGGGTTTTTTTTTATTATTGTCCTTCCACTTTAACATGATGCACCAATTTATGTTGGTCTACCATATACAATCTCAGTAAAACACACTCCTAAGTATTTATTAAGATCATGTGGGGTATAACCACATTTATGCCTTGTTTAAGTACTTGGTGTAAAGTATTAAGTTTGTTAAAAGTGTCTTGTCAATCTGCAGCAACCTTTTACCTGTCAGCACTGCGGGAAGCAGCTTAAATCCTCCACAGGGATGAAGTATCACATCATGGCTGACCACAGCAACCTGGTAAGATCATTATTTATGTCCCCTTTATTTCTGTTGCAGTGTTAGCAGGGATGCTAGCAGTGCATAACACACAACTTTCCAATAGTAAAACCTGATGTTTTCTTGATTTATTGTGTATTTTAGGCCTCCAAAGTATACTGTCCATTGTAAAGTAAAACTGTTACTGTTCTGTTGCTCAAAAAATAGCATTTTGTTTCATCTGCGGCAGTTTTAAATGTTTGATTTAATCCTTTATAATGCGTACATCATGTGCAACAGGTGTTATTTATAAGTGTGCTGTAATATCTGCAATGCCAGAATCCTGACATTAACTTTTCTAATCTTGAAAGCCATCAGCTGATGACACCAAGGGCCTTGACGACCGCGCCATCAAAGACAAACTGCGTAAAATCCTGAAGAGACTCGGCAAACTGAAATGCTCTAAAGAAGTGAGGTGTTGATCACATTGCAGTTTGGTCTGTTTTAAAACCATAAAAGACTCACAAATACCTTTTATTCCCCAGGGCTGCACTGCTGCCTTCACCAGCATCATGGGCTATGTGTACCACATGAAGAAGTGTGGGAAGGAAGAGTCTGAGCTGGAGAAGTTGCTGCTGAATTGCTCCCATTGTGGGAAAGCATACAAATCCAAGGCTGGTCTGGAGTACCACCTGAAATCAGAGCATGCTCCTGTAAGTTGCCTTTACACATTTACAGTAATTTGTCACTTCTAGTAATTAGCTAGAAACCTACTGCTAATGTTGCATTTTGATCAAGACTTCCATTCGTTCCTTCCAGACGCCCCAGAAGCCTGAAGAGGACGAGGCCCTGAAGGCCCAGAGGGAGGCTAACCCAGAGCGGACGTCCAGCGGCAGAGTGCAGCGCGCCTCTGCACAGGTGGCCAACTTCCACCTGGCTGAGATCGCCAACAATGAACTGCCAAAGGACTGGCCCAAGAGGAAGTTTCAGTCAGACCTTGTGCCTGACGATAAGAAGGCATGAAGAATGTTACTGATCACAAAAATTGGTTTTATGGAAACTCCTAGGCTTTTAATTTTTTCATTTTGTTGCCATTTCCAGTTGAAATACGCCCGACCAGGCCTGCCGGCATTCAGCCAAGAGGTGCTGAGGAAGTGGAAGAATGAGGTGAAGCTGCAGAGGAAAGTTCACTGTCCCAACCAGGTAGGACACACTTTTATTTGACGTTTACCGGAATTACATTTTAAACCTGAACAGTTAATCTGATTTAAAATGAAGTTGATGATTTATTTGCAATCTATTTCGAGCTGCTGTTAGGTACTGCCAGCCTTGACATGCCTTATAGCGTGAACCAGACAATAGAAAGCGTTTACAGGGGCAACAGCATCAAATAGTTTTCTGAGTATACTTTGCGTGTTTTACAGACATTGTATCTCATATTAAAGTCATGGGTTAATTTCGCATGTGGTGTTTTTTTTAATTATTATTGGATTTTTATTAATTTAAACTCAAAGTTCCTCCATCCATAGAAATATCACCATGAAGTTATAGCAGACTTTTGGATTTACACTTCTAAAATGCTTTTTTTTTTCTACTTTATCTATACCAACTTAAAAAAATACATTGTTTCAGTATCAATAAAGTGAAACTCATGTGATGTGTTGCGCTACATTCTTCCCTCAGGGTTGTGACTGCACATACACCAGTGTGTCTGGGCTGAAAGCTCACCTGGGATTGTGCACAAAGGTACATTATCTGTTCTGTGTCTAGAAAGATCATTTCCAGAAAATTCAGTTAAATCTTGGAACAAATGAAATATATCAAACCAACATATTTTTCTGCATTTTCTGTTTTCTATATCCTTAAATAAAAACATAAACTCTGAATTAAAAAGTAATAGGTGTAAGAGCAATTGTTTAGCGTATTTAATAATTTATATATGTGAAAATATTCTTACTTTAAGGTTTGTTTTGTCCTTTTTCAGGGTGAATTTGAGGCTGGAAAATACAGATGTTTGATCTGCAACAAGGAGTTTAATTCTGAAAGTGGAGTGAAATATCACATAAACTCAGTCCACTCACAGGTAATAATAAATTACCAAGTTTCTTGCTTTGGATATGCTTCTTTTGTTCCGTTACGGTCACGCTTTATGCTGATGACTCCATTGTATTAATTTATTCTATTATATTTGTTAATAGGCTCAGAAAGGTACAGAAAATATTTTATTTCTGAATAAAACTTTATGGTCATGTACATATTTATATTTTTGAGAATTAGTTTGGGAAAATAATATGTATCTTGGTTCTTGAAGAAAAGCAGTTCTTCTAGGTAGACTGTTCACTGCAAGAAGCAGATGACATAATATAAAATCCAATAAACTGAGAAGCTTTAGTGATGCAAATTTTCAACAGAGTTAATCTAAAGTTGATCATATCAATGAGCCAACCAGCCATTTTCTTAAAATCTGAGTGTTTTATGGATTAAGAAGACCGGTCATCTTTCCATAATATAAATTGCAAAATCTTAAATAATAAGGTGAATTTAAAAATAGCATCATTAAATTTTTACATTATTTTGTGTCAGCTGTATAACTGAATAAATAGAAAGTTGTGGCCACAAACAGAAAGATGTTCATACATAAATACCGTTTGGTTCCTCCTAAAGGAATGTTACAACTTTGCGCATTAACTCACCACAGATAAAAAAATAAATAAAAAATTAACGTTTATAGACACAATGATTTTTTTGCTATTTTACATTTTTTTCAGCGTTAAGCTGAAAAAGCTGCTCCGTCACGCAGCTCGGGTGAATCAGCGCTATTAAAGTGAAACTTAAGGAACTTGTTTAGTGTTTCTATTTTAAAACAGAACCTCTTAAAGTGCATTTTGCATCCCGCACCGAACTCTGCTTGGACCGTTTCTCTTTGCCGTTCTGGGTTAGCCGCCATCTTTAATTTCTATAACAAAGGCTGGCTAAGGGTGACCATTGGTGCCCTCTGCTGGATGGCGGCCAAATTACAATACTATAAGAAGGCTTAAACGGATATTTAATCGATTGGAACTAATTTTAATCCAATAAAATATTAAATCAAATTGGATTCAAAATTTAAAATACTTTATTGATTCCAAATGGAAATTAAATGTTGTTGTAACTCATATTAATTCAGAATTCTTCAGACTTATTGTAGATAGTGATGTGATGATAGTCAACAGTTAATAGTAATTACTTCCATCCTTAGTTGCTTTACTTACCCATTTTATTTTCACTTATATCTTCGCTTTATGTCCTAACAGGACTGGTTTGTAACAAACAAAAAAGCCTCCAAGAAGTTTGAGAAGTTCCTCAAGAACCAACCAAAAGAGTCAGCCCATGCAAACAAGCACACTGTTGACCAGTACCACTACCACCACCTGCACCAACAGCAGCATCACCATTATCATCATCATCATCACCACCACCACCAGCAGCAGCCCCTGCAGCATCCACTGCAGCCTCTGTATCACCTGCAGCACCAAACCCAGTTTCTCCACCCGGAGCAGCAGAACCTCCACTCACAAGATGAGCCAGAGCTCCACTACACTTCCCTAGAACCTCCAGCGGGACCGGTGTGGTTGGACATGGACCGCAAGGAAGCCGTGCTGGGACCGGAACACATTGACATGCACATGGTGGACGCGATCAAATCAGAGGAGAACAGCGATGAGATAATGGAGCTCAAAGGGAGGATTAAGGGAGAAACGATAGGAGAAACCGGGATGGTGGATGGGAAACAGACGGACTGCTTCGGTTTCGGCAGCAGTGAGGTGGAAGCCAGGCTTCATGGCACGCAGCGCCAGATCGACCAGTGGAACCTGAAACGGCCTGACATTATGGAGCCACATGCTGATGCTGCAAAATGATGGAGAAATGCCTGATAGGATCCTGCATCAGCTGCTAAAATAAATGATGCAACAGACGGCTACTCCTACTAAAGATGAGACGACAACAGGAAGTGTAGTACAAATAAAACTTTGAGCTGATGAAGGACGTATAGCATGAAGTTGTGGACTTAACACTAAATGTAGTCACAACATTTATCTGGGCGTTTTCACCAGTTTTTAATTCTTTCTAATTCTTTTAAAACCTTCCTGTCTTTGTTGTTAACCGTAGAAGGTAAAGTCAGTTCTACACAACGTGAGAATGTCAGCATATTTTATTTGAGAACGTATTTTGTTCTCTCTGACAACACTGTATGCCTCATAAGTTTGATCTGTCTAACCTCATTTTGTTTTATTTACATCTGTGGCTTCATCAGATGAAAGACGGGAGAAATATTAAAGTAGCACCAACTCAGTAACTGTGTTTCTAAAAGTCAAATGCCTTTCTCTTATGTGTAAAATAGACTTTTCCAACCTTTTCATCCCCAACAAATGTGTTATACTTCTGTTTGTGTGGATCTTAATAACAAAAAAAAACACATTAAGTTTTAGTCTTCAATATTTTCAGTGTCAAAAGCACAAAAAGAGATTAAATATGATTGGTTTCTTCTACTCAAACTGATCCTAATATTATATGAAGTCTACAGCTACATAAAGTTCACACACAGCAGAAAATCTGTTATTTTAAACACAAATCGCAAAAACTTTTAGACTGCATGAATACATTTTGTCGACTGATGAAGGGGAAAAAGAATTTAAAATGTCCTGTTTGCAGATTTGTTATTGTCTCCTAATGTATTCCTGATATTGATAGATTAATGTCCATGTTCTCTGCGATTTACATCCACTGTTGTTAGACATGTTTATTTCAGTTATTTCTAGCTCTAATATTTAACAGATTTTTTTTCAGCTGATGAAATGTTAAGTAATGTATTTTCTTCTTGTTTTCTGCCTTTTGCACATTTTTTTTCAAACCAAACTAAAGAATCAAGTCTTGAATTAATTTGTTTTAAGAGCTTCCCACTGAGCATTTTAAATGTTTGTGAGGTGTTGCTTGTGTTTCAAAAAGACAAACCTATCATTTTGACTTTTACATATAACACATTCTCTGCAAAAAGTTAACTTTTTTCCCCCTCTTTCATTTTCAGTGACCTTCTGAATTTTTCATTTCAGATTGAATTCCAGATCTTGAAAACTCACATTTTGAAAGATATGGACCATGTTCTCTTTATTGTAACAACAAAAAAAATTCTAATGAGTTCCTGTGGTAAAGTGAAAAATAATTGTTCAAATTCTTATAGATATAAGGCAAACATTTGATTCTGATATTTAGTCATTTTAAGCCTAATTTATTAGGTGAAACTGTACAAATATAAGCCTAACCTTCTTCAAGTTGGCTATTTATTTAATCTTTGATATAAGCACCAGGAAAAAAAATTAAATAGCCCCTGAAATGGAAAATTTGACTTGGAAATTCCTCAAAATCCAACATGTCTGCCATATGTATCAAACTTTGCAACAGCAGTAGTAATAATGTGTTTGTTTATACTTTGAATATTTTTACTACAAATATGCTACTACAGAAATTACTTTTTACCTTTACTTGAGCAAAAATATATTCAAGAAGTGGGTAGGGACTTCAGAATAAGTGACTGAGGCTACTTGAGTACAACCTTTGGGCACCAGTGATGTGGAAACGAATTTCTTGTAATTCCACTTTGTCCTGACAGGGGGCGGTGTAGACCACCATACCTCTACAGTAACATGGCGGTCTGATGTAATGATATTGTAGGTCTGGTTGATCAGATTCAGCGGGACCGACGCTGGAGGTATTTGCAGATTTTTCTTTCTGACTAAATAGTAGGTAGTGTATCTTTTACGACGGTTTTCGCTCTGCGTAGTCCATCATCATCCACCTGTTTGTTCCCGAGAGCTGCGCTCGGGATTCGATCCCGTGCTGTTGGTGTCCGGTATCCCGAGTTTGGTACGAGGGATTCCAGGCTTTGCCACCGGGGTGGAAGTCCAAGACCCTCTCACGATTGGGTTTTAATGGTGGCAATCAGTGGTGATCACTGGTGATCTTCATTTCCGTAGTATCGAGGTGAAAGTAGCACCACACGCTACTACTATATTAGCCCGTTAGCTTAGCCGTGTGTGTTAGCCAAAATGCGAGGCTCAAAGGCGCTGACTTGCTAGGAAAACAACCGACTTTTATAACTGAAATAACTTTCTATTTTATTTATTTTGCGAATAAAAATGTACCGAAACAATGGGAAACTTGATACAAAACAGCGTGATGATTTTTATTTGTTAATTTCTTGTATGAACTCTGCTAATACTCAGTAAACGCAAAGTATAATTTTTTTCAATGAAGTCTGGTGTACATAGTGACAGTATATCTCCATAACGCCAGAGTTAGCGTCTGGTTCCTATCTTCAGTAAATGTCTATTTTATTGCTTTTCTCTGTCTGTACTGCATTTGATTAACTCTAAATTAGAATCTGAACTTGATAAACTATTATTAGTTTTATATATTTTTATATAGAGCTATTAAACCGCGAACTAGTCCTTTACTTTTACTGAATCAAATGCAATTTGGATTGAATATCTCCATTATATGTGTAGTGAATTGTTTTCTGCTTAAACTCATTGTAGTTATTTCCAATTGTTCTGAAAGTTTCTTAAAAACAAACTAAAAAAATAATGTAATATTACTGAATTATCATGCTCTCATCCAGTGTACAGTAAATCGAAGCTGAACAATGTCCCATAGATGACGGAGCTTATTGCAGGACAACCCTCACATAAATAACTTGGAGCCAATGGATCCCGATGACTCTGGACAAGGTTTGTTAAAGCACACCTGATATGTTTTAGACACATAAAGCGTTTAAAAACACAACTTTTCTTTCCAAAACAGTGTACATTTCTAATTTACTTCTATTGAAACACGCTATTTTGCACTCCTCGAACTGTTTTCACATTATAATCATGAAGGTTAATGCATTTTAATTAGATTTTAAGAAGCAGAAGCAAAAATATATATATGCTTTTTCAAGGGTTTTACAAATACACTCATTTATTGATCACGTAAAATTTGTCAGATGGATGGAGAATGTCTTGAACATAGTTTTGGGTCTTACCTCAGATCAAATATGTCATCAATGCTATATCAATATCTCAAATGACTGGAAAGCAACATTTGTTGGTTATTTCAAGTGTCATGAAATCATGCTTTTACTGGATTTTTAAAAAGTCTTAATTTGCTGATGCATAAAAAACATTTTCGAGAAAATTAAAGGTGTTTGTAATCCTTTACTGTCAAATTAGAACAGTTTGATTTCACAAACAAACAACATTTTGCTTCTGAGTTGTAGGGAAAGTTAATAAAAGGGATTTATTCTTTGCTAATTATGTTTGTTCTCTGACCCTGTAGCATAATCATTGTGTTTTACAATTGGAATGGGGCGTGAACACCATGATGGAAATGTCAGTTTTTCACAATTTTGCATGTGGAGTGCACACCGTTCAGATTTTTTTAATGTTATTTTTTGGAAAAATTGCTTTGCAAATCACTGTAAAATAATTCAACCTCTCCTTGCAGGGCTGGATACGCCATCACAGCAGGATATTTGTTTGTCTTATAGCTTAAGAGGACGACAACGAAAGAGAAATTCTAAATATGTTGATTTTGAAACCGATGACAAGGATATTGTTAAAAGGGTCAAACAGAAATCCTCTCGAAAGTCAGTGGGGAAAGGAGCAACCTCTCGAAAGACTCCCACAAAGCAGAGAAAAACTAAAACACCTGAACAACAGACCACAAATGGAGAAATAGAATCACCACAAACAATTCCTGCAGACTCTGTTGATACAGTAATAACTCCTAGAAAACCAAAAAGACCCAAGAAAACACAATCTGCAGAAACTGCCTCTGCTGCTGGGGACCTGCCGACTGGAAAAACTGGAGGCAGTGTTGTAGAAAATTCTGTTCAGCAGGAAAATGGGTCACTGAAGCCGAAAAGAAAGTATGTCAGAAAGAAGCCTAAAGAGGAAGTTAGAGACCCACCGGATGAAAAGGAACCAGATCCTCCTGCTGAACCTGAAGAGGAGGTCCAGTCAGGGGGCCGTCGCCAGAGAGGAGCTGCTAAAGCGTAGGTCACATGATGTCACTACGGTAGACACAGTTTTGCAGAAATATCCAAAACTCTTAGTGAACTCTTGAATTTATACATAACACTTTGGGGAAATTTATGAGAATTCAGGAAATTTGATGCAAAGTCTGCAAGGAACCATATCATCTACTAGCCATGTGGATTCTCAACTTGCAAATATGAAGTTCTATATTTTTCCAGTGACTCTACAGTGTTTAATACTCAACCAAAAATCTTCCAGGGCACTGAAGTACCTCCAGCTTTTAGCCAAAGAGGTTTTCTCTCATCCCAGAGATGAACTCGGCTCCAACCTGCACGAAGACGAAGAATCCGAACAGAAATCTTCCAAACAGACAAAAGGTACAGTGGATGTCTCCGTCAGATATTATAGCTTCTGTTTGACTAAAACCAAATTCATTTGTAATCAGTGTTGATGAAAAAACGGGTAAAAGAAACTAAAAAATGTGAATTAATGTGTGCATAAATAGAAAGTTTCGTTCCCAAAAAAAGCATATAAACGTGAAGAAAAAATGGCGACTTTGTGTGATGCTACATTTTGTGATTTTATGTTTGTGCTCAAGGTCGAAAGAGAAAACTTGATGACGTTGAGAAAGACTTTGTGCCAGATATAGAAGATGAAGAAGCCGACGAGGAAGAGGAATATCAAGAAGTGTCAGATGCTGAATCAGATTTTGGGGGACGAGAGAAATTTCTTCCAGTTTTTCACCAAGTAAGATGATGTTTAATATTTACTTTCATTAAATACACTGAGTTTGACATTGTAATTTTAATTGTTTAGATACCACTGACTCATTAGTTAATATTTATATGAATTTGACATTGAAATAAAATCAGAGATTGATAGTTTGTCTAAATATTGCTTACTGCTAATTTTACTTCATGGAAACAGATGAAGTGCTACAGTACTTTAATCAAATTTTTGTTGCTTAATAAACCTAAACTTAATTATCAATAAAATAATCTCTTTTGGTGAATTATGTGAAAAACTCATTTTGATTGTTTATGTTCCCCAGCAGAGGAGCCAAAATGGCAAACCTCACAACGGAATCGACTGTAGTATCATGAGAACAATTCTGGATTCTGCTGAGATGACAAAGAAATTGTAAGATTTTCTCACCATGTTTCAGACTTGAATGTTTTTACTTCAATCACAAAATGAGTAGAACATTTTTTTACTGATGCAGCTAGAAACAACATTTGTTTTTGTATATTTACTAAACTTGTTATTTTCGACCATGTTTCTGTGCTTTCAGCCGGGAAGAGAACTACAGCAGCTGGGTGTTTCCAGAATGGGTTCCTTCCTCTAACAACTGGGAGCCTGTACCAGAAAAGTAGATTATTTTCATCTGTTTGCTTTTTTAGCTGAATTATTTACTTGCAATAATAAAAAAACTAGTGGTGGAACTTAATTAAAAGTTTTAATCGAGTTAATTGCAGGGTCTGAAAATAATTAATTAATTAAATTGTCAAATAGACACACAATTTGTAGATGGTTTAATCAACCAACTGATTTGCAGATTATTCTGGACTGGAGTATTTTTTTATAATTATGCAGTGTTTATGCTGAAATTTTGCCCATATTGTACAATATTGTTATCTATTTATTTGATGTTATTGTATGTCACTTTGCTACTGCTGCCCAGAAATTTCCCCATTGTGGGACAATAAAGGATATTTTTGTTCTATTCAATTCTTTAAATTAATAATAATTAATTTATCATTTATTTATTATTTTTGAAAAGGAGCAACAAAAGCAAAGGATGTAGATTAGCAGTTCTTGTCAACAGCTGACGATGTGATCCAGACCATGTTAATGTGGAAATTGTCTCTTCTGCCTGGATTTTAAACTGTTAGCATGTCAGGACAGTCATTAAACTGTGTCATACAGCATTAGCCTTCGCTCAATCTAATTAATTGATTTTTCAGTGAATTAGAAAAATACCTTCCTCAAGAACTGGAGTCAGCTGCCTTCAAAGTGTCCAGAGACAATCTAAACCAGGAAGAGTCTCCTCTGCTAAGACTCAGCAGGTGAGACTGATGAACCTTTCCGTTTATTCAGTGGTTTAAGAGATGAAAGGTTGAGTGAATGTTGAGTTAAGCTAACTTGTTGCTGAACCTGTCAGGTTTGAGGCGATGGCAGCTCACCCGTGCCGCTGGGACATGTTTCTGTTTGCTGGTGGACCCGTCTGGGCCCTGGAGTGGTGTCCCACCCCGGACGGCGCTCCGGCCTCCCAGTACATCGCTCTGGCTTGCCATCGAGGGATGGACGACCTGCACTATGTGAACCAGACCTACTCAGAACCCGGACTGGTCCAGCTGTGGGACTGTGGCAAACTGGAGTACAACAAGAGGTAGATATAAAATATATACATCCAGACTGAACTAAAATCTATTTCCTTTTTCAGTCTTACCGTTCATTAAAAGTCCTCTGTAAATATAGACTGATTGATTATTCTTTGTGTAAATCCTGTGCAGACCAGACTCTCAGCCCTCCCTGGTTTACGGTTTGGCTCAGGACAAAGGCTTCATCTGGCAGTTAAAGTGGTGTCCAGCAGGAGGCTGGGAGCTTCCTGACTCTGTCAGAAAGGTAAAAATAATTAGCATTTTGTGTATTTTTCAGCTACTTAGTTTATTTCAAAATATATTGTTTAGTCAATATACATAATATGATTTCACTAGGCATGCTGTTAAAAATAGATTCATTTTACCAAAAGTTAATGTACAGAAAATGTACATTATTTAATTACCAACTGGTATTATATTTAATAATAGTGAAACATTTTAAAGGACAGATAAAACAATATTATATTATAACAATAACAGCCAACAATATAAATACTTGGTTTCATACTAGAGTTAGTAATGTGTTCAACCTAAAACAAGGTATATTCTGCCATGTTGTCTTCCATATTGTTGTTTTGTTGTTTTGTTTTTATTTATGTTCTAATAATTGTTGTAATGTTGTCAAGAAGTGATGTATGGATAACTGTAAAAATAGCATTGCTGCAGCTAAATGTGGATCCCAAATAAAGTAAACTGAACTCAACTTGTATGTGTTGCGTACCCTTAAAAACATGAAATCTCATCTTTCATTTTGCCTTTAGGCTCCTTTCTTGCCCAGGCTGGGTTTGCTGGCTGTAGCCACGTCCAGCGGTGTGGTCACCATCTACAGCCTGCCTCATCCTGATGCTCTGCTCTCAAACTCAAAACTCACACACTCTGGTAAGACCTGCTCAATTCAAATTTTCTTTTCAATGTAAAGTTGGAAGTTTGCTTGGGTTGCTAGGTGACAGACCGAGTTCCGCTTGCGTTGCTAGGTAACAGGCCGGGCTTCTCTGCATGCTGATTTGAGACGTTACATTTGGAGGGTTTTTGAAGCGGCGTATTTTCCAGACACCAAAATAATATTAACTTATTGTAAAAAAAAAACAATAACAATTGTTAAGCACTCGGACTTTTTGTAAAAGCCTTAAAAACCCAAATGGAAGCACAAAAAGTTGTAAAATGCGAATTTTGCATAACAGGTCCTCTTTAAAAAAAATTTTGTCAGTGTTTGGAGAGATTTAAATTTTTGCCTTTAGCTTTCTTTTAAAGAGCATCTCAATAGAGGTAACATTTTGTGGTGGGAGAAAGCTGGAATCGAACCCACAACCTTCAGATTGTCAAACGACAACTGTTCCCATTGACCCACAGGAAGGAAAACTTTGGTTACCCACAACGTTTTGTTGCTTAGGATGGTTCCTAATTAGGTGAAACTGTTCAGAAGTTGTTTGCTCATTTACAGTGAAATGGAAAATTTTTCATATTTGTTACATTTTAATTTCTGCGTGATGAAACAGAAACTCAGCTTTTGTGGTTCTTTCTTTGAAATACATTTGCAGAATCATTTCAAAATCATGTTACTCAATAAATTGATGCAGAAGTGTTGAAAGATGAAGAATTTTCTTATTAACGTAACTTCACAAGATACGAAACAGTTCTCATTTTAACAGAGAAAGAATGATTTTTCTCATAATATTAGAACTTTATTCTCATATTATTTTGTTTTTATTTTGGTAATATGACTTTGTTCTCATTTTCTTCTTTAATCAGATAATATTATGACTTTATTCTCATATTGCATTTTCTTTAACTAAGCAGGTTAAAAAAATAAAATATTTGCTGTGTCCAGCAGAGGGTGCTGTTGGTTTACTGCAGCCTTAAATTTCTCTGACGTCACTTTAAGTGTTGCAGGACTGCAGTGTAACACCTGATGGATAAATCGCACTAGCTCTGCAAGAAATGTCCCAGGAAGCAGAAGATTTGACTCGACATGAACCAGAACTTGATTTTGATGTTCATCAAGATCCAGATAACATCAAAACTAGGCTAATGTTTAATTAGAAGAAATCTGTGAGTCATTCAGTGCAGATTTATTTCTGCTTGCTGGAGTTCATTCATTTTTGTCTGTGCTCCACCAGGTCCGTTAACCAGTTTCAGGACCCGACCAGAACCCCTCAGTGTAAATTACCTTGAGAAATAATGAGATTTGGTTATATATAAAAGCAGGCTTTAATGCTGAAAAATGATCAAATGTTACAAGCCATACATGTCATAGAAATAGAACAGATACAGAGTTACATTCACCATCCAGCCCTGGGGCCACATCAGCTCACCTTATGGATGGAAGCAAGTGAGGCAAAGACTGTAGCGCATGTTTAGCTTTTTATTCTTTTCTGCAATCTGTATCCTCCGAGGGCTGTCTAATCAGTTTCAGTCTGTTTATGTATGCCTGGCATCAGTCATACAAAAACATGGTTGTACCTGTGGCGTGTGCGTGTCAGCAGATTAAAAAGTAGGCTAAAAGAGGTAGAGAAAAAGATAGAATCTACAACATGCTTGTTGCCTCAAACCTTATTCATGATGTGCTGGAGCATCAAAAAATGTTGTACCATTTTCCAAAAACCCAATCTTACCATGAAGATAAGCAGTTTTCCTTCAGGAAATCATAAACATCAGAATAATTTTTAGAAATTATCCAACATTTTTGTTGATGAAGTAATTGATGAATAGCTTAACCATGTAAGAAGGTATTGTCAGGAGGCTTTCATAGGCAACTAAATGAACTCAATAATTATTTAATCAATCAAACAGCTGGATTATCCATCATATCAGACATGGAGCTCATTAACCGGAGCAAATCTTAGTTAAATGACAAAGCCCTCCGGGGCACTCAGTCTTTTTGTGCCATGCAGCTTTAACAGTGACAGTAGTTAAAAAAAATCTTGTGAAAAAACCGAGTCCATGCTGAGATTATCGATGGTGGAGCCTGTGGTCCAGTCCTGTATGCCGCCTCTGGGGCTCTGCTGGTAGAACGCTGTGTGAATGAGATTAATGACCGCTTTATCTGCAGCATCCATCATATGCAGAATGCCGCTTGTGTCTGCGTGAGTTAGTGTTTTTTATTCCTGTCAGGCGTCTGCCCCGCCGCTAATCTGATTAAACACAACAGCAGTCTGGAATCATCGCATTTCAGAACAAGAGAGACTTGAGAATAAATGGTTTTACACAGAAAGTATATTAAATTCATGTTTTACTGCAGATAAAAGAATAAAGTTTGACTGCGGTTATTCAGTTGGGAAATCCAACATGAAGACACATCTGTTTTTAACTAAAATATTAACACAGTTAGAGTATTGTTATCCTTGTTGTTAAAACTTTAACGCTGCAGTATGTAACTTTTATTAAAAATCAGTTTTTTTTACATATTTGCTGAAACTGTTACCATGTCGTGACTGTTTAGATGAGACAGGTAATCTGTGAAAAATCAAGCTTCTCTGCGTTCTCCCAGTGCTATCTAGAAACAACCAATCAGGGCCAGGAGGCGGGTCTTAGCGCTGTCAATCACCTCTCCGTGTGACGCTCTTTGGTAAGCTGTCATGAATGCTCAGGCTAGTTAGCATGGCCACCGATGACGGCAGTTTTCCTATAACAATAAATTCTTTCTCTGTCATTAGCACATTTAGCAACAAGTACATGAGCTTGATTGACATTGGGGCCGATACATTGATACATCTTGGGCAGGTTTAAATAATAAATTTAAATAAAATGTGAAGTTTGTAATTGTCACTTTATACACCATCACTCACCTACCTTTCTCGAAGAACTTGTTCTCATGTCTTTCCTATTTTGAAGAGAGATTAAGAGAAATCGTCATATTCATTTCCCAAGAAAATGTAAACATATTGCTTAGTAAGTCAAGCTTATTTGTGTAGCAGTAAATAAATGTACTCAAATTAAAGGTTTGAATTTACTAAATTATTCATTGTGTAATTATGCTGCTTCACTAAAAGCTGAATTTTAAGTTTTTTGTCCCATTTTTGCATGATTAATAAACATAAAGGTGCTGTTTATTCTATATTAGCTGATAATTGTAAGAATGATGCAAAAAAGATTAGTTTTAAATTTTAAACTGTATTTGTTTCATATGTTTTTGTTCTTAAAGGAAAATCAATTAACTGCTTGGTCTCAGGCTGGACTCTATTACACATGACTTGGTTTTACAACTAAAGGAAATATACGCGAGTCTAAATTTGGACATAAAAAGCTCTATAAAACCTGACATTTCATTTTTTTACTCTGTCCACTGGTTTCCATTTTATTTTCTTGTCACGGATCATTGGGTTCGGTTTCCGAGATGCTGCTTCTGACCGCTGGTTATAGTTATTGGATAAAACAGTTTCCAGGTCCTCACATTATAAAATAGCAGCAAAACATAGCAGGGGCAATAACTGAGGCAGACTCAGTGGTTTAGTACAGTAGCTTTACATGTTTCCTAGTATGTGATTTGTATGTTTAAGTTTTAAGATCCAGATGAAACTAAAACATTGTGTTTTTGTGTGACTTGAGATCCAACCAAACATTTGCCTTTCTAGATCAGTTTGGATTAATTAATTTCTATTTCCTTTGGGCCAGAATAATAAGAAAGAGAAATCCTAGGTAGCAAAATAACATTTTCAGCATGAATTCAACTTGCACCAAAGATTAGAAGGTATAACAATGAGCAGTTTGAAACCTAGCAAAACCCAGCCCGTCACCTAGCAACCCAAGCTGAATTCTAGCATGTTTGGTCAGCTGGTTTTACCACTATATGCACTGTGCACTGGCTGCTGGAAAAGACAAGTTTAGTTGCTTACTTACCAACCAAAACCACTTGCTGCGTTGTTGTTGGTTGTCCAGGAGACTCCACTTCTGCTGTTCAAAGATGTCTGGTTGTGATGTAGAGTTGGGGGGGCGTGGCCAACTGCAGCTTATTTGGATTTAAAGCGATAAAAGATCCTAAAACAGATCAAATAAGGCTGACTAGACTAAAATCTCTATCTAAGAATGCTTTTGTGCCAAAAAAATTTTATGAACATGATTTGTGTCGCTCATAAATCCACCCTAACCCGTTCAAGGAAGCATAGTAGGTAACCTTTGCATAATTGCAGTGAAACATCCATCATTTACATGCAGAAAGCTATCTCACATGGATCTGGTTGGACGCCATTTCTGTGGGGAAATTGACCCAAACGGGTTTAAACAGAACCTATAAGTGTCTCTGCACTTCTGTTTGCGACAGATAATTGTAAATGGCTTTTGTCGATCCAGTCGCCACAATGACTGAGAGGAGGAGGCCGTTAAAAACTGCAGGACTGGAGCGGGTCGGTGACAATGAGCAGTGAGAATGTGAGGTGTTGTTGGGAGCTCACATAATTTACGGCGCCTTTCTCCATCAGACAAGGATCTATAATTGAAATGACAAAAAAGATGCATCGCCGAGCGGATTATTAGTGTTGGAAGCTATGAATTTTAGCTCTTGTAGCTGACTCGTCTCGTATCGCTGTGCTGTCATTCATCGAGGACTTACTTTGGGCCGAGGGCGACTCAAACTGCTGCGCAGTACACCGGCTTTTTATTCTCTGCTGAAAGCAATCATTGACATTCTTTAGCTCTTGGTCAGAGTTTTTAGTGTCTGAATATTTTTAGATCAGGGTTTGTAGTTTCTCTCCTTCAGAATTTTTTAATGGATTTAATACAGATTTATTTACATAAATAATGATTATTTCAGGGTTCAGGTCTAGTCTTGAGATTTGTAAAGGAGTAGTTTGTGTTTTACTCAGGTTGTGGTGAGGTGATGGATAGTTTGGGTGAATTAACCGGACACTATTGATCTGAACCGCTACGAATCCAAACCGGAGGAGGAGGGAAAACTAATGATCTAGAACAGCCTGATACCTTTTTTCTCCAACCACTAAACACAGAAATGATCACTTAGAAAACCACTGCTGGATGAGAGCCATGAAATCCAGACAGTTTTTATTTTCGCTTTTACCTTCAGTATTTTAATACATCTTGAAGACTTTTTTTTCATCCGTGACATGTCATATTTTCTCGCAATGTAAATTTGCATCTTAAAGATTTCAAAATGGAAATATGTAACTGAATGTGTTGATGCTTTTGTGTCTTCACAGAAAGAAACAATGAAAAACCTCCAATTTACAAGGTAGGCCCCGTTTATACGTCTGTTTGTCATTTAAAGCACCAATACAAAGTCATGAAACTGGTTTGTTTTGTGTGCATTGCATTGTTTTCTTCTCATTTTCTGCAGGTACGAGGTGTGATAACGTTAAAACTTGGCTGCATCAAATCTCTTCGTGAAGAAAGGAGCGGACAGGTTCTGTCTATGGATTGGCTTCCTCAAAAACCACATAACATAATGGCTGTTGGATTCTACGACGGTGCGAATTGATTTTCCAGATTCTGGAAGAACAAATAAATAACCTTGATCTCTCTCCGTTGCTGATGCATTTCTTCTTTGCTGTATTAAATATTTTTCGTCTTTTGCATTCTTCTGTTTCTTTAATCCTTTTTTCTCCTTCCAGGTGTTGTTGGACTCTGGGATCTTTGTACAAAATCTTCCCTGTTGCGAGTCAGAGAGTCAGACCGATCTTTGACTCTGCTGCCCTATCGATCGATACTCGCTCACGACAACGCCGTCAGAGCTCTGGTCTTCTGTCCTGCATCCAGGTGAGCTCTTCTCCCACTGACTGTTGGAGGATGCAAAGATTTTCTAGTTCTTATTGTGCCTCAATGTTTGGGATGCAGCAAAAGTTCAAACTGTCTTTTGATTTTCCTTTCTTTCAGGGGGTAAATAACTTCAAAAAATCAAGTTTTAGTTTTTTTAATCTACTACTTTAAGGCAAAAGTTGGCTGCTAAACCTTATTTTACACAAATGTGGGCTCTTTGAATCAGCTATTCTATGTTCTCTGAACTTGTTCAGCACAATAGCGCAACATCACTCATTGTTGACAAAATTAGCGTTTGATGTTGTAGAGGTCCTAGAATTGGCCTCTGAGGTACTCCATCCCTAACCCTTATTATAAGAGTCTAATAATAATCTTTTTTAATAGGTAACATGTATTTTCTGTGTCCATGCCTCTGAAATATATTCATATTTTCCAGATAAGACTTTTCTTTTGTAAAAATTTTAAATGCTATCAAATTCTGGCACAATTGACTCCCATTAATAGCGAGAGTTAGCAAGAACTAGCGCCTGCAAATAGCTGAAATCAGTAAATACATCAGATCTCCTTTAAAAATGCTTAGAGCTGCCTATTTTAATTGTTCAAACACCAAATATACTTTAATATCTTACCACTACCACAGACGCTAACATCTTCCTTATTTGAGAGGTACAGCTAATCAGTGCTTAGCAAAATGAATGGCGCTCCCCTATTGGCTGCTTTGGAAACGGCAGCCATTATTGTGTTAATTAGCATTGTGCTAAGGTATTTCAGCTTCCCAAGCTACCTTTTGTTTAAAAATATGTTAGATATGCACTAAAAAAATATACAGATATTAAAATGGTCCCCAAATATTTTTTATAGAGTTAAGTTAGACAAAGAAATGCAAAAATACTGAAACGCAATTCTACTTAGAAAAATACCACTCCAGAAAAGACAAAATAAACCTTGATGTTTAGATTTGTAATGTGTAACTTGAATAATAATAACTGTGTTTTGTTGGAAATACAGCAGCTATAGCTGATGATATAAACAAACAGATCTGTGGATGTCTTTCAATATTTCACCTCATTAAGTTGTGCTGCTATTTTCCCATGAAATTGAATCAAATCTCTCAACCGCTTTATTTGCAGTGGAAGGAAAGAAATATTTTCTTTATATGTTAGACACTTTACCTGCTGTCTTATGTTACAACAAAAATGTGGATTTACTGAGATTGCAACAAGAATTTAAGCAATATTTTTCCCTATACTGTCTTCTGACTCTTTATTTCATTACAACATGATTAAGATCAACAGATCTTCTGGTTAAACACGTTAATCTGCAGTCGCTGCATCGGAGCGGCTCGCTCCATCAGTCAGTGAAATTAGTTTAAATTTCTGCAACTGCTCAGTGTGACGGTGTAAAATCTTTATTCTCATTTGCTCAGTGCTAGAAGTGACAAAAAACGATCGAAACTGATGATTATTCAATAAAAATAAAGGGCAGTTTAACTTTGAAGTCTTTTTTCTGTAATTTCTGTTTTACTAATTAGTAGTTAATTTGGCCTTAAATTTAAACAAATTCCAGATACATGATGTTGATGTTAAACTTTTACTAAAATATAGCATATATAAAATATATACCTGTTTTTTTATTTTGATTTTTATTTCTTGTATTTGCATTATCTGTGTGTCGTTTTAGATCAATCTTAGCAGAAAAAAGTATTTAAAAATTGTTATATTTTACTGTGATTATTCTGTAATTGTTCAGTAACAAAAAAAACATAAGAACTATTTAAGGTTTTAAAGTGTATTTGTTTGTAACATTGCAAAAATATTTAGAATATTTTGAATTCTAACTATTTTAACTATTTTATTACCGATATTTTTGTCTAGACTCTTATGTGTTCATTCTTTTAGCTTCATTTTTGTCCTTAGCTGTTAACCTGCAACCATGATTTGCTCACTATTGACGATATTTCATATATTTTAGTATTATATTACTTTCTGTATATTCAGTAATCCTAAAGGAAGTCACATTGATACTTCTGCACCAGCGAATCTAACTTTGTATTCATGTTGCATTACTGCAGCTAGTATGGAAATGTCTGAATAATTAATGGTACCATTAACAGCACAGCTGCACCATTTATATGTAGACAAATCTACAACTAATTAGTTTTGTCTTTAAAAAATCCTAATTTTGTGTTTTTGCACTTCAGCTGCTTGATTTATGTTAAAAAACAGGATATTAGTTGGATTAAAATGAATAGAAAATGTAAAATTGAAAAAGAATATGAAGAATATTGAGCTTTGTTAGTTTGAGTCAAACTTTGCTTTTCTCTGTTCAGATTAAAAATCCTTTTTTGTTCTCAGATATGAAGTGAACAGATTTTCTTTGCACTCTTTGCATTAAAACATATTGATTTCTGTGTCATCAGTTGTTCACGGCAGACAATGCTGGCAGTGTTGATCAATGGGAAGAAAAACGATGAATTCCACGTGAAACTTCACAATATAAATCAAATATTCAGACTTTTTTTGAGCGTTTCACCCAGTAAAAATGCATGGATTCTTCCAAATGAATCATTAATTTCCCAAACTGTTGACAGATACTTGTTGACATCAGCGGGTGAGGACCGCTGCTTGAAGACGTGGGATCTGAGGAGGCTCAGTAACATGGTCAAGGTCCAAAAACGCCACCTGACCACTGAGCTCTGCTGGCCGCTGGACTCACCTGGGGTTCTGGTTGGCCAGGAATCTGCCTTCGTACCGTAAGAAAGTTTCTAACCCAGGTTTTGTTGTCATGGAAACACTGGATACGATTTATTATTGCATGTAAATACATGATGGCAACATAGTTCATTTATTATTATCATGAACATGTGCATGTGTCTTTTTAACAAACTGAGTCATTTCTGTTCCATAAATAGATGATAAAACATTTAAAACAGAAGTTCAACTAAAATTCAAAAAGCTTTTGCTCAAAAATTCAGATCTTGTCAACTTGAGTCACTAAATCTACTTTTGATGACTGGATCCATATTACAGGTATATTCATCTATTTATAAAAACACAGTTTCTTCAGGTAAATAAATGCAAAAGAAATTACTTTTTTTTGTTTTCCAGCTACATCTGGAAATGCGAAAATAACAAAGAACAGATTATTTACGCTGGACAAAGAATATGGGATTATTAGGCTCTTTTCAAATAAAAGAGTTCTGAATTTTTATTGTTTCATCTTTCCAGATGAGAAAGTAAAATAAATGTCAAAAAAGGGAAGAATTTGCAAAAATGTTTGGGTTTCCAGACATTATCTCACTTCAACTTTATTAATCCTTCCATATTCACCAGAAACCCTGATATGTATATTATATAAATAGGCTAAAAAGGACTAAGAAATCTGTGATTTTAAGTCTAGAAAAATAATTACACATTTAGGAATGCCTTGTTGATTTAAAATTAAATGTGTACCTTCAGGTGAAAAATCTGCAGTTCACTGAAAAGCGTAAAAATCGAGAGAAAATATTTTATCCTCCAGAATTTAGATGGAAACAAAAACCAGAAGGCTAGATATTTTCTACTCCTCTACAAACTTAAATAAGATCATTTTACACTTAAAAGTCCCAAAGAAAACAGTTTCATATCTTTTTTCTTCAATATTTTAACTAAGAATTGTTTTGAGTCGTTCTAAGCCAGTGGTTAATTACACTTCTTAATAAATATAGGGCTAAATTTATAGCTTAGAAAAAGGAAATGAAAATGTGTGTTTTCATAACAGGCTAAATGTTGCGCTTGTTCTGAACTTTCATACATCAGAATTTACTTTTATCAAAATGTCCTGGTTGATTTCATGTTTTGCTGATGTTGTTTTAGGAGAAGTTCAGTTGGAGTTCATTACGTTGATCACTACCTGCGCTCCTACTTTGCGATTCCTCGGAGTACATCTGTATGGGTGAGAGAAACTTTCCTCCAAAGAGGATTTGATCAGAAGAGAAAAATATGAGCAGCAGTTGTCTCAGATACTTAATCCATCCACTTTTAATTTTTTTCTTTAATAAAATCTGTCTGGAGCCATGAAACATACTGGGCATGTGGAAAAAAATTAAAACATTTCCTGTACAAGATTGTGGAGGTTTTCTATTATGGATGTTATAAAATTCTAGTTTTATCTTTATTTTGGGGTTTTAGAGCAAAGAAAAACTTCAGACTTTTAAAATGTTTTTAGAGAAATCTGAGGAAGGAGTCACATGCAGTGAGGATAAAAATCTAAATATCTGGGGCGTGCTGTGGTGGCGCAGGGG
This sequence comes from Xiphophorus couchianus, assembly GCF_001444195.1. Lineage (NCBI taxonomy): Eukaryota > Metazoa > Chordata > Actinopteri > Cyprinodontiformes > Poeciliidae > Xiphophorus > Xiphophorus couchianus. Next base: position 2,801,744 of record NC_040242.1, on the reverse strand, counting down.
GTTAGCACACCCCACGTTTGGAGGCCTTAGTCCTTGACGCGGACGTCGCGGGTTCGACTCCCGGTCCCGACGACCTTTGCCGCATGTCTTCCCCCCTCTCGTTCCCCTCCTTCCTGTCTGCCTACTATCGCAAAAATACGAGCCACTAGCGCCGAAAAAAAGAAATAAAAAGTCTAAATACCTTAAAGTGTATGGTCTAAAACGTGAGTTAAGGAGACAAAATTTAACCCACATCATGCCCAGTTTAGTTTGGCTGAGAAAAAATGACTTTAAAAGAAATCCCCTAAAATGGGAAATTGGTTCAGTGTTCCTGCCAACAGCTTCTACTTTTCCCATTTTATTGACTGCTCTTAAAGGGAACCATGACTAGTTCAACATGTTGACCTAAATATGTTGTAATCTTCCTATTAAACTCAAAGTTGTTGTTTGTGATTCATGAAAACTCATATTTACTGTATTGTTATATTCACTGTTTGTTTGTGAACTTAAGGGTATAAACAACACAAGAAGCGAACAAAACGTCTGGGTTGAGGCCCAAATGTTTTCATGAGCCGATGTACATAAAATATCTGTTGAAACAGACAAACGTGATCGTTTTGTGATATGCTGTTTACTATATTAGCAAGAGCTAATGCTGTTAGCATGAGCTAACACAAAATCAAAACAAATAGGAAGACAAAGCATCTTGATGTAAAGCTAAAAAAATCTATTTTACATAATAAACCCTCTTTAAGTCTTTGTAAAACGTCATTCTACTATATCTGATAAAATGTTTTCATGCCTATTCTAACAGTAAACAGGTTGAGTTAGAAATTGGAGCTCTTTCATTGTCCCAGTTTTTTCTGCATTGCACTTTATTTCTTCACACTTTGGATCAAGTTAAAGGAGCTGAACTTTATTCCATATGAATTGCTGTTCTGGTTGGATGAAGCTAGCGCCTTAGCATCTAACATATCTCATCTACCCAGAATGCTTTGCACAGTAAAGAACCTGGTGACATTCGTTTGACAATATTTAATTTATTTTATAAAAACTAAGCATATCTGTCGGTTCAGAACTGTTCAGTTCAGGATATTTTATTTCTTCCATTTAAAACTGAACTTCATGACTGTGGATTGGTTTGTTTGTGTCGCCACAGTCCTTGTCTTACTCTGATTGGCTGCACACCGTGATGTCATCAGATACACTCGGCGATCTGATTCTCTCCATCTTACCGCTGCCCAACTGCTCTGTCAAGAGAACATCCTTGAGACGTTTTGTAAGTTCTAGAAAAAACTATTTTTCCATTTTGATTTTTGATTGATTTTTCAGTTTTAAAGGTGTAGAAAGTTTGTTTTATTAATTATTTTCCCTCAGCCTGCCTACATCACATCTAAGGAGCCTTATGAAGCACAAGAAGGACAAAATAAAGTTGAGGAAGAGGAAGGACAAGAAGCAGGAGAGACAGAAAAACCAATAAACGATGAAGACGAGGGAGGAAGAGTTGGAGGAGATTCTGGTCTTCACCGGCAGTTTCAGACGTACAAACAGGCTGTTAAGAAATACTACCTGCACTTTAAAGACTTGGATATGGTAGGTTGGTGGTCTTTTTATCACAATAGTAATGTTTATTGATTAAAACCAGCAAAAATAACAAAGTGAGTAAAAGTCATTTGAATCAGATTTGAAAACTTTTTATAAAGTGATATTTTTATTTTCTCAAATCTACAACTGTAGAAGATTTTAGTAAAATGTTTTCTTGCATCCAGTTTTTGGTTTTAACTGCCAGATTGTTACCTAATTAGTCATATGTGTGCAGTTTCTTTACAAATATATTCAATATTTGGACAATTAAGAAAAGCTTTGTGCAAAGACAAACGTTTGCATATTAATCTATGGTTGAAGATTACAGTAAAGAGTCGACATGTTCCTATTATCGATTTGCAGGAGCATGGACTTGACTTCTGAGTGGAATAAGAACTTTTTCTTCGATATTAAGGAATTACTGACTTAAAACAAGCTTTTGTAACTTGAAAGTTAGTTTTGTTTTTTCTTCAAGTGTGCGAAGATATTTGTAGTAGATAATAGATCTAAAATACTTTGTAAGATTTTGTGATTTTGCAGTGCAGTGACATCAATAGCCTGGTTGTTAGCTTAGTTAGTCCAAGCTAGCTGCAGGAGAACTGAGCCAAGAGGGATTCATTATTTGTTCATGCAAACCGTCTGAAGAGTTTAGAAACTCGTACTGTTGGAGTAAAGCAGTTTATTGTTTCCATTATTTGAATATTTTGTGCTAATATTCGTCCCTTTGACTTCCAGCGACGCCTTACAGGACTCAATAAGCACGCTTTGTGGAAACACATGCGGAGCACAGAAGTAACAGCAGTTATGAACCTGGATGACATGCCGCTGGCTGCACTCTACAAGGTGCGTTTACAGCACTTTATCTGTCTCTTCACTCTCATTCTGCAGCACATATAGGGAGGAAATGAACAGATAAGTGCCAGAATGAGAGAGAAAGAAATCAAAGGTGGGATCTGCCTCCTTCTCTGATGGGCAGCTATAAAGTCAGGCCAAATGTAATGATGTGGAAAATGAGAAAAATGTCATTCCCAGCAGGAGGAAGGAGGGGGAGATGGAGAGCGGCCATTTGAGGATATGATGTGTTTAATTTTAAGAGGCAGAGTCCAGGGAGCGGCTTTGCCCTTCGGGGTGAAGTGATCGACGGACACTTTATGGGTCAAAAAATCCCTCACAGCTTTTCACTAGTTTGTTCTTTTTTCATCTGAAGGGAATAAATGGTTAAGAATGAGTCAGCAGTGAAAGAAAGAAAGCAAAAGTTAAAACCACTAGGAGGATTTATAAGTGAGGCGTTTTATTCACTTCCTTAGAACGACGGCTGAGTCATTCACAGGGGAGAAAAGTCATAAATAACAGTGTGTTTACTTAAAGAAGAAGGATTTACTATAAATAAAATTAAAGTTTAGCCTGAAAACAGGTTGAAGGTTTAACTCACACTGAGACATCAGCCTTTTTTTTTAAAGTGTGTACAGTGCAGACAAATGATGACAAAAGCTTAAATAATTAAACAGGGAAGCATGGATGGAAGGAAATAATAAATAAATTGTTACATTACTAAGAAAAGAACTAAAAAAAGAAATGAGCAGTAAGGTAAATAATTAGGGATGGAAGAAAATAAGTAGATGAATTAAAAAAGTAATTTGATAAAGTAAAGTACATTTGTGCATACGAGGGTTTATATTTTGACCCCCTCAGCGTGTTTTGATTCTACTGAGAAACTATGGAGATTTGTGTCTTCAACCAAATGATTCAGTCCATTTTGGTTCCTTTTAAGAACATTTTCTGTTGTCTTCACTCTCCTCTCCAGGCCCGGTTCAACCCGAACATGAGCAGCCATGTGTGGGTTGGTTCTGCGGGTCAGACGGGCCTGGTGAGGCTCCACTGTGCGAGGACTTTCATCACCCCACAAGTCAAGACTATGATCAGTAATCATCAGGCCCAGTTCAGCGTTCTGTACTCGGTCCAGAACCACAGCGGCGGCGTCCAGACGGCAGCGGAGCAGCGAGAGCAACACAGTTTACCTCACTGCACTGCCACAAGGTGAAACATTACATCAACCAATCCTGGATCCACAACAAAACCTCAAATAAATCTGTTCTGGTTTTAAATGCATGTGTGAATGTTATGAATCAGTTTGCAATAAATGTCCCAAGCTACATAAATACATGACTACAAATTACAGGTAAAAACAACGGAGGAGGATTAGAGACAGAAGAAAAATAAAACACCTGATTTTTGTCTCAGAATTTAGTTTTTTTTCTTCTCTCAGAATTCTATAATTTTCTCACAATTATGTCTGTTCCTCAGAAGTTTTACCTTTTTCTTATACTTCTGACTTTTTAAAACATCTCAGAAGACTAAAGTCAGAATTCTGAGAAAAAAGTAAGAATTTTCAGTTGAGAGTAATCCTCTCCCAAACAAAGCAGATGAACAGAAGTACAGAATTTAAAGGTCATGGCTGAAATCAAAGAATCTTAAACATTTTTCGGTGTTTATTTTAAACTAACTCTTCACACAAACAGCAGAAATCATAACTCTAAACTCAAAAAACAATCAGTTTGTTGCCCTGTCGCATCAACAAAGACAAATGTTTTTGGGCTCCCGATGTTGACAGTAATTCAGACGATGGTTTCAGTCAGTTTCGTTATAAAAACGCTGCCAGCCTGCAGCTAAGTGCCTTTTGTCCACTTTTGGGTTTTTTTTTAGCAAAAACGTGTATTTTATTTTGGAATGTTGTTTTTCCTGTGGGGTGTTACTATGGAATATGTGAATACTTTTATATTCCAGTTCTTATGAGTTGTACAGAAACATCAACTTGAAAGTAGGTTTTCACTTGCAGCTAATTTTGTCTTGAGCCAAAAGCTCAGGCCTGATGTTTGTATTTTTACAGATTTATTTTAATCTTAATTTATAATTATAAATATGTAAAGCTGTTCATCAATTCTATTTCTACTGGTATTTTTGAAATGCTGCTTATAATAAAGCTTTTTTATATAAACTACTGACTAAAAAAAATTATTTTCTCCTCACAAAAACAGGTTTAATCTCTAAACAGAAACAAAGCCTCCGTTCGTCATATCCACCGTTTTATTCCACTTTACAAAACTTTTTCTGCACATAAAAATGAAACAGGAAATTTCACAGTTATGACATGTTTTATGCCATTTTGCCAGATTTCACGAAGGTCGATTGTACAAGGAACAGAAAATTATTTACACATGTATGCACAAAATTATACACTGAAAATATGTTTTTGACATATTTACAACACGCAGGCGGAGCATAATCGCCACAAACAGCAACAGCACAAAACAGACAGTAAACTTCCATAGCAAACAGACCCAAAGTGCTTTTTTTTCTTCAATAAGAAACTTTTTCAGACAGTAAAGCTGCACCAGAACCTTTACTATGCATGGATATAAAACTTTTCATACATTGGTATCTATGAAATCCAGTGTCATTTTTAATTCTTCATAGCTGTTTTGTACATATATACCATAATTTTAAAAAGAAAACAAATATACATTTATTTTTGAAAATAAAACGATGAATTGTAAAGATTTTATTCTTTAGTTAATCCTCCACATGTGCTGAAATATTCTGACTGGCAGTTGAACAAGAAAAACCTCAGCGTACTTCAATAACAGCGAACAACCATGCAAGCGTTTGCAATGAACAAAATGTTCACAAGGTGCAACACTTGTGCGAAACATCAACATCTAACGGCTTACATTTAAATCGAAAGTGTTACTCAGTGCAGATCATGAGTATTATGTATTATTATGGGTTTTTTTTAAACAGACTGACAGTAGTGGGCACACTTATGCTAGCGCACTAATTATTTTTTGATTAGCGCATTAGCTTCTACAAGAGCAAACTTACATTTAATAAAATAAATGTTTTGTGGTTTGTAATTCTCTTGAGGTTTAAAGAGTCTTGGGAACTGTTCATCCAATTGTCATGCAAATTTGGAGCAACATTTTTAAATGTCACAAAAAGGAAATGCTAATTAGGCTTGTTTCCGTCTCCTGGTTTGGTGCAAAACAAACAGTCCATGCAAAATTTAATGCTATGCATTTAACAAACAAGATGTAGAGTTTGCAAACTAGCATGGGCCGCACATCTCAGAAAAATGTATAAATAGAGATTTGGAGTTTGAAATTTTTCCAAGTTTCATGCCTCTGGTAAGACACAAACTGTCTGGTGGATGGGAGCCTTTGCTGCATCAAAACCAATATGATAAATGAGTTTCCTTCTTTTCTTTAACTCATTTCAGAAAAGCCTAAAAGCACCTCAAGCCAGCGTAAAAACCTTCTTTTGCAAAATTACGGACGCTACTTTGAATGTTGATGCTTTGATCAACTTTTATCCGATGCGATACTTCAAAATGTGTTTGATGCAACAGTCCTGCCGAGCTGTTTGATTTATACGTCAGGATAAATTTATCAAAATTTATACAATTCCTACTTGGGTCTATTTAGACTATTGTTGTGTCTCTGTGTTACAACAAACTAGTAAAACTCTTTCAACTTTGTCACAACTACAATGAAAATTGTACCAATTTTATTATTTTCTCTCAAGATCAAAACCACTGCATTAATCATTTCTTGGATTAAAAAACGCAGGAAACGTGGAGGAAGATAAGGCATTCAGAGTTCCCCGTTCTGCTCCTCCTTCACAGAACTAGTTACATATGAAGTGACAAACATAGTGAGTTGCAGAGACAAAGAGCAGATAAAAGCTCACAGGATGAAGGAGCATTTTGTAGATGGATGAATGCTGGAGCGATGAGCGATGGCTGAGATGAATGTTGGTGTGAAGCTGAAATTAATTGTCCGTTTGCAGAACTAAATCATTTCTGCCCTCCGACCTGGGAGCCGACTGGATGCTACCACAGCGTATCAGGACAGACAAAAACAAAAAAGGAGCAGTAAGTTTCTGTCAAAAAAACCTACAAAATTTGACAGAAAAGAACAAGGACATTTCTCAGTTTGAAAAAATGAAAAAGAAGAAAATCATAAATCAGATTATGATTTTTTTGCAGAAAAAACAAGGAAATTTCTAAGTTTGAAAAGTCAAAGATTTCAACTTCTCAAACTCAGAAATCTTGTTTTTCTAGAAAATTTCTGAACTTAATCTCAGAATTTCTTTTTTTTCTGCAAATCTTTGTCTTTTTAAAGTCAGAAATTTTCTTATTTTTTTCTAACAAATTTCTGAGTTTAGTCATAACCTTTTGGAGTTTTTTGACAGAATCCATTCTTTTTTGATTCTTCTTCAGTTTTCCCTCCTTTCCTTTTATACTTCAATGAACTCCAGAGTATTAGTAAATATCAGGCTTTTAAACTTTTCATTGCTGTAACTTAATTAATTGTCAAATTTGAACCAAATAGATTACAAATTGCCACTAAAATAACCTAAATTAGCTTATAATCTCTCCTGAACTGTTATATTTTAGATGTTAAGAAGTACTAGAGATCAAATTTCTTAAAATATTAGGCTAAAAAGACATTTAGGAACTTAGAGAGGGATTTAGAGAAGGGATCATCACTTCTCTAAATAATGGATAGTTTATATAAAAATCTTTATATTAAATTTTTTTACACACATTCTGTGATGATTGCCCAAAAAACTATGCTCTTAGCAAAAACTGGGGACCAAGGACTGGTTCTATGGTTACAGCTGTGCATATATGCAAAGTTTCCTCAAATAGATAGTATTCACAGTGATTGATCTCAGGAAGGTATCTTTATTTATATGGTACCAACCACATGTAAGCAATAAGCAGATTTAAGCTTTTCTTCCTCATTAACAGAAACTTTGGATGCATTTTTGGTCACTGCCATTTCAATGCCAAATGTAAATAAACATTTATGAGTTTTGAAATTGATTTTTGACTTTGCAAATTTTGTCCAATCTGCAGCAGAAAGCAGGCAAAACCAGACATGATGACATTATTGTTTGTAGATGACTCTTGGTGTTCAAACATCAAATTCAAATTAATTCAGAGTAAATCTGTCATCAGATGCTCAATGCGATGAATAACGTTTTAGGTTCATCTTCTGGTTACGAGTTTATTTTGCCAATAACTTTTCTATTTCTAATTATTTCTTTACTCTACTTTGCTCTCTATTAAAAAAATAACCTTTGGAATCAGCACTTCGTATGGCTTCTGTTGGAACTACGTACGTAGATAATAAAATATCAGTACAAACCGTCTAAAGATATTTTTCACTGTGTTCTCCAAAATTTGAGAGCAGGTTTTACTAATGAACAAGCAGATCTCCTGGGTTTTATTTTTCTGGAACAATAAAAGCTTATTACAATGATTCAAAGCAAAGGAAAAAAGTACTAATGTCATATCAAAGTCTGGAAATTAGTGGTACCTCCAATCCAACAATCTATGGTGTATAAATATCATCAGGCAGTGATTTCCATTGACGAGAACATTGTGTCTGCAGAGTTGGCAGTGGAAAAGTGACAATCATAAGAACTACATACATTTGTATATATTTGATAAAATACATTCTGTTTCTCACACTAACAGGTTGTTTTTTGTAGATTTATGCAATAAAAGCTGTCGATTCTTTACTTTAAATCGATGCATACAGCTCAGCTAGTTAAAATTATTCACTGTTTTCTTTCTACTAATTCTTTTTTCTTGTGGGATATTTTGAGCAAGCATGCTTTCTATGCTTTATTATTAGTGTTTTGCAGTGGTGGGCACACTTATGCTAATTAACGAAAGCACTAATAATAGTTTTTTTGTTTAGCTCTTTAGCATTTTTGCTAACTTTGAAAATATTTAGCACACTTAGTTTCTGCTAAATAAATTTTTTGGGAATAAATTCTAAAGCACTAATTTTTTGTAAACTTTCAGTTGAATAATTGACACATGTGTTGAAGTTTTAGGTTAGTTTAGTTAGTGAGTGAAGACTGTTTACGCAGCAGTTAAGTTTAGCGCTTTCTCATTAGCTTCTGCTAAACAATGTTTTGGTAGCATTTTTGCTTTAGGGTTAGCGTATTTTTAGTTAGCTGCGCCCACCACTGTTGTTTTTTAATGAGGTGAAAAGCAAATGCATCACATCTTTTGTGAAGCTATAAGCTTTAGCACTGCCCTTCAACGTTAGCATGGAGCCCCATCACCATGATCTGCATGCTTTTACAAACACATGGATGAGTTTGATGTCCAATTTCTTGTAACTTTCTGTTCAACACATTGATCTGCCAAAAAAAAAAGCCGGTTCAATTCCTTCACCAGGAAGCTGCATGATGAATGTGGCACAACTGTCAGCAGTGAAGCCCGACCTGTGGAAAATGTTGTGAGCGTGTCTTTGAGTCGTTCCGAGTCCGTTTGGGTTCCTTCCAGTTGATTCGAGTCTGGATGTCAGTCCCTGGGGTCCTGGCACTGGGAGCAGTGGCTCATCTCTTCAGAGTGAAGCTCTACCTGGACGGTGATGTTCTGGAAACCAAACTTGTTGGAGAGCAGCTCTGTGGCCTCCTGAAGCACCGACTGAGTGTCGGCGACTTCCTCTGATGGAGAAACGGAAACAGTGAGAATATTTTACTTGTGTCTCTGACAGTGTATTAGGGACATTGTAGATAGAAATAATGTCCTATTTGTCAATAATTCATCTCAGGAATTTTCTAGAAAAAGCAAAGAAATTTCTGAGTTTCAAAAGTCAAAATGTTTTCATTTAATTACTTTTGAAAATTTCAAAAAATTCCAAAAGTCAAAACTTTCAGACTTTTGAAACTCCTTGTTTTTTCTAGAAAGTTTTCTGAAATTAATATAAGAATGTGAGTTTTCAGTGGAAATTGACTCCTCCCTTTTTAATTCCTATATGCAATTGCCCTAATATGCCATCGTAACAAAAAGTCCCATTAACCATCAAACAAGTGTGATTTTTTTTTGCAAATATTTCTAAATTATCCTCAAAATTAGTGATTTTTATTGCAAAAAATCACAAAAGAAATTCTGGAGGGACTGGTTAGTGTGAAAAGATACTGAATATTATTTCATTTTAAGGAATTATTTCTGAGATTAATCTCAAAGTTTCTGATTTTTTTTCTCACACATTTCCAGCTTTAGAAGCTCAGATATTTTCTTGTTTTGTCTAGACAATTTTTGAGATTAATATCAGAAATTTCTGATTGTTTTGACAGAAATCTATACCTTTTTGTCCATTTACGGTGGCTCTTGTACGCCGTTGTACATGTCTCGCAATGATGTGCATGTACTTTGTGTCAGAAGTGTGTTAAAAATAATACATGTTTTTGATTAGTCCCAATATTCCCAACCCTTTAAATTCGTATTTCTCTCCTTTTAGTTTCACTTTCATGTGTTTGTTCTGTGTTCTGCTACCTATTGCCAGATGAACAGAAACCAGCGACTGTCCCAGAGTCAGGGCCCACAGGTGTAAAGAGTGAACAGACTTCACAGCTTTCACAGTCAGCAGCATTTCCTTCACAGAGTTGAACTCGATTCCTTTAGGCGATCCTGAAAAACAGCAGACTCCTAATTACTGCGATTCCCTCACCGCATAGACCAGGCTACTGTTCACAGTCGGTGTACTGCAAGATTTGTTTTTTTTATTGTTGAATTGACTGCAGCACCATCAGCATGCTCTTGTTGAAGTATCAACTTTTAGATTATTTGTCTTAAGGTTTAGCGACGTGTGAAGACATTTTCAGTCTAACTGCTTCCTCAGGATCTGACCATCTGCTGAGGCTTTGTCCTACATTAACGTGCAGCTGCTTAATGCTGCTTCGCTTAGTTTCTTTAATATTGTTTTATAATGTCATTACTGAGGACGCAAACGCAGAAAAAAGATAGAATGCAATTAATTAAAATAGGTTTTAATTAATAGAACTCAGGAAGAGTCTACTGATAAATAACAGAAAGATAGACAGAAATCAAACTTAAAAGACTAGAATGACCAGAAATACAAACACAAGATTTTCTTAGTTGAGTAGAAAATGTTGTACATAAGTTGCCAAAGTTGAAAGATTGTCCAATTAATAAGTCTTTTAAAAAAATTGCTTTTCAGTTGCTTTTTCTGTTTTGTTAACCTTTTGCTTTGTCTTAATTTATCGCTTTTAGTGACATAAAAAAAAATACATCTTCGGATTTTTAAAGGCTAGAAAAATGTGACAGGTACTTAGTCAGACAGTCTAGTCTCCTAATTCAAAAGCGATTATGTCTCCTAACATGTTCCTCTACCTTCCATGAGTATCCTGAAGACATCCCTGAGGATGGTGAGGGTGGTGAAAAGGACGAAGATAGAGAACAGGAATGTACAGATGGGATCTGCAACTTTATATTCCGGCTGAGAGAACAAAAAGAAAAAGGAAAAACGCATCAGATGGCGTTTCCTGCTGACGTTAGATATTAACACGCTGAAGGCAAGAAAAGAAAAACAAATACTGCTCTGGAGATTTTCCATGCTGTTTTCTTGCCACATAACATCTAATTTGTTGCAATACTATACATCTTTTGCACAATATTAACTTTTAATGCATGAAACTTTAATTTAAATCCCAAGGAAATGTTTTAAAGAGCCGACAGGGTCAAACTGACGTTTCAGTCTCACCCTAACAAGAATCTACATCTGACCCGAAAGTAGATGACGGTCGCTGCCACCGTGACGCCGATGCTCTGCAGCAGGTCGCCAAGCACGTGGATGAACGCGGCACGGACGCTCGTGTTGCCATGGCTACCGAGGAGCGCGTGGGAGTGGCCATGACTGACGGGGCTCTGACCGTCCTCGTCGATCTGCTGATAACCTCTGCCATGAGGGTGGAGGGTGGTGGAGTGGTGAAGGATGTAGGCCATACTGCAGAAACACAGAAAAATCTGCTGTTAGTGAAATCATGTCTAATTCAGCTGCAATTCGGTTTATTTATTACTTTTGCAGTGAAGAGATGTGGTGGACAAAAGGCTATTTAGTTCCACAGTTGGGTTGTAACTAGTTACATTTACTTAATTGAATTTACTTTGGTAACTTTTTGGAGAAAAAAAACTTATTGGAGTATTATAGTTCTGTAGACATTATACTAAATAACCATCATGCTGATATATAGAAGTGGAATGTAATCCTCATTAACTATCCATCAAAATTTGAATATCTGTCTTGAAAAATGCATATTAGTGAAAGTTATAAACCATTTAAAATGCTCACCCTGAACAAGATCAAACCAACTGGATGGGTTTATTTTAAAAATACGGTGATCTTCCAAATTAAGTTAAAATATAATGAAAAGTAAGAAATGGTTTGGATTTTATGTTATTTTTATGAGAAAATTTGTTATATTAAAATGTCCTGAAGATAGTCTGTTTTGTTGAAATTGTATAAATTATTACTTAAACAAACAATAAATTAAACAAAAATGTACAAACTCAATTGCTTCCTATTAATCAATTAGCTGCAGACAGACAAAAAACTGAATTTTGTGACGTTTTAACAGTTTTTTAAAATATATTTGGCTTAAAGCTATTAAACAACCAAGTACTTACACAATATTTACAATGACGGCGAATCCAGAAGTGACCAGCATTACATGGCCCTCGATCTCATAGTCGTTGCGTACAATCCTTTCGATGGCTAAGTAGACGAGCACTCCTGTAACGATCCAGATGGACATGACGGAGATGAACGCTCCCAGGATTTCTGTGAGGAGAGCAGAACCGGGAACCGATCACTTCACTGCACAAAAACCCAAAACTTTACAGATCAGCAAGCGTCTGCCTCAGACGGAAAATCTGGAATATACTGTAAATTAATTTAAATGTGACCTGTTATGCTTCCTTCAACAGGAACTCAACACGTTTAAAATGGCTGCAAACAGATGCGCAATTATAAAACCGTACATCTTTGAAAAGCAGAAAAAGAGCCTCCTGCACAACCAACAAGAATGCAGCGAGTTATTTCTGGTTGGTAAGTCAACAACAAAACAATTGTCTTTTACAGCTTCCATTGTACAGCAAATTCAGGCACGAAACATGCCAGTGTTCTACATTGGTTGCTAGGTAACAGGCAGAGTTTTGCCTTGGTTGCCAGGTAACAGGCAGTTCCGGAAATGCCTCATTTTCCAGACACTAAAAATGTTAAGTAAAAGATGCCAAAAAGATGTTTTTAGAAGCGGTAGATACACAAATGGAAGCACAAAAATGTGCAAAATGTGAATTTTGCATATTTTGCAAAATGTATAAAGTAAGTCCTCTTTCAAAGTTCAAGAATATCAACTGTATTTATTTTTACATTAATATCTAAAGCAGCACTTAATCCTACGGTTGTATTTTTTGCTTCCACTCTTTATTCTTATTCTTATCACCTATTGTGTGTCAAAATCATCATCATCTCCATTTCCAATGAAATTATTTTTTTTTTAAAGCTATTAAAGATTATTCTGACCTGATCTGTGCCAGCCAAAGGTCATGGTTTTGGTGGGCGGTCTGGAGGAGATCCACAGGGAGAACAGGCTCACCATCATGCTCCCAAAGTCGGTGAGCAGGTGGGCTGCATCGGTCATGATGGCCAGGCTGTGAGCCAGGTAGCCTCCTGTTTGAAACAAACTCAGCCTGTAGATGCTTGACAGAATCCTGAGTAACAAACGAAACTTTAAACAACGGCTTCCTTTGGTGATTAAACATGCAGTTTAAGAGCTTCATAATTAGGATGTAGCCTCAGGTTTTACTCTTTTATTGCAAGTCATTTTGAATGTTTCAGCAGTCAGCAAAGGAATGTCAGCCAGTTTACACACTTAACAACAAAGTTAACTTTTTACAGTATTGCACATGCTATCACCTTTAAAATATGTATTTTTCTCATTTTGTCACACAATATGTGCATATTAATATGAACATTTAGTTCATATTAATAAAATGTGTGTCCTTACACAGAATCTAATGCACTGAACAGTTTGTGCACAAAATAAAGATGATCGGAAGCCGTTTCCTTTTGTAAATCAAACTTGTACTCCCAGATTTAAGTGGGACCTGGTGTGCAGAAAATTATGGCATGGATTTGATGCATCTGTAAAAGCATTTTGTATTTTATTTTACAGAGAAAATGCTATTTCCAGTCATATTCAAAGACACTTTATCCTGTTTGGTTACTAACACACAGCTGCTAACACACATAGAAACAAACAAAAACAGCCACAGCCAGCTGTAATTGAAACAACACCAGGCCAGATGGAGCAAAACCAGGAAACCAGTGAAGCTCAACCAATTACCTGTCTGTCAGGACAAGTTCTTTTTGTTAGATTACAAAGATCTAAACCAAGATTATGAAACAGCAAAGTGTTTCTGGACTCCAGAAGCTATTACTGCACTGGGTTTCCACTGGGAGGCTGTCAGGACCAATCCAGCTTTCAGGGAAAGAAGATTTTCGTCTGCTGTGTTTTTATTGGAGAAGAACCTCCACTATTTGTGAGCTAGTAAAGTCAAGCTAGTAAGTAAAGTCAGATTTTTTTTTTACTAAAAAGAAAACAAAATGAATTAAAGTAAACCTATTTCTATTTTTTGTATAAATATGTCTTAAAAACTAAATAAAATCTTAACATTTATATACGTGATTATTTGGACACCGAAATTATTTAATTTTCAACAAAAAGTGACTTCTCTAAAAATATGTATCATGTATTTAAATATACCTTAGCTTAAATTAAAAATTAAAAAGTTACACACCTAATTATTTAGGCATCAAAATTGCTACATTTTCATCAAAATCTTTCAATGTAGTTTCTGAAATTGTAAACTTTTTACCGATGACCTCTCCGATCATGAAGACGAGGCAGACTGCAGAAGCGATGTAGAGTTTCTTCTTGGCCAGCAGCTTGTCACCACTTTCCTCGCCAACCAGAGTTTTGGGTAAATGGCAGTGTGCACCGACGTGCCGCTTCAGCTCCGTAGCACCGGACATTCCTCCGTTTTTTAAAGGGAAGTCTTGGTAGTGCTCTTTGGAGTCTGCAAAGGAGCTAAAAGGATGCAGAAACAGAGTCAAAGCTGTTTGTCTATATGGTTTTGTTTTTAGAAAAGGTTTGGAAAACATCAGTTTATCACAGTGAACCTGTACCAACCTTTGTTATAATGTGTTTGTCCTGTAATGGCAGCAAATCTACAGTGTGTTAGGTGTCGACACCATTGATTTTCTTGAGTAAATGTTGCAGCAGACAGGAGTATCATTTAGAAGAGCTACAATGGATTTCAAACTGGAAACCCGACAGAATCTTCTGCAATCAATGTTTACTCAGATGAATGAATGGTGAATGTAATTCAGGGAGGAAACGGGTCAAATCGACTGATGTTGGCCTGGAATAATAGCAAACGCTCACAGAGTTTGTTTTTCTGAATAAAATTAGCACACACACTCAGGAAATTAATACCACCAAGCTGGGAATACATTTAAGACTGATTGAAAAAAATCTGCAGACAGAAAATCTAAGAGTTGCACCAAACATTCAAATGAATTCACATTTATTCCAGTTAGTTTATGTCTTAGAGCTTCTGCCAATTTTCTGAATGACACATTTTGAACAATTTGCAAGTTGCTCACGTACGGTCTGTGTGTCTGGTACGGCAGCAGCACATCCACGGACAAGAAGGCGCTTCAGAGGGTTGTTAGGGCAGCAGAGAGAACCATAGGCTGCCCCCTCCCCACTTTGGAACAGATTTACACTTCCAGGCTCCACGAGAAAGTTTTGGACATTTTAAATGACTCTTCACACCCTGGCCATGGTCTCTTCCAGCTGCTGCCATCAGACAAGACATACAGAGCAATAAAAACCAGGACAAATCGCCTAAAAAACAGTTTTTACCCGATGGCAATCATGGCACTAAATTCAAAGGCATAAGAACTTCTGCTCTTGACACCACTTTGTTAAAAATGTAAATTCTGTTGCGACACCTCCAGGCGCTGCAACCATCTTCTGATGTTATTTATTTCTCATTTTGTACTATTTATTTCTTTATCTTTGTATATTATGAATATACACATAACCTGCATCTTAACTCGAGTCGAGCAAATCTCAATCTGTAATCTGTTGATGACAATGACAAATAAATCTTATCTTATCTTCTCTTTTATGTTTCCTCATCTTGGTTTTGCTACTTTATATTATTAATTATACTGATTAAACTTTGTCAGATTTTACTATGTTGCAAAGTTTGTAAACAATATAAAAAAAATTTAAGCTTCTTTACAAACAAATATCTGAAAAGTGTGTCTTACGTGTCACCCTCTTTCATTGATACTTCTAAATAAAATCTAATGCAATCAACTGCATTCAGCTGAGATTAAAATCTGAATTATGAGAGAACAAGTCAAAATTTTGTAAAAAACAAAAGCAAGAATTCTGAGATTAATCTCTTCTGTATATATATATGTATATATATATATATCTTATCTATATATATATATATATATATATATATATATACACACTCCTCCATTGCACAGACACACAAACTCTGGTTGCTGGTCCTACCAGTGATGGAGGTGCAATGATGTCGCTAATGAGGTGGAAAAAAACTAATTTGGCCTGACTTGAGATAACCACACACACACTTTAATTCACACACTCCACGTTATCAGTGCAAGCTTTGCATGATTTCCCTTTATCACACACACACTCCTATCAGGGGATGTCCTGAATGAAAAGAACTAGTCAAGCAGAAAACAGATTCTGTTCAATAACACCCACGGGACAAGAAAACACACACTCCATAAACACACACTGAGCTCCACTTGATAGGATGTTGGATTTATTTAAATTATTTTTTACATATGGATGATTTTTCAAGCACATAGCACTCTGTTTTGCAAATTTGTTTTGAGGAAAATGTGATCTAATTAGCATGCTTATCTTCCTACAGAGTTATTGTTTTATTTAAAGAGACAGAATCTTTTGTGGTTATTTATACGCTTAGCAGATTCTGGTTTAAATTAATATTTTAATTTTACAACATGCTTCTTCTGACTGGAAGTAATGTTAATATTTTTGAGCAGTCCAACCAGAGTCCTGACTTTAAGTGAATAGAAAAGTATGACTTGTAGCTAAAGATTAGGGGAATGGCATGGAGGCCCTCCAACCTCCAAATTGTTGAACTACCAGAGGAAACTTAATTTAAGAAAGGTTTAATTGCTGTGGATAGTTTTTTCACATCAATAAATTAAATAACTTGAAAACAACTCTTTGTATTTGTTATGTAGACTATTTGTCTTTTGTTAAATTCTGCTTGATGATCTGATATATTCAGTCAAAAACAGAGGAGGGTAAATTCTTTTTTATTGAGCTGTATATAACTTTACATGTCTGCTGTTGTGTCGTTGCATAACTTGCACTTTGGTATTTTGCAGCTGCAGTGAGGCAGCACTGGCAAAGCCTGCAGGATTCTGCAGAGTGGTCAGAACCAGAACCAGAATTTACCAAGCATCACTTTTTTACAACCAAGAAGCAGAGTGGGAGAAGCCTGTTCGATATTCAATGGTTTTACGTCTTTTCAGAGGCACATTTAGGTAAACTGAAGTGTTTTAAGTGTCACATATTGTTAGTTTGTGTCTCAAATCATTTGGATATTAGATAAATAAACAGGAATCAAAAGATAAACAGTATATATGGTCAGCAATGGTCTTGTTCTATGGCCAAACAGTTTCACACTAAATACAAGTATCCAAAACTTTTTTTAAAACACAACAAGTTGAACATATAGTTGTAGCTTGACTCACAAGTTAATGACCTTTTGAATTAAGTCAAATTACAAATTTAAATTAGTTGACTTGAGTTGGGATTGGATTGCAATGAATAGATATTGCTAGAAAGTGGGCAGATCAATCCAAAATATTGATAATATTGATACCAAGCTGGTATCAGTATCAGATGGATGCTAAGATAAAAACTTTAGTTTGCATTTTGTTCATTTAGAAAATGGTAATTTAATAAGTTACAGGGTTTACTTAAATTACCAAAGAACCATGTGATTGTAAAGATTAAAAACATGAGAATCTCACAGAAAGAAGATTTAAAAAATGGAACATTGACATGTTTTTTTAGTTGCTGCTTTATTTTTAATTGATAGCTGAAAAGGATTTTCATAATAAACGTTCATTTAAACTATTTTGTATATAATTCATAAAGGATGTATTTAAAGTTTAAACAGCAGCTGTAATTAGGTATGAGAATCTTTCTGCTACTGATTGTAAATCTATGAATTCACATTTGATACTTGAAAGGTTGCATCTTAAGATGTGTTTTAGTTTCTAGGGTTGGTTTTGGGACCAGCCCCACCAAAGCTTTCAGAAGTTTTAACTTTGTGCATTTAAACCCGAGAAAAGAGAAAAAACTGTTAAGTTTTCCTTTGCTCCAGTCTGTGTTATTAACACTTCTCTAACCTTTCTCTGAAATGAAATGCATCTTGGAACCATTATTGGGTTTTGATAATCAGTTCTGCTCCAAAATGAACGCAAAGTCAAATAAAAGGCAAAACACAAACCAAAAAATACTTATTTAACAACACAAATGCTAACAACACAAATGCTAACAACACAGATGCTAACAACACAAATACTAACCCTGGTTTATTTTTGGTTGCTGGTTGTTAAAAACTGAACCTTCTGATAAACATTGGTTCTTTTACTTTGGTTTCTTTTACAGTTCATGTTAATGAATTAATTTACAAGGACAAATTAGAGTCTAAACAGCAACAACCTGCAATTCTCTTTAATTTCATATTCATAACAATTTCATATACAGAAGGCCCAGAAAATTTACAGATGGTGTTAATTAAAGCACATTTTTTCCTGTTAGACTTATTTACAGAAAAACACAAAGTTTTTCTGTCTTTCTTAAATAATTATAACGATAAACTACACATTTTTGGGTTTTGGACGACTAGTCAGACAAAGCAAGGGGTCAGGCCTAACTTATGCTAAATAAATTTCCAATTCTCGAAAAACTTATACTGTAACACATCTTGTATTAAGGAAAAAGTCAATATGTTTCTTTTTTCTTCAGTGGCAAAATAATGTCTGCCATTTTTTTCCAGTTTTTAAAGCTGGAAAAATGACTATTATGACCATTGGTTGATCTAAATGAACACTATCAAAAAGCAAAAGATTTTAGCAAAAAACAAGCCAGTTTGCAATATGTTTTCATAAATATAAGTGACTTATTGTAGAAAAAAAATTATCGATTTATTTATCTGAATCATTTTGAAAACAATTTGCAGAGGCTAAAATAGCATGTGCTAACTCATAATCTCAGCTGGTTTTGGCTCAAATATATAATTTTTATATTTAATCAGACCTAAATTTGATCCTCCCACCATAATAATATTTCTAATAAAACTCTGGCTTTTGGTTCAGTTGTGCCACCTTAAAGTTGTTAGTGCCCCTCTGGCCCTTTAAAAACTCTCTAGAAGCGCCCCTGATAAAAACCTTACAGCTTGTTCACGTCTCTGATTCCTGATAAGATTGTGGCCATAATATAAAAATGATGCAACGTTTCCACCTAAATATCATAATAGTTTTCTGTTCTGCAAACTGGGCCTTGATGTAAACACATTAACTCGATTAAAATTTTACTTTATAATTTTTGTCCTTATTTTCCAGGATTTTCTTAATATCATGAGCAGAATTCCGACTCAAATATTTTACGTTTGTTTCGAAATAGGACAGCTTAAACGCATTTCCACATCTAAAAAAATAAATAAATAAAACTATTGGTATTTAAGGATCACTACCAATTAAAGGCAAATATTTGACTTATTGAAGTATGTATTTTAGTCGCCCCATGAACCTTTTTCACCTAACTAAACAAAAACTACAAGCGATGACTCAGTAAAGGCGCATGCAAGCGCGCAGGAATGGCGCAAATGGTGCGTGAAATTCCAAAAGCGGCGCCATATGCTCAACTGTCCACCTCTCTGCACCTCTGCTTGATGTCGACAAACAAGAGTTGATTCCTCTTTTGGGGGCCTCAGTGCTTGCAGAAAAAAATGAAGGGTCTCCTTGTATTATTATTTTTTTTAGGGTAACACAGTTTGTTTTTGGGGAAATAAAAAAGTTAACCGCAACATGAAATAACTGAGCAGGATTTACTTCCAACAAAATAAAACATTTATTGATCAGATGATGGAAACGGGCTCAAGATGAGGCCTGTAAGGAAAAGTGATCGAAACTTGTATTTCCCATTCAAAGATAAACATATTTAAATTAAAATCTCCAGAATATTCTCCGGTTATGTTGAAAATTTTAGGCCCTATTTCATTTTGCGCAGAACAAATCTGACGCTTCTCATCTTCAAAGTCAACTCATTTAATTTCTCCCGCCTCTTTATTTCTTTGTGTCTTTACATCTTAAGCAAAGTGTGGGTTTGCTCCATGCAACCCCCTCCTGCAGTTCTGGCTGACATGCGGTCTGGACGTGCACGGATCCGCCGCATGCAGCGCGCGCCCTCTCTAGCGACAGATGATGAGTTTTTAGCACTGCTCAGTGAACTGGCCCCCCGGGGCCATTTGTCACAGGCTGTCCAGAAACAAGTCAAGCATGGAAATGAATTTGCTCATTCACATCAAACAGCCCGCGTCAGCCACGCTGAACATGCAGCACAGTAACAAACTGCGCACGTTACGCCCAGGCTGCGGGACATTTCCGAACCACGCGCGTGGATTTGGATGAAGTTTTTTTTTTTAAATGTCAAATAACTCTTTCACCATGTCTCACATTTTAAGCAAATATTTTTCAACAAAATGCGTGTAAAATTGGAAATTATTCTGTGGATATTCAGTTATTGTCTCACCTTTGTAATTTTAAGGAATACATCTTCGCGCTCTTCTCGTCTATCAGATGGGATTTCTCTGAATTAGTCGGAGTATTATCCATTTTTCTAAGTTCAGACTTATATTTTTTTTAATGTAAAAATATTTCTTCCTCCTCCTTAGACGAGAATCCGATTTCCCCTGATTTTCAGTCGACGCAGAAAGTCAGCCAACACCTCATATTCTGGGAATCTTCAAGTCTTCAGGACAAGTCCGTAAATTCCTTCATTGCAGCGCTGAAGCACAAGAGAAAACAAATTTTGTTTTGCTTTCTGTGAGTTTTTTTTTTCTCCTTTTAAAAGAAAAAAAAATCTTGCTGGACTTGTATCCTGTAGAAAAAAAAGCCGCAGCAGGACTGAGGAGTGAGGCTCAGCGCGCTGAAGCTGCAAGCTGCTGCTGTTCTGCAGAGCCTGACTGATCGCAGGACACCTGAAGTTAATGGGACAGGCGTCAGCAGGCGCGAGCGTCACTTCTCCACACTGTGATTGGACAAAAACACATCAAATCTACATTCAAAATAAATATTTAACAAATTGCTCAAGTGGCACAAATAACTCAAGAAAATCTGACTTACATTTATATCTATTGTTCCATCAAATGCATGTCATGCTGCATAAACTTAACCCTATTTTTTTTGTTTAACCCCGATTAAATCACCTTGTTAAAATTAAGACAGGGCTTAAAGTATGTTTTCAATTTCATTTAGATCGAAAAATAACCATTTAATACAGATCGGCCCTATTGATTTATGTGTATAAAATTATAATTGCTTTGCATGAATAAAAACATTTTACCAAATGTTTTTATGCTTTCTTGAGATGTCAATCCTGATCTTACCGTTGATTTCCTGATCACTAATCAATCAGTCTTAATATAAATCTCACTCAAAGTCCTTCTTACCAAATCAAAAATCAATTTAGACCGATAATAAAATGATCCAGCAATTAAGGCAGGCCATATTATCATACAATAAACTACAATCTAAACCAGTGTTTTTCAAAGTGAGGGCCGCGGCCACATGGAGGAACACTAGGGAGCGCTGTGGGACACTCAGAAAGTTGGAGGGAAGATGAAAAACAAAATAAAAAAAATGAATTCCATAATGTTTTTGTCTTAAATTTATCATAAACATTTTTGTTTTCTATTATTACATGATTTTTAAAAATAAAACAAAAGTTAAAATATTTGATTCAAATGTTATTTCTGATTACCATTTTTTGATTTGTAGTCAGTCAATTTCATCAAGTTGCTTTGCTCTTCAAGCAAGCAAGTGAGAAACTGAAATGTTTCTGACAAGAAAAAGACCAAAAGAATTGGAAAAAAGCATAAGAACTGTGGGAATAAATACATTTTGTATTATGAAGATAACAGTTTTTATAGCAGACTATAATTTTATTTTAAATCAGAATTTTTTCTTTTTTTCCAGCCCTATCAATTATGGAGCCTGGAAAGTATTAATTTGTTTATTTATCTAATAAAACACTTCTATAAATTGACTGATACTAAACTTAGACCTCATTAATATGTAAAACCTGAGTCAACTGGTTGTGTTGTATGTTCTTTATTAATAAAGCTGATTTGATTTAACATCAAGTCCAGCTGGTACAAATATATAAAACTCTCCCTTAAACCTCTCAGACATTTTTATGTAGAATTTTTTTCTTGAACAATATCAAAATAATGCAAGTTGTCATTTTGATCTGGACCACTGCTATAACTTAAATTTACGAAATAAAGAAATATATGACGGTTATTTGTATGTTGCAAGGCCTTACATTCATTATTAACATTTCTACCGAATAATGGATGTAGTCTACAAAATAAATGTGGGGGGAAGTCTTTTGTTTGAAAACCCTGTAAATTGCCTTTTTATTATTGTAGTTATTAAAGTAAGAAAGCTTTTATAATTCAATGAGCATAATGTGTTTCATTCTTACAGTTGAGGTTAAGTTACCGACGTTCTCCGACTTCCATAAACACAACATCACTTTCTGACGTCATCACGCACCCAGTGTTTGGTTTCCGCGCCGAGCCGTTATGGCAGCAGCGATTATCCTCGACAGTAAGCCGGGCGAGCAGCCGACAGATGGGGGAGAGGACGCGGATAGGTCGATGTTGAGGACCGACAGGTGAGAAAACCCTGTCGGGAGGATGGAATGCCTGCTGCGGCTGTTGGATCCCTGAACGGATCGTTTTTATCCTGCTAACGCAGCTAGCTAGCTAGCTTTCCTTCTCCGTCAGACCCACGCATTGTGTCAGCGTGGCTGCTGGGAGAACAAAAGAGAAAGAAAACAATAACATATTTAATATCACTGCAAATATTCAATAAGGACGTGTTAATTTGTTTTATTATTTTAATATCTTTCAAGGTACTGTGAAAAAGTATTTACCTCCTTACGTTTTTGTTTATAACGTATAAATTATAATCAGACAAAGGTGACGTGTAAATATGAAAAACCACTAATACTATCATCCATTAGAGTAGACCTGGACATTATGGCTGAATCAAAGCATTTCATATGAGTCGATATATAGATAATTGTTGATTAGTATTTTTTGTTTTAAATATCTGAAATTTTGCCAAACTGGGGGTGTAACCTTTTCTTTTTTATCTACAGTTTTCTCTCCACACCATTGTTTTCTTCTTTTTAAGCAGTTTTGGTTTCACATTGAACTGTGACAACAACTTGGAACAACAACAACAACCTGCTGTTACTCAGCAGGCTGTTGCTAGGTAACCAAAGATTGAGTGGATAGGCTAGCTTAGCTCACTGTGAGAAGTTGAGAAGGTAAATCATTTCCTCTGCTTACATCTCCCAGAATGCCTTGGGGTTCTGGATCTGAGTTCAGTGAATATTCCATATATAGATTATTATATCAGATGCATTATTGATATTAATCACATGCAGTAGACACTATCTACATATTAGGAGTAACATTGCTTCTGTCCTACCAATCCAAATATAAACATTGGGACTTTAATTGGAAACATGTGCTTTGGTTTTGCTTGCTTCTCTTCCAAAGAGAGAAACTTTTAACTGAGGATTGTTGAGATAACGTTCTACAAACCGAGCCAAATGATGACAGCCTTACTCATGTGAATGGTGATCTCCCCACTCGATGTCACGCTGTTTCCTGGGCAACGGTGTGTTTTCCTGGGGAGGATCGGCAAGTTCTTCCTTCCTCTCCCTCAGTCACACCGATACCAAAGGTCCGACTGCAGAGAGTCCTCATGGAGACATTCCAGTGAAAATGTTTCTTCCTTCCTCTCTGCAGAACAACAATTTATGTGCAAGTCCACAATTTTACAATGTTGTAGTATCAGCTGAACCTGCATGTATATTGTAATACTTGAAATGCCGTTAAGGGAGCAGCAGGGGGTCACATATGAACCAAAAAGGCATCTCTGATGGCAAAAACATCCCATCCAATCCTCTTATTGAACTGTACCACCACTGGTCATGTTTTGGCGAGCTGTCTGCTAATCGATGCCTCTCCCTCTAAACGCAGCGGGAGCGGAGAAGATTCCATGGACGGTCTCTCCAACCGGGTCCCCTGCTGTCCTCTGACCCCGTCGCTGTCGCCACGTAAACGGACCACGAGCCAGTCCAAGACGGAGCCTCCGCTGCTGAGGACCAACAAGAGGACCATCTACACCGCCGGCAGACCACCGTGGTACAATGTCACCGGGACCACCTTCAAAGAGGCCTTCGTCATCGGTGAGGAGAACAAACGCCGTCTGCTTCATAAACCAGAGTTCTCCTGGTGGTTGGTTTGTTTTCCATCGTCACCAAAGACCCATTTAAATGTGTTTAAAATGAATAATTTAGGGGCGTGCCGTGGTGGCGTAGTGGTTAGCGCGACCCATATTTGGAGGCCTTGAGTCCTCGACGCGGCCGTCGCGGGTTCGACTCCTGGACCCAACGACAGTTGCCGTATGTCTTCCGCCCTCTCCTTCCCCGTTTCCTATCAGCCCACTGTCATATAAGGGACACTAAGGTAAAAAAGAAAAAAAAAGAGAATAATTTACGCAAATATTTAGTACTTATAAACTACAATCTATGCACCAAACCGATCTTAATATTTGATCAGCTATCAAATCTATTCAGAAAAAGAGCATGTTTAATTATTTATTTTATATTATATTTAACATTTCTAATTGCACTGTCTGAGCCATTTGAAATGAGGTTTGTTGCAGGTTTTTTACGTTTTACGTAGTCAAACTATAGATTTGATCATTTTCTTATATTTTACTGTCATTTGCACTGAGGATTAATCGATTACTAAATTAGTTATGATTATTTCAATAATTGATTCATGACGATTAATTTGATTAATTATTTTAGCCCTAGGAGGAAGTTGCGTTCATGTCTTTTTCAGAGGTTTTTGTGTTGTTTCCTTCAGTGGTTCTTGGTGCAGCGCCCCCACAGGCGAGGAGGAGAACAGGCTTTTGAACAATTTGGTTTGTTTGACCCAGTTCAGTGTGAAAGCGAACCGCAGTAAAAATGTAACATATCAGGTGTGAAAACAATCTAAGATTATTGAGGCTGATAAAACCATAACATTTCAGTTTTATTTTCCTCGCAGGTGTCAAACTCCAGAGCTTTAGGGCCGGTGTCCTGCTTAAACCACATAAATTTCTCAATAAAAGAAACTCAGTTTTCTTCATATTGAGTTTCAGAATAAATAAACTGAAAAAATAATACCATTAAAGGAACAAACAATATTTCTGTCATGCTCAAACCTTTTTTGCTACAGCTGGGTGTTTAGCAAACCGTAATCTAATGGTTACTTTCTGTATGAGCCTTTATGGCGACACATCATACTGATCTGCACAGTAAAACATCCGAGTCAGCGAGCTTCCCAGCAGCTGTGGAGTGAGCTCCAGGTGTGCGTGTTTGACATCCACGGAGCGCCGTAGCGTGAATAAACTCATCAGACCGGTGGGAAGGAGAGGTGGACGTTCTCTTCAGTCTGCAATCTGTTATCGCCAATGGAGCATAGTGACTGGTCCCAATTTCACACACTGCTGAAAAGAGCAGCAGAAAACTGGTCAGACCTGCGTGGAAGTAGATGTAGTAAAATTTGGTGCAAGATGGAGAGGGGAGCGAAAGAAGAAAAGAATAAAACGATAAAATGGGAAGAAAATAAAAGAAATGGAAGGAGGTAAAACTCTGTCTGCCATCTTTTTTTAACAATTGAGTTTTTATTGCTAATAGAAAACAGGGTTTGTTGTGTTGCAGCAGAGCAGCTTTCACAGCTGGGTGACTTTAAAACATGTTTAGGTGAAATAAAAGGAAAAAGTGTTTCTGTAACACAGCTGAACTTAAAAATAGAAACAAGCAGCATTTTTTTAATCCAGCAAAATAAATGTTTTGCTTAAAGTGACTTATTTTATGTTGCATATTTTTATGTAATTGTAATTATTTTGTAGAAATCTGTGTTAATTTTTACTTTAAATGATTTTCTTTGTCAAAAAAGCCAAATTCTGACTGATTTGTAACAACAATAAAAGGGGTGAAACATCAGAGGGGTTTTGCAGACGCTTTACTTCGCTCCAGCTCTACCGGACCGTCGTCCTGTGGATCTGTAAATGAAGACAGCCCAAGAATGGAGCCGTGCAGGTCACTTTAAACAATGGAATTAACATAGTATTAGCAGTCTATGCACAATTTGGAGGTGTGTGTGCTTCTCCCAGCTGGGAGCCCTACTCTCCTGGAACCCAGTCCATTCTGATTTTTGTGTAAACTGGGGTCTGACCATTGCTATTTTTCACCTCTTGTGCTTTTTCTAGGGTCGGGAGTTTAATTTGTTTATTTTGATTGATTAACGTGTTAAAAAAATTTTTTACGTAATTGTTATTATTATTATTATTTTTTACATACAGGTACACCTGAATTTTATTTTTTGAAGTGATATGGCTTAAAAAATAAAATCTGTTGGTTTTTTTTTATACCAGATTCAATTTCCAATTTTCATTGACTTATTTTTTTCCCTCAGTTTCTTTTTTTTTTTTTAGAAAAAATATACAAATTACAGAAATTTTCTTTTTTTTTTTCATCACACGAGTCACATGCTCAGGAAGTGGAGGACGAAGGTGCAGCATGTTTTTTAATGACGGCACATGAACAAACTTTATTTGTGTTTCTTATGTAACGGAAACAACACAATTGTGAAACTGTTTTGTCGACATAATATTGACAAAGTGTTGCATGCATTTGTAATGGAAATGCAGCCAATCCCTCATTCTGGGCCAAATAGTACAAAGGAACATTGCATGTCTAAGAAAATTCAAATTTTAGCGAATTTAACATCTAAAAATCTCTCATTATACCAGTTTGTCATATCTGGTATCTGTTGCTGCAGAACAATTGAATAAAGAAGTGATATGTCATATAACTATGATGAAAGTGTTGTATTTATTTAGTTCTTGAACTAGTTTAGTATTTTTCTAGCAGCACATTTGTCTTCATTAATTAGAGCTGCTGCTGTTTGTGTTTCGTGCTCCTGCAGGTCTGTGTGGAGGAAGTGCCTCAGGAAAAACCACAGTGGCCAATAAGATCATCGAAGCTCTGGATGTTCCCTGGGTGGTTCTGCTTTCCATGGACTCCTTCTACAAGGTAATTACACTCTGCGTAATTAAAAAACAGAACCACAAGCTTTGATTCATAGCGTCTTCAGCAGCAAATTTGCAGATTCACTCTGAGCAATAAGACGCCTTCGATAACCGTTTACCCCCGGTGTTCTCTGATAGTTCATTAGCTTTTGATTTGAGAACAAACGCAGATGATAAATTATATTCCACTGAATTGATTCACCCACCTTCCCTGCCCCTTTGCTGATTTCAGCAAGATGGAGTGAAATCGATGTTTTTTGGTTCTTTTCTCACTTTCTTCTAACACTAAGTTGAAAATGTTTGTTAAATTTGTCCCTTTAATATGTGACTAAAGTTTACAAAGAGGAATATTGAAGGGAAAACATGCAGAATGTTTGTGCAGCAATTCCTGCAGCTCAAGATTAAAAAGTCAGTCATTGACTGTGTGTTCAATAACTTTGTATTTTAGTGTTTTTATGATATAAAGCACTTTGATCTGCCATGCTGCTGAAATGTGCTTTACAAATAAACTTGATCGATTGATCTGCAATGCTGAGTTCTATAAATGTATTTTTGTTTTGTTGATTTGTAAATATAACTATATTTTATGTTTTTCAGTTTTTTAATGGAATAATTTGCTTTAAGTTTCCAGTAGTGTTTGCTTAGACTGTTTAGTTTGGAAAATATTTTCTTTTTCATAATTTTCGACCAAATGTACGACGGCGTGTTAGGGCCATACTAAGAAGAATAAAAAAGTTATGAAAATAAAGTAATAAAATGACAAGAATAAACCTGTATGAGAGTAAAGTTGTAATGTTATGATTTTGTAATATTACGACTTTATTCTGGTAATTTTATGACTTTATTCCAATACAAAGAAAAATCCTTTGTTCCCAACACTTTTCATTAAAAAATAATTTATTTTGTATGATAAACTTTTGTGAATTTGTTTCTTTTTTCCAGATCAAGTGGAGAAAAACTATTTCAATTGTTCATGGGGACAATATTGTGAAATCATAAGACTAAAATAACTTCATTGAGCCATTTGTTGCGCTTATCCTCAGGCTTTTCTAACAATTTGAAGTCTAAACTTCTTAGATAAAGAAAAACATTATCGCTTGTTCTTGGTGTTTTTAGTAAAGCAGCTTTTCAGAGGGCATCCTTACTTTCTTTTTTTACATGCTACAGTTAAGGAAATAGTATTTCCACATTATGAAGTCTGAACAGGTGTGAATGTGAGCTGATCAGAGTCACCTGTTTTATTGCTGCTCTGGTTTGTTTGTCTCAGGTGTTGAACAAAGAAGAGCAGGAGCTCGCTGCTAAAAACGAGTACAACTTCGATCACCCCGACGCCTTCGACTTCGATCTGCTCATCACCGTCCTCAGGAAGCTGAAGAAGGGGAAAAGCATCAAAGTGCCAGTGTACGACTTCACCAGCCACAGCCGGCGCAAAGAATGGGTGAGAAAATAACAACTGTAGTGAAAATACTTTTTGAAATTCTACCAGCCAGTTTGCTGACAATTAAAGCTTCATTTTCCCCAGCAACAACCACAGAAAACACAGAAAAATCTCCATCTGAGGGCGTTTCTGTAGCATTGCGTCTCTCTGACATCTACTCTTTATTTTGTCGCCATGTAATTTCATGGCTGACTGGCACAACACCTCATGGGAAATCGGCCATCTCGGCCGGCGACTCTGGGATCATTTTATGGCCCTTTTGTTCGCAGCTGAATGTAATTAAGTGTCGAAGTGTTGGCCGAGCTGCTCTGCTGCAGCCTCGGTTACAGTTTCTACTCCTGAGCTGCTTCCTAAATTTCCACATTTTTACTGCTATTTGTTTAAACTTGACCTTCTGTTTTTTTTTTTTTTTGTTGTTTTGCTACAAACGTTAAAGAGATTCTAAATCATTCTTAAATCAATGCACACTGCTGGGTTCCTTAGTCATGAGTTTGTGACAAACAGTGATCCTAAAGTCTTCTTGCTCCTCATTTCTTGGTATTTTCTGCTTTTTTTCCTTCAAGATTTTAGTTATTTCCTTGAACTCGACCACATGTTTATAACATCTATTTAACTGTACCTGCAATAATACCAATAATAAAATCTCTTCCCTACATAGTCTGGATAACTTTGGAGTTTATTTATGTTTTCTCCAGAATGTCACACGGCCACTTATCTCTGATATCTGATTATTTTCTACTAAATCTGAATTATTGGTTAGAAATGTGCAAACGTGAAGGGAAAAATACTCTTATCTGAGTCGTATTGGACAATATTTTGAATTGTACAGAGTAATCATGAAATATTTTCTTTTTATCTTGTAACATAAAGCTTTTAAATATCTGCTTTGTAAGGATAAAAATCATAATTCATCTCCTTATCTCACCTCAGAGAACTGGGAGCAGACAATAAATAACTGAAAATCATCTGAGTCTTGAACAGCTCCAGTAAAGCGAAGCTGCTTTTCATCGTCTGCACTTTCAGTTTTATGCTCAGTTTTTAAAATCGTAGAATATCTTCATTTGAACAACTTTTAGGATTTCAGCTCCTTCTACAATTCAGAAACTGTCTTGTTATCTTTGTGGACATTTAGACTGACGACATAAACAATAAAATCTTTATTCTTCCTTTTATTTTTCATCTCTATGACAGAAAACAGTTTATGGAGCCAATGTGGTTATCTTTGAGGGCATCCTGGCCTTTGCCAACAAGGAGCTACTGAAGGTAAAGAAATATATTTATTATTCTTTACTTTTTTCTTTTTGTCTGTTTGCATGTTGCACATATTATAGATGGTAAACAGATAAAAGGTTTTGGAGTTGATTCAACTTCCAGTTTAGATTTCTTTGTAACACAATGAAGCTGATCAGTTTAGTTGATGCAGAAATCATGTTCCTGTTTATTAGCTTCATCTAATTATTGATTATAATATTTATGCAGGTGTAACAGGATAATAGGCAGATTATCTACTACGAAATGTGTAGTTTAAGGCTGCATGATGTTAGAAAATCTTGTGCTGTCAGTAACATTGGTAAATATTTGGCATTTTGAAACTCTAGTTGACCAAGTATTTCATTTTGCACAAGAATATATTGCTCTCTAAACGTGGATATACACTCACTGATATTGCGATGACGATATATTTACAATATATTGTCATTGTCATAATTTTGTAGAAATATTATCTTCTGTCCATTTAAACTCCTTTATTTTCTTGGGTTTTTCTTTGTTTGACGTCTTATTGCTGAATCAAAGTGAAGATTGAATCTGCTGCCTGAAGCCTCTTTATGTGAAGAGATTTGCCTTTAAACAGAAAATTGATTTGCTCTTTTATTGAAAGCCTGTTTATGGTCAGTGAAAATCCATAAGAATTAAAGGGACGGCGCTCCTAATGGTAAATAAGTCCTGCTGCTGTGCGTCGGCTCCTCTGTGTGTTTGTGCGCTGGACTGTGGTGATAAGGCGGCCAGCCTCCCTTGAGACCCGTCTCTGTTGCTGATTACCCTCTTATTCAGTCAGTAGCAGCCATTGTCCTCTGTGATTAATTGTGCTTTGTGTCCTTTCTAGTAACTGAAGCCAATTATAGCTGCTAATCTGTAGAGCTAATATACAGGTCTGGGTTCAGATCCCGTCCAGACGGGCAGGATGCCAGGAACTGGGAATATAATGGAAAAATACCAACATTAATTCTCTCTATTAAAGCAGAAACAGTACGATAACTAGTTAATTCAATTCAGAATCTGTAGGATGACTTTACAACAAATTATCTCTGTTTAGTCTGACTGGGATTGAGTTTTGTTGTAAGAAATAAGAGACAAAGATTTAAATTTCTATTAAGTTCTGTCAATCTATTAAAAAAAATCATAAGATCAATCACGCTCTAGCATTGGAAGCACATTCAAAAAATCAAAAAGTGTCATTTCTTGTTTGTTTTTAAACAGGTTAGAAGAGCATACAAACCTGCTGTTTAACTCCACAAATTTTGTTTTACAAGCAGAAACAAACTATCAATGTTCACAAATTATTTTAAAAACAATCAACTTTTAGCATTAGATGCTAAACGTTACAAGTCATAACGGAGCTACCTCAGAATCATTTTGATCTAGATGCAAAAACATGAGTAACATAATTTATTTCTGAAGCAATTCAGGATTTTAAAATGGAAAAAGGAGAAATCGGAGCAGAAATGCCAGATAAAATCGAACTGAACGTCTTTTTGTGACCTTTTCCCGGCAGCTGCTGGACATGAAGGTGTTTGTGGACACGGACTCGGACATCCGGCTGATCCGCAGGCTGAAGAGAGACGTCTCTCAGCGCGGGCGCGACATCAACGGCATCATCAAGCAGTACAACAAGTTTGTGAAGCCGGCCTTCGAGCAGTACATCGAGCCAACGGTGCAGGTGGCAGACATTGTGGTGCCCAGAGGTTAGTAGTGATGTCACTCGCCTTTATGCATTCAACTGTCCTATTAATACCAAATATTGCCTTTTTTCAATAAAGTTACTGATTAAATGTGTTTCCCTTCAGGTGGAGAAAACTTTGTAGCTTTGGATCTGATTGTTCAGCATGTCCACAGTCAGCTGGAGAAGGTAAGGATTCCCAATAAGGTCTCTACTTGTTTGTGTTTTGCTGACTCGGCTCAAGTCGCAGTTTCTCCCGGTGTTTTAGTACGTTTTAGTTCGATCTGCGGCAAATTGTTTGTTTGAAAAGAGCTGCCTCAGCTCCCTGCCCTGATAAGACTCGCCGCTTACAGATCCTGCACTTCTTGCTGTTTTCATATGAGGAACAATGTAAACAAAGTCAACTTTATTCAGATCAGATCAACATTTTTAGCTGCTTCCGTCTGCAGTCGGTGGGAAGCATTGTGACGGGATTTTGCTGCGTCGCCACAATAAAGTGATAAAATGTGGATATGTGAGCATGGCTGTCAGGTTTTAAAGCCAGAAAGAAAAAGATAACCTGCTTGAAAAGCCAAAAACACTTTTTTTAAATGGGATTTTATTAATTATTCCAAACCTGGCCGGATGTACGACAGGAAAACCACGACACAGCATTTCTGCAAAAACTGCGGAACCATTGTCTCCAAAAATTAGGAAAAGTTTGATCCATTTATCGGTTTTGTCATCCCTCTGTTTGACCCCCATATTCATGTTTTCAAGCATTAAAACATCTAAAACATGCAGAACTCGGAAACCTGAGGACCAGAACTGGGCATCTTTTGCTAAATAGTGGCAAAAATCCCAAAAATATATTTTCCAAAACATCTAGCAGTGAATATAAACAGATGTTATTCTGTTGGTCTTATTCTCTTCATTTTCTTAGTATATTAGCAAACCTTACTCGTGATATCTGCAATACGAGGTGCAAAAAAAGTCACTTTTTATTTTGCTTTCAAATATTCTGCAGCATGAAATTTAAACTTAACTGTTTAAAGGTGTTTGGAAGATGTACGTTTTGTGTTCAAAAAGTTTCATGGCAATAGAAAAACAAACAGAATTTGGTTTAGTTTTACCCTCAGCTTAGATTTTAATCTAAAGTAATTCAAGAAAAATTTGATATTTCCTGATAATAATTCAAATGTCAACAGCAAATGACAACAAATGCAGCAAATAATTTCCGTATATCAGTTAAAAAAAAATCTCCTTCCATTTTCATTTTCTGCTATTTTTTAAGGGAAAGGAAACAAAAGAAAACATATAAGCGGCAGTTAGCCAGCTCTTCCTGTAGCATAAATAAGGTTTTCCCTCTTAAGAGAATATTGATTGTTAATCATTCCAAGCAAAGTGCAAAGTTTTGGTTATTAAAGCGTTTAGTGAAGCTCCTCTGTCTGCCTCGTCTCGTTCCTCCTTCCTTCCTGCTGCACCTCTCTGACCTCAGTCAGGCGGCTCTGTAGTCGTTAGCTCAGATTAATGGCGCCACGCGGAGAGGAGAGGTGTCCTCCATCTTTCTTCTCCTCATTGTTCTGCCATCCATTCACTTTTATGACCCACAGCTAACTATGATCTGTTCCACCTTCAACATATTCATTCACGGCCATCAGCAGAACACATCAGTTACACTCACTGCATGACACCTGCAGTATGCAACGTGAATGGAACGGGAAGCTCGTCGACTTTCCTTTAGCTTCAAAATGTGCAAAATAAAAATCATTAGTAAATTACATAACTTTACTTGAAAGTTACATAGTTTTATTCATCACTTTCTTAAAAAGTAGCTTTTACTGCTATTTTCTTTCCCGTTAGTTTGGATGAGTGAACGACTGTGTTCAAAATTACTTTATTTATTCCAAAAAGAAATTAGATGTTGTCAAACTCATATAATCCAAGTGTCTTCAATGAATCAAGATCTCTGGTAGCAGTCAGTGTTGCAGTGAGCCTGAAGAGGCCTCTGACTGAAGATCATTGTTTGCTAGCAGCTCAACTTCTTGGCAGTAGAGATGACTTTCCATAGTAGCATGTCCTGGATGACATCATCAGTTGTTGCTAATCCACCTCATTTGCCTTTGCTGCTCCTCTTTAAATCGACAGTTTTAGGTAAAAATCGACTTTCTTTTTAGTTTCTATCATTTTATAAAGTTTTTCTCTTATCGAAACAAAGCTGGAGTGTTGCCTTGATTCTTCCACGCATGTTTGAGAAGTCCTTTAATCTCCATGGCAACCATTCAGTTGTGAAAAACGCCTGAGTGGACCTAGCCCCGCCCTCGAGGTGGCAAAAATCCTGGCAAACAGCAAGAAAAAGCTCTTAATAAAAATCTTTGACACAAGATTTTTATTAAATCAGCTCATGATGCTAAACACTAAAGATAAACCAGCAAAGTTGTTTATCTCCTAATAATAAAAACAAGAAAACTCTGACTGGGTTAAAATGTATCTGTCAAAGATTCTTTAGTTTTACTTTTATTTAATCTTCTGGGAGCAGGAAGACTTTCTCTTCAGTTAAACCGTGGGGAAGGATTTACTCCACGGTTGAATCATCTGTTAGTTTCTGCTGCATCTGAAATTCAAAGCAACCTTTATGGAGAGTTTATCTGCCAAAGCTTTGGCTCAGTCTACCAAGCACTTTGTTGAGCTAACTGATGAAATCATTCGTGGTTCCAACCCCGTTTTACACAATCAAATAAAAATGGTCACACTTACTAAAATCTGATTTATGACACTGTTGAGTTTTTGTTCAGCCAGACATGAAATTAATATTCATGGCTGAGCTGTCGGGGTGTGTAGAGCCGCACATTTCAGCTGAGAGTGTTTTTGCTTTAAAGGTTTGAGTGTCTTTTATTTTGCTCACTGTGTGTGTTTCTGTGTGTGTCCTTGTATGTGCCTGACCCCTCCTTGCCTGGCTAAATGCTGTGTAACCATTCCAGCGTGAGATCAATGTGAGGTATGCCTGTAACAGCTTTTTATTTCACCGTTTCGTTCTCATTACACCCAAACCTTTACTGCCCTCTACTTCCTGTTTCTCCATACAGTCAAACCTTTTTTATTTTTTAATAACTGGGGTTTTAGTATGTAAAAATGTAATTGAACTGGCTAAACCACCGTCAGACCTGACCTCTCTTTTACTTATAAACCTGTTAAAAATTTGGATTATTTAAAGCAATCTCCAAGACACAGCCTCTCTTGACAGCTGAACTAACAAAACACTGCTGCTAATGTGCTAAAGGAGCTCATTTTTGCTCAGCGCTTTTGCTAACTTTGAAAACGTTTAGCTCACTTCGCTTCCCCTTTTTACTGATAAATTCAGCTGCACCAGAGCTGTCAGTCAGTTTGTTCGTATCATATGACACATAAATTAGCTTTTTGTCAACACTTCATGCCAGTAGATGCTTCTTTTATTTTACAACTGCCATTACTTATTTTTTAAGAATGGAACATTGCATATTAATCAACATTTAAATGCAAATGTATTGTATTATTGCAAAGCAGCTCATTTCTATTGCTGGTCCCAATGGCAGGTTGATGCTTATGATGTTTAATAATAATAATAAAAGACTACTGCACAAAAATATCATTATGAAAAGAGAAAATGGGTAATCAAACAGTTGTTTGCCATTTGTAGTGTACAATGGTTCAATAATTTTCACTTTAAGTTGATAAAATGAGTAGAGTTAGCATAACGGCGCTAAAAATAGAGTTATATGCAGTTCAGCTACGCTAAGATAAACATTTTAATCATGTAACAAACAGATCCGTGTGTTTAGTTTTTCAAGTTTTGGCTCGCTGTTCATTGTAATTTAAGACTGCAGATAATTCAGATGAAATTATCATATTACTGTGCCATCCTTTTCCACTGGTAAGGACAAAAATCTAAACTCGCCGCTGGTGTTATCAGATGCTGCAGTGGCGTTTAGGATCAGAAGTTTCCATCATATTTTATCATAAAATTCAATGCAACTTTTAAAAAAAATTATTTAAAAAAATCTTTCTGCTGGACAACACACACAAAATTTTTACTTGCTGCCAAACTAAAAACAACAGTTCACAATATAACGTTAAGAATTTCTAATCAAGGCAATTTAAAAAACATCTTGATTCCAAAGTTGGGACCAAAATGTTTGGTTTTTCATTATCAAGCAGCCGTTGTTTTTTCTACTTGACAACAAACAAAAAAATAAGTTACATCTTAAACTACCTTTAGCATTTATTAATGATGTATACCTGCTTTAAAAGTTTGCTTCCTACAGCCATGTTTGCTCAAATCAACACCAAAATACAATCAGCCCGACACTGAATCTGCTTCTATACGCCGCATCAAGTTGTTTTTGATTTTAAAAAAACAGCTTTATGTTAGAAATCAGTTTGAAGTCCTGCTGCAACACAAAGCAGACACAGCGATGGAGTGAACTCTTAGTTTGAAGAAAAGCCAATATTTGGCAGAAAAGGCAACAATCGTGACTCTTAAGGTCTTTTGTCTTGGCAAGTTAATCTGATTTAATCTGCGTGAAGCCCTGTTAATAAATGCTGACATAAATCACAGATTCATTTGTAAAACGTGGAGGAGCTCTGCTGCTCTTTCAGGTGTGAGATCTCAGCAGAATAAAAACAAAGAGCTCCAATTTAAACCCACTTAGATGAATTGCTGCAGTGTTTTTGTTCAGTGTTGCACAGCGCCGATCTGTCAGAACTTTCCACAACTCAAAATGTTCTTTCTCTCCCTTTTTTGTGTTTTTTTTTTTTTTTTTCCTGTACTTTGTGGCGTTCTGCAGAGGAAGCTTCGCTGGGATATGTGAGGCCCGACTTCTGCATCTTTTGTTCAAATATAAGATGCACAATCCTGCCGTTTCCATCCACTCCGAACTTACTAACCTGTTACAATAGTAGCTGCATGTTTTATCTGTAAATTCAGGCAACATGCTTTCTTTTGACATTTATCTATCAAGTCTTGGCTGGCAGAATACTTTTCCTAATTTGCATTTTTGTGAAATAAAACAAATGCACGACTTATTTTTTGCAGAAAGTGAGCACAATTTAAAATACAGTGTATAGAGAGCAGCAGAAACAGACAAATAGCATTTTTGATGCTTTGCAGCACTTTGCATGTGTTTGAGGATATTCAGGGTTGCTTTTATTGTTTTGCATGTAGATTACAGCACAATTAGAGAAGATGCTGTTCTGATTGAACAAAGGGAATCTTAAAATCACAGCTCCTCTACTGTTCTTTAGGATCAACATGTTTTTCCACATTTTTATGAAACAGTTTGTTGTAGTTCACATTTTTGCCCTGCTCCACTAAATAAAAAATTCTGTAGATCTGTAAAAGCTGAATGACCATTTATAGGGGGAGAAACAGAACTTATCCAGTTTTATAAATGCATACTTTTAGAATTTAGCCTCTTTTATCGTTGAAAAATAAAACCACTGCTTTTTAATTTACATTTTTAGATTTTTTAAGAAACAAAAGTAATGTACTTTTTTCACTGAAAATGAAAAAAGTACATTACTTGATGTACTTTTTCAAATGAAAAAGAATAAAAACACACAGTATTTGACCTAAGTTAAGACATAAATAAAAGGATGAACAAAATAGTTTTTCTTGCATGTACATTAAAACACACTGAAGAATTTTCCCTTTTATAATTATTTATATTAAAAAAAACTGGTTGGTTGTTTTATTGTTTGGACAAAATTTTATTTAGCTCAACAGGTGGCCTCAAATATGTGGATCAGGAGCTGCAAATTTGATATTTTTCACTTTTCAAACTGAATATTTGTTTAATAGTTAAATATTAATGGGGTTTATTTTCCATAAATAGTCCATGATTAAAATGTGTTTGTCTTATGCATGAAATGCATAAAATAATATTCAACGTGACTGGTAATTATGCACAAAAATAGTTTCTGTAATCCTGAACTGCAATGTTTGGTAATATCTTCTAACTGGCATAATAATTACCCATATTCACCTAATTTATTTATATTTAAACAACTTAGAAGTCATTCAGTTACACTTGCAGTTTATGCAAATAAACTTTGACACCATGTACTTAAAATGTCTGCACTGGCTTTTTATATTTCCTTTAATTAGTTCCTATGCTGCTGTTGAAGTTTTTTCCAGATTTGGATAAGTTTGGGGATGGAAAAATATCTGTACTCTTCATCCATTCATTTGTCCGTCAGAGCATCCGTCCGTCCGTCTGTTTGTTGTTCTGAAGTCTGAGTCTAACTTTTGGCGTTTTCACATTACCTTGTGCATAAAAAAATCTCAATGTTTTCTGTTTTTTTCTGTTTGTTTCTTGCAGATCAGCTCTGGCGTCGGCCCATCAGGGTCAGCCTTTACCCAAAACCCTGAGCGTGATGGAGAGCTCGCCTCAGGTCCGCGGCATGCACACCATCATCAGGTCAGAGCGCGCCGCCGCACGCTTTACAGGAAATACCTGCTTCTGTTTGACCAAACAGTTTGTTCCTGCAGCCCAGCTTCATGCCTGATGCAGGAAAACGTTCAGGAGTTTTAACTGCAGTTCGCACACTTCCTGTTTGTGTTTGTAGGAACAAGGAGACCAACAGAGACGAGTTTATCTTCTACTCCAAGAGATTAATGAGGCTGCTGATAGAACATGCGCTCTCCTTCCTGCCTCTCAAGGTGAGGCTTTTCAGCATCAACATTAGCCGACCTTCCTGGCCACTGGAGCAACTAAAGTGTAAAATAACATTTGGCTTCGAGTTGGAACTGAATTTCGGCCCGTTTTTGTCCCGTCCAGCCCGTTTCCGTGGAGACGCCTCAGGGCACCGTCTACGAGGGAAAGAGGTTGAGCGGTCAAAGAGTAAGAATCAGAATCTCATTGACTCTCTACTGAACTGATTCGGTGTCTGGACCTCCAAGAAGAGAGGAAACTTTTAAAAAGGTTCCGGTTCTTTACGCTGAATTGGAAAGTACAGAGCTGAACTATTTTGCAAATTTGGAGAAGTTCAATAAAACAACATAAGATTAACTTTATTCATCCATCCCATTGTTTCCAATCATCTAACAAAGAAATATCTGCTGTAAATTCGTATCAAACTTCAATTTTTATCCTTCAAATTTAACGTTAGCATGAGTCAAGAATCAATTCAAACCATAAAATAAATGAAGATGAAAATCTTTTCTTTCTACAAGTTTAACCTGAACAGGGAGACTTTTCCATCCTTTTACAGCTCAAACCTTTTGTGTATAGGTTTGAATGTTAGGACATTTTCTGCGGTGTACCACAGGGTTGTGTGTTGGGACCATAATAATTTACTTTTTCATTCTTTGTTTTAACTTGTCCTGCCTTGACATTTCAGGATATGGCCACTGAAAAAAAACCTAACTAACTAAAACAAACTAATTTGTACTTTAATCTTCTGAGAGAGAAAGAAATTCAGAATTTTGAGAAAAGTTGGAATTCTTTTCTTTTTCGTTTACTCATTGAATGAAAATAATCTTTTAACATGTTTCACTTTAAAACTAGTTTTTATAAAGATTTTCTTTTACAATTTACTGGCTCTCCAACTGATGCAGTGAATGTTTGTCTTAATTATGAGTTTCTAACTGTATATCCTGGCATATATGAGTTATTATGCTATTTAATTCTCTAAAAGCTACATTTTATGTGTCACTTTGATCATTTAAACTAGTTAGTCATTTATCTGGTCAATGAACCAGATGTTGGATAAAGATCTTCCTGAGGCTGCCCCCTAGTGGCAGTAGCTCACATAGCTCTGCTCCATTGCAGTAGATTCAGATGTTAAAGCTGCAGTTTGACCTGTTTCCTGTTCAGCAGGAGCTTTCAGACTAAATTATAGTTGTTTTCTTACTTTTTGTCCCGTTAAGATCACCGGCGTTTCTATCCTGCGGGCCGGGGAGACGATGGAGCAGGCTCTGACGGCCGTCTGCAAAGACATCCGGCTGGGGAAGATCCTCATCCAGACCAACCACGACACCGGGGAGCCGGAGGTTTGTGTGTTTGTGAGCAGCGTCTCGGTGGCTGCGTGTTGTTCTTACCGAGTTCTTCCCGCAGCTTCACTACCTCCGCCTGCCGAAGGAGATCAGCGAGGACTACGTGATCCTGATGGACAGCACCGTCTCCACCGGAGCCGCTGCTCTCATGGCTGTCAGAGTTCTGCTGGTGGGTCCAGGTTAAACTTTTTAATGTTTTTACTTTTAATTCTGATCAGAAATATTCAGTATTTTTTTAAATTCACTTTCAAACTTCTGAGAAATAATAAACAGATTGTTATTAAGCAAAAGAATAGCGAAGGACCAATTCATCAGATTTCTCACCTTCCATTTAAACTTATGTTTAAAAACCAAAAATAAATAACTGAGTCTTTAACATTCTTTCAACATTTTAGTGAAATAATGTTTAACCTACTTTATAAAGCCTCTTGGTTGCTACTAAAATAATTTAGTCATCTTAAAACATTTCAGGTTCATCAGACCTTTTTTTTTTTTCTTTTATTTAAAGTCATTTGCTTATTTTCTCATATTTGTCTTTGATGAAATACTAATATATCAAAGGTTGAGGAGATTTACATTGTTTTGGACGCTTAATTAATTTTGTTAGTGTTCTATGTGTATGATTTTGTAAAATGTTTAATGTTCATGATGAGCTGCTGCTTTGTTCCCAGGACTCATTCTGTTTTTACCCTAAGAAAAATTATTCTGTTTTATTTCAAAAATTGTAAAATAATCGAGTAATAATAAATACAAGATAAATTTTCTTTTTAATGAGTATGAAAATTACATTATTAAAAATATATATATTTTATATCAAAAGAATTAAAATGAATACCATTTTTAAAAAAGGAAAACATTTTTTTTTTTATAAAATAAAAATATTATAAAATGTATTTTTTTTAAAAGAAAAAAGCTGTTTTTGATCATTTCTGATTAGTTTTTCTTTCTGTTCCTCGTGGAGGACCACGATGTGGCCGAGGATAAGATCTTCCTGCTCTCCCTGCTCATGGCGGAGATGGGCGTTCACTCCGTGGCCTACGCTTTCCCTAAAGTCCGCATCATCACCACCGCTGTGGACAAAGAGGTCAACGACCAGTTCCACATCATTCCAGGAATCGGTGAGGAGCTGAACTTGTTCACTTCCTCTGAACTCAATTTTCAAATTAAATAATGAGTTTCTCATTAAAAATAAAAATAAATTCTTGAAAAATATCATTTGTTTGGACTACAGCGCAGTGAATTCTGGGTAAATTCAACCTCTTGGCTCAATTTTTACCAAAATCAAAATCCTCTAACCGCTAAAATCTGATGCTACTCTATTTTGTTTAGATTTTGTGAAAAATTAAGTTCCATATAGTGTCTTTTTCTGAGGTTTTTATGTTGTTTCCTTCGTGGCGCAGCGCCACCACAGGTGAGGAGGGGAACAGGTTTTCAATGAGTTTGGTTCGTTTAGCACAGTGCAGTGTGAAGGAGAACCGCCGCAGCTGAAATTATAGCAAATGTTGCAACTTTGGTTCCAGCTGAATGTGTCTGTTGATTTTGCAGCAAACATTCATTCAGAAGAAGCATGTGGCAACAGTGGACAGAAATCGCTCACCTTTAGCAGGAAAGAAACAGCAGAGCTAGCTAGATGTTTTAAAGGATGAAGAGACACAGTCAGGAGTTCTTTCTATAAGAATAAAAACAAAGTTTTAAGGAGAAATCATGGTAAACATGTTAATGTTCTTCTCTTTTTCTCAGGTAACTTTGGGGATCGTTACTTTGGTACCGACGCTCCATCTGATGTCTGTGAAAGTGATGAAGGAATGGACTTCTGAGGACAGACTGTTACAGGAGCACTTCGCTGTGAATCTGAATAATAAATTTTTACTTTATCTGCTCGACTTTCTCCCACCAAGACGCTCTGAACTGGTTCCTGTTGGATCCCACAGAGCGGCCTTTATGTGACGGCAAACTTGTAAGTTTAGAGAAACGTTTGTTAAGGGGACCAGAGGTAAACGTTCGCTCTGAATCACGTTCCACAATCCAGAACATTTCACTAATAGACACAAATAAATTTATTTTACTGTGTCGATAATTTCTCCTATGATGCTTTAAAGTTCCTTTTATGCACCAATAATTTCACTGCAAAAACACAAAATCCTACCAAGTATTTTTGGTCTAATTTCTCATGTAAATAAACTTGAAATAAGACTAAACTAACTTACAAGTAACTTTTCAGCAAGAAATTGGAGTTTGTTTTACATAAATAATCCCTTAATATTGATGAAAAAGTCTTAGTTCTATTGGCAGATTACTTCACTTGTAAAATGGGAAAAATGTATTTTTATAAGTGAAATAATCTATCAAGATGTTGTGTTTTTGCAGTGTCTCTGAAGAGCCTTTGAATTGACAAACATGTTACTGGATTTTTGCACAGTTCAAAGCCAGATATTGTAAATAAATTAATTTAATTTAAATCCAGAGGAGATCAAACTAGTTCTGGGCTCAGTTTTGATTGGATGTTGATCTATGTTTTTGCACTAAGATGTTGCATGAAAATAAGGCAACGTTTTCATCTCTGATGATCATCGTCCCCCAAATTTCTGTCCGACTTTAAGATATTAGTGCATCGCTAGCAGAGTGAAGATTTCTGGAAGAATTTGGGCACATTACATTTTGATTTTCTACAAAGTAAATGTTCTTATCTCAGGCAACTTTCACCAAAAGGGGCGGCAATCATAACTACTTGAAGATGATTAACTGATGAGTGAATGAAAAGGTCAAATATTAACTTTTTTTTTGCCTAAATATGTTTTTTTATTATTATTTTTCTCCACAAATTTTTATATTTCTTAGGTAAAATGTTTATCTAAAAAAATTTAATTGTTTTGTTTTTTT
The DNA here is from genome assembly GCF_001444195.1 of Xiphophorus couchianus. Lineage (NCBI taxonomy): Eukaryota > Metazoa > Chordata > Actinopteri > Cyprinodontiformes > Poeciliidae > Xiphophorus > Xiphophorus couchianus. The sequence goes on along the minus strand of NC_040242.1, from coordinate 2,759,484 downwards.
AGCAATGCAACAGGTTTTGTTAATCCTCTACATTGAGCGCCATTTTGTGTTTGTATGAGATTTGGTCAAATATAATTTGTCACAGGCTCAGGTCGTGCATGTAAACTGGCCCTTAAAGGGACCCATTTTTGCTGCTGTTTAGCCAAGTTTTACATGGTTATTTATTTATCTTATTTACAGGTAATTACATTCATCATATCACACATTTATGACTTGTATGAATCAGTTTTTTCAGAAATATATGCAATACAAGTTAACTTAAAAGTTTGCTCATTCAGCATTTCTACTGTAAAAGTTTTAAAATCGAATATTTCCTCAGTTATTCTGAGCTCCTTGTCAATTTTTTTTGTGTCACCATGTTCATAGAAAACAGTAATATACATTTATATGAAGCATCTAAAATCAAATACAACTAACTTGAAATAACTTTCAGCTGTTACTTGTATAAACAATCAATACCTCATACTATAATTTTACTGAAAAACACTGCTGCCAGTATTCATCTGAGGCGAAATTATAATATGTATGCACTCTGTGCCATTTCTTTCCTAAACAGTTGTCATGATGGGTATTGATTCTGTTTCTGTAAGTGTCTCTTTGCTTAAAGAGAATAAATACTTAAAAATGAGAAACTTTTCGTTGTTAAACTTTTGTTTTGGTGTATTCCGTGGCTGTCAACTAGAGGGCAGCACAGGCTGTATTTCATTGTTTACAGCGGAACTTGCGTATTTTTGATGATACCTTTAAATACCATAGGAAATTAGATTGGTTAGGGCTTGTTTTGACCAAATGCTTAGTAAATATACCGAAGTGTACATTCAGGTACTTTTTGATAGGTTCAAAACTGTATATTAAAAACCTTTTTTATATATCAATCATATGTAATCTGTAAAAATAAACAAAGACTTTCGCATTAAAAAAATCCTTAAAATATATCACTTTGTTTATGTTCATCTGCTTTATTATTCTAATTTACTGATATAAAGTTGTAAATATGATATACTTGAAGTTCCTGTCATACTTTATAAATCGTTTTAAGGAAATTTAGTGAGTATCAGAACAGTTTTTGTATGTAGCTCAAAATTCCGAGCCGATGTGAGCACGTGAAGGCATCGTTAACTCTTCACCTGCTACAGCCGGACTCACCTACAGGCATGTAACACATTATGCATTTACTGCTTTTCCCTCCGTAAATTAATCCACTTTATTGCGACGTGTTTAGCGGTTAAACTGAGCTGTTATTCGGGAAGACATACTTCGATGTTCAAGGTGTTTTTCTTTAACGGAAAACCACAAAAAAGCAGACTTTAAAACCCGAATCCTTGTCTGGCCAAACTCCGTTCAAAAAGAATGAGCTCCTACACTTAATTTGAAAATTCTGAAATTTAATTTTAACTAAAGAGTAAATCGTTGGTTAGTTGTATTAACGTGAGTATAGTCTTTAATTCGGCATTGATATGAATCTATGAATATGCTAATTTGGGATCCAGTTGAGTATATGTAATTTAGGAAAAACGTACAGGCTAATCTTAACTTGATGTAATGTATTCAATGCATCGTTGCTTCATCGTTGGCAAAACTAAATATGAGTTCAACGGTATATCCTAGAACAGTGTCGTTACCATTTTTGTTCTAATTGTGGACATAAGCATGCTTATTTGCAGGTTTACTTAATTTCTGTTTCGCTGCTTCTGATTTGGCTAATTTTGTTTTTATCAACATTTCCTTTATTTAAGGAGGATGGCTAGCCTATGGAGATCCTATCAAGCCGTGATGACCAAATATCCCTGGTCAGTCCAGATAGTCACAGCTGGTAGGTAATATGTCTCACCTCTGCTTTCATTGGAATCATTTAAATATGCTGTAAGCTATTTATAAAAGGAGCAATTGTTATTTATGTACATAGAAACTTGTTTTTTTGCTTGAAATGAGGTTAAAAATGTTGGACTGCAGGTCAGTTTTTCACCAAGCCTTTGCTCCAGTGGACAGTTCACCTCAGTTTTAGAATCAACAAGGGAAACCTTTTGACCTTTGTTCTTTAACAAGTGACATTAATGAATCAATATTTTCTTGTGACAGTATGGAAGACCAAAAGTGCCCAAGTAAATTGCTAATTTGTTAAATATAAAAAAAGTTTCCATATCCATTAAATATTACAATTGAAATGAATGAAAATAAAAAATGTAATTCAGTGTATTTTTTAAATTCTACTTTTTATTGAATGACGTCATGTTTCCCTATCCCACAGTCATCATAAAATTATTTAACATTTGTGTTATTGATTAGTAAATCTGCTCAGCAACGAGTGTTAGATCCAACTCGCTTTGATGGAAATTAATTAAAGTCAGCAACATTAATTAAAATAAAAGATACAAATAATAGCTAAAATCTTATTATTACTGCTTGTTTATGTAAAATGTTAAAACATGTTTTAAAATATTAAAATATTATTCTAGCATTTAAATCATTTCAAATACATGTATTTATTGCATGAATTTCCAGTTTTATATTTGACCTGTTTTTTGTTTTTTTGTAACATTGAACTAAATTGCAAAGTAGTTCAGGTCTATCGCCACTAGATGTCAGCAGATACTTGTCACGTTGCATCCACCAGGAGAACATCAGACTTACTGAATAAATCTTGCCTTAATTCAAATTAAAAAATCATTGTCTTCAAGACTATTTCATTCAGAAATTCAGATTTAGAGGAAAATTTGCTCAGAAAACTTTTACTCTGCAAATCTTATTGTGTTTCAGAAATAACAATTTTTTTTATATATGAAATCCTAATCAGGAATCATAAACAATATTTTTGAATTGCATTTAACTTTTAAAGTGTTTCTTGTGATAGTTAAACTTTGAACAACAGAATAAACGGGACATAATGCTGCTAAAGTTATGCAATTTTCTTTATAGAGGTTCAGTTTGCATATTTTTAATGAAATCCATCATTTCTAATTGTAATATTTAATATTTTGATGTTTTTGATCTTTTGTATGGGGTTGTAAATAAATAAAATCTGGCTTGTGCGGTTTTCTCTTACAGGACATAAAATGCATTATTTTCTGCAAAGGTTTGTTAAATGAAAACACATTTGCATGTTATTGGGGCCCTGCAAGGTTCTTTTGTCACCTCAAACTTTAATAAATGTTAATAGTATTTTATTAGATGTAACAAATTCAATAATAATAATAAAAAACTTTATTTATCCCTAAAATGTCCTGGATGACATAATCAGTTGTTAGCTAGCTCTGCTAATCCACCTCATTTGCTCTTGCCACTGCCCTTTAGATCTTTGTATTCTTGGTGCATATTTTGGGAGTGGAAGGAAAATGATTTGTTGTTTTTAAATTAAAATCATCATAAAACTATAGTGTGCATTTTTGATGAACAAAAAACAAAATACATCAGATTTTGCAGCAAAGTATTTAAAAAAAAAAACTTGATGGAGTCTGAATCTATTTGCAAGGAAACTGTGTGAGTCAAACGTTGACATTTGATCTGACCACATTTAAAACGTTTTATAAGCTCCTCTATGAGGAAACCTCCCCCTAAAGAAAAGGTTACCTTTTTTCAGCTGCTATTAGATTCGTCTGTAGCGCATCGACTGCAGCAGCTGCCGTCATGCTGCTGTCCTTCAGACTTTTACTACTGCTATAAATGCATTTTCAATTCAACAGCAGAACATGGCTGTAATTTTTCAAATATATATGTGTATGTATATATTAAATATAAAACAGAATTAAAATGAATTTATTACCATTTCTTGTCTCCAGCTATGTTTATTCGACTACATTGCTCACTACTGGTTGTGCAACCCAAAAAATAAAAATATATTTTTTTGAAGCAGCCTTATTTTTTAATTAAGGAATTTGATATCTACTAAATTCAAGTATCTATTTTACTTTAATTCAATTTGATCTACTTTATTTTATGCTTAGAATTTATTGGTGTTCAAAATTTTTAAAGTAAGTTCATCTTTAAATGCGGCAACAATAAAAAAAAAATTGAAAAATCTATTCTTTAAATTAAGAACATTTATTCAGTTGTAAAAAAAAAAAAATCCCACTGTAAGAAATAATTATTTTAAATTCATATAAAATAATTTTAAAAATGCAACATTTTATCTAATATTTTGGGTGTTTAACTTGATCAAAGGGTGGCATACAAATGTAAGAAGATGCAAAAGCCAATTTCTCTTAAAAACAGGAAAGACAAGAAAACATCCCATTCAAGTATCAATGGAATATTCATATTTGTATTTATGCCTTGATAAATTTTACACCTTTATTTAATCTTGATGGGTTTTTTTAAATTGGCTCTATGTTGGAAGCAAATTAAGGACATTTGTTGTTGGTAATGAGTCAAACTGGATAAATCACGTCCCGATTTTAAACAAAAAGCAGATTTTTGCTACATTACAGCTTCAGTCATATTATTCTATGCAGCATTTTCTAGCTTGTTTTTCCTGTAACTTTGTGATTAGATATTAATTCAGACAGGGTTTTCTCTGTGATGTTCCAGCTCAGCAGCATGGTGGAAAATTGAGCAAACATCTGGAATACATATATTCCAGGATGAAGAGCAGTCACGTGATAACAGGAAGGTCAGGGGTTGTTTGTTTCTCTGATCCAGGTGTGAAGGTTTCCTCTAGCCTTCATTAACTCCTGATTTCCCCTATGGGTTTGATAAATAAAAAACTGATTGCCTAAAAAATCTGTATTTACTAAATCCCTACATGAGAAAATCTAAATTAGTGTAAAATATGAGAGGTTTCTTCTCATTTTACACTAAATTAGTGCAAAATAATGATCAGTTTCAACCATGCTGTTGAGGAGAAAACGCCATAAGCTTTAGTTATTTATTTTGTACAGTAGTTTAGGTGACTGATTGCCTAAATTTCTTTGAATTCATTTTGGTTTTGAAGTGCAACCAAAAAATCACAACTTTTTTTTGTCTCAGCAATCAGCCTTTATGTACAATTTGGAGGTGTGCATGCCGAAGCATATCGCAATAAGCAATTAATCGCACGACTAAAAAAGGTCTTAAGTCTTAAATTTGACTTGCTAAACCCGGAGTCCCAAAAATCTCCTATTATTGCTTTTTATAGGCAAATTTGTTAATATTCAGCAAGCCGAGGTAGCTTTTAAAACACACTTTTTAAATGCCAGAACATTAAAAATCAGACAGATTTGGAAATGCTTTCTTCCTGCGACCTGCCATAGCTACCCGACCATTTTTGAGTTAAACATTGAGCATCACCGCCTGCATTCTGCCATAATTCAACAAAATAAATGAGCTCCGTTCATCCTGCTCCTGTTTAACAAAAGCTTCGTACTGAAAACGTCTCTGCAGCTACAAAACGAATCTGCGGGGATCGCATTCATATAACACCATGCACAGTGTACTGACAGCTTTTTTGTCCTTCAGGGTCTCTGGTGGGTGTGGGTGATGTCATCTCCCAACAGCTGATTGAGAGGAGAGGATTAGCTCATCACAATGTGGGACGAACAGCCCGGATGATGAGTATAGGATTCTTCTTTGTGGTAAAAGTGGTTCTTATTTATCTATTGTGTCATTTATGATGGTTTGATGGGACTCTTTTATTAATGTTTACATTCAACAAAAGCAATTTCTTCTCTGTCAGACTCTAAGTAGTTTATCCAGTAAAACCCGGTGACAGCTGTACGATTTACCTTTAAAAGCTGCATATTTGATTCTTACGTCTTTGTGACGAAAGTATTTATTTGAGCTGCAGTAATCGTCTTAAATCCAGAATTTATCAAGCACTTGATCTAAAAATTATACGCAGAGATTTAAATGGGATGAGGTTTAGAGATATTTTTCAGTTTATATTTTTCCTCTGTTAGGTCTAAAATTACACCAGCCATAATTCTAGGGTATAAATCAAATTCATAATTTGCTGGAGTAGCATCAAAGATTTGTTAAAAATCCAGCTATTCAATTAAGATCTGTGCAAATCAGTGGAAATATTTGTGGAAAACCAAAAACTTGTTGCAATTGTCTAATTTTTTAGATCAATATAGAAATTTTTTGCCACAAAACTGAGGACAAAACATTGTAAGAAAAGTTCTATTTCAGTGATTTCTTGATTAAATATGTCTGGCAGTAATCAAAAAATTTAATTTACCTTTCATAAAATGTAGCAGCTGGTTGATGATTTAATAAATTTTTAGCCAGGTTGGTGGTGTCACTCTTTCAAAAAAAAAGTATCCTTATTTTCAAACTGAAGTTTACTTTCACTCTTTTATCTTTGTCTGTTTTAAGAACTAATTCAAAGAAACTCCTAAGTTGGTAAAAGCTTTTTTCACAGAACTAACTATGTATTTGTTTTACAGGATTTGCAAGATATGCCACAAAATGTGTTAGAATATTCCAGATAAATCTGAAATAATCTTACTGCCATATAAAAGATACATTTTTGTTCAGGTTTTTTGTACATCTGCATTTAAGTTTGAGGAGAATTTTCTTTCTTTCCACAATAAAGGGTCCAGTAATCGGCAGCTGGTACAAAGTTTTGGACAGGATCGTGGTTGGAGGGTCTAAATCGGACGCTATGAAGAAAATGCTTGTTGACCAGGTGAGAGAAAACAATGATTAGCATTGACTGTAAATTATGTACACCCTGTTAAGTTTATTGTCTGTATTTACTTAAAAAGTCACTTCAGTTCCCAAGATTTCTTTCAGTGGAGGGAAAACATCCGTTAACTTGCTAATGCGCAATTAGCAGAGCAAATTTTTTTGCTTGGCATTTTCGCTTAACTTAGCTTTCCCTAAATCAACTTTTTTAGATAAATTGTAAAGTCCCAATTTACTTTGCTGTTTTGTAAATGTTTAGTTGAATAAGGTTTGATGTCTATATTGAAGTTTTAGGTGTAAAATTTGTTCCTGTTTATATTCATGCTCTTATTTTGAAGTGGATGAAGACTGTTTACGCAGCAGTTCCATTTCCTCTCCTAATGTTTTCCCTTTTTTTCAATAACTTTATTTCAAACAAGGAACATAAAATAACAAAATAAAATATTGACAGTAGATATAAACAGAAATACAATAGAACATGTAAATTATGCCAGAGCTAATGTTGATGATTAGTGCTTTAGCGTTAGCAGCAGCACCACTGATTCCTTTCTTCTGCTTTTTTTAAAAATTGTATTTGTTCGGGTTCTCAGTTGTGTTTTGCTCCGTGCTTCCTGGGAACTTTCCTCTGTATTTCTGGAGCCCTGAACGGACTAACAGTGGAGGAGAACATCGCCAAACTTAAGAGGGTGAGCAAATACAGATCTGAACTATTATTAAAATAAATACATTTAAGCTGAAGAAAAGTGTTCAATTAATACTGTTAGCCTGATTTAGTAGAGATAAATCACATAAAGGTACTAGCAGCCAAATAAGCTAAACATTTGTCACCCACCTCATTCAGAAGAGGGTGAACACATTATTAGTTTTAATTAAGTCTCACAGCAGAAAATGAGTGGATTAAACTACTTTCTAAAGCACTCCACACCAAACAAATGCCAGAGGCCTTTAAGCAGGACGATAGCGATGAATTAACTTGTTTTAATCACCAATGATGTACCATTGCAAAAGTGACCTGCAAAGGATTAAAATTACTCTGCAGGTCGACACAGACTGACCAAAAAGCAGTTACAAATATTGACACAAAAGGAGGAAGTTAGATTTTTTTTCCTTGTGGAAACAGTTGAAGACCTGCAACACCTTCATTAATGTTGGAAACTATTTCCTAGGAGGGAGGAAGAGACGCAAGGAGGAGGAGGGATTGTGGAACCAGCCAGGGTGACTCATAGCTCCGTATATAAGCGTGTGTGTGTGTGTGTGTGTGTGTGTGTGTGTGTGTGTGTGTGTGTGTGTGTGTGTGTGTGTGTGTGTGTGTGTGTGTGTGTGTTTGTTTGTATGCCAGGTCAGAGCGAACCGTCGTGTTGTGCCAGCTGCTCAAACGTCCATCAGCGTTTTGCTTACCCGGTGTGCCTCTGATCACCATCAATTATTTACCAAAGGAGAGGCTTGGACCTGAAAGGCCAACCTGGTAAATGTCAGAAAGGACACAAAATAAATGACAAATGAGCTCATTACCACGACGCCTGGCGACGGTGGAGCGTGAGAGGAAAACTGATGGAGTGGACGACTAAAAGGCTATTCACAAAATCAAACATTTCTGGACACTTTTTATGTTTTTGAGCCAATTATTGAATGCACATTGAACATCAAGATTTTATTATGCTTCCTTGAACAGCCTAGGATATTCCTATGGCTTTACAAAACATTCTTATAAAAACCTTTTTGCACAAAATCGTTCTTAGATAATGAGATTCATCTGCCTACTCTGAGCGGTTTTAGGACGTTTTGTCACTTTAAATCCATATAAGCTGCTGTTGACCACGCCCCCTAACTCAGTGTTTTACCTTGCACATGAAAATAGCTGCAATTATACAACCATACATCTTTGAAAAGCAGAAGTGGAGCCTCCTGCACAACCAACAAGCCAACAACAAAACATTTATCTTCTCCAGCAGCCATTGTACAGCGAATACAGCGGTAAAACCCTGCTAGAGCTCCACTTGGGTTGCTTGGTAACGGACTGGGGTTGCTAGGTAACGGCGCAGTTTCCCGAAGATTGATTCCAGGCAACAAAAAACATTAATTTAGTCCCCAAAAAAACTGCTTTGTCAATTTTTAAGCACTTCAGCTATTTTTAGAAGCAGTTGAATCCCAAATGAAAGAATAAAAGTGTGCAAAATGTGAATCTTAGGTCCCCTTTAAGTGTAAATGCAAGAAAATTATTAGGAAACTTGATTAAATCGTCAAACCCTGTTATTTATTGACACTTTTTATTTTGAAAGACACAAATTTTTGGTGTGATTTTTTTTCTTATCTTTTGTCTAACATCAGTACTTAATAAAAATTATGTCTGAACAATTTCAGGGTGATGTTGTTAAATAAACCAAAAAAATCCATAAATCCACCATTGCTGCTTGAAAAGGTGCTGCTGATCAAATGTACATAATAATTGATCATTGATCATCAGCACTAGGCCTGACACAATAACAAATGTTGTTGGACAATAAATTGTCCCAGTAAATAATGCAATAAACAATAATAATGTTGTTTTGAGACCATTTTCACGAAATATACTGACACACAAAGAATGCAACTTCAGTCACTCAAAGATGAATAAACTTTTACTTTTTAAAGAACAATTAACCATGAAACTGAAAGTTATTGAAAATATCCAAAATAAAACACAACAAAACCAAATTCAAAATGGAAATTAAAACCACACAACTGAAAACATTAAGAAAACAGATTTTGATGTCTCTACACAAAATTTCCCTTTAAAATTAATCATCAGAAAGGAAATTCATTTTAATTTATCATGCGATTTGATTAATTGGTTACGGTTTAGTAGCCACCTCTAAAACAAAAAGCAGGAGTAAGGTGAGGACACACTGCCATCAGCTTCAGCATCCCAGCCTTAGAAAAACAAACCTTTCTGCCCATCAATCATCATTTCCAAACAATTTGAAGTCCGTCAATCTACAATGGAACAAATCAGTCAGAAATGGAAAACATTTGAGACAGCTGCCAGTCTTGCCACGAGTTTATGTTCAACAAATTCACCCAACATCCGACCCTGCAATGCTCAAAAAGCGCCATCTCAAACTCTACAGGTACTACAGGAATAGAAATATGTTTTATTGTCTCACAGTGGGATAATTCAGGTGAAGAAGAAATGTAAAAAGAGGAGGAAGGATCAGCTAGAATGCTCCTTTGTGCACCTAAGATGCATTTAATTTGCTAGTCTGTCACTAGCTGTTCATTGACAAGAAGATTGCTGAAATTGGAATCACAAAATTAAATTTGCTTAATGAAGACATGTCAACTTTGAAAAAAATCTGTTTTTTGATAAAAAGGTGTTTGCGCCTTGAGAAGGTGGTTTTTCATCTGTATCAAAATTTGTGAAACTGTCATGTTTAGATAAAATATTTTAAACTAAAAGTAAAACTTCAGTTTTGGTTCTTTAAAAAAATTAAATTCAGTCATGAATTTCCTAAAGCTTTCAGTAAATTTTCCACCTGGTTTATGCTCATCATTATTCCCTTTAGCTCCCCCTACAGGTTAGGGGTAAAACATCAAGTTCCATTTGAAAAAAAATTTTCATGGAAAATATTTGAATTTTTCGTAACAAAAATAATTTTTAGACACATAAAAATTTTGTAAAATAATACACAAATTATGTAAAAACATTGCAATTTTTGTACACAAAAAATTACTTTTGTTTTTACACAATTTTTGTGTAAAATATTATTTTTACATAAAATTCAAATCTATTTTCCATTTAAATATTTTTTCAAATTTAAGATTTACCTTCCATTTGAAAAAATATTTCACTAAATGACATCATAAAAAAGGGTCACAGCAGAACGAAGTTTGATGAATTCCTCATTTTAAAGTTTTAATACGTTTTCTGTTTAACTCCTTCAGAATATAAATTGAGTTTTTGTTTGGCACACAAACACAGGCTGGTCTGAACGCAGCAAGCTCCTTTAAAGTCGGTTGAAAATGTCTCCTTTTGTTCTGTCGTCTGGAGATTGTGACGTGTTTTAACCTCAGGTGGTGAAGTAGCTTGTTTGTCCATAATTAGAAAAGTGTTTCAGCCTGAAAACAGAAAAAAAACAGACTAGGAACATTGGCTTGTTGTTTCTCTACGCCGAGATACATTCAGGTGACCTTTAGGTAGAATGACGTGAAACTTTACTTCTGTAATGTTTTGTCTGTTCTACCAAATGGTCTTATTTAGTATTTACTGTGGGGTCAAAAGGTCACAGTCAAACTGAGGCCGTAATAACCACGTCTGTAGATATTTTACCTTAGATTTGTGGTTTTGATCGTATTCCAGGTTCTCTCTCTGATTAGTGACCCAAATATTTCAGTTACTAACATCATGATCAGGTGAATCATCCCTGCTGATGCAGAAGGAACTGGTGAAGCAGTTGAACATGAATAAACCCCAAAATTAATTATATTTCTACGTATTTAATGCGCTATGTCTTATAAAATGTGTTTCCTTTAATCTCGTCTGTTTTGGTTTCTTCATTTCTTTTTCCTCTTCCTGTATTTTTGTTTATTCTGATCGTTTAAAAACCACCAGAGATCAGCGCCATTTTATAATAATAATAACCAGCTGGTTTAACATTCAGACGCCATTTTGAGATTCATCAGTAAAACCTGATTGAGCTGAAATGGAAAAGACTGGAGGAAGGCATTTCTTCAGATAAAAGTTAACTGTCCATCCATCCATCCATCCATCCATCCATCCATCCATCCTCTTTTCTGTTTTTCTAGTTCTTCATTCCAGTCCTCATCTTTGTTTGAATTTATTCCATAAATATTGAATATCTGTAGTTAAACTCCAGTTTGGTGAATTTATAGAATTTAAATAAAAAATGCTCTTTATTTCTGTATTGCTTGCTCTTTTTTTCTGTTTCTGTTTCTTCCATCTTCAACTCCTCACTCTTCTGCAGGTGGAATCCTAATTTATGTGAAGGGACAGGAATTCAAATTAAAAAGGAAAAATCTTGAATTATTTGAGCATGAGTTTTAATAACTGTTTCACCGAGTCCTTCCCAACGCAGCCGAACATTTTCTTCCAGTTTGTTTCTTTTCTCCGTCCTTCATGATGAAGATGTGAGCAACTTGTTCCTCGGTGGCTGAGAGAACTTCATGTTTCATGAATGAACTTAATCATTGTCTGCACTGATTGTTGGGCTGTGACACTGAATACTAAATTAAATATTCATACTGAAACAGAACCTTAACACAAGGAACATGCAGAGATGCAAACGGTTTTCTGTCCGATCATCAATTATTTCCACAGACCTCCAACAGGAAATGGGAACAACGTTTTTATGCAGATTCTGTTTGTGAAGCTGAAGATTTTCTCTGGTTTGGTTTCAAATGTTAAGAGATAAAATCTTTATTGTTTGTATTTATTTTTACCTTTTAATTGTTTTTATTTATTCATTTTATGACATTATCTCATACAAATACATTGCACACACATTAAATATTTGAGCATTATAATTTTTGGAAACTTTTGATGATAACGAGACAAAAAAAACCATTCAGGTCACATCAGTATCACAAAAAGAGTAAAGAAAATATAATTCTCTACATTTATTTAGTTCATTTTGAGCCATTTTTAGACTCAGTTTCAGAGACAAATACAACCTTGCATATAAAAAAATTTATTTTATTTCTTTCAATTCTTAAGCAATCTTTCTGTTTCATAAATGTCTTAAAGTACCTGTAATTTTTATGTCTTTGCTTTTGTATGTTAATATCTGTATACACATATTTATGTGTAGTGGTGGACTTTTTATTTTGAAGTGCAATGTATTACTTGTTTGTTTTTTTTATACAATAATATATTTTTTCATTTTCTCACAGGATTACACAGATGCCCTGATCTCTAACTACTATGTAAGTTTCTGATGTTGAATTTACTTTTTTGGTTTTTTCCGTTTATGGTTGTGAGATTATTTTTTTAGACCCAAATGGGGGACTTTAGACGCTAACTTGCTAACTTTAGAAGCTGTAGAGTTGTAAACATTTAAAAAATCAACTGCAGTAGCACCATTCAACCTGAGGAGGGCAGCACTGAGACGATTTTAGGCACAATTAAAGCTGCAGTATGTGACTTTTTTGAATATGATTTTAACATATTTGTCGAGACAGTAATGATCTGTAAAAATTTTTTTTTAAAAATCAAGCTCCTTTGCCTTCTTTTAGTGCCAACTACAGAAAACAAAAAAGTGTCAAATAACCAATGAGAGCCACAAGGAGGGTCTTAGTGCTGTCAATCAAGCTTGTGTATGATTCTTATACCTTTATTTCTGCTATGCAGCAGATTCTGCCAGGATGCTAACACTAGTTAGCATAGTCATTGATGATGGCGGATAAATAGTTTCTTTGTAATGGCAAGTTGTTTCTCTGCCATTAGCACATTTAACAGCTCTTACGTGATCTTGATTAGCAGCGCTAAGACCCTCCTCCTGGCTCTGATTGATTGTTTTTGACTGAAAGCGATGCATTTTTGCAGGTCGCTATTATAGCTCAGCAAGGAAGTGGAGGAGCTTGATTTTTTTTTCATAGATTATCTGTTTCATATTATGCTGTCACAACATAATGTTGTCACAACATGACAGCATAATATGTTTTAGTAAATATGTAAAAAAAAAAAAAAGTTTTTTTAATATTAAAGTTACATCATGCAGTTTTCAGTAAATTTACATGGAAATGTAAAAAAATCATACATACAAATAAAGATGGAACCTTTAAGATCCTATTGGTTGGGTAGTAAGTAGAAACATTTACTCAGTTACATTTACTTTAGTAACTTTTTATTTTAAAAAATTACTTTTAGGGGGATGTTTTACTCGACTGTACTTCTTACTTTTACTTAAGTAACTTTATAATGAAGAATCGCTACTCTTACTTGAGTAAAACTTCTGGCTTTTCCAACCACTGAATGAAAAACAAAAATTCCCCAGACACACACACACACACACACACACACACACACACACACACACACAGCTGCAGATTTTGTTAAAGTTTCAGAAGTTTTTTTATTGAAAGAAACTGATTTAGAAACACTTTGTTTCACCTGATTTTGTTGTTTTTTGCTCTTAGATGAATTATTGTCAGTTTCATCCTTAAAATACCAAAATTTAAACGTAACTTTTATTTTGGTCCATCTGATTGTGTAATTTTAAAATATTAAATGATTGATTATTTGATCTCTTACTCGGTACTTTTTACCAAATACTTTTTTACATTTACTTGAGGAATTTCTTGGACAGCTACTTTTTACTTTAGTAATAATATGTTGAAGTAGCGCTACTCTTACTTGAGTAACATTTTTGGGTACTCCACCCAGCTCTGGTCTCTTGTTTATCAGCAAAAAGTTAATTTGAGGTTAGTTACTCTTTATAAACATAAATTCTCATCTGGTTTTACTGTTGCCTTTTTTTAGTTGTGGCCTCCAGTCCAGATTGCTAATTTCTACTTCGTCCCGCTGCATCACAGGTGAGATTTTTATGCTTCTCTTGCTTTCCAGTCATATTGAAAGATTCTAAGCTTTCTTTAAAAGGTTAAATCTGTAAATGTACTTAAAAGTTAATATTTTTAGAGTGAATTTAAATCTACCAACCCCAGTTTAAGTGCATTCCCACATGTTCAGTTTTTGCTCCTCGTTGCAGACTGGCCGTCGTCCAGATAGTCGCCGTCGCCTGGAACTCCTACCTGACCTGGAAGGCCAACAAGATGTGAAGAAACCTCACAAGTCCAGCCTGTCTTGTTGATGATGATGGTTTTTACACTCATTTGTACTGTAGACTGCGAGTGTGTGTGAGAAATGAGCACAACTTACTTTAGTCTTCTGATATTTCCAACGTGTAAAACTGTGACTGAATCACATGTAAAAGGTCGGGGAAGATTGCTCGTCTACGCTGAGTGACAAATTCGCACTTGAAAGTCAAACTTGCATTTTTGCAGAATCGTCTGTGAAAGTTTGTTATTTATGGAAATGGGATTTGGCTGCAGAGCTGCAGTGGAGCCACACGAACATTAACACCTGCTGGTTGATGAAGGGAATGTTCTCCTCATCGCCTCGATGAGCTTCACTCATAATGTATTTTTGATTTACATGTTTGCTTTACTGGACTCTTCTCCACCTGATTCATTGACTTTGTTCTAGTTTCTTCTGCCAGCATTTTAATGACCCTCAGGAACAAAATGTTGTTTTCTAAATGTTTAAAAGTCTTATCCGTCATGGTTTACTCTTTGTTTTAGTTTAACTTTAGATTTGGAAGAATCGCAACTGCAGATCTCAGTAGCTGCATTTCCATTGACCATATAATTGAGCAATTTGACGTTTTGAAAATACATTTGCTTCATGGAAATGCACCAGTTTTGGGGGGGGGGGGGGAAAGAAAAACGCTTGTTTTTCGCTAAAACGTTCTTGTGCTATTGTGAGGAATATTGAAATGACCTTATGTCACAAAACACTGGAAACACTTTTTTGAGTCTTCAAGGTGTTTATGGACTGACTTTTTTTGACCATTTACCACTTTTCCAAGTTTGTGGAAACTGACTTTCTACTTTTATCCAGATTAATTAATGTTGACGACTTTTCTTCACATCTCTACTTGAATTTCTGTAGATCGGCGCATAATTTGTTGCTTTTTGAAATATTTTCACCCTCATTGGTTTATTGAATCTACGGGTAAGAGGATAGCCAGACCTGGTTGTAGCAAGAAAAATGTATTAATTACAATGAATTGGTGATTTAACGAGGGCAGCAATTCTATTTTCACATAGCCATGTTGGTTTTGCTCTGTTTAGTTCAAGTGAACCATCATTATCTCTGCATCCTAAAAACTGCCTCTAAGAACCAGGTTGGCATTTTCATACTTTAAGGAACACGTTGAATATTTACTGTGCACATTTTAACAAATAAAAATCCTACATAATGTTTGAAACCATAAAAGTTTGCTCGTTAATGCCGGTGGACTGTCTAGCCTCAGTGAACTTCAGGGGAAACTTATTAGTTTTGGTGAGTAGTTGTGTTTTTTGGAGGCTGCTGAGCCACGCTGGCAGCCACATTCACAAACACTCAGGCTATATCTGCAAGCGGAGAGCATCTGACGAATGCATTGAAACTCCGCCAAACAGCCTCTTTTACCCCCTCCAGGGACGGGAGCAGCTCTACCCAGAGCGCTGCAGGTTTTTGAAGCAGCACTCCAACTGCCTGGGATTTTCAAATTAAGCCAAGGTGATAAAACGAGTGGAGTGTTGTTGCAGAGTAACCTGAACAGGAGGGTGGGTGGAGTTCATCTGGACGCAGCGATGCACAAAAGTCGGAGCATTTCTATATATTTTGCTTCCAAACACTTTGTAAGTGGCCTTGGTCAGAAGTTTGAAGTATTTGTTTGAACTTGGTTTTTCCTTTGCACTGATTTTCTGTCCAATCATTGTTTCTGCATGTTAGTGTCTAAAAACCTATTGAATAATATAGTCAGGATTTTAGTCTGAAAAATGTTGAAAATCCAAACTTTTAATTTGATTACATTTAATCAAGAAAAACATATTTGTCCAGCTCTAAACTCAAAAACACAAAATCTTATTTTAGACTCATTTCTAGTGGAAATGTCTTGGTACACTTGACATAATGTAAAACTAACTTATAAGTAACTTTTCAGCAAAAACTATGAGCTTATTTTAATTTATTATTGATTTTAAAAAGTACTAAAAATAATCGGGGAAATTATTTCACTTTTAACAATTTTTCCATAGAGATTAAAAGCTCCTTAGTTTTATCTTATTTCAAGTACTAAGATATTTTCACTACAAACAAGAGCAAATATTCCTGTTAAGATTTTGCGGTTTTGCAGTGTTGATTGCACGACTTCGCTTGAAAACCTTTTACGGCTCAGTGTTGAACTCGGTGGCCAAATTGAGCCAGAAATGGTCGAACAGACAAAATATATTTAATGTTTTCTCACTTCAAGTCACAAAGGTCGGCGAAGCCTACATAAAAGTTTTGTTTTTGCAGTGATTTCAGACCAAATTATTCAAAAGGATTTCTAAACATTTATGCCAAACGCAGAGAATTGTTGAGCCTTTAGTTGTGTTTTAAGTGGCCAAATGGAGACAGAGATACATGTTTCTGTGATTTATAACAAACTCGTGAAATTATCTTCTATTTAACAAATTCCGTTTTGTCATCATGTGAAATCCAATGTTATTATACAGAAGCAGGTTCAGCACCATGGACAGCTCACGAGTTAGTTTGGTGCAATCGATAGAAGAAGAAATGTTTTTCCTAGTTTCATTTTCTTTGCGTCATTGTTGGGTTTAAACTTTGAATTGAATTTTTCATGCCAGCTTTTGAAAATCATAAACTAAATGAAAGATTTAGTTTATGATTTGGGATGCTAAACAAATGTTTTGACCAAACTTCAAAAAGCATAAGGAAAATGTATAAAATAAATACTCTTTTTTTTTTAGCAAACGTTGGGCTGTTAAACCCAAATAAAACGACCCAGTGAAGATTCTGGCGTTTTCTTCCTTCATCTTGTAAAAGAAGATGAAAAACAAACAAAGCAGTAAAAGCTGCTGCTTATATTCTCAGTCCCTCCGCGCTCCGCCAGCTGCCGCATCGTTGTGCGTCTTTTAGAGCTGCCCGCTTTCCAAGACGGCGGCATGTTGTTGCATTGACGTCAAAAAGGAGCGTGCTGGATGTATAAAACCCCGCAGACCTCTGGAGCCGCGGCTCACAGGACTTTCCAGAATCAGACCAGACATCTCTGAAAAGTTCAGCTGCATCAACTGACGAAAATCAAGTGAGTTCTGCAGCTTTTTCCATCCATCTAAAGGTCATAGTTGCCTTTAGCTGGGACAAATCTCTTCAGGATTGTTTTTATAAATGTCATGCAAAAAATATTTCGTTTATTTTGCCAAAATGTTTACACTGTCACATGTTTTAAGTTTCAAAACTAATGTTTAAAAAATCGTAATTTCCTTTCGGTTGCAGGACATGAAGCCGGTCCCCCTCCTGCTGCTCCTCTCCTCGGTCCTCCTCTGGTCACACCCCCGCCCCGCCGCCGGCAGACCGCGCTCTCTCCCCGGCTGGCTGGATGGCACCAGCCGCCTCCAGACACAGCAGGTGGACGATGTTCTTCTCAGGGCGGCCACGGAAGGCGCCGCCTCTGGTCTGGTGGGCGACCACCTGCTGCGGCTGCTCCAGCGGAGGGACCCGGACCGCCTCCACCTGCTGCTGCCGGAAGTTGACGGCGAGGAGGAAGAGGAGGAGGAAGAGGCGCTGAGGACCGCGGCGCAGCTGCTGAAGCGCAGCGAGGAGCCGCCGCTGTCCATCGACCTGACCTTCCACCTGCTGAGGAATATGATCCAGATGGCCAAGATGGAGAGCCAGCGGGAGCAGGCTCAGCTCAACCGCAAGGTGCTCGACGAGGTGGGAAAGTGAAGCTTGCCGGGGATTCCTCCATGGCAGAATCCAAAACCTGAGATGATGCGCCTGCCTTCCCCACTGGCAACATTTTACGCACACGGTGCCATTTTACTCATGTGTTTTTTGTTTGTTTTCATTCAAGAACAGTGACGGAAAACACTGAACAGGACTTCTCAGAACCCCTCATTCCCGTCAATCCCCGCTAAACTGAACTGTAGTGGATCTGCGTATAAAGTGGAAAACCTCCGACGACCTTCTGTTTGTTTTTAATATTGTCATTTGGAAATCGGCTGTTCTTTTAATCCGCGCCTAAAACAAACAGCGGATTGATAAATGAGGGTGTGAATGGTACCAGAAATAGTTCCAAGACAGACAGGAACTGTTCTTATTTCTGTCCAAACAAAAATGTCTGGGAAAGATGAACATTTCAGAAAATTACTAAATAAAATTAAGAAACATAAATACTTTTAACTCATTTAAATGAAACCACTTCTGATTAGGGATGAAACTATTAATCGTGTTGAATCTATTATTGGAATAACTGTCAACGGATCAATTAATCGTTAATTGGAGTAGATTATTTGCTTCAGAACAGTAATCAAACCAAAACTGTATAAAATATAAATAAATTTTGCTTTAAAGGTGAAAACATTTCTGTCTGCAAATATGTTTTTGCCCAAAACTCCTCAAGTGGCCACTATCAGCTTCACCCAAATCAAATTCACTAAAGGAACTTATTGCATTTTAGGAAATAAAATTTAATAAATACATTTAATTATTTTTCATCTCTTGGTGTATTTCTAATATATAAAAAAAGTTTTAAGTGGTTAAATGAAAAATCTATCAAATGTGGCAATTTTTTATCCGATTAGTTGATTAATTGTCAGAAAAATCTGTTACTACTTACAGTTCGCAGTCTGTCTTCAGAACTGTGGAACAATTTCTCTGAACAAAGAGGGGAATCTGTTCGTGTGTTGGTGTGTGTGTGTGTGTGTGTGTGTGTGTTCGTGTGTTGGTGTGTGTGTGTGTGTGTGTGTGTTTCTGTGTGCTGGAGCAAATATAGTCTTTGATTGATGTTTTGTTACGACTTTCCTTCAGATCAAGACATTTTCGTTTCCGCTCATGTTGTCTTTAAGTTTGGGTTTCTACCTGAGCAGGAGCACACTCACCTGTACATTATAAACTGTAGCATGTAAACTGAAAAAAGAAAGAAAAAAAAAGCTTAGTTTCGTTCATGTCTGTCACATCTGTCTTTGTTTTAGCAACACAGTTTTAAAAAAGCTTTTTGCCATTTATATTTTCTAATAAAAAAGGTTACAGTGAAAATTGTGTGTTTTCACTTCTCTTGTAAATATTCGTTTATTTTTGCCATTTGCTGTGATTTGTTCAAACATTGTGAAGATCAGAAATATCATCTTAAAACTGTAAAAACTGCAGATTAAATCAAACATTTAAATCACTTTAATTTAAACCAATTTTCTTTAATATTCTGCAGCCATGATGGAAAAAACTTTATACTTTATGACGGCGTTGTCAAACTCATTTTCAGCAGAATGTATTGATGAAACCCATTAAATGCTAAATTTGCTTAATTAGTACTTCTTAAATTGCAACAAGTTTTAACATCTTTTCACGTTTGTCCAACACAAAACTATAGAAATGGACAAAATAATATTTAACCATTGTTATTTTTACTTTAAATGTATATTCAATTCATTGTTCATTCATTTTCAAAGCAATACTCTAAACCTAACTTCAACTCAATTCATACCAAAGTCCTAAACCTATTCAATAACCCAAAAACAAAACTTATTTTTTCTTTTTACTGCGGCTTTGGGCCCCATAAAGAGCCATCAGTCCTCACAGTTTAAGTATTTGTTGGACAATTTGACCTTATAAGCTGAGAAACGTTAAAAAAACATTTGGATCCAAGTTTTTACGCTCCATCTTGGGCTGCGGTTGCCACTAAATGTAATTTGATTTAATTAACATTATGTAGTTTCTCTGTCCTCTGTGTTTTTTCTCTCTTTCTGCAGGTGTAGAAACCGACTTCTTTAATGTTTTCTCTCCATTTTTTTCCTTTCTTTCCGTGTCCATTACATTCGAAATAAACCCATATCAATTTCTAACACGTCCATAAACAACGTCTGCCTGTTTTCCTTATGTTGTTGTTGTTGTTGTTGTTTTATCTACATTTGTAGACATACTCACACCATCTGACAGCCAAAATATCAGTCATGGGTTTAGAGCTTCTTGTTCCCTGCAGTTACACATCTTGCCAGAAATGTTGCAACTTAAACAAAAGTCAAGCTGTGAAATCAGAGCAGCGGATTAGCTGGAGAGCGACCAATAAACTAGAGAGAAATGTGTCATCACTTTCATGTCATCTGCTCCGTCTCATCTTGTTGACAAGAGTCTTGCTAAAGATCCACGAAGTCCAATGAAGGGTGACAGCTGATGGAGTCGTGAGCGACTAGTTGAGAACAAACGATAAGAGAAAGAGAGATGAAAAGAAACGCAGAAGGAAAATTTGCCTCCAGGCTCCTGTGTTTCTGACTCACTTTGAAATATATATATGATCATCAGATGTTTAAATCAGCAATTCAACCACTGCTGCATTAGGTTAGCTAATAGCAGAAGCAGCTAATCTACCACAGCAATCAATCATTAATAATCCCAAAAATAAACATCGAGCCTAAAATAAATTTTTTAATAATTTTGATCACGTTTTCATCATATTGTTATCATTGTGATCAGGACAGTTATTCTATTGTCAGTATCTTTAATATGCTCATTATTATCACTATTATCATGAAAGAGTAAGAATAAATACTTTATGAGTCAAAATGTCAGCTTAGTTAAAAGTCGCCAAGTTCCCCAGAAACAGCAGACAGAAGGTAAACAGATCAATAAGACATTTTTGAGCCTGAAAAAATGAAAACAGAATCTTTCTTTTCTCTTTTGTTTATTTGTTTTAGAAATCAATCTATTGGCAACTGCAGGACATCATTAATCTGGCTGTGATGGTCCGTTTTGACCCAGTTGGAGCCAACAGACGAGTCCTGAGTGATGCTGCTGTCAACCACATAAAGTTTAAACTCATGACCAGAAGTTTTTTATGTCATCAACATCAGATTCCTTTTTTCATTTTCAAACATAGAAGACGGCTAAAATTCTGGATCCTTTCAGGGGCCTCAGAAAACTCTTCAGATGATATTTCTTTAAAAGTGATGCGTTATTTTTTTATGGTAAATATACCTTTACTCTACAGTATTATTAGCTTACATTCTGTCATATTTAAACCTTTGTGTGAATCTTTATTCTTCCATTTTGCCGTCACTTTGGGTTTCCCTTTGGAACAATAAAATCTTTTTCTCTTCTTCTTTTCTTTCTGACTTCTTGCTCTTAATCCCCACACCGTTTTTTTTATATTTATCATTATTTACATAACATCTTAAATTAGTAACTAAACTGACAGCTTTGCAAAGCTTCAACGCTGAGGAACAAAATCATTTCCACTTCTCCGCCCACAACCCTGAATGCATTCTTAAACCCACTGCATTCATTTCCTGTGAGTTATAAGTAGACAGATGTATTTTCTACACAAAGCAGCAGCTTTCTGGTTCTGTAACGTGGGAGGCAAAGAAACTCACAGTGATTTCTGCGTCTTTGTTTCACCAGATGGATCATCTCTGAACTGTACAGAATTATATGATTTATGTTTTTAAATCAGTTGTGTCTGTTTTCAGAGGCGTGTTGGTCATCGGGAGGGTCAGGACGTTTCCCGAACGGCCGAACTGTATGGCAGGCCGTTTTAACATAAAATTGGCTTCACCACACTTACATTCCCGGTGTCTTAAATATGACTAGGTATATTAGTTAATTAAGATATATCTAATTATATTTTGACTACACAAAAGATGTATGTGAGATATCTCAGATTACATTTTATTAATATTAAGTTGCATGGCAGTTTCAATTCATGATATCTACAAAGAATTACTATATGAAACATATATTTCAGATATCATCAATTAAGTTATGAGTTGAGAGATCTTGCATTTTTTCTGACTATAATCACAATTCAAGTTACAGATAAAACAGACATCTTCTAGGGGCAGTGTTATGTAAAATTGACTCTTTTTTTAGCTTTACATCATGTTATTCATCAAAAATATACTTGTGTTGCTTTGATTCTTTCGTGTATGTTTGAGAAATCCTTTAATCTCCATGGCAACCATTCAGCTATGCAAAACATTTGGTGGGACAGAGTGCCGCCTTTGAGGATGAAGCTACTCCTCTGAGCTGCAGTTTCCAAGCTTTCGAGCTTCTGCATTACGGAGCAGCCGTCCCTCACTCAGCTCCTTCAGACTAGCCAGCAGCAGTCAGCAAACACCTGGTAGAACTGCACAGCTCCGGAGCTCATTATAGGAGCTGCTTGTCAGTGAAAAGCTGGCAAAAGGTAAATAGAGGAGCCATGTTGTGATGACTTCACAAACAGCCAAAGGTTCTTGAAGAGACAGAGGCTCAGTTTCAAGGTTAAATTACAAAGTCAAATTTCTTTTAATTTATATTTGATAAACAGCGTTTTATAATAACTGAAGGCAACATAGTTACTTGATTGTGCTATAAAATAGCACCCTGTGGCAATAAAACACATAACACTGCCCCTTTAAATGTATTCTTGATGGTAGATGTACGCATTCAACTAGTGCAAATTAAATTGCAAATATATTGAAAGCAAATAATAACAAGAAAACACTAATATAGGAATATCTATAATTTCTGATGTGAAATGTCCATAAGTTTCTGTGTGTTTGCTTTTCCTCTTCCACACTTTGTGTGGAGAAGAAAAGATGAGTGGAGACACCGCCAAGCAAGCCGCCATGTTGCCATGTTCCACGGAGGTGGATCATGGCGTCATTTTGACTGAATCAGCACCAACAAACTGCTGCTTCCTAACCGAGCCCAGGGAGTTCTTCACACTGCAGCTCACTTTACGTAACTGGTCCAATTGAAGATGATTTCACACTTTCCCTCTTTGTAATGCATAATGAGCTTCTCACTTACCAGGGTGTTTGGCATTTTCTTAGAATGTGTTACTGTTTTGGTCTCCTGCTGAAAGAGTTTGTAATTTCTCTCGCCTGGAATGTTTTGTCAACTTGCACGAACACTCTCAGGCCCAACCTTACTGTCTATAACCTCTAATGGGTTTTAGCTGGGGGTGAAATTGGGATGGATGAAACCAAACAATGTTCTCCAATACTCCAGCTTCTAAAAAATGAAAGTATATTTTGTTTGAAACATACAGGACAAAAGATTGAAAGTGAAAATTATGGTTATCCACATTTAAACGAGTCACCAACACAGGCTGGAGGGCCACTTAGCAAGGAAGAAGTCAAAACTCTAAACCCAGTATAAAAATACAGATTATAGTTTGCAAATGCACTCAAGTTCAAAAACTTTATTTCTGAATTTGTGTCCTTTAGTTTGGCAAAACTAAAATTGAAGTAGTAGGCTATGACTGGGATTGTAAACTTGCTATTTTTGTTAACTAACACATGTTAAGCTGTAAATGTGAACTTTCTGTACTGTATAATATTCTTAATTTAGTTAGTTTGATGTGCTTGTATTTATTTTAGTATTTTTGTCATTGTGTGAATCTACGTATGTTGATGTCACTTTGCTAATCTAACACCTAAATTTCACCTGTTCTATTCTATTCTATTCTATTCTTTTCTATTCTATTCTATTATGACTTTTGACTTTTTATTCATGTAGACAGAAACGTATTTATTGATACATCCATCATCATAACAAGCAAATCGATTTTCCTTGTAGGTCTGCTGAAAAATAAAAAAAGATTTGAAAAAAACATTATTATACTTTCTAACACTAAGATATAACTGTCAACTTTTAAAACTAAAATTAGAAACAAGGTTTTAAATTTATGTTCTAAAAACACCCTAAGCAAAATATCTAAAACATTACTAAATTACTGGAGCTAACTGTCTTTAAAAGGGTTAATTCTTGCAGCTTTTCTTTTGTAGTGACATGTTATAATTTCAGAAAATGAAGATTTTTTTTTTTTGTATTGTGTCTGTTAAATAAATCAATCAGTTTTAGCTATTAGCCCTAAAGAAAACCAAACATGTTCCCATCCAGACTTTTCTCCTTGTTTAATTTCCTCTAATTTCCAAGCAAAGTTGTAGCAATAAATATTAAATCAGTATAAAAGGCCAACATTGACCCAATCCATCAGCAAACCAAACACACACACTGATCCGTGTACGGCGGACAGCAATGGCAGAACAGATTTGTTTGGTTTCTAATGTCAACAGTTGGATCATCCATTTAATAATTCATGAGAGGTGACACATGGTCTGACAGCGAGGCGATGACTGGACCGGTTCACCCAGTGCAGCACCTCCACAAACCTCAACAAGAATATATTTATTTCAATTAAATGTTTTATTTTTGTGTGAAGGAAGGAAGAAAGGAAGGAAAGAAACAAAGAAAATATTTACTTTTTTTCTCTGTTTTGTTTGAAAAAGTCTTGATTTCCCAGACTCTTCCAGATTCTTCCAGGCTTTTCCAGACTCTTCCAGATTCTTCCAGGCTTTTCCAGGCTCTTCCAGACTCTTCCAGGCTCTGTAGGAATCCTGTCAGAAGTTTTTATTACAGCTGAAGTTTGTTTCTATTGGAGGAATGCACTTTGAGTAACTTCTGGCCCACAGCATGACTCACCACATTGTGTATCTGCTTCCAGCGTCTCCTGACATCATGAGCGTCTCTTACAGCTAATCTGCAGCCGAAGTGCCGCGCGACTGGAGAAACATTCACACCTCTGCACCGGCCAAATGAAATCAACAAAACTTTTGTTGCTTGTTTTTCTCATCCACTTTCCTGAGCCTCGTTTGAATTTTAGATGAGTGATTCAGATTCAGAGTGAGAGATGGAGAAAACCGGCTCTGAAATGTCCACACAGCATCACTGCTGATGCTGCAGCAGACCCAGAAGTGCAGCAGTTCTGGGTCTGCTGCAGCATTCTCTACTGAAGTCCATTGCATTCACCAAAAAAAAGAAAAAATATAGTTATTTTATCTCATAATTACCACATCAGGATTCAGTCATTACGAGTTAATATCTCATTTCAAGAAAACAAAATAGCATAATTGAGAAATAAGACGATGTAATTATGAGCTAAGATCTCAAAAATACAAGAAATAATTTCAGAATTCAGAGATAAGATATCATCATAATGAGGCTTTATTTTGTAATTACAAGAAAAGATGTCATAATTACGAGAGCTTAAGACATAATCTCAAAAGTACAAGAATAAATCTCATAAGTACAACATAAGATGACATAATTATGAGACACGAACTTGTAATAATTACAACCTTTTCTTATAACTACATCTTGTCCCGTAATTATGAAACATTTACTCATAATTACAAGACAATATATCATAATTATGAGGAAAATATCTCCTAATTTATCTCATAATTATTTGATAAAATCTCATAAATGAGATAAAATGCCATAATCACAAGATAGGATCTCATAATTACTAGAAAAGATGTCACAATTAGAGTCCTTATTTCATAATTAGAAAAATGTTCAGAATTATGAAAAAAGGTCTCGTAATTACGAGAAAATATATCATAATTAGGAGATAAGATCTTGTAATTATGACATATTTTCTCATAATAATGAGATAATTTGAGATTTTTTTTCTCAGGTGAATCCAATGCGCTTCGGTACTTTTCTGTATCCCACCAGAAACAGAACAGTGTTGGACTCAGTGTTTCTGATATGTGGAGGCAACCGCTGCTTGCATTTTGTTGAAGGATGATCTCTGCTTGTGTTGTGATTGTGCAAACAGGACAGGAAGGAGGAGGACCTGGAGATAAAGGTCACCATCCCAAACTAAAACCTCTTCTGCCATTTTAACCTTTAGAGCTAGCTTCAGCGCTAACATGTTGTTCTCCTCGACTCTTTGGAGTTTTGTCTGTGCATCTGAACTGAGAAACACCTGCAGCAGGTGGAGAGGTGGAGGATGTTGAGCCTCTCTTCACCTTCTTCACACCTCAGTGTGAAGATGCCATGCGGCCATCATCGGCATGTACGTCATCCATTTTGGCTCTTGGACTTATTTATTTCAACTTTTCCAGGGGAGGAATAATTATACAAAAACAGAAAATGGCTTTCATTTTACTGAGGATTTTCTCTGATCTACACATATCCAAACTATTCAGAAAGGCTCAAACTTATACATAAACTTGCCAATATTTCACTAATTATCACTCAGCAAGTTGAATTTTTAGTCTTCAGCATAATTCTGGGTTAATATCTGACCAGTATAGTTGATTTAAACCTTAAGCATAATCCATATATTTTTTGATCAAACAAAAACATCAAACTGTCAATAAAAGAAAACAACTTTCTATTTTTAATATCAACACTCAATGTTTATGGAAACTAAGACGCTAACAGAATGAATATGGAATGTCTGTTTTCTACAAATTTCTGAGACATGCCTGGTTCATTCAGGCTGCATGAGAGTGAGAGAGAGCAAAACATTCAGCAGGTAACAGGAAGGCTCAACAGAATAAGGTCGCTGGGTTTATCCATTTAAACTTACAACCTATGTTGCAGTTCATGCTGGATTTGGAAATGTTGGTAGCATTCTGGAAATCTAAAAATTGAGACTTAGGATCTATGTTCTCTAGCAATAATGTAAGATGCTAATCATAGTTTTAAATGTCAAATTTGTTTTTTTCTTCTTCTTAAACCCCTAAGCCTACCATATGAACTGGTTGTTCCACGTTTTTAGATTTTTTTTTACATTTTTTAGATTATTTAATAAAAACCAGTACGTAACTTTTACAAAAAAAGATTTTTTACATATTTGTTGAAACTGTCACTATATTGACAGCTGCTCGGCCTTCTCCCTGTGCTCCCATTTCTAACTAAAAGCAACCAATCAGAGCCAGGAGGCTGGTCTTAGTGCTGTCAATCAATCTGTGTGCATTGCTCCTCACCTTTCTATAAAGCAGAACCTGTCATGAAAGCTAAGGTTAGTTCGCATGGTGGATAAACGGTTTTCCTGTAAAGGTGAGTTTACGAGATTGATTGACAGCGCTAAAACCCTCCTCCTGGCTCTGATTGGCTGGTTTTGATCGGTAGCAGTGCATTTCTTCATATGGCAATAGCACTCCAATGATCCTCCAAGAAGGAGGTGGACTAGATTGATATTTTCACAGATTATATGTCTCATATCATAATGTCACAATATGATAATAGTTTTAGCTAATTTTATTTTACTTGAGTACAAGAAATTGCACTCAAGTAAAAGTAGAACTACTTCAATATATTTTTACTCAAGTAAAAGTGTAAAGTAACCATCCAAGAAATTACTAAAGTAAGTATATTTTTTCAAAAAGATTACTCAGATAAATGTAATTGTTGACGCTGGGCAGTAACATGTAGTTACTGTAACATGTAGAGATCTTTCAAACTTATCACTTGCGTCTTCAAGCTAAATCCCTTTTTAAAAGCATATTTATCTCCTTATTTTGTTATATTGTAGAAAAGCGACATAATTCATCTAAACTGAAAAGTTAGAAACATCTCCAGGCTGTCGGCCATTACGCCTTTCAGCTCCATGAGCACAAATGACTCACAGGAGCCCAACAGTCAACTCAACCAATGACAACAATAGCATGCAGGTGTCGATGTACGAAGACTTATTTTCCCCTTAAATATCTTTCACTTTTTCCCTTTGTGTCTCCTCTTCCCAGGAATCTGACAGGAAATTTGGTCCAGCTCTTAATTTAATTGCCTGTTGTCTGCGAAGCATCCGCAATCCCTGGCAACAGGACTTGGCAAAATGTTCTGCATTATTCAACCGGCTTATCTTACTTCTGTTCTCGCTGACGTCGTTTCACGTCAGCAGATGATGGAGGAATTTCATAAAAAGTTTGGCTGAAACGACGGTTTTATTTTTGCCACTTGGAGTAAATAATGTGACAACCGCTGACCTAAAACTCACTCAGAAGATACTTTTGCTCTAAATCACTGCAATTAAGTTTAATATTATCTAATAAATGTTAATAATATGATGAAAAAAGATGAGAAATTACAAATAAAAAGAACATTTGTGAACAATCCCATCTATTTTAACCCGCAGAGATAATTAGGGAGATTCTTGTGTTTTGTGCCATCTTCTCTCACACAGTGAGTCATTCTCATGTTATTTAGTGAAAGTGACAAATTTACACAGATGATGACTGAAATGACTTGTAACTGATAAATCTGAGACGCTTCTTCGAGCAAAGATAATAAATAAATAACGATTAAAAAAGCGGATATTTTAATCTGTAATAATTTAGCCGAAAATGTGCAATATTTGCTAAGAACAATGAACAAATCTTAATGTTTTTTAAAAAGTAATATTGGAGATAATAACCACACAACACTTTCAGTGTTGCTGGTTGCTTTTTTTCTTTACTTTTCCGGTTGCATTTGTTTGAAATCAGCCATTTTTACTGAAAATCATGATTTTGTTTGTGTGTCAGAAAGGAGGGGAATTTCTAAATTAGTAGTAAAATCCCAGATATGGTGCTGTATTTTTATTTTATTTTAATATTGCTATAATTTTACAGCTTTTGTGAATTCTTGGTCTACTTAATGAAGATTAAATAATTAATCTAAGTGAATGAACAGGCTTTATTTTGGATACATACAAATATGCATCTTTAAGGAATAGACTAAATCATTGCAGACAAATATTTTTACGAAAAAGAAACAATTGCTGAAGCACAGATTTGTTAATGCCTCCCCCATATCAGCTATAAGAATATCACAGCAACTCAATGGGCTTAAAATCCGTCATCATATTATATTTAATCAACATAGCATCATTTGTTATTTTGCATTTTAGCATTTTCTTGATCAAGATCTCTGCAAACACTTGCAAGTCAGCAGACGTCAAACCTGCAGTAAATTAAAGTAATACTGCCCTCTTCTGGTACCAAAACGTTCCCAGCGCCATCCACTTCTATAAACTCAGTGTAAACATGAGTAAACAACAACAAAAACAAAAAACCCTTCAAATAAATGTGTCCAATAATTTCCCAAAAATAAAAGGAAACAGAAAAGAATAAAAATAACTGATATTTATAAATAAATTACTATGTAGTGTAATGTATCTATCTAATTTCTGTAAAAATAAATATAACTAAAACTTTTTTTTAATAAATTTTAATTTTAAATTAATATATTTTAACCAAAAATATAGCAAAACATAACGTAATATGTCAAGACAAACATCTTATGGGATGTTAATAGAGGGAATGGGGAAATATATTCTTTCATTTGTATTTTTAAAATTAATTTTATAATTTGTTTAAATTGATAGTTGGTACGGAAAACGATTTGGTCCACTAAATAAATAAATAAATAAATAAGTAAATAAATAAATAAACAAGCTTAGCTATTTCACCAAGGAGGCCTTTTAAGACAACTTTACAACACGCACCGAAAAGAAAATCAATGAAAAATGGGTGTTTAAAAAACAATCTTCCGTATGACGTCAACAAAGAAACGAACAAACTTTACTTTCAAATTAAAATTTCAGTGTTATAGCAACTTTTTCCTATTGTTTCAACATTAATGTGCCATTTATGAAATTAGATTCTTTAGTTAATCTGATAATTGTCAAGCAACTATAACTATTTAAAGTGTTTAAATATTAAAGCTGCCAGAAAGGGTGGGAAACTACTATCTACTTTTATTTGTATGTATTTATCTAAACATTTTTTTACAACAGTTTACTCTCAAACCTAAAAATATTCATTCATTAAAAAAATTAGTGCTAAAAAATATTCATAAGATAAATCAACCACCTATGACTTCTTTAATACCTTATACAGAAAAATAATCTCAAAGAACTAAATTGTTTATTTACTATTTGTCTCTTATTGTAGCCACAGTCTAACAACAAAACACACATTTCGCTTACAATTTAACTTCAAATTTAGCAACAAATAAATGACTTGGTACATCCTTCTTTTTTATTTATAGCAATTTATAAACACCAATATAAATACATTACCATTTATATTATTTTATTTAAATTTTTTTTTTCAGCTCAATTTGGCTTAGCTCGTTCATAGCTTTGATTTTATTTTGAAAATCCTTACCGGAAGCTCCAATTCTGTTTTGCGTCAAACATTCGGCTACTCACCGCGGGCGGACTTCCACGCTGCTGGCGGCGCGTGTGGAACACTTTTCTGGGCTCTCTCCTGCTAGTTTAACCGCCAAACTCTCCAACTTCGCTTTCTTTCACCTTTATTTCCCTTTCATTGACGCAACATACACTACCGCTTCTAGCTAACCGTTTTTGACTCTTAAAGCTCGTTTTTATCTCTATTTTATTCATCCTGTGCATCTCGCGCGCTGTGTGGCGCAGGGTTCACGTGGAGACCGTTCTTTAAACAGCAAGCTAACACTTTAGCTTTTAGACAGGAAAAAATGGCAACTTTAGCTTCTCTGATTCTGGAAGATGGAGAAAGATTTAGGGGGCGACTTTTTGGTGCGAATGTGTCTGTTTCTGGAGAAGTTGGTAAGTAATATGAAAATGTTAGCTACACTATATTAAATGTAAATCAACTTCCTTGTCTGTACTAAATATATTGGATATGTCGCTGCCTTCAGGCTGACCTTTTATTTTTTAACCCTGATCTGTGTCCATTTGGAGTCACAGATCACAGTTGTTTAGTACCAGCCTCTGATAACCTGTCCTTTGTTATCTACAGCATAGTTGTGTTGCCGGATTCCATTCATCCGGTCAATATTAGCTGAAATTCTTCCCAATCATGCCATTTCTTGTCAGCTCGTAAAATAAATTACTTACAAAAAAACAAGTTCTAAGCTTCAGTGAAAGCTGATGAGCAAGTTAACAAGTCTTGACTGCCCAAATGTGCTACAGTTCAACTAACTTGACAAATATTTGATGTTTTCAGTTATTTAATTAGGTCATTAGATTGTATTCAACTCCAGACTCAAGTTTTAACTTATCAATGAGAATTGAATCCTTGTATCAATAAGCTTCCAACAGACTTACAGTATATCTTTTAAAATTGTTTGTAACGAACCTATTACTGTTTTGTATGCACAAATATGGACAATTTGTAAAAAAAATTAAGTGACCTTTCTTGCACTTTTCTTTGGACCTGAGTATTTTTGTCTGCCTTCAATTTCAATTAGTTTTGCTTAGATTTTCTAAAAAAATATATCTATATTTAACAGTAGGGGTGTATTGTTTATGATTTATTATGATAAATTTCTCAAGTATTTTGATTTACTATTGTCACGATAAATTCTAATTGATGCATAAAACCGCCCAAAACTTTCCATATAGTCAGGATTTGGTTTTACTATTTTCTTCACTGTTTGTTCAATGAAAGTATCAATAAATTTGAAAATATGATTAAATACAGTTACTGTGTGCATTTTAGTGATATTAGTAACACTTCCTATTGTGACAGGTGACTTGAAGAAGTATATTTCAGATGTTTTTCAAGGTCTGTGTTTGTGAGGTTATGATTGTTGTACGATGGAGTCACAACCAACCAGTTACCCTAACAGGAAGGAATGAATATCACTTATGTTGTTACAATAGTACCACAAAATATATTGTTAAAACTTTAAATCCATTTATTTAACAACACTACTTCTAAAGTCATCAGAAAGCATAACTAGCATAGAGTCCAAAGAAAAACTTTGCGCTATGTTAGAATATAGGAAAAAAGACATTTTGGATATTAAATAAAAACAGAGACGGATGATGTTTGTGTTGTACTGAGGAATGTTTTGTGTGTTTAGTGTTCCAGACCGGCATGGTGGGTTACCCTGAGGCTCTGACGGACCCCTCCTACCACTGCCAGCTGCTCACTCTCACTTACCCTCTCATCGGCAACTATGGAGTACCAAGCGACAAAGAGGGAGAGTTTGGACTTAGCCAGGTAACAACAGTTACTGAAAATCAGGGTTAGATCAGGTGGATTAACTGAAATGGAGTTTTAATTTGGAGTTTATTTGCTGTGTATTAATGATTTTGATAATGGCACTAATCAAAATATAATGTTTGCTTCTGGTTTTCTAAATTGTTGACACTTTGGTGTCTTTTATGACTTTGTATTTTTGTGTTTTTAACTGCCTTGTTGCTGAAATGTGATATACAGATGAACTTCATTGATTAATAGGCTGAAAACACAACATGTGAATTTTTGCTTTTATGTAGGATTGGAACTAAAGATTCTTTTTGTATTTGATTATTCTGATGATTAATGGTGTAATCGGATTTTAAAAAAGCATTCTGCAGATTTTTAATTTTGCCACACAAGTCCATTTTCTGAAATATTAATAATACATTAAGTAATGTGAATAATCAAAAAAAATCTACTCCTTTTTAAATAAGAAAATAAACATTTTATTGTCTAAAATGCAGTAACAGGATTACTTTAGTTTACGTTTGATAATCTGTAGCAAAGGATGCATCTGCAGCTAAAAATACTTCTAATTACATGCGAAAAGTTCAACCCTTTTTGCTGTAGCTAACACCAATACAGTATAGAGCCAATTTTATTTTTTTCGATTAATCAATTAATAATTGGATTACAAAAAGCACAATTAGTTGACACTTATTTCAATGATGGATTAATGGGATTATTTGTTTCAGCCCTGTTTTCATGTTGTTCTCCTCAGTGGTTTGAATCTTCCAAGATTCACGCTGCAGCTCTGATCATCGGAGAGTTGTCTGAGGATCCCAGTCACTGGAGTTCAGTAAAATCACTCGACCAGTGGCTCAAAGAGCATGGCATTCCCGGGTTGCAAGGTCAGGAAAATCTATGTTTAAGCAAATTCATTCAATATAAAATACATGTTTTCCTTTTATTCAGCATATGACATTTAAATTATGTAACACTAAAAAACTGAGGCTTTTAAAGTTGTTTTCCTCCTTTTCTTTCCAGGTGTTGACACTCGCTGTCTGACTAAAAAGATCAGAGAGAAGGGCACCATGTTGGGAAAACTGGTTGTAGATGGGACTCCAGAGGACAGCATCCCCTTTGATAACCCAGATCAGAGGAACCTGGTCCAGGAAGTGTCTATGAAGGTAACTCATCCAGAATGTTTATAGTTTTACCAGAGATGCCTATAAGTTCAACAGGAAACCTAGTCACATATATTATTTCAACCCTATGTTTTTTATTTTTCTGATTTATTTTCACTCATTTAAATGTGTAGATGAAGCGCACCTGTTGCCAATTGTGCGTAAGGGGCTCAGCACTGCCCCCTGTCAGTGCGGCATGGTACTTTCAGACTTACTTTGTTCATTTACGGCTGACCAAAAAGACTAAATATGATATTCATTAACTATATATGAGGCAAACTATTGATCCTGTCATGAATTTCAACAGGATATGCATAAATTCATTGTTATATAACATAAATTCTGTGATTTTTGTTACTCTTTGTAACATATCTATCATCTATTCTGCCAGGTATTTTGCTAATCTCCTGATTTTAGCTACTGATGTCAGTTAATGTAATTTCTGCCTCCAGGAACCAAGAGTGTTCAACCCAAGTGGGAGTTTGCGAATCACGGCAGTCGACTGTGGCATCAAGTACAACCAGATCCGGTGCCTGGCTCAAAGAGGAGCCCGCGTTACTGTCGTACCGTGGGACCATCCACTGGACGCTAACGGTCAGTACTTCACATTGTAAAGTTGTTTTTGGTTAGATTGGACCGCCAGTTGTTTAATGTTGAGGTTTTGGAACATTTCGTTTCATCGTTTTCCACAGATTTTGATGGTTTGTTCATCAGCAACGGTCCCGGCGACCCCCAGTTCTGCCAGGCCACCATCAGCAACGTGAGGAAGATGGTCTGTGTGGATCAGCCAAAGCCTGTTTTTGGGATCTGCCTCGGACACCAGCTGCTCTCCTTGGTGATTGGAGCAAAAACCTACAAGATGAAGTGAGTTTTCTCCGTTAAAGAAAAGAGCAATCGCTTAAATCCAGGTTTCAAATTATAACGCTCTACTAAACTCTGAAGAAAAGATCAGTGTTGTTAGAAAGATAACAACGTTACATCTCACAGTAACACCAGATTAAATTATGAGCCTTCAGATTTAGTAACTTGATTTTCCCAGAATCCTCCAGCTTTGGCGCTTTCACTCTTTAAGCTGTGAAAAGCAGATTCTGCTGTCCTCAGCAGTTTGGTGTCTCCTGAATGAGCTCTGGAGATTTGGACCGGTCAGAAGCTGCAACATAAACCCAGCGACCCTGAACCTCAAAGGCACAGCGAGCGGAGATTAGACAGCCTGTTGTTGGGCAGCTTTTATCAGGACAGCGACCGTTCCCACTGCTTAGGGGAACGCTGCTTACCTCCTCATTGTTTGTTTGGACTCATTGTTACAAACTACAGCTATGCAGATGTTTTCTTCCCTGTTTTTAACCATTTGATTTCCTTTTTTTTAAAAATAATTCTGAAATGAGAGTTTAAAGGGGTTCAAAATTATAAAGTTATATTGTAGTTATTGTAGAGTTATAGTATTTTCTCAGGGTAGAAATTCAAATTTGTCCCTTTGAATTTTGCTAATTTCTAACAAAAATAAGTCTCAGCTATTGGACAATAAGGAAATCAATTTTAATGCTCAACTTGAAGTTGATGTGTTTTTGCTTTTTATGCACTACAATTTAGATACATTTTATGTTTTCATCAAACATACATTAGACAATAATTATATCAGTGGAAAATGCTTCTGTAAGGTTTTGAAAAATGTTTTAAAAAGTAATTAAGTTTAATTTATGAAATATCTCTACACCTTGAAGCAAACTTGAAAAAATTTAATATTAATAAAATACAGTAGAAGTTGTACATATGGCAAACAGATAATTATGTGTGGATGTAGTTCATTCAAAATATAATAGAAAAATGAATACTATTAAAATAATAACACAATAAGTTATAATTACATCATCATTGATAAGAGCATAACTAGTAGCAAAATTCTCAATCATTTAAGTTCTTGAATAAAAGCAAAATTACTAAAAAATAATAGCAGACTAATGGCAAACTCAATGCTAAGTATGATAATAATAATAAATTGCAGAATTAATAAAAAAGTTATAATAAAATTTATTAATAGCTAAATTCATAAACAAAATCAGGAATAATTAAGACTAAAACAAATTTTGCCAATACCTTTTACACTTCTACTGTTACTACCAGTAATAATATTAAGATGTTTCCAAGTAAACTCTATAAATGGTACATCTTGGTTGTCATATTTTTTTAATAAAAAATGTCTCTTTGTAACTTTTCTTGGTTATAATTTCAGGTATGGTAACCGTGGCCACAACCAGCCGTGCCTCCATAACGGAACCGACCGCTGCTTCATCACCAGTCAGAACCACGGCTTCGCTGTCGACCCCGACACCCTGCCCAGCGACTGGGACGTTCTGTTCACCAACGCCAACGACCACACCAGCGAGGGCATCGTGCACAACTCTAAACCTTTATTCAGGTAAATGTTTGATCCACTGAACCAACTGAAGACGCACAGCAGAGAGTTCATGTGAATAAAATCAGAAACTGTTCTCGTCTTCCAGCGTTCAGTTCCACCCCGAGCACATGGCCGGCCCCACAGATCTGGTCAGCTTGTTTGATGTTTTTCTCGACACAGTCAAAGACTTCAAAGAGGGCAACACAGGAAAACCTGGTATTTACATTCTCCCTGTATTATAAAATGTAATTTACGCAACATTAAACAGATTAGAGATTTAATAGGGCAGATACTTGATTTTTACTATTTTATTTCAATTATGTAAAAGCAAATAAGGATGAAATGATTAATCAGATTAATTTAACTTATGATAAGTACTCAACTTATCATTAGTAATCGATTATCATTAACTGGAGAATAGAATAAAAAACATTGCAACTTGCTGAGAAAAATATATTCAAAGCAGTAATTGAGCCAAAACTACAAAAACTTTTGGAAATATATTTTAGCCAAGACTCATCAAGTTGCCTAGTTTTAGCTTCAAATTCATTAAAAGGAATGCTATTTAATTTCATTTTAGGCAATAAAATGTTTATTACTGTTATTATAAAATGTAATTATTTACATTTAATTATTTAAAATGTCTTGCATGAAAAATCTGTAGAATGTGACCATTTTGTTTTATCAGATTAAATTAATTACTAAAATAATTGTTAGTTGCTCCCTCATAATTTATATGTTTTGTTTCCAGTGAAACAGCGTTTGATGGACCACCTCACATACTCTGGTGCCCCAAAGACCGATGAGGTTGTCAGGCCCAAGAAAGTCCTCATTCTGGGTTCTGGAGGGCTCTCCATCGGACAAGCCGGAGAGTTCG
Organism: Xiphophorus couchianus; assembly: GCF_001444195.1. Taxonomy (NCBI): domain Eukaryota; kingdom Metazoa; phylum Chordata; class Actinopteri; order Cyprinodontiformes; family Poeciliidae; genus Xiphophorus; species Xiphophorus couchianus. The sequence continues at coordinate 2,722,961 of NC_040242.1, read as the reverse complement.
ACTACTCCGGATCTCAGGTCCCACATTAAAGAACTGTTCCCATAAGATTATTATAATACATCCAAATAAATGTACGTTTATTTTTTACACCCTTGGTTTGTAGAGGTGCCTTAAATCCTTGATGGTGTTTTTCAGGGCACACTTTAGAAAAAAGGTGCAATCTAATGTTTGATTAAAAGCCTAGATTTGTAAAACGTCATTTACAATAGAAACCACGTATTTTCACACACCTCAGAGAGACTCTTTTTATTTTTCAGTCTGAAGTTAAATCTGACTGAATATTTCTTGTTTAAATCAGTTTGAAATTACCAAAATTATTTCTATTTTCTGAACGACAAAAAACTTAGCCAAAACATTTTTCCTAGGGATTCTTTCCCTCATTTTCATTGTATATTGTGTTTAAGTATTAAATTTGAGCAGGAAGGTTATTTACCCACAATTTGCTTGGATTATTTCAATGTAATGAATATTTACCATTTCTAATGACTCAATGATTTATTGATCGTCTTATATTTTGTACGTCGGACCAAGTTATTGAAATTGGGAGATTATTTTGTTAAATTAGAACCACGTGTGAGAGAGAGACATTTCAAATGTAAAATTGTTCTATAATTTAGTTTAGAATGTAGAATACAGTCACAAAAATCTAAACTAATAAATAAGGTCATATAATAATGAATTGAAACTTTTTTTAGTTTGTATTTGTATTGTTTTTCTCTGATGCTGGAAGAATTTGAAAACTTCCAACGTTACCCTGAAATGTAAAGTGCTTAAATTATACTGTGGGAAAATTTTACTAACCCTGTAAATTTAAGTATTTATGTCTATTTTTCATTTTAACTCACTGTTTTCTTTTGCAGGCTATAAAGGCTCTGAAGGAGGAGAACATCCAGACTGTTTTGATCAACCCCAACATTGCCACTGTGCAGACATCCAAAGGTCTCGCTGACAAAGTTTACTTCCTGCCAATCACACCAGATTACGTCACTCAGGTGTGGATTCATCGTTTCCCTGCGATAAACCAAATAATCATGTAATTAGAGAGAAAGCAGCGATATAAAACACTGTGTCCCGTCTCCAGGTGATAAAGAACGAGCGTCCGGACGGCGTCCTGCTGACGTTCGGCGGTCAGACCGCACTGAACTGTGGCGTGGAGCTAACCAAGATGGGCGTCCTGGAGAAGTACAAAGTGAAGGTTCTGGGAACGCCGGTCGCCTCCATCGAGATGACGGAGGACAGAAAGATCTTTGTGGAGAAAATGGAGGAGATCAATGAACATGTTGCTCCCAGTGAGGCAGCTCTTTCAGTGGAGCAGGTGAGTTAAAAATTTTAAAATTTAACTTTGTGTTATGTTAATATCAGTGTTTCTGCATAGTTTTTCCCAAACTAAATTTAATATCCCATAATCTAAAAGTTGTTTCCATATTTGTTGCTCCATTATTCATCAATCCAATCACTCATTGATATTTTCCTTTCTCAATTTAACATCAATCAACTCTTTCCATTTCTTAATGTTTATGCAGATTATACATTTAGAAACTGATCTATCTAGGAATGTCACATTTAAACTTAATTTATACTTAAAATGTTCAAAATAACAACTAAAAAACTGCAAAAACAAAAATCTGGAGATGTTTTTTTTTTTATGAGACGATTGTGTAATTGTGGTTGGGGTTTGACGATAAATCAATTTGATCAGATTTTTGGTTTTTGAAAATATTTTGGAAAATCTGTTTATTTGGACTTTGAATTCAGGTCAACTCTATTAGGGTCAAACTAAGATTTTTTTTCTTTTTAATTTAAAAGCGATTGACGTGGTGACTTCATATCTTGGTAGCTTTTTTTCTGATTAAAGCGACTTTTTTTCTCATAATTTTTAAATGTTTTTTCTGGTGAAATTGCATCTTAGTTTGGTAATATTATGACTATTCTCATAATTAAACTACAATTCCTGAAGCTTTGTTCTAATACTCTGCCTTACAACTCACAGAAGGGATGATTATTCTCACTTTTTGAGAATAATTCTTTATTTCTGTCATTTATCATTTCAATATTAGAAAATAAACTAACACAAAAAGCTTATTAAAATCATGCCTGGAATGGAAATCTGAGATTTTATTTTTAAGCTATATTTTCCAGCCCTAGGTCACTTTTAATTTTTCTTCTAGGCGATTGCTGCTGCAGAGCGCCTGGGATTCCCCGTCCTGGTTCGCTCTGCCTTCGCTCTCGGCGGTTTGGGCTCTGGATTCGCCAACAACAGAGAAGAACTCATCTCCTTGGTAACGTCAGCCTTCGCTCACACCTCTCAGGTCCTTGTAGACAAATCCCTCAAAGGTTGGAAGGAGATCGAGTACGAGGTGGTCCGAGACGCCTACGACAACTGCATCACCGTGAGTACCTTGTGTTATATTTATTCGACCTGGAAAACCTTTTTTTTACTTTAACTTTCCCTTCCTGCTGCTGTTCAGGTGTGCAACATGGAGAACATCGACCCGCTGGGCATCCATACAGGGGAATCCATTGTTGTGGCTCCCAGTCAGACACTAAACGACCACGAGTACAACATGCTGAGAAACACGGCCATCAAAGTGATCCGACACCTCGGCATCGTGGGAGAGTGCAACATCCAGTATGCTCTGAACCCTGAATCTGATCAGGTACACCAAGATGTTTATGGAACCTGCAACAACGATGCAAACATTGGACTTATGGCTAATTGTCAATTAATGGTTTATTAGATTAAAATTTATTCCCATCAATAGGCCTGACACAATAACAAACTTTGCATACATTTTGGTAAGTTGTCCCAGACGTTATTGCAATAAATCATAATATTGTTTTGAGACTATGGCATTATAATGCAAGTACACATTCTCAAATATAATTAAACTTTAATTTCTAACGAACATCTAACAAGGGAACTCAAAGACATTTTAAATATTCAAAATAAATAAACAAAACACAACCAATACATTGCACACAGAAGACTCTGTATGTAAAGTTGTCCTTCAAAAAAAGGGACTAGATGAGACCAATTCACCAGATGTGAGACTTTTGCCATTCAGTTTTTGGTGAAAAGAGCCAATCAATCGTTCAAATTAAAATTATTGAGCTCATTTTAATTTAATTTAATTTATCCAGCAGAGGACACCACTCAGGTTTTTAAGAAACTGGCTGCTTATCAATAGGATCAATCAACTTTATTTTGGCTCATTGATTACATCTCTGCCTGTAAACATGTGTGCATTGCTGTAATCCTTCATACTCTCTCTGCAGTACTACATCATAGAGGTGAACGCTCGCCTGTCGCGGAGTTCTGCCCTGGCCAGTAAGGCAACTGGTTACCCTTTGGCGTATGTAGCAGCTAAACTGGGCCTGGGAATACCGTTGCCCCAACTCAAGTATGCATTTCAACCAACAAAACCTCTAATTTTGCAGCTTACATTTAAAATGTAATCTCTTTTTTTTTGTTGAGATGTAGCTGCTTCTGATGTGATTTTTGCTTCATCTTTTAGAAATTCGGTCACCAACTCAACCACAGCAAACTTTGAGCCTAGTTTGGACTACTGTGTGGTGAAGGTGCCTCGATGGGATCTCAGCAAGTTCCTGAGGGTTTCCACCAAGATCGGCAGTTCGATGAAGAGCGTTGGTAAGAGAGTATAAATATATAATCTTTCAATGGTTTCCTCAGTAATTTTAACTGCAAAATTTACTTTTTGCTTGTTTTTCTACTTCCATTTGGGTCTCTGCTGCTTCTAGAAACAATCCAAGTGCTAAAAAAAATATCCAGCAGTTTTACAGAAATAAGTTGATGTCTTTTTTTTAGTGGCGAGACTCTATAGCATTTTTTTAATTGAGTTAATTACAGGATTGGTAATTAATTAATTGAAATTAATCACAATTTCAAAAACCTCACAATTGAGTCACAATTGCCAGGCAATGCCTCATTACTTGGTCAGTTGGTTTTACCGCTGCATACAATGGCTGCTGGAAAATACATGTTTTGTTGTTGACATACCATCCAGAAACTGCTTGCTCCATTCTGGCTGGTTGTGCAGGAGGCTCCACTGCTGCTTTTTAAAGATATACGGTTGTATAATTGCACAAATGTTTGTAACCATTTTCATGTGCGAGTATAAACCTTGAGTTGGGAGGCATTGCCAGTGATATTTTAGTCAGAAATCAACTCATTCTGACTAAAATCTTGTCTAAAAATGATTTTGTATGGGGGGGAGTAACGAACATGTTTTGCATCCTGACTCGAAGTACTCTTCTTCACCTGCAGAGATCTGTTTCATAAGTTTATGCTATTGCTAGCTCAGTTTTCCAGATCTGTTGTATGGAAAAAAAGTTATTTGGATTTTCAGACTATTTTCCATCCCATATCCGACAGTCATCCGTCTGCTTGTTTGACCCTCCATCTTCTTGTTTGCCCATCAATCCTTTCATGCATCTGTCTGTCCATTCATCCATATGCCTGTTTGTTCACCCATCTGTGTATCTATCCATCCATTCTTCCCTCCCATCTGTGTTTGCAGATTCCAAATTTAAACCTCTTACACTGTAAATTATGCCGTAAGTTCACAGTATTTGCGTATTTATATTTTAAAGAAGACAAAAAATAAACTAATTTTACAACTGTAATAAACATGTTTGTGAAATACTTTGTAGAATCCTTTTTTTGTCTTATTTAAACTCAAATAGCTGCAGGCATTTTTGTCCAGTCATATTGTTTTCACTGAGTTTAAAGTTGTTGTTTTTTTAAATGTCCCCACAGGGGAGGTGATGGCCATCGGCCGCAGCTTTGAGGAGGCCTTTCAGAAAGCTCTCAGGATGGTGGATGAGAACTGTGTCGGCTTCGACCACACCATCAAACCCGTCTCCGAGAAGGTTTGTAAATCCTGTCTGGATCTTCTCACGTTTCTTTATTGACTTACGAAATCTTATCAACCTTTTCTAAATGAATAGATTATTGATGAATAGATTATTGAAATAATTGTCAACTAATTTAGTAATTGATCAACTAACTGGTGTATGCACACTCAAAAAAAGGTAATTTGCTAAGAGAACGGCATATTCAAAGCACTAATTAAGACAAAACTATGCAAAAATATGTACATTTTGCTTTTAAGATAAAAGAAAACTTGTCTGTAAATATATTAATCCTGAACTCCTCAGGTTGCCTAGGTTTAGTTGGAGTCAGTTCAAATTAAAAATTAAAATCTATTAAGGACCTTTTTATGTCCAAGTAGTAATCGATGAATCAAAAAAATGTCAACAGGTCAATCCTACACTGTATTGACAAGAAGAAAGAGCTGAGCTTTTCAAATTTTTATGTATTTTAAAATTATTTTTCTGGCTACAGATGCATCCTTTGCTACAAATGGCCAAGCTTTCACTAAATGCTGCTGTTGCGTTTATTTGCACATTTTAATGCTGTTCTAATATTGTATCAAAAGACTTCAGAATGTGCCAGTTTTTTAACCTATTAATCATCAGAATCATCAAAAAAGGATCTACTACTAAAATAGTCGTTAATCTTCAGAGGCCTCTTCAAATTTGTTGCAACACAGACGGCTATCAGAAATCCTTCCTGTTCACAGCAACTCATAAATGAAACTTGGATGGTATAAGTTATGACATTTGGGATAAATGAATTATTTTTGAGTTGAGTTGTATTTATTTGAGTCAGGTCATATCTTTCCGTCCCTCTCCCTTCTGCAGGAGCTGCAGACTCCCACTGATAAGCGAATCTTTGTTTTGGCGTCTGCGTTCAAAGCCGGCTACTCGGTGGATCAGCTGTATGAGCTCACAAAGATCGACCGATGGTTCCTGCACAAAATGAAAAACATTGCAGATCACGAGCGACTGCTCGAGAACTACAACCAGGTAAACTGTTAGATCATTATGAGTTTAGCTTTAAAAACAGATTGCACACTGAATTTTCTTCTTCTACCTAATAAATCCAGGTGGAGAGCACCATACCTCTAGACGTGATGCGTAAGGCAAAGCAGCTGGGCTTCTCGGACAAGCAGATCGCACTGGCTATACAGAGGTGGGTAGGAATCAGGACAGATTCAACTTAATCGTTTCTTCTCTGTTTTTCTTTAAATCAGTTTTCCTTTCTTGTAGTACGGAGCTTGCAGTCCGAAAGCTGCGTCACGATTACTCCATCCTGCCGGTGGTGAAGCAGATCGACACGGTGGCGGCCGAGTGGCCGGCGCACACAAACTACCTCTACCTGACCTACCACGGCACTGAGAACGATCTGAGCTTCAACGAGCCGCACGTCATGGTCATCGGCTCGGGCGTTTACCGCATCGGCAGCAGCGTGGAGTTTGACTGGTGCGCCGTCGGCTGCATCACGAAGCTCCGCAAGGTACGATCATTGGATATGGTCAAAATAGGGTGTAGGTTTTAAAAGAACGACTTCATATTAATGAAACAAAAACTAAAAATAAAAAGTCTGCAGCGAATGTATGTGTAATGCTCTTGCAAGTTTGTCATGTTTGATTCCTTTACTTTAAACATGTTAGAGAGAAACCGCATGATGTTACCAAAGTAATATCAGTTACTTTGCTCAACCTTATTTCAGAACTTCAGTTTTTCTAAACCCGAGCAGCTTTATAATCATTTTCATCCTCAGAGATACAAGAGAATTTCCCACCAGGTAGTTTAAAAACAAATTCAACTGAATTCAAGTTATTAAGCTGTGAACTTATTTACAGATGGGTTATAAGACCATCATGGTGAACTACAACCCTGAGACGGTCAGTACGGACTACGACATGTGTGACCGACTTTACTTTGATGAAATCTCCTTTGAGGTGAGTCGCCTGTTGAAGCAGATCTCTAAAAGAAACTCTGAGATATTAGGAAGTTTTTTTTACTTTGTTTAGGTGGTGATGGATATCTACGAGAGTGAAAACCCAGAAGGGGTCATCCTCTCCATGGGGGGTCAGCTGCCCAACAACATTGCCATGTCGCTGCACCGCCAGCAGTGCCGCATCCTGGGAACGTCACCCGAGTTCATTGACAGCGCAGAGAACAGATTCAAGTTCTCCAGAATGCTGGACACCATCGGGATCAGCCAGCCTCAGTGGAAGGAGCTTTCAGACACCGAGGTACGGCAAGCCGGAGGGACGATCACTTCAATGCCATGCTCAGTTTTTTAATTCTTCTTTCCCTCCTCCTGCAGTCTGCTGTGAAGTTTTGTGAGACAGTGGGTTATCCCTGCCTGGTCCGACCCTCCTATGTTCTCAGTGGTGCAGCCATGAATGTGGCATACAGCGACAGCGACCTTGAGAAATACCTGAGCAGCGCCGTGGCAGTATCCAAAGAACATCCTGTCGTCATCTCTAAATTCATACAGGAAGCAAAAGTGAGTTAAAGCTACAGCTGGGCAATATGGACTTAAAGTTTTATCACATTATTTTGCTGTACCATTGTGACAATAAGGTTTAACTGTATGACACTTGCTGTGTCTCCGTTGCGCATTTTGACATTTCAAAAATAAATTGGCTTAATGTAAACATTAGCAGAATATTGAGTTTTGTGCACATTTGTAATGGAAACACAGAAGTTATATCTCCACCAATGCAAATCCTTCCAATTTGTAACATGCTTTTTTAGAACAACAGTGATATAAAGAAGTGTGATTTTTCCTGCTAAACTGCACACAGTATGTTCATTATTGGTGTTTGCCATTTTCATTAAACAGTGAAGAAAATAGTAAAACTATCAATCCCATTAACGGACAGTTTTGGAAGGTTTTAGAAACCAGTAATTGGAATTTATTGTGACAATTATAAAATAAAATTTATATAATTTATCACGATAAATGATAAACTATACAATAATTACACACTTATGAAAAACATTGCCTCAGTTTACGGCTATGAAAATCTTTTTTTTTTGGTGTTTACCAGGAGATAGATGTGGACGCAGTTGCCTGTGACGGGGTAGTGACGGCCATTGCGATTTCTGAACACGTGGAGAACGCCGGTGTGCACTCCGGAGATGCCACTCTGGTGACGCCTCCGCAGGATCTCAACCAGAAAACCATTGAAAGGATCATGATGATCGTTCACGCCATCGGCCAGGAGCTGCAGGTCACCGGACCTTTTAACCTGCAGCTGATCGCCAAGGTGAGCCAGATTTGGGCTTTAAATCTTAATCATAAATGAATGAATTTTTGTTTCTTCACAGGTAGATTTTCAGTAGCATGGTTGATATTTCTTAACTTGTGAGCCACATGAACCAAAGCAGCTATTTATCAATCCACACTCTGCTGCTGTACTGGAGACTGAAATTTCAAGCAGCATGTCAGGCAAAGTTTTGAAATCAGGGAACATTTCTCCAATTGAAGTTATCAGGAATCTGAGCGAGGGATTTTCTGATCCCTCACCTTCTTTGGATGAGAAACTTTTTGTTTTGTTTTTGTTCTCTGTACATAGTTAAAACGTCTGCACCAAGTGGAGACAAGATTCACATCATTTTGATGTGAATTATAATCCATCAAAACGATGAACTGCCTAAAAACGTTCAAAGTGAAATATCCATTTAGCGCAAACTGCGACTGACACCCAAGGTTCTGTTTGAGAGAAACTAGCTTAATATTTTGAGTTTAAGAAATGTTATTTTTGTTTAATCTGCAGCCTTTGACAATTTAATTGACATTATCAGCTCTTATAAGTACTTAATTAAGAAAATTATTCAGCTTATATGAAAGGAATTAAATAACTTTGGCTTACGCTGTACATTTTATACCAATAACTGGACACAATATTTATTAATTTAATTTTTTTATTATTATTATTTTGAGTGTACTACCATTGATTACTTTAATCATACAGCATAGATTATTTAACAATATTAACTATTCCCTTCTCTAAAGGATGACCTGCTGAAGGTGATCGAATGCAATGTTCGAGTTTCCCGCTCCTTCCCTTTCGTATCGAAGACTCTAGGAGTGGATCTTGTTGCCCTGGCAACTCAAGTCATCATGGGAGTCGAGGTGGAGCCAGTCGGTCTAATGCGTGGAAAAGGGATTGTGGGAGTTAAGGTAAATCGACTCAACCCAGACATGCTTTTCTTCTCCTTCATCTGTTAAAACGATAACCGTGTGTCTTCCATTCTCCAGGTTCCCCAGTTCTCCTTCTCTCGCCTTGCCGGGGCCGATGTGGTGCTCGGGGTAGAGATGACCAGCACCGGGGAAGTTGCCTGCTTTGGGGAGAACAGATACGAGGCGTACCTCAAAGCCATGCTCTCCACAGGATTCAAGATCCCCAAGAAGAACATCCTGCTCTCCATCGGCAGCTACAAGGTATTAAACATGCTTTGAGTTTAGCAGATGTTTTTGTGAAAGTGAACCATTATGTGAACAAAGTTGTCATATGCAGATAAAACTGTAAATAAAGCTAAAATAAAATGTTTTACCAGTAATAGAAAAGTTTAGTGTTGGAGTTGAGACTTGAATGGTGTGAGATTGCCTTCCTTTTACTGATTCTTGTAATTGTGTGGCGATAGAACAAGAGCGAGCTGCTGCCCACTGTGAAGGCTCTGGAGTCTCTGGGTTATGACCTGTATGCCAGTCTGGGAACTGCCGACTACTACACAGAACATGGAGTCAAGGTAGGACTCTAAAAATATGTTTTTCTTCAATACAACAGCTGAAGCAGTTTAAAATAAAAAAAAAACTGCTGCTAAACACACACTCTGACAAATGCGTAACAGAGCAATTAGACATATGCATATTTACTCTGATAAAAAAATGGTCAAAAATAGCCTAGAAAGTGGTGGATGTGTAGATGGAATAAATAACTTTATGTTCCACACAGTTTATGAAGTAAAATTTGTATGTCAGCATTTTCTAAAAAGTCTGAGATTGAAAATGCAACACGGCAGATAAAAGTATTAATCAGCAGGTGGCAGTGTTGCACTGTTTAATGAATAGGAACTTTTTCATATGTATTGTAGATGGATATGCTGAAGCGATTAATTGATAAGGGAAATGATCAATTAATTAACTGGAGATTCAGACTCTAAGAAGGCCATTTGCTAAAAGAACAATACACTGATAACAGTAATTAAACCAAAACTTTTAAAAAATGTATACGGGATTTTCTGAATGATTAATTGTCCCTGACATTATTGCAACAAACGCTAATATTGTTTTGAGGCCATTTTCAAGTAATATAATGGTAATGGCATAATAATGCAAAGACAGATTCTCAGAGATGCCATCCATCCATTTTCTTCCGCTTTATCCGGGGTCGGGTCGCGGGGGTAGCAGCTTCAGAAGGGAGGCCCAGACTTCCCTCTCCCCAGCCACTTGTTCCAGCTCTTCCGGGGGAATCCCGAGGCATTCCCAGGCCAGCCGAGAGACATAGTCCCTCCAGCGTTTCCTGCGTCTTCCCCGGGGCCTCCTCCCGCTGGGACGTGCCCGGATCACCTCACCCGGGAGGCGTCCATCCTGACCAGATGCCCGAGCCACCTCAACTGGCTCCTCTCGATGTGAAGGAGCAGAAGCTCTACTCTGAGTCCCTCCCGGATGGCTGAGCTTCTCACCCTATCTCTAAGGGAGAGCCCAGCCACCCTGCGGAGAAAACCCATTTCGGCCACTTGTATCCGCGATCTCATTCTTTCGGTCATGACCATAGATGAGGGTAGGAACGTAGATCGACCGGTAAATCGAGAGCTTTGCTATGTGGCTTTTTTTGTGGTGAAGCTCTCTCTTCCCCACGACAGACCGGTACTGAGATGAATAAATTTAAATTCTAATCAACGTTTAACACTAGAACTGGAAGGCATTTTAAATACTCAAAATAAATAAAACAGAAACGACAAATAAAATAAATAGTGAAGTTTCTGTAAACAAAAATGTCCTTCAAAAAAGGGGCTAATTGACACAAGAGCACCAGACTAGAGACTTTCATCATCCAGTTTTTGGTAGAAAGAGAGAAAAGAAAAACCTGATATATCACGCAAATGGAAATTATTGAGCTTGTTTTAATTTATCATGTGATTTATTGCCTATTGTGACAAGCCTAGTTCTACCCTGAAGTCCTCAACTTGCAGTTTTAGCTTCACTTGGTAAAAAATCTATTAATCAACTTTTCCTTTCCTCTCATAATCCAAAAACAATAAACAACAAATATATTTTTAGCTGCAGATGCATCTTTTGGTACAAATGATCAAGCGTTCACCAAAGTAATGTTATATTATTGCATTTTAGGCAATAAAACATTTTTCTTATTTAAAAAAGGAAGCAAATTATTTTGCGCTTGTATTTTTCTAATGTATAAAAAGACTTCAGTGGTTAAATGAAAAATCAGAAGAATGTTCCAGTATTTTTTCATCCAATTAATTGTCAGAATAATTGTTTACTAGACTAACCGTCACTCTGTGTGACCTCGCCTCCTCCTCTCCAGGTGACTGCGGTGGATTGGCCGTTTGAGGAAGATGAGAGCGAAGGCCCCACTAAAGAGCGACAGCGCAGCATCATGAACTACCTGGAAGAGAACCACTTCGAATTGGTCATCAACCTCTCCATGAGGAACAGCGGCGGCCGACGCCTTTCCTCCTTCGTCACCAAGGGTTACCGGACCAGGCGGATGGCCGTGGACTACTCTGTCCCGCTCATCATTGACATCAAATGCACCAAGCTCTTTGTTCAGGTAACCTGGCACCTTTCCAGGCAATGCTCGTAAAACCTGCTGGGCAGGATCTGAAAGTATTCACGTGACTGATTTGTTTGTAGGCTTTGCGTCAGATCGGTCGATCGCCGCCTGTGAAAACTCACATCGACTGCATGACTTCCCAAACACTCGTCCGTCTGCCTGGTGAGTTACTACTAAATACCCTCATTGTCTGCAGCGTGAATATAAAAGGTGTTGAATATTTTTGTTTTGTTCTCTGTTTTAGCTGATTTAAAAAGACTACTCATACATTTTGTTGTCTCCTTTTAAAGTCAACACATTATGCTTTTAAATCCTTCCTTTTCACATTTAAATCTTTTTGTTGTGTTTTGTATAAAGTGGAGCTTCAGTGTTTTGTTCTGTATCTCCACATTGACCTCTGTACTGAGGTGTGTCCGAGAGCAACCTGTCTCTTTAAATGCAACTGAGGCACTTCCAGTGAAGGAGAAATACTAAACAATGTTGGCCTGTTGCCTAACAATAAGCAATAAATCTATTGATCCCATGATTAATTAAAATTAACTCAGTAATTTCCATTTGAAAGATTTATTGTTTTTCTTTTTTCAATCTCTTTCTCCCAAAAGCTGAATGATAACAGTCTTCAGTACTTTTGTCTCAACTAGCCCCTCTTTTTTAAAGACATTTTTGTTACCAGAAACTTCAGAATTTATTTAATTTGTTGTTGTATTTATTTTGAATAAATAACATTTCTTCCAGTTCCAGTGTTAATTTTTTTTTTGAATTTAGAGTTTGTTGATCTTTTAGAATGTATTCTTGAATTATTATGCCATTTCCATTATTTTACTTGAAAATGGTGTCAAAATAATATTATTATTGTGTGTCACAAAACCTTCTGGGCCTAAACACTCCACTTAAGGAAAAGTACAAATAGACAAAAAAGTACTCTAGTAAAAGTATCACATTAACAATTTTACTTGAGTAAAAGTAAGTACTTGCTTTTAAAGGTGCTTGCTGAATGTATTTTCTAATCATTAAATGTGCCTAGTGTATGCATATTATTCAGTACATTAATAATATTTTGTCATTTTAATGACCAATGATGCAAATAAGCTATGCTTCTATTGTTTGTACTTGTCATTCTGTGCATCAGAATTTCAGGGTTTGTTTGAATGCCACTAATGACTATACCTGAAAGATTTTATTTAACCCAAAGAGAGAAAAAACAATATTATTTTAACTGCAGTTTAACACATTGAAGTAAAAGTTGTCAGCCTGAAAAACAAACTACTGACATTTTCACTCCAATTTGTCATAAACTCCACAGTTAATAGTCGCCCAGCTCTAATATAAATACATTTTGTCTAGAAATTATTTTCTTACCTGTTAGCCTGTTAATTCAGCATAAAATGACCACTTTGTTGCAGTTAAATTGGCTTGTTGTTGATCTCCAGGTCTAATCGATGTCCATGTTCACCTCCGGGAACCCGGTGCCACCCATAAGGAGGATTTCTCCACCGGCACGGCCGCCGCTCTAGCAGGAGGCATCACTCTGGTGTGTGCCATGCCCAACACGTCGCCTGCCATCACAGACGCCAGCACCCTGGCGCTGGCACAGAAGGTACGCCTCCAGACAAAAATCATTTGAAGTAGAAATTCTAGATCAACATCTGTAAAAAGTCTTTTGTATAACCAAAACCAGAAATATTTGGTTAGATATGGCGTTAAATGTGTAATGTGTCATCAGCTTGCCAAAGCGGGCTGCCGCTGTGACTACGCCCTGTATGTTGGCGCTGCTACAGACAACGTTGCCACCCTGCCAACCGTCGCTGCCCAGACTGCAGGTCTGAAGATGTACCTGAATGACACGTACTCCACCCTCAAGATGGACAACGTCTCTCTGTGGATGGAGGTTGGTTAAATCAAATCATGTTATCCAAAAAGTACAGATGTTTTCACCTCAAAGCTCTGTAGCAGTGACTGTTCAAAAAATGAGGGTTTTTTTCCACATTTGTACATAGAATTTATATAAAAGACCATCTTTAATTTTTTAATTTTTGTTAAATAAAACAATCCTTTATGGGAAGTATCATTTTAAGAGGAGTAATGCATCTCGAAACTTTATTAGCTTCTTAAAAGAAAAAAAAAAACATCTGCATTTTGGTAAATGCAAACATGAAACCTTAGTTTTGGTTTCCATACACAGTAATACCTTGAAAAATCTTTTAAAGAGTTGCTTTACATTATGTTTTAATGTTGTTCACTTATCAAAAACGTTGTTCTAGCTTCCGCCTCACAGAGCATCTCTTCTGTACGACTCCCTCACTCAGCTCCTGCAGACTAGTCTGCAGCAATTAGCAAACATCTGGTGGAACTGCACTTCTGCTGAGCTCATTATAGTAGCTACTTATCAGTGAAATGCTGGGAAAAATGTTGATAATGGGTTATTAGAGGAGCCATGTTGTCATGACTTCCTCAAGTCAGAGTGTCTGAAAGAGTAGGAGTTTTAAAGAGACAAAGGCCCAATTTCAAGGCGCTGAGTTATAAAATCACATTTCTTTCAAGTCATATTTGATAAGCAGCATTTTTATAAGAACTGAAATTAAAATAGTTACTTGATTATTCTTTGCAGCAGTTTGAGAACTGGCCCAAGCAGATGCCCATCGTCGCTCACGCTGAGAAGCAAACTGTTGCTGCCATCCTGATGGTGGCGCAGCTCTACCAGCGTCCCGTCCACATCTGCCACGTGGCCAAAAAGGAGGAGGTAAGTCACCGTTCATATTCAGCTGGACTATGCAGACCTAACATCTATAAATTTTCCATCATTGATGAGTTGTTTTGTAGATCCTGGTCATCCGAGCTGCTAAGCAGAAGGGCATCCAGGTGACGTGTGAGGTGGCCCCCCATCACCTGTTCCTGTGCGAAGAAAATGTGACGGAGATCGGAGAGGGGCGAGCGCAGGTCCGACCGATGCTGGGAGCCCGCGAGGACATGGAGGCGCTGTGGGAAAACCTGGACGTTATAGACTGCTTCGCTACGGATCACGGTTAGTGAGCGCCAATTTTAGGCTATTTCACAAAGAAAATATTACTTTAATTCACATTTTGCACATTTTTATACTTCCATTATGGTCTCAACTGCCTCTAAAAACAACCCAAGCGCCGGGGGTGGGCATTTATTGTTTCGTTTACCATTTATTGCCATTAATTTTTTATAAGAATTTTGATTTATTGTTTTTATTGTTTTACGAAATGCTGCTTAAAATCGCTCATAGGGATCAATATTGTTTGATTAGTTTTACAGTTTTCTCCGTTTGTTCAATGAGGGTATCAGTATGTATCAATTAATGAACTAAAAAATATAATGAACATATTTTGTAGTCTACAGACCTATCCTAACCTGTTTAAGGATTCACGGCAGGTCGCATTTAGTTTTATTTCCTCTTGTCGACAGCTCCTCACTCTGTGGAAGAGAAGAGCGCTGAGCGTCCTCCTCCCGGTTATCCCGGCCTGGAAACGATGCTGCCACTGCTACTGACCGCCGTCAGCGATGGCCGCCTCACTCTAGATGACATCATCAGACGTCTCTATGACAACCCCCGCAAGATTTTCAACCTGCCTGTTCAGGAAAACACCTATGTAGAGGTACGTCATTAAGGCTGTGGCTTTTTTCTTTAGTTTACCAAGAATCATGAATTCCCAAAGGAACTGTAAAAGAAGGAGAATTACATGTATTAAAGAAATGGTGTGACAAAAATAATTACTAAATTGTGGCAAGATAAAATTTTTATATGTAGTAACAATAAAATGCTAACGATAAGTTGTTCATGATAAAATGTATTGAAATAGATTAAGTGTATGAAATCAGATTTTATTTTATTTTTTGTGGGGTTATGCTTGACTACAAATTGCATTGGACTGCTCATAGTAATAATGTAAAAGCTTAAAAAGTCAAAAACCATTGTAACATTGAATAAAATAAAAATATTTTCCAAATTAAAAAATTACTCTGTAAATTCTACTGTTAATATTTCCATAAATTACTGTGTGGAGATCTGGGGAAATTTATAAAAATAACAAAACCTGTCTACATGCATCAAAAGAAAGCTATCCAAATTATAACTAAATCAAATTTTCATCCAACTAATCAAATATTTCTTACAGTTATAAAACTTTATGCCTTTGTAGATCTCAGGAGTGCATTGACTATACATATCTCTTTCTAATAATCTCCTTCCAAGTTTTATACAGAAGTGGTTCAAAATTAAAGAAAAAACTGAATTGAGAGAGAAGAGTTTGTTTAAAAAAAAAGCTAAATGTTTGGGTGAATATTAAAAGCAATTGTTCTTAAATTTTTCAGGTGTGGAATAATTAAGAGTGAATTATCACTCTTAATTATTTAAGAGTGAAACTGTTTTTCACTCTTAAAATAAAAATAAAAATTATATGCTAAACAAATACAAAATGTTTTGATTATGATTGTTTATATTTTACGTGTTTGTCGACGGAATCAACTGGAATTACTTGGAGATAAAATATACAGGAAAAATTCTGCTATTTTGATTTTGATGATCCTGTAGTATAACAAACACTTTTTTCAGTACACACTTTGTGTTCTTGCCATTAACAGAAATTTAAACATTTCTTATTTCTTTATTAGTTTTCTCTTGGTAAGAAAAACAGATACGTACAAATTGAATATTTTTTTCCTTTTGTTTGTGTTCTTATTGTGTATTAAAAGGTTAAACAATGACAGAAATAAATAATAATAATAATCTGAAGTAATTCTGCTTTAAATATTTTTCTTGTTTTTTCAGGTTGATTTGGAGCAAGAGTGGGTTATTCCTCAGTCGATGCAGTTTACCAAGTCCAAGTGGACTCCGTTCCAAGGCCTGAAGGTGAAGGGTAAAGTTCTCCGGGTTGTCCTGCGAGGAGAGGTGGCCTACATCGACGGACAGGTCGGCTTCTTGCTCCACATCGTCTGTTTTATGAATGTTTTATTGGGTTTAAAGTAGAATATCTGTCCTCTTCAGGTTCTGGTTCCTCCTGGTTACGGTGAGGATGTGAAGACCTGGCCTGCTGCTTCCATACACTCAGCTGAACCAGTTAAAGACATCCCACTGGTATTCAACCTGAAACCGTAAAAGAAATGAAGTATCTTGAGATTATTTTTATTCAGAAAGTTTGCTTCCTGCTCCATCAGTCTCCGGAGCGACCGCGTCCGACTCCTCCTCGTGAAGGACACGTCCGGACCAGACCTCCAAGTCCCAGACGCGTTCCGGGAGAGTCCCGTTTCCTTCTGCCGCCAAGACTCCACCGTTCCTCTGATCCTGGACTGCCACCAGGTACTACAATACCCATCATGCCTCAGCGTGGTCAAACCTTCTGTCAATAGATCTGTCCATATATTCATTTTAATTTCAATAAGCTTAAATTTTTAACAAACCTTTAACACTTGAACTAGAAGACATTTTAAATATCCAAAACAAATGGGAAAAGCAACTGAAACGACAAATAAAATGGATACTGACGTCTGTAAACATATTTGCCCTTCAAAAATGAGGCTAGGTAAGACCAAAGCACCGAGCTGAAGACTTTTGTCAGTCTGGTAGAAAGAGAGACATGGGAAAAATAAACACTCATGCAAATGGAAATGATCAAGCTTGTTTTAATTTATCATGCAATTGATTGATTGATTGATTGATTGATTGATTGATTGATTATTGCGACAGGCTAAACACCGACATAGGCGATAAGATAAGATAAGATTTATTTGTCATTGTCATCAACAGATTACAACGAGATTGAGATTTGCTCGACTCGAGTTAAGATGCAGGTTATGTGTATATTCATAATATACAAAGATAAAGAAATAAATAGTACAAAATGAGAAATAAATAACATCAGAAGATGGTTGCAGCGCCTGGAGGTGTCGCAACAGAATTTACATTTTTAACAAAGTGGTGTCAAGAGCAGAAGTTCTTATGCCTTTGAATTTAGTGCCATGATTGCCATCGGGTAAAAACTGTTTTTTAGGCGATTTGTCCTGGTTTTTATTGCTCTGTATGTCTTGTCTGATGGCAGCAGCTGGAAGAGACCATGGCCAGGGTGTGAAGAGTCATTTAAAATGTCCAAAACTTTCTCGTGGAGCCTGGAAGTGTAAATCTGTTCCATAGATAGAGACTGATCAACTCTTTTTGTAAAAGCAAAAAATTAGTGAAATCAACTAATTTAGTAATCGACTAAACTGATGATGTGAAAATGTTTTTGCAAAATTCAGGAAGTTATTTCAAATTTTTCCATTTCCATCAACCTTTTCTGATGTTCTGATGTCAAATGTTAATGGGAATACAGTTATTGTGAAATGTTCCAGAGGAACATCATTGTTTATGGGCCGCTGCTTGTGTTTTACTGATTCCTGTAGACCTGACCATGGTCCCGCCTTCCGGTTCTGGTGACGCCTACAGTCATCCTCCGCCTCTGTCCAGGCTGCTCTCCCCTCTGTCCGAGTCCAAACAGTTGACTCCCTCCCAGGTGCCCCACTGCCAGACGTCTCCCCTGCTTCACCCACTGGTGGGCCAGCACATCCTGACCGTCAGCCAGTTCAGCAAAGAGCAGGTACCTCCATGACAAAAACTCATGCAGGACATAAATATGGCTGTAGTTCTGTTAAATCACAATCAGGTTTTATTTTTTGCTTTTTTTTTTGTCTCCTTCAGATGTCCCACCTTTTTAATGTTGCTCACACTTTGCGGTTGTTGGTTCAGAAAGAGCGAAGCCTGGAAATCTTGAAGGTAACTTATCTTAAGACGTGTTATGCAAAATTCACATTTTTTATGTTTTTGAACTTCCATTTGTGCTTCTACAAACAGCCCAACCATGAAAAAAAAAAAAAAGTTTTTTGGTTTCAACATGTGTTAAAAGCCCAAGAACAAAAATGTTAATAGTTTTGGAAGTGGACACTTCTGATATGTAATGGCAAATTGTTCCATAACTTAAATATGAAATAAATAAGATATAAAATCACATTTGCATGTGCTGTACAATGACTGATGGAAAAGTTGGTAGTTTTGTTGTTGACACAGAAACCACTTGCTGTGTTCTTGTTGATTGTGCAGGGGGCTCCACATCTGCTTTTCAAAGATGTACAGACGTATAATTGCACATCTGTTTGCAGCCATTTTCACATGTGATTGTAAACATTGAGTTGCAGCTTAAGTGACAGCTCAAACAACTCGAGACTAAAGTCTCATTATCTTAAAATGATTTTGTGCAAAACATTTAATAGCCGTAGACCTATCCTAACATGTCCAAAGAAAGACTATAGACCACCTTTAACATTTATATTTTCTGTCTAATTGTTGTTCTATCCTCTCCTATCAGGGTAAAGTCATGGCGTCCATGTTCTACGAGGTCAGCACTCGAACCAGCAGCTCCTTTGCAGCAGCCATGCAGCGTCTGGGTGGCTCCGTCGTGCATTTCAGCGATTCCACGTCTTCCTCCCAGAAGGGAGAGTCGCTGGCAGACTCTGTTCAGACCATGAGCTGCTACGCTGACGTCCTGGTGCTCCGACACCCGACTCCCGGAGCTGTGGAGGTGGGTTTCTGGATCAACACACATTCTTAAAAACTTCAGACAAGACGACGCTTTCAAGGTTTTAAATTCCATTTTATAATCATTGAGTGTAACTTTATTCCTATTTTAAAAAATTAAGACTTGGGGAACGATTTTACCCACATGGATTCTGAACATTTAAGAACATATTTTGTTTATATTTTCAATTTAAAGGAACAATTAAAATTTTGTAAAGGACTGTTACACATAGTTGGGACTACAGGTGAAAAATAATTTTTCCCCATAAACTGTAATCACACCCCTCTTCCTTTTTAAAAGTCCGCTCATTTTTATCATATCTGAAAAACATAACTTTCCCATTCAGTTAGTTTCTTAGGTTTTATTTTCTTACTCTAGTTCAGTAGATCAGTGTGGATGGGAAGTCTTCTCCATTCAAGGGGTAAGGAGTTTTTTAATCAAAGATTTGAGTGGAAGAAGCTTTGGCTGAGTGCTTTGCTCTTACATTTTTAAACGCTAACATACAGTTGTTTGCACTGACATTTGTTAATTTGTACAAAGGAGTTTAACATAGAACTGCTGGAAAGCTATTGTCTTTGGCTTTTTGTGTTTTTCTTTTTGATATAGCATGGTAACTCAATTCTTACAATCTGTCATCTCGAAGCCAAGGGCAGATGACCGCCTATCGACAAAACATAACCTGCAATTGCTTTGACAGATCACTGCCTGTTTCTCATTAATTTGCTTTTAAATGTTTAGATTAGAGGTTCATGCTTTGCATTTTTGAAGTTTTATAGTTTAGGTCAATCTGAAAGAGCAGTAGAGATACACTTGTCATTCTGATCCTGATTATTCCCAAGCCTGCCAGACATCAGACATACAAACTGAATCTGCTTTTCTAAATGTTTAAATGCAAAAAAGCTTAGAAAATCTGTATCAGATTCGTATCTGATTTAGGGTGTTTATACACCTGTTAAGGGAACCGGTAGACTCGGTTTGACTGGGGACCAAAGATACAATTGTTAGAACTAAACCAGGGGTCTCAAACTCCAGGCCTCGAGGGCCACAGTCCTGCAACTTTTAGATGTGCCTCTGCTGCACCACACCTGAATAGAATAATTAGGTCATTAAGGCTCTGGAAAACTGATCTACACAAGGAGGAGGTCATTAAGTCATTTCATTCCAGTGTTTTGTACCTGTGGCACATCTAAAAACTGCAGGACTGCGGCCCTCGAGGACTGGAGGTTTGAGACCCCTGACTAAGCCCTTTGAGCAACCTGTCCCCCTCCTCACCTGTGGGGGCGCTGCATCAAGAACTTATGAAGGAAACAATACAAAAATCTCTGAAGAAGACACAGTGAAATTTTCTTCTTCACCAAATGGAAACAGATTTTGTGAAGCTCGTAGTGTCAAATTTTAGTAGCGGTAGTAGGATTTCTGTTTTGTCTTTGGTAAAATACCACAAGCAGCTTCTTTTGCATTTGTTTTGATTGAATTTACCCAGAATGCAGTCCGGTTCCGGTACGGTGTAGTCCGTTTTCTGCTTTTGGAGTAGTCTCCGAAACCGAGGTTTGTAGGCAGACCGGAGTTGACTTTTTTGATCTGCACCAGAGTTTGATTGCACATTCACACCTCCACAAACGAGTCAGACTTTCCAGGCAAACGAACTATAGTTTGACTAAAGCTCACTGAACGGGGCTGGTGTGAATGTCTTCTTGATGCCACATATGGAAGTAGCACAAAATTAATTTTTTGGAAGAGAGGGGTGAAAAGATTGCAGTGAAAAAGTTGAATATGGGCCAAAAAAAAAAAGGAATCAGATTTAGGTGGCATTTGCTTGCTGTGACTAAAACTTAAAACAAGCATGACTTTAACCTAAAAGCTCATTTTACAGCAAAACGCAAGTAGTGTTGAAATCTATTGGAAATTGCTAGTTAAAAGTTAGGCAGAAAACTAAACCAGTACTCTGCAGGTCACATTCTAGCTGCATGATTTGTGAACCAGTCTAGTATTTTAACATTGTTATATTTTATCTGCAGAATGCATCCCGTCCCTGCCGTAAACCAGTGATAAACGCCGGCGACGGCGTCGGGGAACATCCCACCCAGGCCCTGCTGGACGTCTTCACCATCAGGGAGGAACTTGGGACGGTCAACGGGATGACGGTAAAACCTGGGAAACTCAGATCGTGATCTGAATCAGGAGCACAACACTTACGGTTTGTTTTTCTGCTAGATCACGATGGTTGGAGACCTGAAACATGGCCGCACTGTTCACTCTCTGGCCAAGCTGCTGACTCAGTATCGCATCACTCTGCGCTACGTAGCGCCTAAAAACCTCCACATGCCTGCAGAAATCATCAGCTATGTGGCTTCGAAGGGCATCAAGCAGGTGAACAGCATAATTTTTTAAGTGAACAAAGGAGAAAAATACCAAGATATTACATAACCACAGTAAAATAAGCTTTTCATATAAATTTCCCCTCTAAAAATATGTGAAATAATTTTTTAGAGATAAAAAAAAATCTAAAACTAATTTTATTTCATGTTACACTTATCAATTAATCATAACTAATGTGATTAATCGTTTCAACCATAGTTTGAAGATCCCTAATTTATGTTTTCATTCTTATTGAAACCATTGGTCAGTGGAGAAAGACATTTTTAACTTATTATATGGGAAAATGTCTTGTTCCATTGGCAGAGTTTTTCACTTATCAACTATAACTTTTTCAATAATAAGGAATCATTGAAGTAAAACTAGCTCTTATTTCTTGCTGAAAAGTTACTTGTAAGTTAGTACACATGAAAAAAGACGAAACTAATGTATTTACACTAGAGAATAGACCATAAATACTTTAAGATTTTGTGTTTTTGCAGTGCACAGACGAACCCAGAGTGTAAAAATGGCTTCCAGCATAATAAACTGATTAGTTTTACTTTTGTAACAGGAAGAGTTTGACAGCATTGAGGAAGCTCTGCCTGAGACGGACGTCCTGTACATGACGAGGATCCAGAAGGAGAGATTTGGATCTGAGGATGAGTACAAAGCTGTAAGTTGGGTTTTAGTTTTAAACATTCAGAGAATGTTATGAAGTAGAGCTACGACTAATGATTATTGTAGAAATTGATTAATCTACCGATTATTCTGACAATTAATGGGAATGAAAAATGGCACATGCTCGAGTTTTTTTTATTTATTTAACCACTTATTAGAAATACATAAAAAGATGTGATAAACTAATAATTAACATTTTATTGCCTAATATGTAATACTGCAACATTAGAACTCAAGTGGTATAAAAATATACCCCTTGAGATGCTAAAACAAATTTACAGGCAATGTGATTTTTATCTTAAATGCAAAATTTACATTCTTTGTACAGTTTTGGTTCTTTTGTTGGTATTGTTTTTCACCAAATGCCTTTTTTTTTGTTCCAGTTAGTGATTAATTATTACTAAATTAGTTGATAATTATTTCAATAATCCATTAAGTAACATTATATTGCCTAGTGTGCAATAGCATAGCATGCTGGTTAGTAAATCTGAATTAATTGAAGCTAAAACTATCCCGCCTGAGAACATTTGGCTATGGGAATGTGTTTTTTTCATCAAATGGCTTTTTTGAGTCTCTAAACTCCGGTTAGTGATTAATCTACTACAAAATTAGTTGTTGATTATTTTAATATCGATTCATCACAATTAATCGTTTCAGTCCAGTTATGAAGATCCTTAATTTCCTGTGTTTTTTTATTAGTGTTTTGGTCAGTTCATCCTCACTCCTCACATCATGACTGTTGCCAAAAAGAAAATGGTGGTGATGCATCCACTGCCCAGGGTCAACGAAATCAGGTGAGTTCCTGTTTTTATTGTGCAGCAAAACTCATTCAAAAAACAAAAACTTTCCGGAGTAACTTAATTTTTCCTTTCTTCCCATCAGTCCGGAGGTGGATACAGACCCCAGGGCTGCATATTTTCGTCAAGCTGAGAACGGCATGTATATCAGAATGGCCCTCCTGGCCACCGTACTTGGCAAATAAATCCATATTTCAGTTATTTGTAGCACAACGGGTGAAAGTTTGAAGTGCTAAACTGTAGTATTTTTATGTTTTTTCCTGAAAATCTGTATAAATTTTATTAGCAAGATGACATGAGAGCACAATTTAGATTATTAGTTTTAGAGTTTCTAAGATGCTGCTTTAATGTTACATTTCTAGGTCTTGGTTTTTTTCCTATTTGAAGCCATTTGGTGGATGTTGGTGGGACTCTCTTAAAGGAATTTGAGAACAGATTGTTCCTTTATGCTTATGAAATACATATTCTGTTGGCTCGTGGGATCAGTTAAAGTCCTACTAATACCGGTTCTGCTCTGACCAATCATCATACCAGCTGATGTGGAAAATGCAAATTTTCTACCAGAATATTCCTTAAAACTTGATCAGTGGAAATAGAAAACACACAGGTGTTCTTTAACCATTGTCTGTGTTTAGAAGTTTTAACTGTTACTGTCAATGCTTTCTTGTACTGTAACTTCTTAAAAAGTTAAAAAGTTCTTAAAAAGTTATTACTTGTGTACTTTATATGATACTGAAAAGTTTTTAGTCCAAATCTAAAAGTATGTCAGTAAAAGTGTTGAACCTGAAATAAAAAGATTTTTCCAAAGCTATTGTAAAAATTGGAGTCAGAATAATTTGAACCATAAATGGGTAGCAATGTTTGAAATAAAGACTTCTGGATCAAGATTTGATAGCACTAAAACTGCATATTACATGAAATCAAATGTATTTTCTAACAAATAACAATTTTATTTCTTGTAGAGATGAGGGAGTAAAATTCATAATTAAATTTGCTTTGTAAACTTGCAAGAAAAAAGTTAATGCTTTAAAAGAGTTTAGAATTTGAGATGCAATAAAGTGAATGCAGATTCAAAGGGAAAAAAATATACATAAACAAAAAAGTAGACTATTGTAGGAGCAAATGTACAAATTAAAAGGAAATGTCTTGTATGGTTATTAAAAATTGGATACTCAAATTTTAAAATGTGCACAATCTGCTGGAGTATAGTTAATAGTTGCAATTTGGGTTTTACCAAATTTTTGATTTTTGCTTGTTTCTGATTAAGGAGGTTATCAAATGGGAAAAATTATATATTTACATATGATCCTATTTCAGGTTGCATATTTGTTCAGTGGTTTGAATTTAAATGCATTTACTACTTGCCATTGTTCCTGGGACAAAAACAAATAGTTCAATAAATAAAATAACTGAAATGCAAATGAAGTTTTGTGTCAGCTTAGAAAGAAAACAAATATTATTAACAACTAGACTAAAGGCTTATAAACAATAGTCAACAACCATTAATCTATTTTATTATTGCATAGCATTTTTAAAAACTTTTTTCTGACCCACACTTTGACAACAACTGGATTAAAAAACGGGATGCAGTTCAACATTCAGAACTGTTTGTAGAAAAAATTCAACTCCTACTGTGCAACTGACTCAGCAGAAATAAACTTTTATTGTGAAAAGCAGGGCCGGCCCAAAGCAAAGCAAACTGAGCGGCCACTTGGGGCCCCCTAAGTGGAACTGATTTAAAAAAAAAAAAAATTATGATTTCTATGTGATTATATTAAGAAAAACACACAAATTCATTATAAGGTTGTGATTTTTATTTTTACAATATATGTTTGGTAATGTACGTGGAAATCTTTTTTATATGGACAAAAAGAAACATTAAAAAATAAATTGCTCTTGGGCGTCCCCTGGTGGCCGCAGTATGTACCGCAGTGCACGGTAATATGAGCTTCAATGTGCAGTGCATATCCAAAGCTCCGGTGGAAGATAAGCAAGTAAAACAATGTAGCCAAAAAGGACTTATCCTTCAGGGAGAGAGAATAGAGTAAATACAAGATAAAAGTATGTTTTCCTTCGTAATGTTTATCAGAAAGATTTGTGGAGATGCTAATAGAAACTTGGCTTAATAGAGACCTTGAACGGTCCAGTTCAATGTTTGTATTTGTGTGAAACTGAGTATTAATTTTAAATGAGTTGATTCTCATATTTGGCCCTGTATATTTCTGAGGTTTTTTGGCTCCAAAACTCCGTGTTTGATAACGTTTGGAAACAATAATTAAGACTTCTCAACTTTTGACATTGTCTAGCAAACAGTTTTTACATCAGGCTACATGACTACTGCATTTATATATCAGTGAGCTGCTCTGAGCTGTAGTTAGCGATATTTATTAGTTTACTGCTGAGCATGATCATTTATGTATCTAAAACAAACATTTCTAAATCAAGTTATGTGAAACTTCTCTAATTAAAATTGTTTGAAGGCTCAGAATCAGCCCAGTACCGATCCATATTCTCAGGTGAGAAAGACTCACCTGGTATAAATTAAATATTTAACTATTGTAATAACACTTAAGATAAATTTATTTTATCAAAGTATGTCATGAATATGTGCATGTATTCCATTTAAATAGGGCTGCACCGATTGCAGTTTTATGGTTGATTGCTGATTACCAATCTTTAAAAAGCCTGACCTGCCAATTTAGATTTTGGTTGATATGAATTTTGTTTTGTCTGAAATGTCGCTAAATGTAACAAGAAAATCACTAAGTTGGCAGCAATGGAGTGAATATTAACTGTAAACGTGCAGACCTGACCTGGTGGGTCGGTCCGTCAGTCACACCTCTCACTGCAGAGCAGAAGAAAACAGAGACAGATTTTTAAGCCTTTGCTGACAAAGATAAGATTAGGGGATAAGATGGGCTTCACATGTAAGTTTCGGACAATCACCCATTCCCCAAAATTAAGAAAATCGGTACCAATAAATCTTCTGGCCAATAAATGCATCCTATATTACATGTGCATATAGAATATAATGTAAACAGCACTATCGGACAGAGATGCAATAAGTTTAGCAGGTTTTTGAATAATCTAACACTTGATTGCAGCCAGTCCACAATATTAGCAGAACTAGAGGGCCCCAAAACCAAATTTTGCTATTTGCGTATGCATATCAGCAGAGATAGGTAGTAACTATTTATACTCAATTAAATTTTCTTGAATAACAGTTGGGGAAAATGTACTTTTGAGTACTTTCACTGCACTTTTACTTGAGTGACATCAAGCATTGCTACTCTTTAGTAAAATGTATCTCTACTCTACCCTCTGTAACCTACGGAGCCCTCTAGGGGACACGGGGAATTTTTTTTCTTTTGCGTTCCCTCGCAAAACTTTTGCGTTCCCTCGCAATACTTTTGCGTTCCCTCGCAAAACTTTTGCGTTCCCTCGCAAAACTTTTGCGTTACCTCGCAAAACCTTTTGCGTTCCCTCGCAAAACCTTTTGCGTTCCCTCGCAAAACCTTTTGCGTTCCCTCGCAAAACTGTACTGGTCAGTTATGCAGCATAATTGAACACTGCCAGCCTTTCTTACGGTGGGCGCCGTACTTTCTGCTTTAATATAAGGTTATGTGAGGTTTTTCCATGAATGTTAGTATCTTTTTGTGAAATATCTGAAGTTTTATATCTTTCTTTAGGATAGAAAGGCACCACAAACCTACGATATAAACAGAAACCTTCCGTAAGTAGGAAAGAAATAAAAACACATTATAATTTGGACTATTTCTGAGTTATTATCGCGGGTAATAAATCATCTGACAGTTTTGATTGTGTCTCTGTTGTGTTCGTAGTCTGAATGGTTTAAAGAGCTGCTTTCAGTGCCGCTCCATCTTCGCCTTAACAGACATAAACATGCAGTAATAAATCGATTTTCAATCAGTGTTTTGCACCAAACAGTTTTTACTGTTAACAAGTTTTTATTATTAAAAACACGACAAACTAATGATGGTAAAGGGCCGCTCTGGGTTAACTCGGGGAATCTCATCTGTCCGTTTATCAATCAAGTCCAAACCTTTTCTTTGTTCTGTCACAATTATCGATTTATTCCATTTTGATGATCAGGCTCCAAACTTTGCAAGGACTGACCGCCCCGCTCACCGCTTCCTAATACACACAAAGCCAGTATCCTTCCCATTCATACCTGGTGACGTCACGCCCACATCGACACACCCACCACACCTAAGTGTCAAAGCCGCTGCTCCTGTCATATCAATAATTACTTATTTCATTCATATGGCTCTTACAGAGCCTCAGTGAAAACTTGTTTATTATTATTAACTGTTTGGTGCAAAACACTGATTGAAAATCGATTTATTACTGCATGTTTATGTCTGTTAAGGCGAAGATGGAGCGGCACTGAAAGCAGCTCTTTAAACCATTCAGACTAGAACACAACAGAGACACAATCAAAACTGTCAGATGATTTATTACCCGCGATAATAACTCAGAAATAGTCCAAATTATAATGTGTTTTTATTTCTTTCCTACTTACGGAAGGTTTCTGTTTATATCGTAGGTTTGTGGTGCCTTTCTATCCTAAAGAAAGATATAAAACTTCAGATATTTCACAAAAAGATACTAACATTCATGGAAAAACCTCACATAACCTTATATTAAAGCAGAAAGTACGGCGCCCACCGTAAGAAAGGCTGGCAGTGTTCAATTATGCTGCATAACTGACCAGTACAGTATTGCGAGGGAACGCAAAAGTTTTGCGAGGGAACGCAAAAGTTTTGCGAGGGAACGCAAAAGTATTGCGAGGTAACGCAAAAGAAAAAAAATTCCCCATGTCCCTTAGAGGGCTCCGTAACTTTTTACTTCGGCTTGAGTAAAAATAAGTCACTCTTGAGTAAATTTTTCGGTTCTCCGCCCACCTCAGTTTATTACACGGTCAACTTTCTTTTCCTGATAAGCGGATTTGGGCCTTGAACGCATCACTCCGCATCCTTTATTTCCTGGAAGGAGGAGCGACCCGGCAAGCCAGCAAGTAGCGGGTGCATCGCTCACTATCTTGCCACCGGGATAACGGAACTGTGTGACCCGTTAACTGCCGTGTAAGACATTAAACCGGATGCCTCTATGGTCCAGTTAACCTTACAGCGAGATTCACGGTGTCCAGTTTACTCAAGGTGAGGCTTTTTTTTTATTTCTGCTGGGACGTTACCAGCTAGCTTAACGTTAGCTAACGGCTCAAACTAGCGAAGCCTGAATGGATTTAAAAGATTTTTAAATGTATTCTTTTTTTTTAACTGAATTGTCTGTTTTTTTTAAATAAACACATTAAAATCGAAGAAATACGTGGGCATTGGCGTGTTAAAGTTACATCTGTTAACAGCTCGAGTCAGTGCATGAAGCCGCTTCAGATGGATTAGAAACCCGATTAAAATGTGCAAAATAAGTAGAAACGGCTGCTGAGGTTACGCTGTTCAAAATGGTACATTTATGAATGGCGAGGTGTAAAACAGAAGGAGTTATCCCTTTGCAGGGGGGATTAGGAAAGGATTAGAGCTCCACAAGGACAAACAGACGGGAATCTTCCTTCATTATTCTAAAACAGCGCCCAGATCTTAATATTATTTATACCACATGATCGCTGAGTGAAGCCTAACAAATCAGCCCCAGTCTGGAATGTGTGACAATCCAGTTCATGAGCCTTTAAAGAATTTAAACACTGATAATCTTCATTTTAGCTGTGTCTAATGATGTTGAGGATTATTACTCCAGCATAAGTCTTTGTATAACATTTTTGACATAGAAACCTTTTTTCTGCAGCTGTTGCAGTGGTTAAGATTTGTACGCAGTGATCATGTTTTTCATTTTTTACGTTAATATTCAGCCATTTCTACAGTTAGTAACATTGATGTTAGTTGTTTGTACAAAATAAATTACTCAGAATTCCAACTTTATTCTCAGAATTCTTTGTTCTGAATTTTCCTTTTCCTTTAGAATTCTGACTAAACTTCACAAAAAATTCAGATTTTAAGAATTCTGACTTTTTTCCCCCTCTTAAAAAATTTTGACTTTACACTCAGAATTTCTTTTTCCACTAAGAATTCCATCTTTTCTCTCAAAATGCAGTTTCCCCAAGTCTGAACTAGAAGTGCATTCTACTATGCATGCAGATCCGCACCACTAAATCGCCATCTTGGAAGGCAAGCGCACTGCAAAGCATAGGTGAACCTTCAAACTTGCCTTGGGAAAGCAGAGCATCTTCAGTCAGAGGCTTGTTCAGATTCAGTGCAGTACAGACCGCTACAGGAGATCTTTCCTGCCAACAGCCATCATCATCTTCAATAACTCTTTGAAGACTCTTAATTAATGAGTTACAGCAACATTTAATTTCCCTTTGGAATTAATAAAGTATTTTTCAGTAAGAACAAAAAGAAAGCCTAGCATGCTTAAAAATTGTAATACTTGTAATGTACTTAATACCGTAACAAGGCGAGAGCTAGTTCTAAGCTTGTGTCTGGTTTATTGTTGTCATGGAAACTCCATAGTAACAGAATTTTAGCTCCAAGCTCAGAATTCAGATCGGTACTAAAAGTCCAACACGTTTTTCCAGAAAGTTATTTCTTCTCCTGCATGACTCGCATTGAAGCTGTCCTGCATTAAAGTAAGATTTTTATTTTATTTAATTTTTTTGGTGGCCCTAATAGTTCTCTGTAGTTGCTTTGGGTTGCATTTTGTAACAGGTTATTTTACTTTTCTTTGACTCTTTAAGGCCTGTGTGAGACTCCACCCAAAGTTTTATGGAAATGCAAATATATAAAACAAACCAAAAAAACAACAAATGTTTGCTTTGGGAGAGGTGTTTACACACACAGCAGGAGAATAGTACAAGTCAGTACTTGGCAGGGAAAATCCTCCATAGTCTCCTGTATGTTTTTGATATTTTGGGTATTAACAGTTTTCTGCAGGCGTTGATGCATAAGAAATTTTTTAAAACATCTTTGTTGCAGCAAGAAATTCTAAAGAACAGTAGGACTTTGGACCTGAAACCAGATAGCTTTGCATGCAGAGAAACTCTGGATACCATCAAGGCAGGCAAAACAAATCGTTTACATGTGAAAAATATAATCCTAAAACACTTCAAGCTATTAAATGTTACTATTGAAAACAAAAATGATAGGAAATCTACTTAGCAGCGTAGAATATTGTTGAAAATATTTCCCTCTCTGTCAAAAACATTTTCAGATTCTTCACAATCGGCTTCAGGAGATTCTTCCTGCTTAGAGACTGTTTTAGTTCTTTTCAAAATTACAGACAATTCGTAGTAAAGTATTAGTGAAGCAAAGCACACTTGCAGTACTTTGAATTACTTCACAAAATATGCCACAAAAAGTTTGATTGCTATCGTGATGTACCTGCAGAGGTTTTCAGTATCATAGAAGGTACACAAGTAGTAACGTGAGGCAGATATATTTCAGAGAAAAACCTTTTTTGTTCTCTAGATGCACATAAAGATCCAAAAAAATGAAAATGCTGTTTTGCAGTGAAGCACAGTGGGAATTTCCTAAGTGCTGTCTTACAGTAGCTGCAATTTCATTTCTATTTTTTTTTTCACCACAAACATTGAGTAAATATTTATGCTGCTGATTGTCTGCTAACCATTTTTTAGCCCATATCCTGTTTCCTTTACGTGACGTTTTGTTAGCATGAATGCAGCAGACGCTGCAAGATGACTTATAAGAAATGCTGGTTTGAGGAACCAGACATGCGCTAAAAAAAATGCATTATGAACAATGTTGAATTATCTTGGACTGAAAAAACTTTTGCAAAGCCAAATTTAAAAGGTCTAACTGCTTAGAAGGAAAGTATAAAGATATTTGTTGCTGTATAAAGTTATGCATTTCAGTGCATGGAAGCTGCTGAGGGCTGATTGATTTTCTTTGTTTGCTTTGGGTTGCATTTAGAGCGACTGGTGGAGCTGGTGGGAACGTTTGATCCTGCAGAAATTAGGTCACAATCAGTACGGCTAACTTTTACCTAGTTTTTATGATTCAGCACAAATATCCTTAAATTAAGGTAAAGGTGTTTCCTTTCCTGCCATTTATTCTTTTATTTACTTACCAGGGATGCACCAATTCACATTTAATATAAATATTGAAATATAAATGTATTGTAAAATAAATAAGTAAGCATAGAATTAGACTGAATAGATCTGCCCTCATGAATTAGACACATTGTCACGATGCCCGATCTAGAATTTTTTCAATATCGGGATCAATACAGATATTAATATTGGACGTAAATTGTTTTGTTTTTAAAGTTTGGATGATGAAAATGTTTGAAGAGTTGCTATATTCCAACATGTGTGTAACCATTGTGCTGTAATAAGTAGTAGGGCTACATTTAATGGACCATATGGCTTATACAAGATAATCTGGTCATTTCTATATTGATTTATTTGACCCATCGAATTCACCTGACTTCAACCCCAAATTCAGCCAATCTTCCTCTAATGTTCACTTATCCGATTAGATATTTGTCATCCTACCTCTCACTCCCATTTTGTTTTATTCTTTCTAGATGTTTGGTTATTGATCCAAGTGCTGATAAAACACCCAGGTTTTTTTTACAATTTATGTTTTTTCACCCTGTTAGCAGTTTACACTTCATTATATTTGTTTATTCAGCATTACTAGTGATTTATTACTTGGTGACTCCTCATTGAGTATTTTATTTCTTCAGATTTCTTTCATAAAAGCAGCATTTTGCTGAACATTTGAAATAAAAAGTTGTTAATTTTGGTTTAATTTTGGCTACATCGGTTGTCCAGTTTATTGTTGTTGATGTCACGGCTCACTTGCTGTTCTTCTTCCAGAGATATTTTTAACCGATTATTATTTTTGGACTAAGCTGCCCTGAAATTATGTTTTCACAGACTTGGATCTTAATAAGAACCGTTGCCTGCAGTCTTCACATGATTTTTCCTCGGTTGGTGTCTTTGACAAGACGCTTTGAGTTTCAAATGCTTTAAGGTTCTTATGCTACTAATAGCTTTTGTTTTTTAAACTGTTCTCTGTCGATTACAGTGATTCAATTGTTTTACTCAGGGTTTCTCAGGTCAACTAAATATCATGTGCAGATTCTTTTTTCATTCTTTTTTTACATTTCTTACAAAATTATAATACAGCATCATATAGAAAACTATAGACAGATTGAAATAGAAATGATCAGGTTGTTTTAAGCTACATGTGCATCTCAAAACATTAGAATATTCTGAAAACGTCAGAAAGTGACTCAGATTCATTACACACAAAGTGAAATATTTGAAGCTTTTTTTATTTTTATTTTAATGATTATAGATTTTAAAGATGCCTGAACTCTCCTGTTTATTGATCCTATTCAAATTTTCTGAGAAGCTGAAAATGTAAACTGTGAGTAGGATTGTCATGATCAATTTTGCTGGACGATAAATTGTTCCAGAAATTATTGCAATATATCATATTGTTTTGAGATAATTTTTAAATAATATATTGAAAATTGCATAATAGTGAACGTTCATCCTCTCAAATACCACAAAACCTTTTTTTTTTTTGTAAAGAGCATTTAACGTTGGAACTGGAAGATATTTTAAATATACAAAATACAACCAACAGCCAAAATGATAAATAAATCAAAAATAAAAGCCACACACAACCAAAAACATAAAAAGATTAGATCATGGTGTTTCTGAGTGAAATTGTCCTTAATAAATATAAATCCTCAAAATGAAAACGATCAAGCTCATTAACTGCTTATTGCAACAGGCTTAACTGTGATCCAGAATCATCAAAATGACAAGGAATATTTACTCTATACTAAAAAATATTAAACTTGTAGATATATATATATATTTTGTTTCATAATGAAACACCACAGGCCTGTTTGCAGAGCTTGAATCACAAAGACTGCAGTTGCTCCATTAACCTAATAGGCCTGGCTCACTGATACCCGATCGATAGCTGTAGTGGCGGCTGGATCAGTAATCAGAAATGTTTATGTTCCAAAGAAAAGCTCAACTTTATGTCTCCAGTTCTGCCAGCCTAAACCAGTTAGTGCTGTATTTACAGCAGCCATCTTGGCTCCAGCAGGAACGCCATCTGGACCTGTGGCGTTTCTAACATTTTTGGACTAAACATGTCCGTGTGATCTTTATGCAAGATTTATTTCAGTCCAGAACCTGACTTGGCTTCTTCTCTTTTATCGTAGTTGTTAGACTGCAGGTTGAGATCACACTGCTGTCTGTTTTCAGATATTTGTTTTCAAAAACTAAAATGTGTGATGATGACTTGATTAAAGTCTTTCAGCTCCAGTGAGTAGAAACTCACTGTAAACAATGCATGTTCCTGTTAAAGGCTGCATTTCTTATGTAACTGGCAGTATTTCTCCATCTGTCCAGGCTGACAGATATTATGCTTTCATATATTCTATTCTTCTAAACCAAAATTATTGCAGACTGAATATATATCCAATAAGGCTGCAACAAATAATTATTTTATTAATTGATTATTCTGATAATTAATCAATTAATCAGATTTTTAAAACTGGTGCTTTCTGCAAATCTTTAAATTTACCACCTAAGCCTTTTTACAGAATATTAGAAATACATTAAAAATGCAAAAAATAATAATAATAATAATTTTTTGAATAAGAAAATGAACATTCATTGCCTATAAAGCAGTAACAGGTGGAATCTCTACGCTTAATCATTTGTAGCTAACGATGCATCAGTCTACTAATTTATGCTTTGCATTAATTATTGGATAGCAATAAAAGATTGGTTTTTCAGAATTTCATCCAAGTGGAGCTAAAACTTTGCCACCTCAGAAGTTAGATTTATAAACAAATGTTTGGGGGTTTTTTCATCTTAAATGCAAAATATTTGTACCGTATCTTTTTTTGTACAGCTTTAGCATATTTACTGCTTCAAATGTGCTGTTCTTTCAGCAAATGGCCATTTTTAGAGTTCTGAATACTCCAGTAATTGATTAATAACTAATCAATTACTAAATTAGTTGAAGATTATTTGAGTAATTGATTAATCACGATTAATCATTTCACCTTTAAAACAAAATCACTTCTAATGTAGTAAATGTGTCATTATCAGCTGTTTTCTTTTTCAGTTTATGAATGTGTAACAGTTTGACATGAAATGGATATTAAATGTTGATGCTTTGAGGTTTTCTGTGTTTGTAAAACCTGGAAGTGACTTTAATCTTTGCCAGTGACCCATTTTAAAAGTCAGAATGTGAAACTACTGAGTGAAAGTACCATCTGGTGCAGTTGTGAAAGGGATGGAAGCAGCATGAGGCTCTTAACTAATTAGATGAGAGACAATAGCAGCAAAGCTGCTCTCTGCTGCGCTGAAGATGGAATCATTCAGAGGATTTTCCCAGTAAATGTGTAACTGATCTCATTGGAGAAAAACTGATAAATAGGGCAACCATTAGCTCCCCCGACCAGAAATACTGCTCGGCTTTAAAGCCTGATTCAGGATCAGTGGGATCGATTTCTCCATGAAAGAGATTCTAAATCTGGTAGTTTAATTCCAGTAAAATTAAGAAAGGTTTATGTGTCCAAAATTAATGTACTGTAATGAAGATAATTGTTGCAGAAAAATGAAATGCCTTATTCTGATAAACTGAAATCAATCAGCTTTAAATAACTGCAGTTTTTGCAGTGAATTCAAATATGTTCATTTGCAAAAAACTAAATTTTTCTTTGCTGCACTCATTAAAACTGAACATAGGGGCCATGCATTTCAGCTGCTGCGTATTGAACAGTCAGAAGTTGTGCAAACATTAATTTGTGTTGCCGTTTCTATTTTTAAAAACTTTGCATCTGATAGTTAAGAGACTGACAAGTTTTAATTTCATGTTGTACCAGTAAATTTAAGCTATGATACAAATAAAAGCTATGATCAATGTCAGGCTAAATAAAACTACTGGTAGTCAGGAGGATATTATTGTTGGCTGAGATAAATCTGATTGATTTTAGATTTTATTTTATTTTTTTCCAAATCAGGGTTTTCTGTAAAGATCCCATAAGTAATTTTGTACCATTTGTCCAATCAGTACATTGATTAAACTTGTTTTGATTTGCCTTTGGCAGAAGAAGTTGTTTTGTATTTTTTTATTCCCTGGTGCGTCTGTGTGTGGATGAGCGGTTTTGTTGTGTTTGGTCCGTCTAAAGCGGTCCAGTCAGACTCTGACCGGGACGCTGGCCCTCTCTGACGTAGACTTGGATGGATAATCTGTTAGCTCAGCAAAATGTAATCTTCTTTAGTCAATGACCGCTGTGGCATTATTTGTATGGCTGAGTAATAGATGTGGTCGTTTTGTACAGTTGCCATGGTTCACCAGGAATCCGTTTGTGTAGTTCAGTAAAAAGTCTTTTGTTAATGACGTTTCCTATGTTGAAATGCTTACATGCTTTCAGTTATGTTATCTTTTCCAGTTAAACGTAGTATGGAAAACTGTTGGACGGATAAAGTAACATTTGCAAACCAGTAATTAATCCACTTAAATCTCCAGTAATTTATTTCATTTAACAAATACAAATAATTAATTTTTGATTGTTGGGGTAATGCTGAACAATCCTTCTTTCATTTTGTATCCATGTTTTTACCCATTATGTGTCACTTTTTTCCTCGTCCTATTTAGTCAATATAAGTGAGTAAATATTGTTAAAATGCTCAGATCTCTCTTGCATCTGAGAAAATGTTACATTAAGCCACTACCTCCTCTGCTTGTGGTTATGAACTCTGTTTGGAACAGTTGATGCCGGTATTTTACAATTTATAAACCCTTAAACAAAGCAAAGCTATATGTCCTTACAATGAACTATAAGTAAATTATTCAAGGTTATAGAAAACAAGGTGACAGTAAATTTAAATTTATTATCACCTTTTAAAATTTGATCAATAAATTCTATCAATAAAACTACAATACTATTATTGTAAAAACTAATTTAGTCTTTCATCAAGAATTGAGCGCGAGAGTTTATATTGTGTGAGATTTAAGCTTGACACAAAGCAAATTATTGTTAGCTCACATAGGTATATGTGCTCACATCTGTCTCACTGCACGCTCAGGTTGGTAGCACAAATATAGTGCCATAACTATGACTTTTGTTTGGCATTTTTTGTGTTTTTGTAACATGAAACCCAATCATTTATTGTTTGTTTTTTACTTGTAGAGGTGAGCCATGGCTGAACAGACTTCTGCCCGTCCTCAGAGGAAGATGTCCACCTCCGGGGAGACCGTGTATAAAGTGTTAGGCCTGGAGAAAGGCGCGTCAGCTGAGGAAATTAAGAAAGCATACAGGTGAGCTGACTGGATGTGCGCTAATCTGAGTCACTAACCTGTTTGTACGGAGTCTCAGCTGTCTTTTTTGAAATACTCACCCTGTACTAATTTCCGTGAACTTCATGTTGACTTTTGTGACCCTGGAAGTTATTTTCATAAAACAATCATTCTTAAAGTCCAAAACTGATCGTTTGCCTCTGATCCCCTCTGAACTCTTTTCAGAAAACTAGCGCTGAAGTACCACCCGGACAAGAACCCAGACAACCCAGACGCAGCGGAGAAGTTTAAGGAGATTAACAACGCCAATTCTATTTTAAACGATGAGAACAAAAGAAGGATTTACGACGAGTATGGCTCCATGGGCCTTTACGTATCCGAACAGTTTGGAGAGGAAAGTGTTAAATACTACTTCCTCATGTCCAAATGGTGGTTTAAGGTTAGTAACGCCGGTGGCCTTTCTCACATTTAACAAAATGTTATATTGTTTTTACGGCAACTAAGCAGTAACTTTTTTTAGCGAGAGGATAAATAATTAGCCAAATGAACACATATTTAATGAATCTGTAAACACAGCTGGGTAAAGCCTAATGCTGACCTCTGGTTCATCCTCATGATGCAATCATAGACATTTGTCCTCCTGCCAGGAATGTAGATTAAAGCCGACATGGATCAGCAACTTCTGCAGTGTAATACCACACAATGTAAATAGATATGACGCTGGGCTTTTGTTGATGTTGTCTGAGGTGATTAAGCTCCTGATTATGTTGCTGTGGGTTTTTTTAGGTTTTATGCAGTAAATATTATGACATAAAACATATTTCATCTTGTATCAGAGGCAAATTAATAAATCTCCAGTCTTTTTTGGATTATTTTCTTAGATGGCAAACAAATTCAGAGTACCTAAATGTTCCGTCTGCACTGCAGAACTGTTCAGAATTACATGTAATCTGATGATTCAACTGTTTAGAGATGAAGATTAAATTCTGTCGACCGTCATACGACTAAGAAAAACCTGTTTGCACGTAAATCCCTGCAGAGTCTGGTGCTGTGCTGCACACTTTTCACCTGCTGCTGCTGCTGCTGCTGTTGCTGTTTCTGCTGTGGGAAGTGCAAACCCCCCGACGACGAGGAAAGCTACCAATATGTTGATCCTGAAGACCTGGAGGCCCAAATCCGAGCGGATCAGGACGGAGGCAAGTGCTTCTGGGTCACTCTGGTTTATGCAGATTTATTTTGATGAGTAAGAGTTTTGTTTGTATTAATATGGGACAACCAGGTCTGTCACAATAACAAATTTTGCTGGACCATATATTGTTCCGGAAGTAATTGCAATAAACTGTTGTTGTTGTTTTGAGACCATTTTCAAGTTATAATAATGCAAGTTCACTCTCTCAAAGATCAATAAACTTTACATCCTAATGAAGATTTACCACTGGAACTGGAAGACATTTTAAATATTTGAAATAAATGAACAAAACAGAAACAACTAAATTAATTATGAAGTATTTGTTAACTAAGTTCCCCTTCAGAAATACAGCTAGTTGAGACCAAAGCATCAGGCTGAAGATTTTTGTCATCCGCTTTTTGGGAGAAAAAGAGAAAAATTATAAATTATGCAAATGGAAAAAAAATTGAGCTCATTTTATTTTATTAGTTTATTGTGACAGGCCTAACAACCAGTGTTTGGGTTGCAGCTGTCTTTGTAGATTAAGGTCATTTTATGTCAAATTGACGCAAAATCAACAAGGAAATTAATTTGTTGATAAAGATTTATTTAAGCTCAAGCTGCAGAAGCAGTTCAAGGTTTTTGATGTCATTTTCTTGTCATACAGAATAAAATATGACAAATACTTTTTTTTAGGTCACTGTTATGATTTAAAAATATTGAATTCTCAACATCCTCAGAAGTAAAACACAGCACCCTTCTTAGCAGTCGGTTACTACATTCTAGTGTTTGTATTAAACTACATTAAGCGGCTTCACTGGTTTGCATCAGCAGAGGATTTAAAATGGACTCACACCCCAGGATTTCCCTGCTTCAATCCAACAGGTACCACTGTAATCATAATCCAGCCAGCATCCGATCTGGGTCCAGAAACCCCAGAGGAGCAAAGTAAGCCCATCCCCCTGCCCTTGCCCATGCCTCCACCTGAGCCCCAGTCGCCTCCATCAGCCAACACAGCGGGGGAAGAAAACCCCAGAGACAGCTTACAAGAGTCTAAATGACTCGTAAGAGCCGCCTCCAATGATCTGTGTCCTGTCCTCTCCCCGTCGTTTTTTTTTAATTTTTATTTATTTTTATTTTACACGTCAGCTGTATTTTGTGGCTTCAACTACTTGACTAACAAAATCCTCCAGTTTTCCATTTAACCCCAACAATCATCCTCATGTTGATTTCTACATGCATGCCCCGTTCATCAACACGTTACCTGTGTGTGTCTGCGTTACCATGCATGAGAGATCCAGATGTTGTCCACTGATCTGAACCAAATACTCACTGAAATGAAAAATTAAACGCTTGCATTGCTCAGCACTCTGTAACACTTTTATCCATTTTGTTTGTTTATAAAACCTGAGCTCCTGCTGGGTTCTATTTTTTTTTTTACCTTTTAAATCCAGGCAGATTTGCAAGTAATTTTACATCTTGTATTATTGTTTTTTACAGGAAAGTGATCATGTGATTAAGTGTCAACTAGCTGACGCAGGAAGGTAAGATGATGGTTTTGTTTTTCAGAATAAAAGCCTCAGCAGTAATCCTGTCCTATTCTCAAGTACTAAATTGATAATGACATAATAATGCAAGTTTACGACTCAAAGACAAACTCAGCACTGGAAGTGGAAAACATTCTAAATTTCCAAAATAAAACAACCAAAAACAATAAATAAAACCAAAATAAAAACCACTTGGAACCAAACCCAAAAATAAAATTATGTGTCTGTAGACCAAATTTCATCAGAATAATCATCAGAATGGAAATGATCAATTTGATCATGCAGTTAATTGATTGATTTGCGACAAGCATGTCTGAACTGAACAACCACAAACTTTAAGGTACTTTGAGATTTAATTTTAAAAAAAGACCAATACAGACTAGCTTGTGAAGTAAATCAAATAAATATGTTTTTTATTTTGGCTTACTAATTGAATAATTGTTGCAGAGACAAAGTGAAATAAGGTGTGAACGTTTGCAGTTCGTTCCTGCAGAAAATAATGCTGACAGTAGAATTTAAGAGGGAAAAAAAGGCCTCATCTCCTTTTGTGTTTGCCCAGGTGGCAAACTTTTATGCACCGACACAATCAGTTTTTATTTTCTTATTTTCTTCAAAAGGAATTGAATTATTTTTTTGTATCTTTTAATGTATAGAAAAAACTTAAGTTGTTAAAAAAAAATCTGTGGAATGCATAATTTTTTTATTTGATTATGAGTTTCAGATTTTTAATTTTAGAAACAACAGTGAAAGCTATTCATCATTCTTCTTCTACTTCACAATCACATTCCACTTTGTGTTAGCCTGTTGCATAAACTGCAGTAATAGTTGTTGAAGTTTGAATTTTTCGGAGCCGTTTGATCTGATCTCTGCCTCTGTTTTTAATTTTCCCTCAGCGTTTCACGGCTCTACTCCGATCCAGCTCCATCTCACTGCTGTGAACAACCCAGAGGAAAGCCAGCCCAGAGTCACCAGCCAGCCCAGATCTCCTGCCCCACCTGACGCCCCCCAAACTCCAACACCCCCCTGCCCCCATGCTAACCCAGCTAACACTACAGACTGCCTCCATGGGCCTACATGGAGACCTCCGAACGTTCCCAACGTCCCCACCCTCTCTTCTAGTTCCTGAAATATCTGACGCTGGTTCTGACTGAATAAGTGTGTTACGCCAAAACTCCACCCCAGTCTCCTCTGGTCATTCCATTTCTAACCACTAAGGATGGCATAAAAAGGAGATGTGGACAAATTATTTATTTTATTACTTTTCACCTCCTTTTTATTTTAGACACCACTGATCATCAGATGGAGAACTTTTTTATTGTTTTTGGTTTTTTTTTACATATCCCCCACATTAACTTGGTTTTACTAACTTTGGGATAGAAAATTGGTGATAAATTTAATGCCAAACATCGTAGAAATCTAGCTGCTCAGCAGAAACAAAGCATTAACATGTGGACTAATTTCCTTCCTCCCTTGTTCTTGTAAACAATTCCCACCGATTATTGTTGCACCTAAAACTCGCTGCAGTCTCTTGGTTTGATGCCAAACGTCTGAGCTGAGATGGAGAGGGGATCAGCATGCACTCATCGTTTTCGCCCTTTCCGCTGTCCTGCATGGAAAACCCAAACAACTCTTCAGTTTTTCCCTGCATACTCTGGTGAAACGCATCATGTGCACAAATACACACTCACACCAGCCCAGATGTCACTGTGTGCTTAAAAAACCCAACAACAACCCCCACCCACAGCGAGACGAGCAGCGACCGACACCAAACCGTGGAGCTCTGATGGACTGCAGGAAGAAACGTTACAATCAATGCCTTGAAGTTAGCGTCATGCTGTTTTACATTATGTGGTTCACGGTCCACCGTTTACTCTGCCGGCCGGGTTCATGCTCCACCTCTTATTTGTGTCCATATTCACTAAGATTAGAGTCTAATCTGATGTTTTGTCTTGGCTTCTTTTTGTAGATTTTCTTATTTTATCTCCTAATTGTGAATGAGAGCAGAGAGAAGCTGCTTTTCAAATTACAAATGCGTGCAAATCCTTGTTGGTATTCAGCTAATGTTGAAAAAAACACACTTTCACAGTTGCAAAGAAATGAAATTAAAAATGTGCGTGGATAAGTTTGTTCACAAAATAAGTGATTAAAAAACCATCATCCTCACGCCACTTCCTGTTGTTTTCTTCTTCATAGTTTCTACCAGTAGTAACATCTGGCCATTGATCACTTGACTTGTGATGCAAAAAAAAATAATTTTCCGTTGCAGTTCTGTGAAATTAATACATTTTTATATAGCCGAAAAAACCACTTCATCCTACCTCAAGACATTTTTACCTAAAACACAATTTGTTTTTTTATTGTTTTGTTTCTATTAGACAAATTTATTTTTGGAATTTAAATTTGCTTAATTCTTTGTAAATGCAACTAATATCATAGTCTGATCCTCGATCTGCAATCCTGAAACTTTTATATGTTGCTCTAAAGTAGCAGGATAATAGAGCTCAACAGCTGCGTTGCCATTGATCATAAAGTTGAGCAATTTAAAGTTATAAAAATACCACTCCCTGTTGACTTCTTCATCTTTTCCACCAATACTGTAGTAACATCCGGTTGTTGATCACATTTTGATACAGCTGAAGATGCAAAAATGTATTGAAAAATGTGAACGTTTCCATTAAGTAAATTTATGTTTGTAATTCCAGTTTGTTCAATTTTATGGTTAACAGCTACGACCTACTAACCAGTAGATCAAACTAGTTTTATGCAAGGAGGTTAGAGGTTTTTCAGCTGTGACAAAATTAGTGTATTTCACAAATCTGCAGTGGAAACACTTTTTTTGTATCATGAGTGACATAACCAACAACCGGATGTTACTACTGGCAGAAACGTTGAAGAAGACTATGACAGGACGTGGTAGGAGGATGACAGCGCTGCATTTTTTTTTTTTAGTGACTTATCTCATAAACGTATTCATGCATGATTTTAATTCATTCTGATTTAAAGGAAACACAGCAATTACAAAATAGTTTTTTTGTATATCAACATTAGTGGAATATCAACAAAGTTTTGCACACATTTGTGATGGAAATGGAGCTGCTGACTTGACCTGAACTAAATTCAAAGTGTCTGACTTATCCGTTAAGTTCTGCATTATTTTTCCTTCAGGATGGAAATCTAAACCTTTACCTGCTGACTTGACACTGACAGTGGTGTGCCTTGAAGAATAATTGTAGTGGGGATAAATGGGATTAAGTATGAACGTTTGCAGTACGTTCCTGCAGAAAATAATCCAGTCTGAGAATTTATGAGGAGAGAAAAAGGCTTTATCTCCTTTTGTGTTAGCTCAGGCAGCAAACCTTGCTTTAGTTTGGGAGTTTAAACAGAAAATAAATTCAGATCTTGGAAATGTTTCATATACCGACACAATCGTGCACAGCTTTAGTTTAGATCATTAGACTGAATGAAGTTTTGAACATTTTCTGCTGCTTTTGTGTCATGAAATACCAGGATATGACCTGATTATCAAGTTTTCACAAAACACTAAATTCTCTTGAGTTATCTGGTGCTTTCTGATTCCAGACATAGTCAAACTTTTATTATTATTATTATTTAGAGGAAATTATCCATTTTTTATTATTCTCATAGGT
This sequence comes from Xiphophorus couchianus, assembly GCF_001444195.1. Lineage (NCBI taxonomy): Eukaryota > Metazoa > Chordata > Actinopteri > Cyprinodontiformes > Poeciliidae > Xiphophorus > Xiphophorus couchianus. Next base: position 2,680,177 of record NC_040242.1, on the reverse strand, counting down.
TTCTCATTTCTCATTTGGTTTTTTAAAGCAACCAAATGAAAACCCTTTAGATTCCTAACTGTATGTTTTGGTCTCTACTCATTTTTTAAAAACAAAACTGACTTGCTTCCTTCAAATTGTCATTTTGTTCAACAAGTATCTGGTTCCATCTTTTAAATGTTGAGTCATTTCCCTCAAAGATGCTTTAATACAACTTGAAGACCATTTCTTTAGAGAATAATATTTAATATTTCATTTACTAGTTTTTAATTTCTTTGCTCCATTCCTGTTGAAGAATCACTCCAGCATGTAAAAACTGGACCTTTGTTTGAGAAGCAGAACAAGTTTGTAATATTCTTCTACCGGTAAGTTAATCTTATAGTTTGTAAGTTAACATGCAGACATTATGATTACGTTATTAATAATTCAAACAAAATGTTGAGTAAAGTTATAAAGTAAAACCTATGGACAAAATCCCTCTTTACAGTCAGATCAAAACATCGATTCAACTGAGTTACATTACGATCAAAGTGGAGAACAAAGGAAAATATCAAATCTAGAAGAAAAAAATGTTTATTCAAAGCTTTAAAAGCCTGTTTGTATACATGACTGGTGTGGAAACGATAAGCTAATCACGTCTTTACGGATAAAAAATTATCTCATTAAAATCCCAGATTAACAGTTGATAATTGAGACGAATTATCGCACTGATGACTTTAAATTGAAGCATAATTCTGCTTGTTTAGGATTCATGTGTTCCCACTTATCTGCAAGCTGTGATGCATTTAAGTGCTGGCAGAAACCTCGTTCTTCTGGGTTCTGACCGGATTCAAATCTACGATGGAGAATTAGAGCCAGACTAAAATGTTTTTTTAATTACGAGAATAAAATCATAAAATTAGCAGAAGGAAGTCATAAGATTACAGGATTAGTCTTTCCACTGAGAAAAAGTTTAGACGGATCTGATGTTTGAAACAGTCGCTTCGTTAATCGTTTCAAAGTCTTACTGACAATGATTTGATGGTGTTGCGTTAAATTAAAAGATTAAGTATTTTATTGTTCATAAAAGTATAACCAGATACCTCATTTTATTATTTTTTTATTATTTAATTGTCACAAAATTACTACTTCATTCTCCTGGTATTCAAACTTATTCTAGTAATATTATGACTTTATTCTCGTTTTTTTATATATAAATTTATTCTAGTAATATGACTTTTTTCTGCTAATATTATGACACTATTCTCGTTTTATTACAACCTTATGATACGTTCCAACTTTATTCTTGTTTAGCATAGCTTCATTCTGATAATCTGACTTTATTAATATTTAAATTTTATTCTGGTTCTATTCCAACTTTAATCTGCTATGACTTTATTGTCATTTTATTAAGACTTTATTCTGGTAATATGAGTTTATCCTTGTAATATTATGATTTTACTCTCAAAATTATTTTTTTTCCTTAGTGAGGCCCAAATACTCCATCGTACTCCCTCCGTGTTGGGGAAAGAAAACCTATTATTTTTCAAGCATAAAATGTATTTATTAAATTTCCAGTTATCACGTTTAATAAGAGAAAATTGCCGTTTCTGGTTGTGTGACAGTTTTCCTCACATTTTCCATGTCACTGTATTTTCTTTCATGCTATATTGTATTTTCAATAGTTATCTGGAGAGTACTATAATATTAGTTTCACCCTCACATTCATATTTAATAGTTTTTATGCATAGGAGAAGGAAAACGAAGATGAATCACTAACATAAATGATGCAGAAGCTAGTTTTAAGTAGTTCATTTGGATCAAACACTTTAACGTTTTTTGGTGAAGTTTTAGTATTTGCTGTTTTCTCTCCTCAGATCCTGTTAGCTCATGTTTTCTCCCAGCAGCTCAGGCTTCATGTTTCCCTGTCAGGTGCGTTAAACTAAAGCAGAGCTGCAAACATCTCATTAAATCAGGTCAGATAAAAATATCTGCATCATGTTTCTCTGTCTGCAAACAGGAAGACATCTTGGATTTGTTTTTATTAATAGCCAGAACTAAAAAAATGATTTAATATTAATAATCATTGACCCACTGAATCTAAATTTAACTCTACATGCCAGGAGGCAAACACAACAGAAACGATAAATCAAAATGATATAGTGGTACTGATTGAAGGTTTATGAAGTGATTTAACTTTAAATGCACGTATGTTTTTATTTATGCTACGACAAACGGTGGCGAAGTTAGACTGAAGTCAGTGTGTTTACTTTGAATCAGGGTTCAGTGAGTCAATCTCCACTCTGTTTGCTAAAAAAATAAAATATTCATGAAGCTGATGTGCTTCCAGAAAAATTATTTTTTTATTTGTTATTTTTAGTTGGCTGGTTAAACAATCTACCAGATGTGACCGATTTTTACGAAAAGCAAAAAGACGTTCTTGACCTGAACATGATGGAAAATGTTTCATCCTTGTACATAATGACTGTGATGAAATTCAACTAAATAAAAAAGGGGGATTTTCTAATCTCTTGTCTGTTACTTCGTTATTAAATCATGAGTTTCCTGACCAGCAAATCATCACCAGAAAAAAACCCCTGAGTTGATTACTTTACTCCAGTTTTCTCAAGCAAATTGAAATAAAATTTATTGTGTGAAACTCAAGCAAACTGGATTTTCACACAATAAATATTCGATATGAGTGTTAAAAATTTTCAATCATGATTTCTTTAAGTTTATTTGTTTGAAAAAATCTAGCATTTACTACCAAAGAAAACTCATTTCCCACTATTTAAATAGTTTGCATTCAGAACATGAGGATAAAACCAGATTTTGCAGATTTAAATTTAAAAAAATTCAAATTGTGCATTTCTGCACACTGAAACAGCCTCATGAATGAGTAAAACTGTGTGTTGAGCCTATAAGTCGTCCTTAATCCCATTAGCAGCTCGGTCTACTTACCCAACTGCATTCTGTTGATTAGCTCATACTTTGTGTGTTTTTGGCCGTCAGGATGTGAAACTGTTTATGGAGGAATAACAGTGTCTGGGTCATCCTGTGGACACAATTATGGTTGCAATAAACAAGATTATTCAGGTTAAATTCTCGTTGGGGAACTAAAAAGTTTGCACATTCAGTTTTGCACAAGCTGATTGGTTAACAAGAAATTTTGGGGGGGTTACAATTTTTTAAATACAAAGATTGTAAACATAAAAACATCTACAACTTCTATACCGACAAGGTACTGAAGGACAATAAACGTCTTAGACTTTATAAAATTGTGTGTATTGATAGGAGACATATATAAAACATTGTCTGTCCTTTAAAATGTGTAAAAATAACCCTGCATCCTCTGCTAATTTACGCTTGAATTGTGTTTATTATAACCTTCGCATCTTGGAATAAAATAGAAATTCAATCCATTTGGTGCCATCAAGACAGAAGATTCATTCAAACGAACAGTAGATGGCGATATAGAGTCGAATTGACATTTAGTTCTTTCAGTGAGTTTAATGTTGCTGTTTTATTTCATGTCATATAAGGGGAAAGCTCTGTTTTGGAAAATAACTTAATTATTTAAACACTCTTAAATATATGTCTTTAAATCGGAATTTCTCAAATACACTGGATGTTTTTAAAATATCTTCATCTGTTTTCGCTCTGTATTACAAAACTTTGGAAGTATGTCCACTAATTCTTTTTTTATTTTGGACAATATCGGTGATTCTTATTGAATCTCGGAGTTATTTCACATTTATGTTCGTCTCAAAAGCTTAAATCCTGATGGAAATCAAAATATAAACAGTGGTGTATATATAACCAGTCATGGCGGCCGGTTGAACATGGAAGGGGATGTAGCTCAGTGGTAGAGCGCATGCTTTGCATGTATGAGGCCCCGGGTTCAATCCCCGGCATCTCCAGTTGTGTTTTTTTCCCCCTTCGGATTTCAGTCATTCCCGTAAATTTGAATAGTGAATTTTCTTTACTTAAATATTTAAGTATTATTAATAGCTAATAAGCAAGATCGAAAAAAATATTGACACTATGTTACCTGTTATTATGCTACTTTATAATTTATTTAGTCTTCTGAGTAAAAAGAAAAACTTCTCGACAACAGATTTAAAGAATTTAAAGCTTGCTTTAATCAGCTTTATTATCGGTGTCTTTTAACATTGCTTGTTATAAACATCTTCGGAAACAAAAAACCTAGCCGTCAATAAGTTTTTAAATTTCCGCCTGCTTTAAACGCAACACGGTTCCTCTCCCAGAGCGGTAACCAAGGAGATCGCAGCTCTGTTTACTACTAAGATGTCGTCCTTGCTAGCTGCTGCTTCTATCCTGGAGAAGGACGGAGAAATGATCGAGTTCTAAAGAATTATTTTGGCGCTGGTAACATCTCTTTGGGCTTCCTGTAGTTATTTTCAGAATGCAGCTGAAGCATATTAAGACACTTTTAACCCCACAGGTAAGTTTTGAAGTCGGGCAGGTTAGCTACCGTTAGCAGATGCTCGAGATTAATGTGGCTAGCTTACACGTTACATCAACAAAATATAATTTAAACCCCTTTATTCTCTCCGTGTAAGTGTATTTTCATAACATGAATAGATATTTGACTTTGCTTTGTTCTGATGAAAATGTATTTATTTAGTAACTTGGAAACGATTAACATTGTGGTTTGTTATACTCCGGTTTAGTTAGCATTTTTGTTAGCGCTTAAAAACCAACTTAATTGTTCAGTAATTGTGTGGGTCTTTTTTAAATTATTAATTTATTTCGTTTGCATAGGATGGTGCTGCCAAAGTGACATGTATGGCTTGGGCACCGAACAACTGCAAGTTTGCTGTTTGCACTGTGGACAGAGTGGTGCTACTCTATGATGAGCATGGAGAAAGGAGAGACAAGTTCTCCACAAAGCCTCTGGACCCGAAGGTGATACATAAAACACATTCCAAAACATAATTTTAGCAACCTGTTATAACATTTTAGGTGACAGTATTTCGCCTTAAAAACAACTTTAGGCGAAATACTATCTAAATTTGGCATAATATTCACGATACACAAAATAGCAGATTATATACAGTTCCAAGTGCAGGTATTGTCATTAGGAATGACCAATTTAACCATATTTAAATGTTAACATGAATTTATATGTTTCCACTTCCAGAAAGATTTTATCTCCAAATATATAAGTGCAAATTTAAACTATTTGGTTAAAGCTGTTTCTTCTTTTTTGTACTTTTCACTGGAAATGTATCAATAAAAACCCCTGACAGGTGCGAAGTGTGATCAATAAATTTGATTATAACAAGAAACAAAAAAAATAAAAACATGGAGATACACAGTTTTTCTCAACAGCAAACATCAGCTTATACATTCTTTAAACAAACAGCCATTTTGTTCTTTAAATTGATGATTGTCGTTACAGCTAATGAAAACCCAATATGCACTTGAATGTCTTTGAAAAGTGAAAATTTGTTAATTTTATATTTCTACGTATTACATCTGACGTAAAATCAGCAAAGGTTTATACTAGAAATATTCCTCCTCCCTGAGCGGAAAAGATCCTATTAAATAAATCATTTATATACTCATGTAAAATTAGCATTTTTGAGATTAAATATCTCTAAAAATGGTAATTGTGTGGAGAGTTACTGCATTATATTGTTACATCTCCAACACAATCCTTTCTGTGACATTTAATCCCAACCCATATGTTGGGATTAAATGGCCCAACTCTGTCTTCTGTTATTATTCAGGCTTTGTTAGAGTTTACCACATTAACATGTAGGTATTGTGTGATTTGGCAGTATGGAAAACAGAGCTATGTGGTCAGTGATATGGTTTTCTCGCCGGACTCCATCAAAATCGCCATCGGCCAGTCGGACAACATCATCTACGTCTACAGAATTGGGGAAACATGGTAAGTTGCTTCCATTTGGTTTATGTTTGCTGATGAATCAAAACACAATGTTTTAACATGAAAACCCAATCAGTGTCTTACAAAACTAAAATATTTTGTAAGACTCTGAATTTGGGTGCTGCACTCTGAGGGATGTCAGATAGTTCCTGACCGTGTTAGAAATATCTGAAATGATTCTTAGCGAAACTCTGTATTTATTTGTGTTTTTGGAAAAGTACTTTATTTTTGCATGAATAATGAATAATATGTGGACCAGTTTTTCATAAGGTTTCATCTTTCATAGGGGGGACAAGAAAGCTATCTGCAACAAATTTGTTCAGACGGTGAGTGAAGAGAAGCTGAGCTTTTGTAGGAAAACATTTCAAAATCTTCTCACAATGGAAAATATGAAGGACAGGGATGCACCGATATAAAAGTTTGAGCTGATATTGATATCCAATATTAATATTGCTGCTACAGCAAATAACTGATGTTATTTATATTATGTATATTTCCCTACCCTTTCAACAACATGAACAAACTGGACCAATCTGTTAAAAAGTTACAAAAATTCAAGCTAATTAATTTTAGTTTGAATTGTTCATCCCTATTTAGGTACAACACAAAGTATTTATCTTCTAATAACCTCAACTTTTACTGATAAATCTAAATTTGGTGCACCCAAATCTGTTTTTAATTCTCTTCAAACAAAAAGTCACCAAAATCCTGTTGTTACTGCTAATAACAGACACAACTTTATTCAATTTTTTTATTCTTTTAAACTGAGTCTGAAGGAATTTGTAAACTGTTTGGTTTGGTTTAATGATGCAAATATGCAAAAACCCATTAATAAAGTTATGGATCTACAATTGTTTACACAACCTTTTTCTGACTACTTTATTTGTTTAATCAAATTATTGCAGGATTAGGTTATTGTTGAGCAGGTCGAAAAAGGTTACAACAATTTTCTTTAAATGATTTATGTATATTTTTTTGCCCACAAACACTTTTGATGATATCTGTGTTTTAAATTTGAAAGCCACTCTAATCTCTACTTTAATGTATAAAATTTAGTCCCTAAAAGTGTTTTTCTGTTGTTAATTTTAGAGACATTTGTCCCAGTAATGGAGAAACTCCGCTGAAAGTTTCAATTTCTGCAACAAAGAGAAACTGAAACTAAAGAGTATTTAACTTGACCAACTCTGTTGCAGAGCTCTGTGACTCGCCTTCTGTGGCCTGCAGAAAGTGTTATTGTTTATGGATTAGTTGATGGCAAGGTAAGTCACTGTCATTTTAACACCTTTTCAAAATTTATCACATTAATTTTGTATATGTAAACTTGGATTAAAAGAAGAATGTGCAAAAATGACCCACGATCTTCTGTTTTTTTTTCAAGAAAGATGGATGAATTATTAGTTTATAGATTCTGCACAACTCATATTCTATAAAATTGATTTATATTCCACTGATTGCAAAGTTACCATTTTGCAAAAAACAAAGAAAGTAACGAAGTTGTGATATCTTTTCTTCTCAGATCCGTGTGGCCAACACCCAGACGAATAAATCCTCCACCGTCTACACCACCGAGTCCTGCGTCGTCTCTCTGACGGCTAAGTAAATGTCTAATCCCCACAGCGCCCCCTACTGTTATTAGCACCCTGATAAAGATGTGCAAAAAGCCTTTAAGTTAATCTCACTTAAGAAATGTAGTAAAATTCAACCTTTAATTGTAGTGTCAGTGCGATTTACTAGTAATCCATCCCTTCATATTTCACTGGGTGATAAATATTTAAAAATTACTGTTTGGAAATGAAAAAATCATGTCAGCCATCTTTTCTTTAAGCATTTTGCACAGCTTAACCAGAGTTTTTAGTGTTTTAATTTTAGGGATAAAACTAACTTAGCAACCGATTAATCGTTATACAGACTCAAAAAAAGGCAATTCGCTGAATAAACAGCAGTAATTAAGCCAAAACTGTACAAAAATTATAGATATTTTTTATTTTAGATAGAAGTATTTTTTTTAGCTGCAGATGCATTATTTGCTACAAATGATCAAATGTTCACTAAAGGAATTTTATGCTATTAAATTATTTATTTTCCCATTTAAAACAATGAGTTGAGTTATTAATTTACATTTTGTGTATTTCTAGTTCTAATAAAAAGGCTTAAGTTGCTAAATGACACATTTGTAGAATGTGCCATTTTGTATCATCAGAAAAATTGATTACTAAAACAACTGTTAGTTGCAGCCCTAATTAAGTTGGGACTGACAGCTTGAATGTTCTGAAACAATAAAAAATATTATGTCTAGTCCTAATGCATTACACAAATTATCCAGCTGTTTTACATCTTTGTCCCTGAATGAAAAAGATAAAGTAAAAATCCTTTTTTATATCAGTGTTTCTGGTAAAGGGATCCTCTCGGGTCATGCCGATGGGACGGTCGTTCGCTACTTCTTCGATGATCAAGGCTCAGGGGAGTCTCAGGTGATTTCAGATTAAATCTGCATATTCATCAGTTACTGGACTTTCTTACAACGGCGTATCAGGGCCTTAGATAGAAAACAAAAAGGAGTACAAGTTGAAAATTTACTAGAAAAAAAATTTAACTTTTGATTCACCTCAGAAATATTTTGGGAAAAAAAAGGAAATTCTCTAGAAAAACGTATAAATTCCCACATTTTGAAAATTGTTGATTTTGAAGCTCAGAAAGTTTTCTCTCTCAAATTTCCGAGGTTAATCTAAAAACGTGGGTGTTTTTTCTAGCAAAGTTTTGACTTTTCAAATTCAGAAATTTCCAAGGTTTTTTTGGGAGAATTTTACTCTTTTTTTAATTTTTTTTTTTATCTACAATGGCCCTAATACGCCGTGGTACTTTCTTGACTCCCTCAGAGGTTTTCACGTTTCTGTGTCCGTCTTGTTGTTCCTAAGGGTAAGCTGCTGACCCATCCGTGTCCTCCGTACGCACTAGCTTGGGGCGCCAACAGCATCATGGCGGCCGGCTGCGATAAGAAGGTGGTGGCGTACAGCAGGGAGGGCCAGGTTCTGCAGAACTTCGACTACAGCCGAGACCGATCGGAGAGGGAGTTCACAGTGGCGGTCACCAGCCCCAGCGGCCAGTCCGTGGTGTTCGGCAGCTTCGACCGGTCGGTTTGAATCTGCTTCTGTTGTGTTGCTATGGAGACGTAGAATTAGAGAGGTTTTTTTCACCAGTACACGTCTTCTGTATCTGTAGTTCAGAATGATGTCTACTTATTTAGACTTTATATTCTGCAAGAGTTTATTAGGACCATTTTAGATAGGAAATCAAAATTTACACACAAAAAAACCCCTGAAATTTTGAGATGATATCAGAAATTTTCTAGAAAAAACTTGGAAAATTGTCAACTTTCAAAAGTTCGTATTTTGAAAGAAAAGACTAAGAAGTTTTATAGAAAAATGTGAAGATTTCTGAGCTCCAAAAGTGCAAAATTTGCACAAAAAAATCTGAAATTTAGAGATTAATCTCATACATTTTCAGAAAATTTTGTGAACTTTACAAGTTCACAAAATTTCAAAATCTTTAGTAGAAAATATGTGAAATTAATCTCAAAATGTTAGGTTTTTTTTGGTGCTCAGAGATTTCAACGTGTTTTCTAGACAGTTTCTGAGGTTTTATTGGAACAATTTATTGTCCAGTAAAATTAGTTTTCGTGGCAGGCCTACTCATGCAACAGTACACTTGAATGTACTTCATGTTACAATGCATGCACTCTAAAATGAATGCATGCATTGATTAATGGCGTTTCTAAATATAAAAAGTTTTACTTTTTAATAAATTTTTTGTAATAATTTATCACTTTCATGCAGCATGAATTTTGTATTTTAAATAGTGAAAGGTTTTGTTTTAAAGTGTTTTTTTTATTTAAGTTTTTACGCTGGAGTATAGCTCTGTTATTCTTACAGATTAACTCCAAAGTCTCTGAGGTTTTTCTTGGTGATTATCTTGCAGACTGCGGGTGTTTAACTGGGCTCCCAGGAGGAGCAAATGGGATGAAGCCAGACCCAAAGAGATCTCCAACCTCTACACCATCACCAGCTTGGCCTGGAAGAGAGACGGATCGCGTCTTTGTGCTGTGAGTCTGCTGTGTGCCGCTGTAGTTAGATAACTAAAGCAAGAGTAAGATCTTTTCTGAACCATTCTGTGTGTTTCTGTGGTGGTTGTGTTTTTGTAGGGAACATTGTGTGGCGGAGTGGAGCTGTTTGACTGCTGCTTGAGAAGAGCCATCTATAAGAACAAGTTTGAGATGACCTACGTTGGGCTGAGTCAGGTAGGAACCCGACGACCAGCACAAACCTTTCTGTTGCTATGGAGATGAAGCATGCAACTGCATTTACCATCATCATCTCTGTCTCGTTTCTCCCTTGTTCCTCCCAGGTGATCATTAGGAACCTGTCCACTGGGACCCGGGTGGTGCTGAAGTCCTACTATGGCTATGAGGTAGAAGAAGTGAAGATCATGGGAAAAGATCGCTATCTGGTGGCTCACACCTCTGACACGCTTCTGCTCGGCGACCTGCTGACCAACAAACTAAGCGAGGTGCTGGACCCGTCTGTTGTCTTTTAAATAGTTTATTATTCTGTTGTCGTTTTTGAAGTTTTCTATTTTAAAAACGTATTATTGGTATTTAAGAAAAATTATAAAAAGAAATGGGCAAGGGTGTTAATGAAGAAATAAAAGAAGTTTTAATATACAAATTAAATAAAAAATTAAATGGTCAGATAAACATATTGAAATAAATAATATTTTAAAAGAAATGGTAAGTTAAAAAAATAAACAAGAAGAACCCTTTTAGTTAAGTAAATTAACAACATATATAGTGAAATAAAAAATAATAAACAAGTGGGCACTTTTTTTATAAATTTTAAAAATATATATTTTTAATGATAAAAAAAATAAAAAGAAATGGACACTTACTTAATATTTTTATATATTAAGAAATTAAAAATTGCACTTATTTGCAACAAATAAAACAATATTTTCTAAATAAATAAAATATATCAAAGTAAATTAAAATAAGAAAAGGGACAGGTTTACTAAGACATATTTTAAATATAAAAATAGAACACTTAGAGCACTTTTTAAATACAAAATAAATGAATTAACAACCATTTTTAATAAAAAAAAAAAGGAAAAAAGTAATATATTAAAATTAAAACTTAATTAAAAAAAACAATGGGCAGTTTTGTGTCAGATTAATAAATTTCCTTCTATTTCCTTCTTCAGGTTGCTTGGCCGGGTTCTGGAGGAAATGAAAAGTTCTTTTTTGAAAATGAAAATGTAAGTTTACCAATACATTTTTGTTTATTCAAAAACTACAGTGATGTAAGCTGAAAAAAACAACAGCTAAATTTATAAAACTGTGCTGTTGTTTGAATTGAAACGTGTGCTTCCAGGTGTGCATGATTTTTAATGCCGGGGAGCTGAGCCTGGTGGAGTACAGCAGCAACGAGATTCTGGGATCAGTCAGAACCGAGTTCATGAATCCACACCTCATCAGGTAGGCAGGAAACGCATCTGAACGCTAAAACACACATCAGCAGAGTTAACAGACCAGCCAGAACTGAAGATTAAAAGCCATTCTGCAATTTTAAACATTGAAAACAAGCAGTTTTATCAGCAGAATTTGAATATTTGGAGTATTAAGATAAAAAATAAATTAAGTTGTAGCAGATTTTTGGACAGCTGTCCACTAGATGGCGATATCGATCTTTGCAGAAACCCAAACAATCAACATCTAGATTTCATTCTTGCATGTAAAACATTCAGTCACTTATAACTGATCAGTATTTTTTTCTCCAGTGTGCGTCTCAATGAGAGGAAGCAGAGAGGAGTGGAAGACAACAAGAAACTTGCTTACCTGATCGACTTAAAGACCATCGCTATCGGTAAGAAACAGGAGGTGTGTTAAAAAAAACAAGGTCGTTTGGATAATTTCAATGCAATAGAAAGAAAATCAACATGTCCATTAAGATCAGGACTGTTTTTGATGTTCATTAGAAATGTTTAATGTGTCAAATTAAAAAAAGTACAGAAAGTTTCATGAAGATTTTTTTGTGTGTTTTTTCATGTTTCAATATGATTATTAACAATGTGCAGCTTTTCAAAGGTGATAATATTTGGATTTTTATCCCCAAAAATCATTTATGTCAAAGCAGAACTAGATCATAGTTATTTTTTACGAAAACACTCCCAAAGTAAGAATGTTTAAGTGTTTAGAAACTTCATTTATTCTGTTTTAATTAAAGAAAAACTGAATGCTAACAGAGCAACAAGCTGACGGAGCAGTTAATGTTTGTTTCCCCCACTGGAGAACTGGATGATTTTTAATCCTGAACCCAGGTTTAAGCCTTGTGCTGGCAGCCTGGCTGCCCCTCAGTTAATCTGCTGGTTGTTTTTGTTTTTCCCGTCCTCAGTGGACTTGGCTGCAGGCTACAACCTGGGAACCATCAGCCACGACTCCAAGATTGACTGGCTGGAGCTCAATGAAACTGGACGCAAACTGCTGTTCAGGGACAAGAAGCTGCGGGTGAGAATGAAACCTCAGCGCCCCAAGAGCCTGAAAGACTGGAAACGATGAGATAAAGAGCTGCAGGCAGCAAATTAGAGAGGCCAAATGACAGATGGATATAGCAGGAAAAAAACATTCATCCTTAGTTGGGGCTTGTCTGCTGTCAGAGCTGCATCCATCACCCACAATATGCCTGGAGGCTCTGCATGGGAGCAGCTTGGTCACCTGGGAATTAGGATGGACAGTTGGGATAAACTAACCATTATGGATCACTGAAGAGGCTCACTTTCCACTTTTCTTCATTCTAAGCTTTAGATTCAGTTTGTTTTTCACATTGCAGTATAACAGTGGATTATTTAAATTCTTAGAGTCCAAAATAGTGAATGCAAATCTGCTTAGCTAATAGCCATTTCTTAAAAACTAGCTCATGTCATAATTTCATTTGGGAAACTATTCTAATGACAATAAATAATAATGCTACAAATTAATAGCTATACATATAGACACGCCATCAATATCAATAAATAATATGTCTGATAGAATATTCAATATGTGCAATGTTCACTGAACTTCAAACCAGAATCGCACAGCATTCTGGGAGATGTAGGCAGAGAAAAGGCTTCAGCTGTCCAACTTCTCATGGCTCACTAAGCAAAGTTGGTGGAATAAACTAACTCACTCACTCTTTGGTTGCCTAGCAACAACTTGCTAGGTGTTTTTTGCATGATTTATCTCATGCAAAAATTTTTGCTAAAATCTGCATTGTTGCATCTTTATTTTAAAAATATTGTTGGTTCTGCACTCTTTTTGCCAAATTATTAAATCTAATAATTTTATCTGATCTGACAAAATGTCTGAAGGGTGGAGCAGGGTGAGTGTGAAAAGTGTGACAGTTTAATTTTTCCCTTTTAAGGGTTCAAAGGTTTGATTTAAATCCATAAAAATACTTTAATTCTAATGAGGCGTTTTCAAGGTTTGTAAAGTGATTGATTTTTGTATTTTTTTTATATTCAAACTGTGTACAGTTCTTTAATCTAAACCTTCATTAGAAGCCTAAATTTATGGATACTTTCATACATTTAATAAAAAGACAGACTTTTTTCACTGTTACTGTCTGAAGTTAAATCAGACTAAACTTTCCTTGTTTATGTCAGTTAGAATTACCATAATTATTTTCTAAATGCCAAAAAATATTTTTTAGAGATTTGATTTGGTAACTTCCTTTTTGCTTTGTGTTTAAGCATTTAATTTATGCAATCATTTATCTAAAGACAATTTGTTTGTATTGTTTCTGTGTAATGAATATTTATTATTCCTAATGCCTCAGTGACTTATTGATCGTCTCATATTTTGAATGTCAAAGTTATTGAAATTGCAAGATTTTCTTTTTTTTTAATTAATGTTTTGTTCTCGGACCAGTCAGGTGTATAGAGTGTGACATTTCCAAATATATAATTTTCCATGAGTTTAAAAATTACCTTTAAAGTGCTTGAATTTTATAGTGAATTTTATAGAAAGAGTACAAAGCCCTGCTTTTTTCAACGCAGCGGATTGTTTTTAAGCTTGTTGAGGATGAATCTTGTGTTTTTCGTCTTCTCACTCCTCCTCAGCTCAACCTGTACGACATCGAGTCCCGGGTGAAAACCACGCTGCTCAGTTTCTGCTCGTACGTCCAGTGGGTGCCCGGCAGCGACGTGGTGGTCGCCCAGAACCGGGGCCACATCTGCATCTGGTACAGCATCGACAGCCCAGAGAGCATCACCATGTTCCCCATCAGGGTGGGTGCACACGCCTTCCTGGCTGATCTTTTGAGATGCTAGCTCACGTTTTTCCTCATGATTCCATCTGTTTTTGGGAAGTACAAAAGTTCATCTCACAAATAATTTTGTTAAATCTGACTCAGCCAAAACAGGAAAAGCTGAATCGTATTTAATGTGTATATCATTTAAAGCATTTCTATGTGTTTTTTCATTAAGAATAGCCCAAATATTTCTTTCTGTATTCAACATCACTCTTTATGTTTTGCTGTAATTCTTTAACGTGAATTAAATATGCGCTGGTTTTTATTTATTTTGTAGGTTCTTGTGAAGTGATGTCAGACTATCGCACGTCTTCAGTTTTTCTTACAGCTTCATATGTTTTATATTAAAAAAAAAGTATTTTGTTTGATTTTGTTATTTATATAAATTATTCTTGTTGAGACCGAAGCACCAGACTGAAGACTTTTATCATCCAGTTTTTGGTAAAAAGAGAAAAAACAATAAATGATGCAAACGGAAATTACTGAGCTTGTTTAAATTTATCATTTGATTAACTGATTTATTGTTTATTGCGACTGGCCTACGTATCAGTGTGAAATGGATGATATCCAATATGAATGCATATTATCAATCCACCAAATATCCAGAATGAACATGTTTGTATTTAAAATGTCTTCAGTTGAGAGCAAAGTGGAACTGAAATCAAACATCTTGTGTCATACAATAGACTTGGTGAATAAAGTTGATCTTTTTTGTCCCAGGGAGACATCATAGATCTGGAACGAGCCGATGGAAAGACAGACGTCATAGTGACGGAGGGCGTCAACATGGTGGCGTACACTTTGGACGAAGGCCTTATTGAGTTCGGTACCGCCATCGACGATGGAGATTACGACAGGTAGGTCCAGTCCTCGCTTCCTGGAAGAATAAAAGAAGAAGATGGCTCTAATGATGAGTGTGGCTCGGTGTAAACATCCATCCGTCCCTCGGTGTGAATCACTGCAGCGCAGCAGGGCGAGCAGAAGAACCCAGATGTCCTTTTATCCCTCAGCTTCCTCCTGCTCCTCTTGTTTTTCTGCAGCCCTCTCAGGCCAGCTGGGAGACGTAATGTGTCTCCTCAGCATGTCGTGACTTGGACACCTCCAAGAGGAGCCTCTTGTGAAGGCTCCTCATCGAACGGAGGAAATAATTAACTGACCTCTTATTTCAAAGAAGGAGCAGCTGAATTTTTTACAATAACTCTCTTGGGTTTTATTAGAAATGACCTTTTATGCTTCCTTGAACAGGTTAGAATGAGTCTACAGATTATACAAAACATATTCATTACATTATTTTGCAGATTTTAGTCCGCTCAGTTCTGCCTATTCTTAGCTGTTTTTGGGCCTCTTGTCACTTTCAATCCAAATAAGCTTCTGCTGGCCACATCCCCCAACTCAAAGTTTACACTCACACGTGAAAATGGCTGCAAATAGATACATCTTTGAAAAGCATTAGCAGAGCCTCCTGCACAACCAAAAAAAATTCAGCAAGTGGTTTCTGGACGGTAAGTCATCAACAAAACACTTCATTTTCAGCAGCCATTGTACAGCAGTAAAACCAGCCGACCAAACATGCTGGAACTCAGCTTGGGTTGCTAGGTAACGGGCGGAGTTGCTGGGTAACGGGCGGAGTTGCTGGGTAACGGGCTCTGCTCAGCTGGGGTAACTAGGAGGGGTAGGTCCTGCTGATTTGTCAAGTTACATTCGGGAGATTTTTGAAACTCATTTTCCAGACACAAAAAAACATTGACTTATTGCCTAAAAACGACTGGTTGTATTTTTTTAATCACTTGTGCTGTTTTTAGAAGCAGTTAAGAACCAAATGGAAGTACAGAAGCATGCAAATGTGAATTTTGCATAAAACATCCCCTTTCAAAATGACTCTTATTAGCTTTACCTAAATCTCTTACCATCTGTCAGTCACAGTTCCTTACAGAAATGTTCACATGTCTTGCATTTTTTCAGAAAGTGGCTTTCATTTCAATCCTAACTTCTGTGAAGTTTACAACTGAGTATCAGGGCCAAGCTACAATAATGTTTGTTTAATTAAAAGAATATAGTCATAATATATTATTTTAATAATAATGTTTGTTAAAAGAATATAGTCATAATATATTATTTTAATAATAATGTTTGTTTAATTAAAAGAATATAGTCATAATATCAGCAGAATAAAGAGGCAATTTTACCAGAAGAAGATCTTAAAATTACAAGAACAAATTTGCTTTAATGAGAAAAAAGCTTGGATAATTAATGATCTTATGAAGTTACCGGTACTACTTCATTCTCTTAATATTTTATTCTCATTTATTTTGAATTACTATATATTACTATTACTGTATCCTTGTAACATTATGACTTTATTTTTTGTAAAAAAAAAAAAAATCTTAGCCTGACCCTTTTTATTTAATCGTAGAGTTCACCTGAATTGAAACTCCACAAAAATAGAAGCTGTAAAACACGAATGTCAAACAAGATGGCGGCCTGACATCACTCTGAACTAAAAGGAGCGCAGTGGTGAAAAATATCCATATTTTCCCAAAATTAAACTTTCGAAAACCAAACGTTGATAAGACTGATTTATCGCCAGCCTATTGATCAATCCCATTAATCGTTTAAGTCCTAATTCCATTCCTACAGATGAATTATTTTAGCTTCACAGTTGTTGACATCAGGATTTGTTTACAAATTGCAGTAAAAGAAGTAAGTAGAGCTGAAAAAACATCTGCAGCAGCTGCACTGTGTTTGATGCTTGGATGAAAGACCCGACAGACGACTCGGGGCGTCCATAATTGACTGTCAAGTTTCAGGTTGTATGTCGTTGTTCTGTTTGTTTCCAGAGCAACAGCGTTTCTGGAGACGCTGGAGATGTTACCAGAGACTGAGGCCATGTGGAAGACACTCAGCAAGTTGGCTTTAGAGGCACGCCAGCTGCACATTGCAGAAAGGTCAGCAGGTCAACAAAAATACACAAACCTGCGTTTTTAAACGCTTTCCTTTTCTTTAACAACTTCTGGAGAAAATATTCTGGGAGAACTGAATTCTCCCCCCATAACAAAGAAATATTTTGTTCATAAGAATGCATAATTAGATTCCCCGAAATGTCCGGGTATACAAAATTAAACACAAGCACACAGCAGATGGTGCGTCCAAGCCTCCAAATTCATTTATCATCAGACAGTTTTTAATTCTCCGTCATCTTCCCCTTCTCGCGCTCTCCATCTTTATTTCTCTCTGTTGTAAAAAATACTCCTCAAATCTGAATTCTCTGTCATTAATAATACATATGCTGTTCGTTATGGTTTGGCTCCATTTGCATAAATCCCAAAATCTGAGAAAAGAACCTTTTTTTTTACTCTAGAGTGGATGCCCTTAATGAGGGAAACTGATGTTAATGAGGAAGAGTCAGTAAGAAGGAGTTGTTTTTTTTTAAACTTCTCTTTATGACTTCTTCATTAATCTGATGCAACTATTCAGACAGAGTTGGTAATAAAGTAGCCGAATGCTATAAGGGGTTTCTATTTCTCAGACTTGCGGTGCATGTGAAGGCTCATTAGACTGATTCTGCTATTTATCTCAGTTCATTAAATTTGCAGGTTTCCAGGCCTTCGATCAGCCTTTACTGTTGGTTCATCGCTCCTCTTATCTCTCTTGATCGTTCTCTTCTTCTCTGTTTTTTAAATTCTCATTCTACAGATGTTTTGCTGCTCTAGGTGACGCCTCAACTGTCCGGTTCCTCCACCAGACCAATAAGATCGCAGACAAGGTTTCACAGGAAACGGTTTGTTTTAAACCACTTGACTGCCCTCAAGCTAATGATTTCAGCTAAGCATTTTAGTTAATTTTGATATAAATGCTAATATTAGCATACTGAATGGAGTAAATTAATGTTAGTGATAGCCCACACGCTAAAATATAACAAGGTGCTCAGAGGGAAGTTGTAGAAAAACCGTAAAAGGTATCAACATCTCTACAAACTGAAAGTCGAATAGCGTTTCTAGCTGAAACTATGACACAGCAAATCCTCAAAAGCTAAGGTATTTTTGGCAATCCTAAGCATTTTATCTAAATCTGGCTTGTTCTTTTTGTTACTACTAAATTGTAAGTCAATAATCAACTGAGCATTTTAGCTAAATTTAGTTTATACGCTGTTGTTTGCCTACTAAATGGAATAAGTCAATGACATGCTACTGACAGCCTTGAAGCTAACTTTAGCATTTTAGCTAAATTTAACTTTTTCAATTAAAATTAAAGTACTTTATTGATCACAAAGGGAAATGAAATGTTGTTTCATATTAACTAAAGTTCTTCAAAGAGGTATTTTAGAACAATCCTTCTTTATCAGGTTATTTGTCTACTAAATGAATTAAGATAATCAACATCCTAGTGACATAATAGCAAAACCTTAGCATTTTGGCTGAATTTTGCTTTCTGCATTTTCATATTCTGATTAGGGAGAAGATGGGATGTCATTTTACCAAGTCCAAGCCCACATGGCCATGTTGGACAAGAACTTTAAACTGGCTGAGATGCATTACATGGAGCAGGTTGGTGTGACTAACTAAACAGAAATAATTTTAACCAGTTAGTATTTTAACAGTTACAATTTCAAGATACATTAAAACCATCTGACCCATTCTGCCAAAAGTGAGATGGTTTTATTGGTCAGTTATTGCTAATTTACTCACAAACCAAAAAGGCTTTTAATCAATGTGCCTGTGTTGCTTCCTAACAACAGTCATTTGATATGTTTGATGTTTTGTGTGCATCTGCAGAATGCCATTGATGAGGCCATAGAGATGTACCAAGAGCTCCACATGTGGGATGACTGCATTGCTGTGGCCGAAGCCAAGGTGAACTTACCTGACAGAAATACATGCAAACAGTCTGTATTTAAATGCATCAAGCTTTTCTTTTCTACCTGAATATAGAGGATTTTTTTTATCTAACCAGGTCTGAGGTCTCACCAAAGCCAAATTAAACATATTTTTCGAGGAAGTTAATTGCTAATAGGTTCTTTTAAATGTGATAAATTGATTTTATCAATTAATCTTTTTTTTTTGTTTTTGAAGATTTAATTTTTGGCAAATCAGGAATTTGTTTTCACCAATGCACTTCTTGGGTTTCCGTAGTTCAGAGTGATGACAACACTCTGAGGGCGGCCATCTTGAATTCAGGTCAACTCTGTAATATATGGTCAGGCTAAGATCATTTGTTTTATTGTGAGAATAAAGTCATAGTATTACCAGAACACAGTAATACCATAATAAAGTCAAAATAATACGAGAATAAAGTAATCACTTTATGAGTACTCCAACACGAAAAATTATTTTTTTAAAAACTTAAAATGAGGAATATTGAGAATCTTGTAAAGTTGTACTTTGGTGTTGGTTTAAGAGATAAAGAAATACTTCATATTTTAATATATCAGCACAAATTATTATCAGCAGGTATGCAAACAACTGAGTCTATTTCAAGAAGTTTTGGTAAAATTGTTTTTTTCCCTCGTAATGTTATGCCTATATCCATGTAATTAAACAATTGCACAACTTAGTCATATATGTCAGAGAAGTGATTATTAAAATAAAAACTAGTTTTTGAAAATATGTTCTATCATTCTTAAGTTCTTTTTTTTGAACAGACAGCAAGAGAAATGTCAATTTAAATCTGAACGTGGAGCTGGTGTTGAAAACTAAGATTTTATTTTTAACCCATATCGCCTAGCCCTACTTGTCGCCATGGAAACCCAACGTTGCAGGCTCCATTTAATCAGTCCTGGTTATACGTGAAATAAATGTAGATGTTTGTGAATGTCCAAGCCGTCGGGTTGCTTTACAAGCTTTCTTCAAATGATAACACAGTTTTTCCTTCCTGGGTGAACAACAGAGCCACCCGGAGCTCAACAGCCTGCGTGAGAACTACCACCAGTGGCTGACGGAGACGGGTCAGGACGAGCGCGCTGGCGAAGTGAAGGAGAGACAAGGAGATTTCCAGGGCGCCATCAACCTCTACCTCAGGGCGGGACTTCCTGCCAAAGCCGCCCGCCTGACCATCAGCCGGCCGGAGATCTGCAACAGCACCGAGACCGTGAGCCGCATCGCTGCCAGCCTCATCAAGGGAGAGTTTTACGAGAGAGTAAGTGGTGTTGATTTTTATTTATTTGTTTAGTGAAGTATTGTTCTCCTAACTGATGACAGGAGAGCGAAACTTTGAGCACAAGAGCAACAGTTCTGCTTGTTATTTTGAGCTCCACTCCATCTGGCTGCTATTTCTCTGCACATTTTCCTATGTCTGTGCCTATATCTATATCTCTTCTCAAAATATCTTTCATCTGTGTTTGATTAGTCATCTGAAAGTGAAAAGAAGTACAAGATCTACCTTTTTACTTGTTTTGCCAGTGCCTTTAAGGTAAATAAAACAGGTATTTGAGTTTGATAGCCTTACATCAAACTCTAGAGTCAGAACTCGGATCCTGGACTAAAGTCCAAATACTTTTAACACGTTTTACACGCAGGGCAGCCATGTTGGATTTTCAAGTAGAGGTTGATGAAGAATTTGAGACTTCTTTGGTTTAATCATCTAATGTTTCTGATCTGTAATTATAAGCTGCAGATTTCATCCCTAGAAACTAAATGTTTGATATTTGTCTGCAATGAATGCTAAATATAAAAAATACAGGAAAACTGTTGGATTTAACTTTCATAATCTTCATGTTCTTTTCTACTGACCAGGCTGGAGATTTATATGAGAAGGTCAGGAACAGCCAGAGAGCTTTGGAGTGCTACTGCAAAGGTGGAGCTTTCAGAAAAGGTATTTTCAAATATCTTCATATCTTTATTTATATTTTTGTAGTTTTTATTCCAAGTAATTTTCTCCCTCTTCCCAAAGCGGTGGAGCTGGCTCGTGTTGCTTTCCCTGCCGAGGTGGTGAATCTGGAAGAGGCCTGGGGAGACTACCTCGTCCAGCAGAAACAGATGGACGGCGCCATCAATCATTTCATTGAAGCAGGGTGGGTGGTGTAGATATGGACAGGTGGAGAGGAGAGAGGAGGAAAGATAAATAAACACAACAGACGGAGCCAAAAATCCCTGTTTAAATCCTCACCAAGAATGCAATTATAAAGATAAAAGGAATTATTTTTAACCATGCCCAAAAATCCAAATATAGACAGTTAGTCATAGCCCAGATTTAGCAGAGAAAGTTTGAACGAATAAGGAAGTTTAGCTTTGACCAACGGGTAGCTAAACCCACCGGTATATTTTTGCGCCGATTAGTCGCTATAGCTAGTGATGCACACCTGTAGGCGCCATTACTATGCAACAAATCTGCAAAACCAAACTGTTCCCGTGCGGGATGAGCATAAATCTCTACCAGAAATGTTCATAATGCCCCTTATTTCTTGTCTGATTTCTATAAAATAAGGCTAAATAAATTAAAGCTGAGAAAATTTCTGATGTTTTGATATGGTCATATTAACAGTTTAGTTTCTGTGAGTTTGGTTAGATTAAAGAGAGGAATAAGCAAATGTCTCTTTGATATTGGACAGTAATTTAATTTAACATAATTGCCTCTTGTAGGAGCAATAGTTTGTTCAAATTGAACGAGCTACAGCAAAAAATATTTCATCCTGCTTGATTGTTATGGATATTAACATAATCTACGGTAAAAGCCCACAGTCTGGTGTTTTGGTCTCAACTTGCCCTTTTTTTGAAGAGCAGTTTTGTTTACAGAAACTTCAGTATGCAATCAATTTGTTGTTTCTGTTGTTTTGTTTATTTATTTGGGGTATTTAAAATGTCTTCCAGCTCCAGTGTTAAATATTCACTAGAATTTAAAGTTTATTGATCTTTGAGAATGTGTTCTTACATTATTTTGCCTTTGCCATCAATAGCGCATGTGTGATACCACGTGATATTCAATCCAGTAATTTAATATAGCAATGGTTAAACCACTAAATATTTTCATAATAAAGTGTGTGTGTCGTCTTTTTCCCAGCTGCACCCTTAAAGCCGTCGAGGCGGCGATCGCAGCTCGCCAGTGGAAGAAGGCCGTCCACATCCTGGAGTTACAGGAAGATCCATCAGCAGAGAAATATTACGTTAAGATAGCTCAGCACTACGCCTCCGTTCAGGACTACGAGGTGAGAGGAGAGAAATAAATGTTGGGGTAAGATGGAGGGAAAAGTTGTAAATTAGTTAGAGAACAGTGAATAATTTAAAGCCCCCAAAATAATCAGACCTTTAAATTATTTAATCCATAGTGAGATGATTATACAACAATCTTCAAGGATTTTTTAAATCAAGAAATACTTTATTTTGATCCATATCGACTAAATTATACTTGAATTTTAAGCATTTCTTGCATGAGCCATTTCTTACATGTAGACCTGTTACTGTACACAAAACAAAAAGGATCAGAAAACGAGGCAAAATGAAAACCAAACATAAATAATGTTTAAATTCCTGTCTTTTTTTGTAAAAAAAAAAAAAAAAAAATTCTCTGATCCTCTCAAATTATAAATTCTGTCTCTTTTAATAAATCTTTCTTTGGCAAACATATGTTATGTGTTTTAAACATAATTTGCAGAATATAATAGTCCACCAAGTCATTAAATGTCATACATTTTAAGCTGAAGAACAATGGATTTGTTGGGTCTCTGCAGCTTTGTTAATGAATGTCTGTGGCGTCTATAAAGCGTTTAAGCAGTCGCCATTTTAACTGTTCTCCCGTCTCTCTGTTTATGTAACGGCTTGCTGCAGGGCGTTTCAGCCTTAATGAAAAGTTTGCTGAATGTACCTTCAACACAATAAACTATGGAGTATAGCTGTTGGAAAGGGGAACATAATGAGATAAAGGAAGTGGAAAGCATAAAGGAACAGGAAGCTGATGATGGTGTTGATGCGCTCTGCATGTTGCGCTGATTGTGATGAGTTCAGCTGAGCCAAACGGCCTCCGCTCGCCGTCAGCTGCTGAAAATAGCAGCCGCATCGCTCTGCGGGAACATTCACACAAGGTAATTAAGATAACAAGCGCTCCGCGCCGCCGCTTTGGAAACGTCTGGAAAGAGAAGTTTACTGCAGGTTCGGTAAGACGAAGAAGAAACCTGAGAGTTTGCATGGAGAGAAAGAAAAGTTCCCATTGGTTTTTTTTTTACCCCTCCAGGGGGTCTTTTGTGGGCTCTAGTGTCCCTGATATGACAGTAGGCTGACAGGAAACGGGGAAGGACAGGGGGGAAGACATGCAGCAAATGTCGTCGGGTCCGGGAGTCGAACCCGCGACGGCCGCGTCGAGGACTCAAGGCCTCCAAACATGGGTGGCGCTATCCCCTACGCGCCGTCCCCTACGCGCCGTCCCCTACGCGCCGTCCCCTACGCGCCGTCCCCTACGCGCCGTCCCCTACGCCACCACAGCACGGCACAAAAGTTCCCATTGTTTATTCGAAAGAGAAATTTGACTGAAGGAGCAGCAAAGTTTATGCAACAGGAAGTGAAGCGTCCAACCATCCATCCATCCATCCATCCATCCATCCATCCATCCATCCATCCATCCATTCATCCATCCATTCATCCATCCATCCATCCATCCATCCATCCATCTATTTATTCATCCATCCATCCATCCATTCATCCATCCATCCATCCATCCATCATCTATCCATCCATCATCTATCCATCCATCCATCCATTTATTCATCCATCCATCCATCATCTATTCATCCATCCATCCATCCATCCATCATCTATCTATCCATCCATCCATCCATCATCTATCCATCCATGGATGGATATCCATTCATCATCTATCCATCCATCCATCCATCCATTTATTCATCCATCCATCCATCCATCCATCCATCCATCCATCCATCCATCATCTATCCATCCATCATCCATCATCCATCCATCCATCCATCCATCCATCCATCATCCATCCATCCATCCACCCAACCATAAATCCATCCATCCATCCATTATCCATCCATCCATTCATTATCCATCCATCCATCCATCCATCCATCATCCATCCATCTGTCATGGTTATTTTTCTCCATCCATCCATCTGATGGATGTGTTTTTCCTTTGTTGGCCTGAAGGTGGCGCAGCAGCTGTTTGTGAAGGGCGGTCACATTAAAGATGCAGTTGACATGTTCACCACAGCGGGGCGCTGGGAGGAAGCTCACAAGGTCAGTGACAAACCACTGAAGAAGCAAAGTTAGTTTTATTTATTCATTTCATCCAGAATGCCAGTTTGTTGAAGATTTTCTCCACAATGTGACGGATTTATTTGCTGCTGCTGTGAAATGTGTGCAGCTGGCTGTGCAGTGCATGACACAGGAGGAGGTTGGCGATCTGTACATCAGCAGAGCTCAGGAGCTGGAGGAGGACGGGAAGTTAAAGGAGGCTGAAAGGTAAACGAACTCAAGCTGCCACCTTTACTTTCACCTTTCATCTGTATCAAAACTGCATGAAAAAGAAGCAAATATACTAAAACTTTTTTTTTTTACCCTGCAGGCTTTTTTCCACCTTGGATCGACCAGACCTCACTGTCGCCATGTACAAGAAGAACCGGATGTTTGATGATGTAATTCGTGTAGTGGGCAAACATCACCCCGACCTGCTGACGGAGACCCACCTCCACCTGGCCAAGGTGCAGCAGCAGCAACAGATGGAAAAACTCCCCCACTAAGGAATCAGTCGACCTCATTCTCTGAAAAAAACACAAAATCTCACCAAGTATTTTTGTCTAGTTTGTAGTGCAAATATTTTAGTACATTTGAAGTAAGAAGACAAGTAACTTTTCAGCAAGAGGTAGGAGTTTGTTTTAAGTCATTAATTCCTTAATATTGATGAAAAAGTTCTAGTTAGGAGTGAAATAATATTCCAGTGGAACTAGTACTTTTTTTTCACTCAATAATAAATACAAATACTTTATGTAACAACTAAAAGAAATCATGAATGAAAGGGAGCAGAAAGAAGTATAAACTTATAATATCTGGCACCTATTAACGTATTTCAAATACACAAAAAATACACAAAACTCAGCTGATTCAACACTGTATCACTTCATCATATTAATTTTAAAATTTCTTTTAAATTAAAGATTTAGATTGTTATATCTGTAAAGATTGTTCCTTTAATAAAAAGGCATCTTTCTGAAAATTTTAGTATCTTTTAAGTCGTATTTGATCTCTTCTTTTACAAATATAAATACATATTGAGGAATTATTGATTTTATTACTGGCTCATATTTCTTGCTGAAAAGTTACTTATAATTTTGTTCTCTCATTTAAAGTCTATTAAGATATTTCCACTAACTAGACCAAAAGAACCGTTTTTGCAGTTTTAGTGTAACACAAGCAGAAATTAAGACCAGTTATTTTCAGACCATTTAAACCAGGGGTGTCCAAAGTGTGGCACATGGGCCATTTGTGGCCCATGGACTGATTTTGTGTGGCCCCCAACTGCAATTCAAAACTGATGCAAATTTGTCTCGTCTAGCAGTTGTTGATGCAGATGGAGACTTTTTGCTTGTAATAAGGGTAAAAATATTGCCAAAATAATTTTCTTAAAAAGGAAAATGTTAAGTACCACACAAACTATTTGTCTTTTTACCACCATGACATTTATATTAAGTAGAAGTATATTTATCTAGAGAGTTTTACTGTCTTTACTGCTTCTATTTATTTATTAAATTAGAAGCAGTAAATATTAGCAAATGTTTTGAAAGAAAGTGACTCAAATCGTGTTCTTATAACTAAATATAAATTCCAAACAAACCAGTAGAAACTGAAAACTAGATGACTTTCTTTTAATACAGCAAATGTCAGATTTCAGTTTTTTGGTTTATTTTTTATATTTTCTTGGCCTCTAAGTTGGACCCTTGCTGCTCATGTAAATTGTTGGGTTTTTGTCGCTGACTACATTGTCTGTCATGGTGACTGTAGTCGCTGAAAAGAGCGTTGGTGAATTTCACAGTAAATGAGCTGCAACTCTGGAATATTCCCTCATGAATTATCTAACACAGACTACTGAACCTTTAAATTAAATCAACTCTCAAAGGCCTCAAATCCCAAATCTACAATACATTCAACACAGAATGAAAACATGAAGAAAAATGCGTGTTAATCTTTTTTTATTTCAGCAACAAATTAGTTTTAGACTGATTTCTACACATGTAATAATGCTTCTAATTTTAATGGAACAAATAATCATAAAGGTTTTCCCAAGTGGCTACATAGAAAATAATCTTTTCATAGTCGTGTTAGCTACACAGCTACATACATGAATGATTACAATGGCAGTTTTTGTATATAAATGTATCTAAGTATGTTTAATACTTACTTTTTTTTAATCTTGCTTTAAAGTGAAATTGTAAGTGCTTTGAATAATCGTAGCAGATTCTTATTTCTTTCTTTTTTTGTGTGTGTCCCAGATTTGCGCAGGGATACCGAAGGCTAATAATTCATGCTAAGCTTTAAGTTGTGAAGCTTTTCTGTGTTTGATGTTTAACTCATGCTGGTACATTTAGTAAATATGCTTCTTTTTTATTTATTTTGCAGGAGCTGGAAGCCGAGTCCCGGTTCTCAGAAGCAGAGTATCACTTAATGGAGGCGGAGGAGTGGAAGGCAGCAGTCCATATGTACAGAATCCATGACATGTGGGAGGACGCATACAGGGTAAAAACATCACATTAGAATCATTACTACATGACAAATATACTGGGTCAGTGTTCAATTTATTATGGTTCAAAAGCAGCTCTAAAAAATAAATAAAAGCAAAACACAACAAGGCTAGCACTTAACACTTAGCATTGTCTGTTTAAAAAGTAATTAACTTTCCATTTTTAATCTCAACTCAATTACAAAATGTGTCCAAATTAGGACCATTCTTCAGCCACACAAAATTATTCCAACGGCCACAAATGTCCCCTGAACTGCACTTTGGACATAAATAAGATAAAATATTAATATAGATATGTGGAAAGATGAATATGTCCAAAAAAGGACTAAATTGTTCACTTTTAAAGTATTGGAAATACCATGATTATGTTGTCTCAAACTAACTTACAACTTGCATGTTTGTCTCTCGTATCATCAGCTGCAAATTTCCCAATATTTGTACGAGCTTTGCACTGATTTCTTTATAAATATCCCTGTGATCTGCGTCAGGTGGCGAAGAGCCATGGAGGTGCTGGTGCCCAGAAACAGGTGGCCTTCCTGTGGGCCAAGACTCTGGGCGGAGAGGCCGCCGTCAAGCTGCTCAACAAGTTTGGCCTGCTGGACTACGCCATCGAGTCTGCTACTAATAAGTTGTGAGCATCATCATCATTATCTGCTTAGCAACAGAGATTACTGTATGATTTATTAGTTTACTGCTTAGATTCATGTCTACAAAGTGTTATTTACTGATTTTTCCTCGAATTTTTAGTGAATTTGACTTTGCCTTTGACTTGGCTCGCCTGTCTTGCAAAGAAAAGATTCCTGAGATCCACCTGAAGCATGCCATATACCTGGAGGACGAGGTAAATTAGCCACCCGTCTCATTTATCTAAGCCGCCTTCACAGAGGGAAAGATTTTGTTTACAAGCTGGATGCGATTATGAAGCGATGTTCAACGCTTTGTAACGAGGCTCGGCTCATTAAAACCGGGATTTTTCTTTATTAGGCAAAGGAGGAAGTCAGTTCCCATCCGAATGAAGTTCCAACAGTCTGACATGCTTCCCTTATTGTCATTGTTGTAAATTTGATCAGTCACTAATGCAGCAGACATTATTACCTGCGACTATCAGCTCATCCTTAATTCTGCTAATCCTTAATTCTGACATGTTTCATTTTGAAAACAAGGGAAGGTTTCCTGAGGCGGAAGTTGAGTTCATCAAAGCAGGAAAACCAAAAGAAGCCGTGTTCATGTGAGTACTAGAGGAAGAGATTGTTTGTTTGTTTTTTTCTTTAAAACTCATTTTAGCTAAATTTAACTTGTATAAAACTGAGCACAGAAGGTTAGAATCATCATAAAATGCTATTGCAAATTATTTGTGGACATTTTCTAACAACTTCACAAATCATTTTTATTTTTATTGCTCTAGCTTTCCATCCATTTTAGAATAAATTTCAAACTTTTATCTGTTTTTAAAGCTATTAACTGTCTTGCTTCCCGTTATTTATCTGAATTATTGAAATTCTCTTTTATGAAAGTACTGAACATCATTTTACATTAATGCAATTTGGCAGATTGCATATGAAAACTACAGAAGAAGATTACAGCCACTGAAAATAAAAGATTTCTGCCCTTAATCTTCTGAGATCAAAAGTCAAAATTATTTATATAAATGTCAGAATTTGGAACTTTTTCCCTCAGAATTATTTTTCTCAGAATTTTGGTTCTTGCTTTTGAAATATTAAAGTCAGAATAATTCTTCTAAATTCTAAGAAAAAGTCAATTTTTTTTTTTTAGTGGCCCTTATCCGTTCCCGTAGAAATTTGCCTTCATTAGATTGCTAAAATATTATTTAGACATACAATGATTATTTTGAAGGTTCTATTTACGGTTCACATAAAGCTTTAAGGTGGGCCAAATTTGGCCCACGGGCCTTGAGTTTGACACCTGTGAATTAAATGAAAGTCATGATTTCTAATTTAAAATATTCTGCCAGGAGTGAAAATTACACATTTATTTAAGTTACTCTCCAGATTAGTGCATAAATATGGTGGACTAGTTCATTTGTCTCTTATTTTATATTTAAAAGTTTGTCTAATTTAATGTTTTGTCCAAACCTGACCAAGGTACGTCCACAACAAGGACTGGGCCGACGCTCAGCGAGTGGCCGAGAGCTACGACCCGGAGAGCGTCTCTGAGGTTCTGGTCGGCCAGGCCCGGTTCTGCTTCGAGGAGAAGGATTTCCTGAAGGCCGAGGCGTTCCTGCTGCGAGCGCAGAGGCCTGAACTGGCCGTTAAGTTTTATAAGGTGATGTTTTTTAAATGTTTTATTGTTTTATATTCCTCATTGAGATCGGTTGTTTTTATTTCTTACATGTGTGTTTAACAGGATGCAGACATGTGGAGTGATGCGTTTCGGATCTGTAAGGAGTATCTCCCCAGCAAGCTCTCCATCCTGCAGGAGGACTACGAGAGGGAAACCTCCAAGAAGGGGGGCCGGTAAAGTTATATTTTTGCCTTAATTCAGCCCTGACATTCTGAAATGTTTATACTTCTATTTGAGTCTCTACTGCTACTAAAAAAGCCCAAGCACTTAAAAAAATCACCTGGCTGTTTTTGTAGGGATGCACTGATCCACTGTCAGTACCGATATCTGAAGTTTTTGTATCAATCAACACAGAAAAACTGTGCATAATTGATTTAGTGTAAATGTTGAGTTAGCAGATGTGGCCAGCAACAGCTTATTTGGATTTAAAGTGACAAGAAGTCCAACAACAACTAAAAACAGGCAGAACTGCAGACTGAAATCTAATTATTTAAAAAATTATTTTGTGCAAAAAATGTAATTAACATGTTTAATTACAAAAAATGTAATTAACACTTTATACCTAACCTTTTTGAGGAATCATAATTGGTCACCTTTAAACAACCTCAAATCACAACAAACCCAATGATTTTGCAGCCTTTCCTCTGAAGCTCACCAAATGAATCCTTCCACAAATAGTTAGTTAGATGCTTTATTTAAAAATCTCTCGTGTTTTCCCCCTGAAACTAAAACTTCCAACAGCTCGTTAGCAAGCAAACCAGCAGCATGCAGCTCTCATCTTCCCCCCGATGCTTTAATGGCTCGTGGGAGAAAAGATCAAAAGTTGCCAGTAGAGACGAAAGAAAGTGAGGAAAAAAAACGCAAAATTATTCCTGAAGAGTTTACAGCTTCAAGCCCCATTTTTTATTAGGGAGCCCTGCAAAGCTGCTGTGGAGGTATGGTTTAGTAATCAGACATACTGTTCATTTTTTAAAATTTACAGCAGTCATTTTTGGAAATAAAAGGAAAAATTTCCTGACGCATGTATTCCTGAATGTTTGTGCTTAGGGGTGTGGATGGTTTGCTGGAGCAGGCCAAGGAGTGGGAGGAGTCCGGAGAATATTCCCGCGCCGTCGACTGTTACCTGAAGGTGAAGGACGAGTCCAACCTCACCCTGATGGAAAAGTGCTGGATGAAGGTAGAAGTCCCATAAAATTCATTCAATAATCATGAATCATTAAAAATACATTCAATACTCTGTCTGGAGAAGAAGATCCAAACTACCTGAACGTTTGTTAACTCCATACAAAGTTTTTATCTCTCCACTCTATCCATGAACTTTATAACAGCGCCCCCGGAGGCTGGATGAATGAATGCATGGTTAAATGTCTGCTGTTATTTGTTCCTGTTTATTTTTTTCTTTGTGTCGCGTTCTGATCGAAGGGCACTGCTTTATGCTAGTAGATTTGATTTAATTTCACCATTCAGTCTGTTACAGTCTTTTGGAAAGTCAGATTTTTGGCTTCACAATATTCACCAAAATATGGCTTTTCCTTTACAAAAGTTTTCCAAATTGATCAGGTAGTGCGGACATTTTTCATCCCATTATATCCACAAAAAGTTTAAACATTATTTTTGAATGTTATCTTTTTTTTCATCACAAAATCAATCCCTTTTTGAGAGGCACTGTACTTGTAAAACTCAGAAGCGCTTGTGACTGAAAATTGGCACAAACTGATTGAAGAGATCTTCTTTTTTTATGCCACAGAAGCAGATTGTCAAGTCTTCTGTCTCTCTCACTTTTGTTCTTTTCCCTGGGTGGAAACAGAAAATCCATCCAGATCTGTGATGAAATCTTTGCTTTTGGTAAACCGCTGAATAATAAACGGTACAGCATGTTTTATTTGTGGAGAATGTTTCTGAGGTTCTCGACGTTCTGCAGCCTGAAGCACCAGATTATATCTGGATGACATTTAAAGTTTATATTACCATCGATAGTTATTTGTATGGTGTGCAGAAGAGAGAGACTTCACAAGATTAATTAACTAGAGTATACAAACTCAAAAAATGCCATTTGCAGAAAGAACAACATATGCAGAAAACAGTAATTAAGCCAAAACTGTTTAAAAATATATACATTTTGTATTTATTAAAAGAGAAAAAAAACTCCTATGTAAATATGTAAATATGTTTTGGTCAAAACTCCTTAAGTTTTTTGCAGTTTTATTGCATTTTAGGCAATAAAATGTTTACTTTTATTTATTTCTTTATTTTTATTTCCCAACAGGTGTTTACTTTTCAGATTATTTTACATTTATACCACAATTATTAAGAAATGCGATATAAGAATGCATTATATATTTGGACGCATTTGGACATGCATTCCTGCCTTTTGATGATTATTTATAAACCTGTTACATTATTATTTTTTTTTATCAATTGAATTATTAGTTTATTTGTCTCTTTTAATGTATTTTTAATATTGTTTAATACTAAAATTGTTAAATTTGTAGAATGGGGGATTTAAAAAAATCTGATTAATAGAATAATCCATAGATTAATCAATTACTAAAATAATTGTTAGCAGCAGCCCTATAAATAATATCTGTAAATATCGGATATCGACTCAAAGCTTCATATCGGTGCATCCCTGGGTAAAATAATATAAAGGTAAATGTAGCATCTTTGTAATTTATATTCTGCCTTTTTAGCGTGTTGTTGGTTAACACTCAGCTTTTACATCAATCAGATTTGCAGTTGAAATAAATATTAGTCCAATTCAAATGCATGACATCAATGCATGTATTTTAAGTTCAAGTCTAAAGTAGCTGAAGGTGTCTGTCGCTGAGATTCTCTGAAGCTCAGTGGATCTTTGTCTCCTTGGTGTGAAGATAAACATCTGGTTCTGTGTGTTATTGACCTGAGGGCTGCAGAGACGAGATCATTTGAAATTTGGATGTTTGCTGTGAAGGGAAAGGTCGTGGCGATCAATAGTTTTGTTTCCGCTGGGATTTTTATTAACCCAGAAACCGTAGCGTCAACCCGAGGGACGAGTCGGGAGTTACAACCGTTTGCTTATTGAACTCTGGGCCTCCTGGCGAGGCTTTAGCAAAGGTCAAAGGGTCAGAAAAAGCAATAATGGGATTAAAGGTGGA
Organism: Xiphophorus couchianus; assembly: GCF_001444195.1. Classification (NCBI taxonomy): domain Eukaryota; kingdom Metazoa; phylum Chordata; class Actinopteri; order Cyprinodontiformes; family Poeciliidae; genus Xiphophorus; species Xiphophorus couchianus. The sequence goes on along the minus strand of NC_040242.1, from coordinate 2,647,854 downwards.
CATCAGCGTTTACACTAACTATTTATCAAAACTGAACATTCAGAATCACATAAAGGTGGTTACAAAATCAGCCTTTTATCAGCTGGAGAATATTTCCAGGATTAAAGAACTCATGTCACAGCATGTAGAGAAACTCGTCCTTGCGTTTATGTTTCTTCACATTGATTCCTGCAACAGCGATGAAGACATTTTATTAGTTCCAAATAAGCAAATATGTTAAATTTATGTTTTGCTTTCAAAGTGTTGTTCTTCATGTTTTCCTTTTTGTCACTAGGTCTAAAACTCCAGTTCAGGTGAATGTTACATTTACATTTACATTTTGCTTGTTTCCAGGCAGCTGAACTTTCCATCAAGTTCCTGAGTGGGAACCGAGCCACAGAGGTGGTTCAGGTCGTCGGGGCGCGACTCGCACAGCTGAGGAAGTTCAACGCTGTGAGTGAACTTACGCACACACTTATGGCTGAAGTAACCAGGTCAAAAATATTCCACTTTGCTTTTTGTTTCTAGAACATATTGCATATTTTGGGTTTTTGTCTTTCAAAAGAATTAGGATTTTTGTAGAAACATTTATAAAATCTTCGAAACAATTTGAAAAATATAAAAAACATTGTATCTAAGATGAGTTTAAAGTTATTGAAAAAAATGTATGCAGTAAAGATAAAAAAAAACAACATTTTATCACACTTTTGGATTATGAGTGTCGGTTTTTGCTTTTAACTCTCATTGCTCCAAAAATAATTATGGATAAAAAACAATCTTCATTTTTGATCTGGCGAAGACTGGATCAAAAATATTCCACTCTGCATTTTGTTTTTAGAAAAATGTGGGATTTTTTGACAAAGCAGGTATGAAACGTTTAAGAAATGTGTAACACTTTATACCTCTACATACTGTAGGTCTGAAACTGTTAAAGAAAGAAAATGGGAAAAATTTTATGTTGAATTTTTATTTTAGTTTAGCAAGGTGTTTAATTTTGGGATGTAAAGTTAAATAGTGCATAGTCAATTGAAATGTCCCTCAAAGGTTAAAAAACAAAGTTATCTGCCCTTTGAACTCTGATCTCACTCGTATTTCTTTGTGTTTTGTTTTTTAAGGCTGCTGAACTTTACCTCAACTTGGACCTCATCAAAGAGGCGATCGATACCTTCATTGATGGCGAAGAGTGGAATAAAGCCAAGAGAGTCGCCAAAGAGCTGGAGCCGAGGTTAAAAACACACCTGCATCTTTTCTGAACCCAAAAGCAGAAAAGTTTTGTCGCTTTACCTTCTTAACTTCTGGCTGTTTTTCACAGATATGAAAACTACGTGGACCAGAAGTACAAGGAGCATCTTAAAAACCAAGGCAGAGTGGAGTCTGTAAGCATCTCTCTGCTTTTCCTGCTGAGTTAACCTTAAAATTAACCCTTAACACTAAATGATAGAAAAACAATGTGTAGATATTTCCCATATTTCCCAGTAAATTAATGTCAATATTGAAAAGAAATGCAAGAACGAATATTTAAGCTTTTCTTGAAAACTTAAATATACTAATTTCTAAAATTTCAAACCATTTCCCTACAACTCTGCTCATCAAACACTTTTAAAGGTGAACTATTATGCTGGGCGATACAGAACATGTTCATTACAGTTTTTACACACAATCATAGTGCCATAAACTCAACATTTGCACTCGCATGTGAAAATGGCTGCAAACAAATGCACAATTATACGACCGTACAGCTTTGAAAAGCAAAATGGAGCCTCCTGCACAACCAACAAGATGCAGCAAGTGGTTTCTGGATAGTAAGTCAACAACAAAACATTTTTCTTTTCCAGCAGCCATTGTAAAACCAGCTGACCAAATGTGTTGGAATTCTGCTTGGGTTGCTGTGCCCATGGAATGTCACTTAACAATTGGGAGGTTTTTGAAAAGGCAAATTTTCCAGACACCAACAAAACATAAACTTATTCCTATTTTAAGCACTTGGCCTGTTTTTAGGATCAGTAGAGCCCCAAATTGAAGTACAAAAAACATGCAAAAAGTGAATTTTGCATCATAGGTCCACTCAGTTTGAAGTTTGATGCTGTGTGTTTCCCGGATGTGACGAGCTGTTGTTGTGACTCTGTGCTCAGCTGGTCAGTGTGGACGTCATGGCGGCTCTGGATCTGTACGCAGAGAAAGGCCAGTGGGAGAAATGTCTGGAAACGGCTTCCAAACAGGTACAAAGACAGACTTTCTGTTTAATCTGTAAATATTCCTAAGCTTGAACTCTGTGTCTAATAGTTATTTTTTACAAACTGATGTTAGACTTAATAAAAGTACGTCAGGCTGACTTCTGTTGTCTTGATTTTTCTGAGATGTTTGTTGCTTTAATAGACACAATGACCACTGAGCTAACCAGCTTCTTGTGTTCAAGGATTACAATTTAAGTCCAGATCTACTGTTGAGCTCATCCATGGCAGAGAAATGTTTCAATGTTTCTGACATGTTTTCTTTGTCATCAAAAGTTTAAAAAAAACTTTTTTAAATCCACTTTTAAAAATCTGATAATTTCCAAAAGGTGAAAATATTCGACTTTTGAAACTCAGAAGTTTCCATGTTTTTTTTTCTAGATAAATTCTGAGATGAATGTCAGAATTTCTATGTTTTTTTGTTTGCACATTTTTGACTTTTCAAAACTAAGCAATGTCCTTGTATTTCCTCAAAACCCTATGAGATTAATCTCAGCATTTCTGAGTTTTTTGGGGGTATTTTTTGCATAAATTTGCTCCTTTTTGTTCTGTTTTGTTTTGTTTCTATAATGGCCCCAATACACTGTTAGATGTCGGACAGTAAAACTCTTCGATTATGAATAAGTTTGAGTTTTTCTGTGCTCTTCCTCACTGAATTGTTTGTTTTTGCCAGAACTTTAAGATCCTCCATAAGTATGTTGCTCTTTACGCGACTCATCTCATCAAGGAGGAAGAAGCTGTGAAAGCGCTGCAGCTCTACATGCAGCACGGAGCGCCACCAAACCCACAAGTAAAACATACGCAAGAACCTTTCCTGTGTCTTACCAGAGTTATCTTGTTCTACTTGTAATGTTGTTTTAAAAATTTAATTCAGGATATTTAGTCTTCTTTTCTTTCCTATAAGAACTTCAACATCTACAAGCGTCTGTTTCTGGACCTGATCAACCTCTCCGACGCTGCCGGACCCGAGTCCTTCCGCATGTGGGCCGACCTGCGAAACTTCCTGCTGCAGCTGGTGAATCCCAACACAAGGAAGAGGAAGCGTTTACATTTCTGACATGGCAGCAGTGAAACATGCGATGTCTTTGTGGGTTCGGTTTCAGTGTGAGAACCTGACCAAGTCAGCTGAGGCCAACTCTCCGGCTCATGAAGATTTTGAGCAGATGCTGCTGATCGCTCACTACTTGGCCGCGCGATCCGCCGCTAAAGGATTCGAGCAGCTGGTAAACTTTAAATCTGACATAAATACAGAGTGTTTCAGTTGGTAGGTATGGGTTGCCGTTTGTAAAGTTACGCAGTCAAAAATTTATTACAATAGTTTGGGTGATTCAGCCTGTCATAAAAACATGGGGGTTAATTTTCCAAGTCATATTTTCACCAAGTTATTAATACTTAATTTATAAATGTCAGTTTCAAATAAAATATTTAATTTATTATTTAGCTCAGAGCTAAATATCCAGTTTGAAGCTAAATATTTAGTTAGCTTTTGTAATATACAAATTTACTTGCCAATAAGCGAAAGTGGACTACAAAATAAAAGCTGGTTCTTGCAAACTTCTTTGTGAACCCATGACATGGGTCGCATCATGTCATCTCTCTTATCATCATTTCTTTTCCTAAATAAAGCTAGCACAGAGCTACATATTTATCTAGCTTAGAGCTAAATGTTTAGCTAGCTCAGAGCTAAATAGTGAGCTTACTGACTAAGCTTACAAACTAAATATTTAGCTACAAATAAAATATTTAGCATGCAAATTAAATATTTGTTTTGAAGCTAAAAATTTAGCTTGCTAACTAGATATTTAGTTTGGCGCAAAATTTTTAATTTGCTAAACATTTAGCTTTTTCAGAACAATATAGTTAACTTGCTAAGCTTCCAAACTAAATATTTGAAAAATGAGCCTCTGTTTCTGTTATTTCAGGCTAAATAACCCAAATTGTTGTGGTTCGTTTTTGACTGTAACTTTACAAACATCACCCGTAACATGGTGACTGATGTTTTCTGCAGGAATTTAATAAGTTCATATTGAAACAATGCAGTTTTTACACATAAAAGCATTCGTTGTTCAAATGCTGCTTTCACTGACACTCTTTCTTCTGTTTATTTGCATTTTCAGATGAGCATAGCAGCGAAGGTTTCTGTGTCTTTGCTGCGTTACACTGAGCTGATTCGTGCAGATAAAGCTTTCTATGAAGCTGGCTTAGCCTGCAAGGTTTGTCCATCTGGAAATATTACAAACCTTTTTGGATATTAATTAAAATTTGTAGCTTTTTCTTTTTGCTACTCCTGTCTGATTTAGGTTTTCATTTTTATTTATTTAACCCAGTTTATGCTGAAAAGAACAACATTATGAACAATATTAAATCTCCTGTTGGGTTCCACATTTACCAGTAATTAAATTACAACAAGTTTTTTTTTTTTAAATAATCTTGTTTTGTCTTCATCTTTAAAACCTGAATATGTTTATTTGTCAGGCTGTTGGCTGGGAGAACATGGCATTTATCTTTTTCAACCACTTTGTGGACTTGTGTGATGTAAGTATATTTATATAATCTCTCTTTGACAGAATGTTAGCCCTACTATAGATTAAAACTTTTTTTTAAAAGTTGTGAAATTAGGGTAGGAATTTAAAAATTAATATATTTTTCCTTCTCTCTTTTGAACATGTTACGTTGACATTAATTTTTATTTGAGTGTTTTGATTGTTGCTTACTTTGTTTTGTTTATTTTATTAATTTATCTATGTTTGTTGGTTTTTTTCATGTTCAAAATAAATGCTTTAAATGGAAAGAAAAATGTCAAAAAATAACAGAATATCCTGTGAAAAATCATACATTTGGTAATGGTGTGCAAACGGATACTTTTTTACTGTTTTTGTCAAAATGTCAAGGAATGAAATTTTAATTTTACTGGTAAAAACGTAAATGTTGTAATGTAATATATTTGTATCAAGAGAAAATCAATAGTTTTCTGAGATTAATGTTCTGAAAAGCTGTTATTGTGTTACAAATAATGAAAAACAAGACAGCCTTTCGGTATGACGGGTAATTTTCTCCTTTTTTATATTTCTGACTTAAATCATGGAGAAAGTCATGCTCTTCTCATAAATGAAAAAATTTTTTGCCACTTTTTTACTTGAAATTGCTGTGACTATGACTTTGTGGAAGTTCTGTTGTCTTCTACTTGATTTTTTTCTTTAAAAAATATTATTTCCAAACATCATAAATGATTTATTTTTACATTAATCCTGTTTTCTGAGATATTTTTTTTACCAGCTTTCTTCCAGCTCCATTTATCTTCATCACTTTTTTGTTTTTGTTTTCTAAAATTAGTCATTGAAAAGTAAATTTATTTATTCTGTTTTCCTGGCTTCCTGCAGGCGTTGGACGACGGCCGCACTCCAGATCACTCCGACTTCCTGGACACAGACATTCCCTTCGAGGTCCCGCTTCCCACCAAACTCTGCGTGACCGTAAGAAAGTCATCTCCTCCCACTCAGCTCAGATCCACGCTGAAATTACGGCCTGATAGATGGAGACAATATCGATGTCGTGCCGCAAATCAGATCTGATGGAGTTAGTGTCACATTCCTCCCTGGTCTTGTTAATAAATGAGAATAGATGCGGCTCGCGTGGATTTATGAAATCATTAGTGTTGCTGTCAGCCGAACGTTTGGCTGTTGGATTGATCCATTTCATCATTTTTTGGTTTTTAACCACAGACTCAGGAGGCACGAAAGATGAGAGGAGATGATGGACGGACTGATTTTAGCGAAAACTGAAACCTCTGAAGGCAGAATTGATCAAATCTTTGCACATCTTTTGTTGAAACTGGAATTTGTTTTTCTTTAAAAAAAAGGTTAAAGGTAATTTTATTTATATAGCACATTTTCAGCAACAAGGCAATACAAAATGCTTTACAGGAATTAAAAGGAAGGACTTTAAGTTGTATATTTAAGGATATAAGGATGATTAAAGAGGTTATATTCACTAAATTTTAATTTATTTATATTTATACAGCACTACAATATTTTATGTTTTAATTTTTTACTATGTTCTTTGTCCTACCGTAATCCATCCTGTTAAAGCAACGACAGGTTTTGCTTTCTGTGACGGTAAATTCGGGCCATGGTAAATTTTAAAAAGGAAGTAAATTTCTGCCAAAAAACGGAGAAATTTTGAGATTAATCCTGGAAATTTTCTAGGAAAATTCCTCAGAATAATCTCAAAATTTCTGAGTTATTTTTAGCCATTTTTTTGACTTTCAAAACTCCAGAAATTTCCAAGTTTTCTCTGGAAGTTTTTTTTATTCATTTCAAAATTTCTGTTTATTCTCGTAAATCTTCGACTTTTCATTCTCCAATGTAATTTCTTGAAGATTTCTGAGATTAATCTCAAAATGTTTGAGTTTTTTTCTAGCAATCTTTTGACCTTTCAAACTCATAAAATTCCATGTTTTGTTTTTTTTCTAGAATATTTCTGAGACTAAACTCAGAAATTTGATCCGTTTTACAGCCATTCTTGTTTTATTTTTTATATCGATGGCAGGACGCCCAGCTGGAGCAGATCCGTGACTGGGTTCTGATGGTGTCTGTGGAAAACCGGCTGGAACAGGTTCTGCCTCGGGACGAAAGGGACACGTACGAAGCGTCGCTGGTGGCCGCCAACACCGGCCTTCGCTCGCTGCCGTGTGTCCTGACCGGTAACGCACCACGACATGTTTGACATGTTTTAGTCTGTGAACTCGGAAATTTGAAGTTAGGCAAGAAATAGTAAGAAATCGAGCGTTTGTAGCCTCTAAGAGGTAAAAAACAAAAAATACGGAAGAGGATTAGGACCACTGGAAAAAGAAATGAATTGTGACTTTTCTCTCAGAAGATTAAAGGCTGAATTCTGAGATCCCAGTCAGAATTTGGAGATTAAAATCAAAGTTGAGACAAAAAAAGTCTGAATTTTGGGGGCCTATGAATTGTCTCTTTCATAAATTTACAGTTTTCACAAAAAAAGTGTTCCACATTTGTGTTTTTTTTTTATTCACCCAGAAGAGAGAAACTACCCATAATGCCTCATTCAGCTGCAGTAATTTGTTTTCTGTATAGTCTCATCCTTTACACACATTCTTGAGGACAATTTTAGGACATTTAATTATAATTCATATTATTTATGTGTGCAATAAGCATGAAAGTGATTTTAAAAAAATAAACACCAGAAATAATATAACATTGTCACAATTCATTGATCACTTTATATGAAAATAACTGCGGCCTGAAGAAGCATCAGGACTAAATTCAAAGCCTCAAAACATTCTCGTAGTTTTTCTGAGTTCTTACCTTTTTGTTTTTTCTTCAGTTTTTAAGACAGTCATTTGTTATGAAAGCGTTCTTTCCTGTCCTTTTAGTTGATTAGAAATGCTCATTAAAAGTCCTCGCTTGAACAAGTTCTGGTTTATTGAAGACTTATTTCCCATTTTTTTCATATTAAGGATTAACGCCTAATAATAATCCACAAAATATGCTGGAGATATTTCCAGTTTGCTCTTAGGACAGAGTTTACCTCTTATTATCCTGTCCTGTCTGTGTCTGAAGGTTATCCTGTGCTGAGGAATAAAATTGAGTTTCCTGTTGCTGGAAAATCTGCCAACAAAGAAGATTGGAATAAATTTCTAATGGCAACAAAGGTGAGATTAGACTTATTCTGACTAACATTTATTCTTAATCTGAACAGTTAAAAACTAGTGCTTGTACCAGTTTTGATTTTAAATTATTAATGTGAATATCACTGGGTTAATCAAGAGCTTTATTGCAATTTTTTATGATTTACTATCAGCTGGCTATAATATTTTCTTTTACCACTAGATGGCAGTTAACTTAATACGTTACCCCTTTAATCTGGGAGCTTAAAACAGTTTTTAAAATCATATAATTTGCTTTAGAAATTTTCAGATGTGATGGTAAGAATGGGTAAAACTTTTGTGTTTATATATTCTGTTTTTCATTCTTTTTAAGAACTAATGATCAAAATGTCTAAAAATGCTTTTACATACAGCACTGTAAAAAAACAAAAGTTATCAGAACTCAAAATTGTGAGGCGACAAACTTAAAGGAACTTTAAGGTTTTTTTCTGAGTTTGCCAAACGTTGATTTTTACCTATTTGTAACTCAACCAAATGTCTGATTTACAAGAAAGTACCATAAACTTAAAATTCATGTTGTAATTTTTCCCATTCATGCGCACACTTTAATGCAAACTCACAAAATAATGTTTAGGACTACAATTACAATATATAAAATGATAAACATAATAATTATTTAAATAAATTATTTGTATTTAAATAACAAATACTTATTTAAACATTTATTGAAATAATTAAACATATCAATAAAATTATATAATTTTTGGAACCAACTTAATTTATTGTTCCTTCATGTCACTGAAATTTATGTCAGCTGAAAATAGTTTTTCATCCCAAGAAAACAAAAAAGCCCATTTTTTTCACAGTACATTTCAGATTGATTATATGTAATTTTGGATGCCATATTTTGATGTATCCACATATCCAAAGATCTGGGATTATACTGGATTTTATTTTCTTGACAGGGTTTGTTAGAATAAGACATAAATTATTAGTGACTGGTTGTTTGCGTTGATTTATCCCAACAGACGACACACAGTCCAGAGTGTCAGGATGTCCTAAAATTCCTAAATCACTGGTGCGGTGGTCTACCCGCAACAGGATTCTCTTTCCACTAATGGGACTCCGTACATACTTCCATATTCCTTAGCTGCTACTCTTTCTCTTTGTTTTTTTGGTTGTTTCTCTGCCAGCTTTGTCAGATTTTTTAAAAAATTTATTTATTCTGTTTTATTGAAATTAAATGTTGTTTAACTGTACTGTTTACGAGAACATAAACATTTTAAATTAAACTGAAGAAATAACCAAAAAAGTACAAATATGGATGTCAGAAGAATTTCAACATACTTTACATTTCATTCACATTTGTGCTAATAAATAATTAACATGAATATTTTAACAAGATTCATAGTGTGATATTTTGGAAAATATCTTCATTTGCTTTCTTTTTGTACTTATCTTATTTTGGCTAAGCTAATAGATTAGCATAGCCTAGCTTACTTTAGCTAATTTGTTGAAAACAGCTAGTTGGTCTCAGACTGAAATTCTGTTATTTTATTTTAACAAATATGTAAACGTTTTTGTTCTTCAAACACAATACTTTCTACCATAGTTTCTGACTTGTTTTATGATGTAAATAAAAGCTAAGCTAACAGTGCTAGCTTTTGGTACATGTACAAACGGTCTCGGTTGAATTAGTTTTTACTATTTATCTATTTCTAATTGGGACAAAGCAGAATTTTAAATACACAATGATAATCTTTATTTAAATGCCTATGAATAAGTTTCTGCTATGATGAAAAAAAAAACAAGCTAGCACAAAAATATGTTTTCCTCAAAAAGATCTAAACATTTCAATTAAACACCTGACGTATGGCTCAAATTTAGTTTCCTCTTACACAATATCTTACAGTATTTAGTCATTAGTTTTAAAAAATAGTTTATATTGAAGTGAATTCTTTACACTAGGAAATTTGTAAAGAAGAAACAAATATTAAGAAGTTCTGCTAAATATTTTTGTATGTTTCATCTCATTTGTCACAACATCTTTGTATCAGTCTTTTCTGTCCTTTCTTTGACTTTCTCTCAGGATGGCACAGCTGATAAAGCCAAAGGTTGTCATCTAAATTTAAATAAAGTTCTGTTTATGTTGTAAAGCTGCAGCTTGGCTTTATTTATCAGTGCAGATCGGTTTTACGACTATTTGATGTACGCAGACTGAAATGTTCTTTTTTCTGTGAATCTGTGTTTTTGAAGCCGGTTATGCCTTTACTGCATGTTTCCTACGGAATGTATTTTGTTTAAAAATGTCTAAATAAAAAAGAATTTTAAGCCTTTCTGCCTTTATTTTTTGTAATAATCTTAAATCAAGGTACAGGATTTCCTTGACAGTATAAACAAAATATATATAGATATACAGTATAGATGACTGTTATACATAGCTGTAGTGAAGGAAGCAGCTTAAAGTCCCACTTTTTCACACTGTGTTGTTTTTGAGCATAAAGTTTGTTAATAAATGTTTTACCTGTGAAGGTTAACTACGTCAAAGTAGAAGTAAAAGTAATCACCAATAATTTATATATCAATAACTGAAGCAGCTAAAAGATGAACTTTTTCACAAAAATGTTTCTCCAAGCCAATGCTACTTGGGATAGTTGGAAGATAATTCATAATTCTGATATAGTTAGAAGGCACCACTAGTCAAATGTTTTCACATTCATTTGGCTCAGACACAGAGGAAAACTTCAGCTGCTAATGCTGTTCAAATGCAGGGGAAATATTTGGAGAGAGCTGTTATTGATTCAGTTTATTACCACAACCCACATAAACCAGAAATGTTTACTTTTGAGCTGTCAGAGGACAAATTAAAGTAAAAACCATAATAAAACATCCTCATACTGATGCATATTAACGTCTGCGCTAGAAGCTGTGACCGTCCAATAATCTGGACTTTTAAAAGCCTGGTTTCAAGTTGTGTGAGTCTTTACAGTAAAAATGTAAACAATATTTTCTAAAACCAAACTGCACAATGAGTTTGTTTTTATATGAAACAATAAATTCTCTTATGAATCAAGAACAACGGACAGAAAACAAGTTTCAGATTTGTTTATTTTATTTATCATAAGTCACATAAAACATGGTGCTTTTTATTGAGAGATAAAATCCATACAGAGAAAAACAACCAAGAGAAATCAATCTGAAAACTGCAAATTCAAAATATAAACATTTAACTTATTTCAGGTTTTTATAATGTGATGACAGAACGTTTTGATTATTTTGTATACATAGTGAAATAATACAAAACTTTTATATCCTTCTTGTGCGTCATTAATGTGTAAAATTGCTTTGTGCAGCAACGTTTATCAAAGAAAAATAAAGGGTGGTTTTAAATTTTTTTCACAATATATTGAATATATTTCTTGTTTTAAGCACAGAATTTGTCCAAATAATCTGACAGAACCAAGGGTAATACGCTGGAGTCGTAAACTGTCCCATGTAAACGTAATAATCGTCTTTACTTCGTTTCCCAGCAGAGCCTCTCCTGTTCATCCGCGATCAATATTAAAGTCTGCAAGTATTTGAGGAAAATGCATTACAGGGTAATAACTTGGATTTCCTGCTCACCTACTAAACATGTCCTTCACTATCTACTCATAGTTTACATAAATACTGAAGATGGATGGATGAATTTGATTGTTTTTTTGTATTTATTATTATCCTTAAACTGGAGTTTTCTGCAGCTTCTTCACTGTCTTTGTAATTTTTCCATTAGGAAACTTTATTCTCTGCAGCTCTGAAGAAAAGCATCATAAACATAAATGCAAAATAGAGAATGAATTATTAAGGATTCCTGCAGCTCATAATCCAACTGGCTCTGTGTTGAGCGTTTTTTATTTTATTTTTATTTTGACAGGATTTAGTTTACACTGGTTATTTGTCACAGCTTTTTGTCTCGCTCACAGACGATTAAGCAAATCTCTGCTGACCTGCAGGGCTGCAGTTCGTTATTCTTGGATGACGAATTACGGCGTATTTCTCTGGATTTAGGAGGCTGATGTAAGAGGGATGCAACAGAGCAGAAACCCAAACAGAGATGGTTCTGATGGAGAACGGATGTGAAAGCAGAGCGGATGAGGCAACAAGCTCTAACTGTACGAGTATTAATTTAGTCCTTTTCTGCTTCCCTCGTCCTAATTTACCTCACTGGCCGTCAAAGTAACCAAAATAGTTGCCATCTTGACGTTTCCAACATGGTTTTACCTCTAAATGTCTCCACTCCAACAAACCAGGGGATTTAACTCCTCAATTTCCAACTCAAATGGATTCAAATCCAAGCATTACCCAGTTTGGCAAGCCAATTTAAAGCTGCATGAAACGGAGCGACTGCCAACATTTACCCTCTATCAGCCTAATTCAGCTGGTTACAATGTGTTAATCTGTGTTAAGTATGGTTAATCCATGAAACATAAAAGACTAGAGTTGAGTTAATTTAGAGATTCATCTAGGAAATATATTGCACGTTTTGGTACTTCAAGATGCAATTTATGTGCAATAATTGAACGACACCAAATTTCTCCAGCCATTTTATGCCGATATGTTGCCTTTTCATCCCTTCCTATTTCCATTTGCCCTGCACTTAAACTATCAGTTTATTTTTTGTTATAGTTAAGTATTTCTCATGAAGTACAGGAAAAATGTTGAAACACATAAATAATTTAATTCAGTTGTGTATTTTTGACTAAAAATATTGCATTTCCATTTATTTTTCTTTTGTTCTTCTGCCTTTCCAGTCTCTTAATTCTCATCAAATAATCCAGATTATTATCGTCAAACAAACTGTAAGAAAACTCCTGCAGGTGAATTGTATTTATCGGTGTAATAAAGCCAGCACCGTTTTACATTTTACAGCAATTTTCTATATTTGCTGTCTACAATTTTTTTGTTTTTGTCCTGCAAGAATATTTAAATTTACTTCTTAGTATTTAAAGCAACACTAAGTTTTGAATTAATATAAGAAACCTTCGTCAGTATGGTGATGATTTAAAATAAAATTCAGGAGTCCAGACTGACCACTGGAGGGCGCTGTGATCTTAAAACACCACAGAAGAAAAAAATCATCTCCACAGGCTACAATTTTTGTTAGTCAAGCTTTCCCCCCTAAAAATATTTTCTTCAAAATATGAATTAAAAGAAAATGTTTTGTGTCTGTTAATTTATTAAATGTTACTCTGCAACGTCTCCTCATTAGATGTGAAAATTTTTAAAATATACAAATTAGCCCCGCCTCTATTCTTTTTCACTCTTTATTAGTAGACCAACCTTCAAATGAACTAAAAGTTTTGTTTTTTGTCTAAGTTAATGAGCGAAACACACACAAAAAATCAATGTGACGGCTGAGTTCGCCGTCTAGTGGTTTGGAGTGGTACTGCGTCCATTTGTTGAGTTACTAAAAGTGGATGTTTTACTTTGTATATTTCTGCGATTGTTGATTTTCGTTCCCTCTCTTGGCATTCACCGCGTGCCTTAATTGTATGGACATTTAAATCAAGGTCCGCTGTGAACACGAGGAGAGAAAACCCAAAGTCCTCCAACACGTCAGCCATTTTTAACCATTTTCTGCATACATTTAGCATTTGCAGGACATTCAGCTAGCATTAATGTTTTTACTTGATCGCCTTTAACCAAAATCAGCCTCAACACGTCAAAGATTTTTGATTTGTACATGCAGCTTTTATAAGTCGTGATTCTAAAGAATTTGAACTGTTCAGACCAACTACTAAATGTTATCTTAACGTATAATTTTCATTCATTTCTAATGATTTATGATAAAATGGTTATGATTTTGTGTGAGTCAAGCTCTACTTGTCACACAGGTCCAGATTCTCTGAATGCATTCAATGCCTTGAGGTGCATTATTACCCTGAAAAGGTTTCATCTAATGAGCTCTGACTTCTACAGTTAACATAAAACCTGAAATGTTCCAGTTTGAAATGTGTGTTTTTGATCTGACCTCCAAACAGCTTCACTGATCGTCCAATCAAATGTTGATTTTATTCTTAGTCAAAGAAAACGCTGCAATGTGCCTCACATTTTTAACATTTAGAAAGATTACAATGATTATTTTTTTCTCTAAAAAATAGCATTTACATTGAATGCAATAAAACAAAACAGAAAAAAAGCAGCTCCAGAGTTGCCAGTATGGATCTAATGCTCTCTGAAATTGATTGTCTGTCTGCTGCAGGTGTAAAATCTCTACAAATTGATTTTGATCCCACAGTGGAAACTAATAATGGCTTACTGGCAGAGCGGAAAGATGCATTACGTTTTTTAAAATGCAATGCATGCCCGGTATGTGTATCTAATGTTGCCAGATCCGGTTTAAAAACGCCGGTATGGTCCTTTAAGCAGCAGCAGCACTGCGGACATTCAGAGCATCCCCTCCATTATCCAGCAGCCATAATGTGCGTTCTTATACAGCACTGCTGCAGGGGTGGAAGCTGCGGCTGCAGCTCTACCCATCATCCCGCATCAGTTCCCACATCATGTCAGCTCCAAATAAAAAAGAAAAGGAAGAAAACGATGCAGAAAAGAGATGAGAGGTGCGTCAGTGCAGCTCAGCGGCTCTCAGGTAGAAATGAAAAGAAACGCAGCCATCTGCAGCCTCATTAAACGCAGAAATGCAAATGACCCAGATAGCTCATGTAGGCTAAAAACGCAGAGGGGAGGCGAAGGGGGAGGGATGGGCTCCTTTGTGGGGGTCGGCTGGGAGGTTTGAAGCCACTATTAACCATTTTTAATATGCAGCAATCAAAAAGAAAGGAAATATTTGCAAAACAGCTTTAAAAATGACTATCCTCTCTCGTCGGAGCATCACATTACATCATGACCTCTTACGGAGATAAATGTCACTTTTATCATATTCAATGTTTTTTTATGACAAGGAGAGGAAGCAGTTCCGCAGAGCGCGACAGCACACTGCGGCGTTTGCAAATAAACGCACTTAAAGCGTGAATTTCAGTTTCAAATAAACGCAACACCGAACAATACCTTCCAAAAGCAAGGAGCGTTTTCACTATGAAAAAAAAACAAACAAAAAGCGACCGGCTTCTGCGGGATTTAATCCTCTCCATGGAGGGATGCGGAGGGATGGTGATGATGATGATGATGATGGTGATGGTGATGCGGGGGATGCAGAGATCACACCGTCCTCCCCTCTGCAGATGAAGAGTTTTACCCTCCAGAGGAGATCGCTAAGCAGACATAGTCCAGTGTCAAGAAGAAGAGGAAGAAGTAGAAGAAGAAGATGTGCAGAAGCTGAAAGTGTCGCTTCCTTCCTTGGCGCGCTGGGTGCAGTCCGCGGAGCTCTGTGGCAGGATGGAGGGAAAGAAGTCGGGCGCAGCTAGATGGAGAGGAAAGAGGAGAGGGGAGGGGTGGTCCTCTGAGAGAGAGGGAGTCAGATGAAGGCAGGTTTTCACATCCTCATCCTCCTCAGGAAGGGGGAGGAAAGGCCGAGTGAAAGCATCTGGCTCACCCCACCTGACTGCCATAATTTAGGTTCATCCAGATGGTTTCCGGAAATATGAAACACGCAAAGTTTTTGTTTGTTTGTTTGTTTTGTTTTTTTGCCGCTGTGAACATGATTCAGTCTCACATTTAGAAAATCACCGTCATTCATCGTTATGAGCTGTGAGGTCTGGAAGTCAAGAATCTTTTTTCCTGAAAAAATCCTCAGTTTTTCTACCTGTTTTTGAAAGGACATTTGACCAGGCTGCTTGAAGATCTGCTCATGACTCTGGATAAGTGGCACTAAGGGCGCTGCTAGAGGGGGCGCCAAACAACAGTGGACAAATTATTCCTAGTGGAGATTTATATCTCATTAAAACCAAAATGACGTCTCCTTTATTAAAGAAACATAGTAACAGTAAAACTTCATGAAAGGTTCGAAGATCTGGATTTCAAAGATCTGTCTTTTTCCTGAAACAATCCTCCGTTTTCACATTTTTCAGCTTTCTACTTGTTTTTAAAAGGATATTTGACGAGGCTGCTTGAAGATCTGCTCATGACTCTGGATAATGGTGGCACAAAAAGTGGGAATCCACAGTATGGGAAGCATAGGGGCGCTGCGTGGAGGGGGGGCAAATATGGTGGAAATAATATTCACCCCGGAAACACCGGGATAGAGAGACATAGATCTCATTAAAACCAAAACGTGTTTTCCTTTAAAGAAGAAAGATTGTAACAGTAAAACATATGAAAGTGATGTCAGGTTGTAAGATTTGGATGTCAAAGATAATTATTTTTTCCATCAATTTTAAGGTTTTGCAGCAAGGTAGTCGGGCTTTCCTCTTTTCTTTCAGAGTTTCAAAAGTTAAAAATTTTGGGAGTTTGAAACTCAGAAATTTCCAAGTTTTATTCTAGAAAGATTTTGACATTTCAAGCTCAGACTTTTGCTTGATTTTCTTCTACAAAACTTCTGAGACTCATCTAAAAGATTAAACTAGTCATTTTTTGACATTTTAAGCTCAGAAATGTCCTTGTTTTTTCTTTTAAAAAAGTGTTTGGTGGAAATGTACTCCTTTTTTTAATCTACAATGCGCTGGAGGAGAATTATGCATTTATGCATTTATGCACATGTAAGGCAGCAAATAATCTGTAACTCAGTCCCACCTTTCCAAGCTCAGTTATTTGTGGTAATATCACCATTTTGGATCATTTTCTCCCTCTTCATGCCAAAGTAGAACGATGTGGGATCCAGATAGTTAAGATTTGGATCAGAAAGAAGTTCATCACAAGTATTACATCAAAAAATAAAGAAAAACAAACATCTTAAATCTATTATTTAGAGAGCAAGTTAATGCATTAAACATGTCTGATTTCTAAGCTGTTAATGTATTTTTTATTCCTTTGAAGTGGTTTTATTTTGTAATTTTAACTATTTATGAAATGAAGATTTATAAGGCTGATGTCGTTTAATATCCTGATTAAAACCAAATATTTTTGAGTGTTTTGCTTTCATATGAGGACTTGAGAAACATCCTTTGTGTGAATGAAGGTTTTAAGATCAAAACCACCAAACCAGATCAAACATTTAGCTTTGATGTTGATGTTTTATTATCTAAAAGCTCTTGGTTGTGGCCTTTAAAGCAAACTCAATTATTATGAGTTTGTGATGCAGAAAAAAACCACAACTCTCCTGTGTGGTGATATTGGCGGGTTTGCTCCTGCTGAATTATTGATGATTCTCACCTTTCATACAGACATCATCAAGCACCAATAGGAACATTTTGTCAGCACAAGCAGCGTTCCTCCTGCGTTCTTCCATATGGCACATCATCTGTCTCTTTCCATCTTTCTCCTAGTAAACTGGAAACCAGTTGACTCACTGGTTCTGCTTGGTGCTGATTGAATCAGCTTTATCTCCTTCCTGGGTATCAATTCTCTGAAACACAACCAATAACTTAGAAAATGCTTTCTGATGAAGCTCAGAAGTACGTTTTGAATATAACCTTTAACCAGGTATGTATGGAGATAAATAGGGCCATAAAGTTTGTTAAAACAAATTGAAACTTTGAAACTGAAAAAAAATAATTTCAAACTAAAACAAAATTGAAACTGAAAAAAAAACTGAAAAAAGTTTTGCGACTGAAAAAATACATTGAATCTGAAAAGTAATTTTGAATATTTTTTTTAAGATTACATTTTTTTTTTATTCTAGATCCCCGTTAGTTAATATTAGTCATCTAATTGTCTATTTGACTACATTTCTGTAACATTAATTTAACAAAAAAATATTAATTCACGTAAGAAATGACCGTTTTGGACCTCCTACCTACAGCATAAATATAAAACTATTTATTTACAGAAAGAGGAATTAGTTAGAAATAACAACTCCTGTCTCTGAGACGAAGTATTTTCTGTCATAGTTATAGTTTTAAGAACTTATTCTGTTTTTATAAATTTATATAAGTTATGGTGTTTGTGGTGACAGTTGTGTAACCCCTGTTACATCAGTTCCGTGGTGACGTTAGGTAAGCTAGCTGTTATGCAGCTCTGTGGGTAACTAGCTGCTCTGGTTTCAATGGTCTCCTCCTCCAGGCTGCGTTTGGTTTGGCGTCACTTTATCAACAGCAGAATGGGAGACATGGCCACCAAAGCACAGATGCCAAACCCAGAGACAGCGCTACCTGGCCGGGCTGAGGGCATCAAAGTCTCCGGTAAGACTGAGTTAGCTTTAACCAAACTTCATTTGTTTTCCAGCCTCTTGAACCGAAATTAACAGGTTATGATATTTAATTCACGTAGTTCTTGGCAGTAAATAATGTCTGTAGAATCGTAAACTGTCACAAATTACGGTAAAAAGTCCTAAAAGATGTTTTTGTCAGCGTAAACTATAGCACCTGCTATAGTTTACGCATGCGTCCCTCGATTCAGCAGCGCCGGTTTTTGTTGTAATACGTCATTAGATCCGCCATATTGGGGAGGGAAACGTCTAGCAAGAAACTACTCAACTGAACCAGAAAACTGCCTTTTATGACATCTTTAGCAATTGTTTCCGGACAATATTTTAAAACTTTTAGAAATGTAGTTGTAAAGCACACATTGCAGTAAAGTTTTGTCTGTGTTGTCTGATATGTTAACTGAAACTAAAAATCTGTATTTCCTCTTCTTTTTTATGCACTTCTTGTTACTGTGCACTATTTTATTTTTATATTTGTATCATGTTCGAATAAATTTCATTTCATTTCATTTCATTTCTACATGTCTTTAGATTAGTTTCACCCATGCACCATGAAATAAATGTCAAAAATATCAAATCAAAATCACTAATGTGGAAAATAGTTACTTAAAAAAAATCCTAGTTAACAATACCTATCTGTGTTCTAACAGGACACTGTTAAATATTGGCAAGGTGAGCGGCATTTAGTTCAGCTTCCTCAGGATGAGAAATAAAGCCACAGCATCACTGATTTCATCTTTTGTTTTATGTCAAAGCCAACTTGAGTGTTGGCAACCAAAAAAATACATTTTTGATCTCCAGTAATCTGTGTGTAACATCATACATATACCCCAGAGAAATAAAAGTTTGTAGATAAATCCTTACCAGTTTCTGGACAATTTGATAAGTTGAAAATAGGCATATATAAATTTAAAAAAGGCTTGTCTGTTGTGAAAATGGTCTTCACCACATTTTTTTTATATACAAAAATGCAAACGGTGAATAAATTCACCCATTTTTAAGGTTAGAGAATCTTTTCAGAGCGAGATTATGCTGCTGCAATAAAAGATATGCTAAGACTTTAACCATATCTTTATTGGTGGTGCCAATAAACATGCCTGGCACTGTGTGTGTGTGTGTTTGTGAGATAGGGAGCTTTCTGTGTGCATAAACAGGCCGACAGCAGCACTAAGTTGGCAGTGAGGGCAGTTGGCACCAAGATGGCCCCTCTTCAGTACAAGTGAGGGCGCTGAGCCTTGGCACATGATGAATAGGTCTGCTCTGGCACTGAATGAAGGGCCCAGGACACACAGAAGCACACACTCCCTGCCCTTTATGCTGGCCTTTACTTACAAGCAGTAAATATAAAGGCTGTCTGGTGAATGGAGTGTTGACTCAGCTGTATCCGAGACTTAAGATCTGATTAGCGTTGTGCTAAAATGTTAGAGCTTTTTCAGATTTAATCAACAGCTAAACACCGAGTGAAGTTGTTGGACTACTTTGGCCGGTTTGGAAGGGGTTGGACTGGAGAAGGAGGATGTGGGAGCGAAGGGGTTAGGAGGGCGGGGGTCCGCAGTGAAACGACGATCGGGACGGACGGGAAGGTTCAGGCGGCATGGCAGACTTGCTGGAGCTTCGCCAACGCTTTTGGGGAACAGAAGAAAGCACGAGGGAGTGGAGGGAAAGGAAAAGCCTATGCCTGCAGTAGAGAGACTTGGCAGGGCTTCCTTTCTTTTGTCTGTCTGGTTTAGGGCTGCAGCGCCAGAGGAAATCAGGAAACGTCCAGGCATGGTGGTTGTGGTGAAGCACGGGGACAATTTCAGCATCTGTGACGAAAGACAAACAAAAAAAAATCCATATTTTAACTGCATCGACTGGAAACTGAACTTCTGGAATTTGGGAGTCAAAGACAAAAGAAGATATATATATATTTTTTCTTCTTCTTCACAAGTCAGATTCGGGGCCGTTGGACGTCATTGGGTTTTGGAGGACAACAGAAAAATAACAGATTTTATACTGGTTGGTATTTTCCTGGACAGTGTTGAACCACAGAAAGGCCAATCGGAGCCAGAAGGAGGCCAACCTCACACCAATCAAGAGGTTTGTGTCAGTGACCAAACTATTGGGAAAACTGCTGGTGTCCAAGTTTAAAATGGAAAACGCATTGAAATGCAGCAGAGCAAGAAGAGAGAAAGCAGGCCAAAAGTGGAGATTTCTAGGTTTTACGACATCAGTTCCTGTCTCGTCTTTAAAGTAAGTTTGCTGCTTCTGTTGCTCTCCTGTTCTGGATAGAGATGTACGTATACTGGGATCAGTGATGTGGTTTTTCTGCATCAAAACCTGGTAAGATACTTTTCAATGACTTCACAGTTTAGTTTCCATATTAAAGGTTCCACTGGTAATAAGGGAATTAAATAATGTATAAAGTAAACCTGTCAATAGTCCAGTCACGATAACAAATTTTGCAGGACGATAAATCGGCCCAGAAGTTATTGGGATAAACGATAATATTGATGCTTCGACCCTATTTTAAGGAATATAATGATAATGTGAGAACATATTCTGAAAGATCAATAAACTTTAAATTCTAATGAACATTTAACACTGAAACTGGAAGTCCTTTTAATTAAATAAACAAAACAATAGAAATGATACATTTCCCTTAAAAAAAGGGGCTACTTTGAAACCAAACCACTACAGTAAAGACTTTTATTATGCAGTTTTTGATAGAGAGAAAATAAAAAAACATAAATTGTTCAAATAGAAATTGTTTGTTTTAATTTATAACACAATTAAATAACAATCACCTATCACAAGAAGCAATAACTCAGTTAATTGTGTTATAAATTGAAATAAGCTTAATAATTGCCATTAATATCGTTGAAAAGCTGATATTTTGAAGAACATTTAACACCTAACTAAACAAAACTAGTTTGCACTTTTCTTTTTTCTACAAAAGTCAAAACCGCCGCTTTATCCTATTTTTCTGTCTGAACTGAATGATCAGTAATTCAGTTGTGAGAATCTCTGCAATTTTGGTTAAAATCAGTTTCAGTTATTATTCTTTAGGTTGTTTTGTTTGTTTATTTTGGATATTTTAAATGTTTTTTGATGTTTGAAGAAGTTGCAGTTGCATGATTATGTTATTATTATAGAAAATCTTGGTGCCATTAAAAATGTTCTTAAAATAACAATGTAATCGTTGATCACAATCATTTCTGGGACAACAATTTATCGCCCAGAAAAATTCTTTGGAATTAACGTTACATTTAATTGCATGTGATATGTTGTGCAAAGTCTCCCCTCTTTTATATACAGATGGACAAAAGACTCATGAAGAAGTGTGTTTCTCCTCCATCACAGCTTAATGCAGATGTTCAAACATCTGGCTGCTGGTGCAGCAGACTCCCCTCATTAGCTGGTGTGCTTGTGGGCAGCAGGAGGCTTGTTTTAGTGTCATTTTTGCTCTACTTTGAGGATCTTTTTTTGTAAATATTGGCAATGATATTGAGAGATTTCAGTGCAGTTTTGTTGTGATAAAAAAATAAAAAGCAGCTTCCTGGCAGCTCACAGTGTGACAGCTGAAAGCTCGGTGAAGCCAGATGTTTTCCTGTTTCCACATGAAGGACCCACAGCAGCTACATCTGCACACAGTCAAAGCTGTCAAACATGCTGCATCGTAGTTGTTGATGCCATTTCTTAATTTGTTTTCACCGTTTATATCATTAAACATTTACTTGTTAGTGAAAATCTGCTGATTTGCTTGAATGTCGGGACTCAAGTCATATTTTTTCTGCCAACCTGGATCAGTTTCAACAGTAGTGTTTCTTGTACATGCTAAGTATCTTCAGTCCTATCAGGCTGCTGCTTCCGTCTGCATTTATCAGTGCCGTTTCCACAACAACACAGATGGATTCTTGTGGACAAATGAGTCTCTCTTTGTGCAAGATTTCATCAGCGCGGCTCGTTGTTGTCGACGCTGCCCTGATAACCTTGACAGGAAAAATGACAAGTGTTTAGGGGTGAATGTGAGAGGCATAATGGATGAGGACGGCCTGCAGATTGGGACAGATGGAGGGAAGTGAAAAGATGAAGAGAAACAAAAAGACTCAGGCTGCAAGGTCGGTCGTTACTGAAGTGTTTGCTTAGATAATCTTCTCATACAAAGTCTTTGGTAAATATCTAAACTTTCCATATGATGATGTGAAACATTTCAGTTGAAGACGCACTCAAATTGCCAATTAATGCTTATGTGAAGTATTTATGAGCGGTCATTATCTAACCTGAAAAAGACAGCTGTCAGAAAAATCAGGGAGAAATTTGATCAGGACGGGTTGGGCTAAGAGTTACTTCGACTCCCAAATCACCTCCAGTTTTAACAGTTAAGAAATGCAGAAATAACCTTTTCTTAAAGGAATATGTAGTGATGTGAATTACAGCAGCTGTCTGTGATTTGTAGATGCTCAAAATTTATGTTTTAGATTTATTTCCAGCATTAGGATTCTGCCGTTCTGCTCTAAACAATCACATTTCATGTGTGAGTTACAGCCTGTGTAGTGAAATATTCCACATGGATCGCATCTCTGTCTCGCTGCAGCCGTCAACATTTTCCACAGCATCCACTTACAGAAAGTGTGAATGCAAAAAGCCATTACTATAACACATAGAGGTCTGAAAGGGTCCAATCAGTCTGCCAGTGCAAAGTGCATTAAGTCCGATTCTCTGCACCCCACACTGTCTCACGACTAATGGCTGTGAGCAATCGATTGAGTCAAACCCATAGGGAAGCTCTCTCTCTTGTTTTCTCTCTCTCTCTCTCTCTCTCACACACACACGGCAGAAATGCCCTGTGGAGGCTTATTAACCCCCACCTCCACTCTAACTACACTCACGGCCGTCAGTCAGCTGTTTTCAGGGTTTAAGAAAGATCTAGTAAAGGACAGTAAACTAGGAAAATACAAAAATTTGGTGCCAGTAATAATTCATTGTGCAGCAAATGTATAAGAAAGACAGTTCATGTAGTTAGTAAATATGTAAATGTGACCAGATTTTAACATTGACAAAGAAACCAGTGCTACCATTTAATCCACTGTGCAATATTTAATATATTTACTAGAGGTGCAGGGAAAAATAGATTTTTATTGAGAATTGCAAATCCTAATCCTGGGATTTTTGAATCGATTCAAATTTTTTCAAAAATTCAATTTTTAATAATTCTGTGATGTTTTTTATGTAAGAAAAATCCAGGGTTTTAAGCTAACCTAATTCGGGTAATTTAAGAATTATATGTACAAACCTAGTCCTCATTAAATATAGACTGAATTTGGTAAAGTATGAATTGTTTTGAAGAAATTTCTATTTGTTTGCACTACTTTGTCTTCTCATCAGTCACATAGTTTAAACTGTTTGAATAGAAAAAATGGTTTCTGAATTGAATTGTGACCCTAAAAATCGGAAATGAATCAACAGACAAAAGATTCACATCTCTGATATTTACTTTAAGTGGAAAAAAGTGAATTCTTTTGTATTACACTCCTTTTTTCTTTCATTTGTTTGCAAAATTAAACTTTCCACTTAAACTGAATAGAACTGAAGAAAAACTTCAGCAATTTCACAAAAAAGTTTAAACGCTCACTTGAGGTGTTTATGTTTTTCCCAAAAAGAGTCAATGTCCTGAAGGGAAGATGGAAACACATTATAGGAAACGTTCTGAAGTAGAAAACGTCTGTGCCTCCGTTTCTCTGAGATGTTTGGTTCACGTAGGGCTGGACAATATGGCTGAAAAAATTGTATCACGTATTTCATTTAAGTCGGTATCAATAATTATTGATTGTTTTTTGTTTTAAGTACCTGAAATACTACCAATCTGTTGAGTTGACCTTTCCTGCTTTTTCTACAGTTTTCACTCCACACCGTTGTTTTTGTTGTTTTTTTTAAGCAGAAGAGGTACAGTGGTGAAACCTTAAACTGCTGGTTACTCAGCCGGTGGTTGCTAGGTAACCAAAGAATGAGTGAGTTGCTAGGTAACCAGAGAGTGAGAGAGTTAGTTGATTCCAGGTTGAGCGTCTAAAGCTTTTCCTCTGCCTACATCTCCCAGAATGCCGTGCGGTTCTGGATCGAAGTTAAGTGGAATTATTAAATATTCTATCAGATGTATTTTCTATTGATATTGATTATGTGATTATATATTGTGATCATGTTTATATATATATGATATATAATTATGTAATTATATAATGTGTCCAGCTTTATGTTCATGCTAGCTTGTAACTGCATCTTCTTTATTACAGCCACAACTGATGAAAATTCATTTCATTTTATTTTTTATTCATTTACTCAATACTAAATATGAATAATTTATGTAACAACTAACCAAAATCATTGATGAAAAGAAGCAGAAAGAAGTACAATATTATGAATATCTACCTTTTCTTTTCTATTCTGAGACAAGGATTGACAAAGTGTCAAAAGGGAAACTTTTTTGTGAAATTGAGGAAGTCATTTTGAATTTTGCCGTTTCTGTTAACCTTTTTTAAAGTGATACTTAAAAATGTGCAAAAGCAGAATGTTGATGGAAACATGGTTTAGTTCAAACATCACAGCTCACTGTGCTGTAAAAAAATAAGCATCTGCACTATTATGAAACAAAATTTCTTTATTTATTAAAATAATTGCTTCAAAATGTGCAAAGAAATATTGCATGTAGACTCAGAATTGTGTATGGAAACCAGCTTTTTATGAAGTTGCAGTGTTATGAAATACAACGGATGACTTAATGTCCGTTAATATCAGAAAAGTAAAAATAACAACTCTTTTCCATTAGCTTAGCTTCCGATGTTTTTTTAATTACTATCTGGCCGTGCGATTTGCATAAATCACCAAGCTGAAAATATATTAAAATATTTGCAGCAGTTGAATTCCTGTGTTAAATATTCCCATGGTGCGGCTGCGATTTAACAATTTACATAAACCGGCTTGACGCAACTTCCTTGAGTGTTTCCCGTACGCTGCAAGGCAAACACACAGAGCAATGAGGATAACAGTGATGGTTGTCATGACGGACGGTAATAAAAACAAAGACAGCAATCAGAGCAGCTGATTGAGAAGCTCAGATTGAGAGAAAAATAACGGACAGGGGGGTAAATGGAGGATGATGGGAACGTGAGGAGGAGAGAGATGGAGAAACCAGGCAATCAGAGAGAGACGTAGGCAGAAGGGGTAGTGGGGGAGGTTACTTTGTAGATTTAATTGCAGCACGGTGTAGGCAATCTTGCGTATGTGTGTGTGCGTGTGTGTAGACTCCCCCATTCTCCTCCCAGCCAGACATTAACTGCAGTGCTTCATTTATCACTGTCAACTCTGGAGCTCCGGTGGGAAGGTGAGGAGAGGCTCCTGAACACTCAGCACAGTTTTCAACTCTTCTCCGGTCGCCGTGCCAACCGGGATGTTTTGGTAACAAAGATGGAGATGTACAAGCCTGTGACCTATCAGTATTTTATTACAGTGAGTCAGTTTTTATGCTGCTGAGTACCAACTAATCTGTTCAACAAAGTATTCCCTTTAATTAATACCTTAAAGGGACGGGTTTGTGTAAAAAATCAACTTTTACAAAAACCAGGTGGAGCTAAGCATCAGCTGAGCTCATTATAGGAGCTACATCTCTGTGAAACTGTGGTAAAAATGTTAAAGGGTTAACAGAGGAGCCATGTTTGATGACTTCCTGAAGGCGGAGTTTCAGAAAGAGCAGGAGTTTTTAAAGAGACAGAGACCCAATTTAA
The DNA here is from genome assembly GCF_001444195.1 of Xiphophorus couchianus. Classification (NCBI taxonomy): domain Eukaryota; kingdom Metazoa; phylum Chordata; class Actinopteri; order Cyprinodontiformes; family Poeciliidae; genus Xiphophorus; species Xiphophorus couchianus. The sequence continues at coordinate 2,622,018 of NC_040242.1, read as the reverse complement.
AGGTGTTAAATTATAGTCAAATATCTTTTAAATCATATTTGATATATATAGTATTTTTACAACATCTGAAATGAATATAGTTACTTGATTATGACACAAAATGGCACCATGCGCCTTGAAAACACACAATGTTCCCCCTTAAAGAAATTACTTTTGTTTTAAATGTTAATTTAGAAACGTCTCTCTCCATTCATTTCCTGTGGAACTTGTGCAATGAGATGTCAAATTTCAAACTCCAACATGTAGACGCTTGCAACACAACACAAGAAAGTTGAAAAATGTTAAACTTTTTCCACAGAAAACCTTCAGCTTTCGCTGTAATATGTTATCTAATATTAATACATTAAAGTTTTCAGATTTATCTTTTTTTGTCAGCTGTTGGTAAATTATAACACTTTCTTCCACTCGCAAAATGGCGACAGCAAAAGTTGAAATGAAATGCCAGAGTCAGTCGATTGTTCAACATGTTTTAAAAACAATATCTTCTGTTGAGTATTCAATAAATGTATACAGTCACAATGCAATACTTTGACCTTTTTGAATTCTGCACCTAAAAAGTATGAAAAAACTAAAACTACTACTGCAACCAATAAAAACTGAACTGAAACTAAACAACAGTTAACTAATAATAACTAATAAAAAATAGCCAACGCTGTAAAAACGAATTAAAACTAACTGAATTAGTCAAAAAGTTACAAGAAAATAAATCTAAACAAGTTGCAAGTGAATAAAAGACACAAAGAAGATGAACGCTGGGGATAATTTAGGACTAAAGAGTTACAATGCAAGATTTATAAAATGGCAGATAAGAAGAGGAACAGAAGAGTTACAAGGTTTTATATAATATATAAAACGCCACCTCGATTGGTCTTTCCATAATTTTCTCTTTAAAAATAGTGAAGTGTTTAGGATGGAAATGAATGTGAATAAGACTCTTCCATCGCGAAGCAACTTCCAGGCTGACCCGTTGATTGTTTCCTTATCTTGCATATTTTAGGAGTGTCTTTTGTTATCTTTATCGTCTCAACAGAAAATTAAAAAGTGATGAAGCCTTGCAGAGATAAAGCAGAGTGTACTGTGCTCTGATTGGCTGATCCTGGAGCTGCTCTGTCTGCCTTTACACACACAGCTGAAATAGAGCAGCACTAATAGAGTGTGTGTGGGCGTGTGTGTGCGGGTGTGTATGTGTGTGGTACAGATGTCACCATGGATGAAGGCCTGCTCTGTGATCAGGCTTATTATTGTGACAGGATTCAGGGTGCTGGGAAAGAAAGAGACTGGGAGGCATCCTAGTTAGTCCCACACATACATACACTTCGTACCTAAAATGAAGTGGCTTACTGTTTGATGTGAAGTGTCCTGAAATGCTTTCTAACCTCTTTCACTGCTCTTCACAACCAAATAAAAGCAAATTAGTTGCCAGTACAAACTGGGCTCTTACGGCTGAAATCAGTTTAGGAAACATGACATGGAGCACAAATCTGACGCAGTCTGCTTCGTCCTGTTGGAGTGACAACTAATAGAATAGAATAGAATAGAATTCAACTTTATTGTCATTGCACTGTCACAAGTACAAGCAACGAGATGTAGTTTGCATCTATCCAGAAGTGCTCTACGAGATATTAATATTTATTTACGGATGTACAAGACTATGTATGTATGGACTATAAGGGGTTATAGCAAGAGATATAGATATTGTGTATAAATATAAATATGGGAGCTATATGCACAGATTATACAGATTATACAAGAATGTTAGGAAATGGATTATAGATAAATAATGGCAGATAAAATTTACAGGTTGTACATGTGTGTGAAGAAAACAGTCCGTGACTAATGCATCAGCTGGGAAATATAAAATATGTTACTGCTTTTTACAACCTTTTAAATGTCTCCTGTTATTGTCTAAAGGAGTTTAGTAAACATGAGCTGTGCAGTATTTATAGATGAGACCAAACAAAAAAAATACATGAATTACTTTTGATTAAGAACAAGCATTGTTTTTATTTTCTGGATATCTTAGCATTACTACAGGAAAACACTTACAATGCAGCTTGAAGGTTTGTCAAAATAACTGATACTTCAACATAATGAGTACAAAAAAATACATTCAAAGATACTCATTTTGGTCGAAATCCATAAAAAAGAAAAAAAAACATACCACATCCTCTTTAGTACGGCAGAGTACTAGAGCCATACAAAAAAAGTTAAAAATATAAAATTGTGGGAATAAAGTCATTTAATTATGAGAATAAACTCGTACCCGAATAAAGTCAAAATAATACGAGAGTAATGTAAAACCTAAAACAGTTTTGAAAATGGTATCAAGTTGGAAATGTTAACATTACGACAACAATACACTGCAAAAACACAAAATCTTACCAAGTAATTTTGGTCTAGTTTCTAGTGCAAATGTCTCAGTACACTTGAAATAAGACAAAACTTTTCAGCAAGATGTAGGAGGTTGTTTTAAGTCAATAACTCCTAAGTATTAACTAAAAAATTACTATTTCCACTGGTAGATTATTTAACTTATAACAAGACATTTTTCCCATCTCATAAGTGAAATGTTCGCACTAGAAATTAGACCAACAATTACTTGGTACGATTTTGTGTTTTTGCAGTGCAGCAGCTAATGCTAAAAAACACAACAGAAATCAACTTTTCTTTCTAATATTATAAAGAATTTAGTTTTTATGATGCATTTATGCAAGACAAGAAGAACACAGAGCCAGAGCCTGTATTGAAAACTAGATTTCTGTTTCTGCAGCCTGGTGTTGCTGGTCATCTTTTAGTTTTATTTAATCATAAATCTACAGTCTGACCTCATTCTCTGAGGAATTTCTTGGTCTGGCTTTCTGCTCTGTTCGTCTGTTCTTCCCATATCAATGTGGCTTCATCCAAAAGATGAATATAAAAAAGTCTCATGATGTTATTGGAGCGGACTATTTTAGTACTACATGTGTGCTAAAATTAGCCTGATGTTGCCTGCAGCGACCTTAATTGGCTGCAGCAGTTGATTATGGCTCAGATTGACCCGACTAGCATGAAGCTGAAATCACAACTTCACAGCTTAAAACATGGAGGAAAACTGCCAACATTTCTGGTTTTAACAGAAACCAACTTGGTCACTTATGTTTCAAACCATACCTATTTTTATATATATGTATATATTTCAAGCTACAACTTTAAGTACAACAGAGTGTTAGAGCCATACTAACAAAAACTTGAAAAATAAAATTACGAGAACATACTTGTATGTGAATAAAGTCATAATATTACGACAATAAAAATAAAGTTGCATGTCGATGTCAAATTTATTTATGTTGCACTTTTGAAAGCAGGTTAAAACTGCACCAAATGCTGTACAAAGGCAATAACACAGTAGAATAAGTTGATGAAAAGAAAAATAATTATAATACAAAAAAATTTAAATAGAACATTACAGCTGAAAAGTTACAGTATCAGGCCTCAATTAAATGCCAACGAATAAAAATAAGTTTTAAAAAGCGATTTAAAATAACTCAGACAAGAATAAAGTCGTAATTGTATGAGAATAGTTATAATTTGAGAATAAAGTCATACCAGAGTAAATTCATAACATTATGAGAACAAAGTGGTAATAATAGGAGAATATGTTCAAAATCAAAAATACTTTATTGATCCCAAAGAGAAATTAAATACATAGTTAAATAAATGAATAAATAATATTTTTTGAGAATCAAGTCATATCATGAGACTAAAGTTATGAGAATAAACTTGCACAAGAATAAAGTCATATTATGAGAATAAAGTCGTAGAAGAAAAAGCCGAAGTAAGACGATTAGAAAGTCGCAAAAGAATAAAGTTGAAATGATATGAGAATAATGTAGCAATAAAGTCGTAATAGGACTTTTTCCTTGTAATCTTATGACTTTATCATCATACTTTTCTGACTTTATTCTCATAATTGTATTTTTTTTAAACATTTTCTTAGCATGGCTCTAATACCACATTGTAGTTATTGTGTCTGTGTGTTACTTTTCTGTGAGGATGGACAGGTCAAATAAACCAAATCTTCATGCCAGAAAGTAAAAAAAATGCATTCATTGCGGTTTATTAATCATTTTGTTTGTTCAGAAAATCAACAATCATGAAGAATATATTTAAGAGACGCAAGATCAGTTTAAAACAAAACAAAAAAACAAAATCTTTTCACTCGTTTGTCACCAATTATTTGAACAAGTCCTAACAGCTGAAGGTGTGTTCTTGGACTCTCTTCATCTGAGGAAGATGTTTACATGTTAAGATACACAAGTTCATCCGCTGCACAGCAGGACAGAAATAATAAGCAGCTGATCTGTTTCTTCTGCTGCTTCTTTGCTGTTTCTTGATTCTTCTGTCACACACTCGGCGAGCTGTTCAACTCATTAGTATTCTGTCTGGACTTATTTTCTTTCCTACTGACATTTACATTTAAATTGTTTATCTGTGTGTGCGGGCGTGTGTGTGTGTCCTGTAATGAACATGCCTTTGCAGTTCCCTGAAGGCAGCCATTACCAACACACACACGCGCGCACACGCACACACACACACACACACACGCACACACACACAGCAACACACGGACAGAGGATAATGTGAGCGAAGGAGGGAGGAAAAACGAGGCTGAGGATCCGTCTTGGGATTTTAAATCTCCATTTAAAATCATTAAGATTTGAGGGATGCGGAAGAATGCAGTGTGTGTTGTTCACCAACCTTTATTTCTTTTCTACATTTAGTTTGCATGTTTTATTTGGAGCTTTCCTGCAGGATTTGTAGCATCTGAAAACTGGGGCATCGCTGACTTTGTTCTGGTGTCTTTGCTGCTTCTGCGGTTGAAAATAAAGTCAGTTTTGTAGGAGGAGCTGGTTGCTTTGTTCCTTTTGGAAAATGTTAGCTTAATAATTTAGTTATGCTTTGGTTTACTGTGGCTGTCAAAAATAACGCATGAAAAATAACAGCAATTCTACAGCGCCTACAAGAAGTATTTGGATATTTTATATATTTTTTTCTTTTAATAATCAATCATGATCAACAAAATTTACTTTTTGGATGAAAAATATTGTCACAGTCAAAACTGATTTCCACAAAATACTTACAATTACATATTAAAATAAAAATATGTAACATGAAATAGAAAATAGATGATTGCTACGACAGCGTATTGGAGTTATTGTAGATGAAAAAATAAATAGCGGTAATTTCCACCAAAACATCTCAGAAATTTTACGTTTATCTCAGAAAAAAATTAGAAATTTTTAAAATTGAAAAGTCAAAAATATGAAAAAAAATGCTTTGGGTCGCTGTCTAGCTGAAAAATAAATGTAAAATAAATTTCCATTCTACATTGTGTTAAGGAAAATGATTATTTAAGTGCTAAAATACTTACAACATGTGTAAAGGTATAGCCAACACTTTTATTGGAACAGTTTTATGTTGAGCATGGGGGAGCTGACAATAGCAGACATTTAAACAAGCAGGGCTTTTTTCCTCCCCCGCTGAAGACAGAGTAATAAATTTACATTCCGATAGGGGGCAAGAGACTTCTTGGCGCCTCTCCCCGTGCCAGACAGAGATGAGCACGAAGTGGTTCGCCCTCTACTGAGATTAAGTGTTTTTCCCCTTCTGGCTTGACGGAGACCAGACGCCCGTTCGAGTTGGGTGTAAAGGGGGAGACTTCTCAGGTTCTCTGGGGCCGAAAACAGGTCTCTGATTGGTTGAACAACGGAACGCCTTCGTTGCACATATTAAAATACGGAAACTCCTCTTTGGTATAAGATGACGTACACGGAGCACGCCGAGAGAGTTTTTTCTCCACGTGGGCGCCTTTGTCTGTCTGTGTGTTTCGTGTTTGTTTTTTGTCTCTCCTTGTGTGTTGTTATTTTGTGAGAAAATGCATATCTCTGTATCTCTGCAGCTTTGTTGTTCATTGCTTTGTTTATGAATTAAACTCTGTGATCTGTGACGTCAACACGCTTTGTTTAGTTTCGTTTTACAGCTGGCCGCCGCTCGCCGAGAAGAACCCGGCTGTGTTAAGGAAGAGACGAGCCACACGTTTTGTTCAAAGTTTTAATAAATTCTTCCTCAATAATTGTGAGACTATTTGCACCAATTGGATGGACCTCTGTTGAATTAGGTCAGTCATTCTACAGGAGATGACTATTTGAGTCATTATTTTGTAGAAATTACTTTTCATTTTAATATCAATGTTTTTTGTTTATTTTTTATAAGCTATCCAAATTATGTTGATCTTGATTGATTTTTAGAAGACATAAAATATGAAATATGAAAAGGGTTGAATACTTTTTATATGAAGTATATATTTGTCATGTTGTAGGGATTGTTAGGCTAAGAAATTGTTCATTTTAAAGCTGCTTTATGTAATTTTTACAAATTTGTTGAAACTGTCACAAGGTGACAGTTAGTTATGAGACAGGTAATGTGTGAACAAATCAAACTCCTCTGCCTTTTCCAAGTTCCAACTAGAAACAACCAATCAGAGCCAGGAGGCGGGTCTTAGCGCTGTCAATGACAGTCTAGCTAAGGCTGGTTAGCATAGTCAACCATGACAGCAGATAGACAGTTTTCTTTGTCATTAGCACATTTAGCTGCAAGTACACAAACTTGATTGACAGCACTAAGGCCCTCCTCCTGGCTCTGATTGGTTGTTTTTGGTGTATTTCTTCAAAAATGGGAAGGAGGTGGAGGAGATCAGTCTTTTCACAGATTATCTGTCTCATAGCAAACGATCATGACATGGTGACAGTTTTAAAAAATATGTAGAAAGATATTTTTAAAGGTGGAGTTTTCAGAAGAAATACACATGAATTTTGCATGTATGGATGCTGTTCTGAAAAAACAGCAGTGACTTCAGGAACATGAATAATCCTCTTTAAAGAGGCTGAGATGTTTTCCCTGCAGCAACTGAAACGTTCCCTGTGCAGAGTACGGAGCATCCGAATCCTTCACAATAAAAGGCTCCTCATGCAATCAGACTAAACTCACTGACTCAGATGCAGATGATGCGTGTTTGCAAATCTTGAGAATGCTGAGAGCAGAACAGAAACCTCAAGCTGATTATCACCCTGCGTGTGTGTTGCTGATTGCTTGGCTGCACCCGTTCTCTAGCTTTTGTCTATCAGCATGCCGCCCTCATGACAATTATGCATCTATGCATGAAGACGCTGAACGTGTGTGTGTGTGGATCCAGATGTTTGCTTCATTTTTATTCTCCCCCCATCATTCCAATTTTTTTTGAATCCATCTTCCTCCCCCTCAGTAGGCCATCTGCACACGCGCGCAGCCCGCAGCAAGCCAAAGTTAATGCGCGCTGGCTCAGCCAGGTGGCTGCACGGCCTCGCATTCGTCCTCATGCACCTCTGGCTCGCCGCTGATTGGACTGAGCGCAGCTGCTCTGAAAATTTTTAACTGGGTCACTGTGTGTACTCTCAGCTTCTAGGTAGACTTTGTGCCGTGTTCTGGGTTTCTCTGTATGTTCTCCATTAATAAACATGTACGTCTTTAGTGAGGAGGAAGCTGAACATTTATGCATCAAAACATTTGAAAGGGAAGAATAATGGGAAACAAACTTGAATATTTTGTGAATTTGCATGCTTTCAGACTGCATTTTCACAGTTCCTATAACCTTTTTACTCTTGTATTCTGTATTTATGTTTTAGAATAATAACATGGTGTAATACTGATAACAAAAAATTCCCTTTTAAGCCAATTAAACCAGTGGACTCATTTTTCCATTAAAAATGTTCGTAAAACTTTGTCTCATGTTGAAATAACACAATTTTGCAAGTGTGGCGTTTCGATTAAATAAGAAATTCAATTAAAATCACACTTGAATAAGTTTGTTCATGCGAGAAGTCATCAAAAAAAATGTCGTGCATCATACTCCTACCATTTCTTGTAATTTTCATCATATTTTCTGCCAGTAGTAACGTCCAGTTGTTGATTAGATGCAAAAAAATAGGTTTTTCAAAATTGGTGTGTTAAAAATATGTTTATTATCTTCTTAAAGGTTTTCAAAAGGTAATTTAAATCTAACAATAGAGAAGAATTGGGACATGTATTCTAATTTATAGAATTTGACTGTAATATCAGACCTAGATGGTTATTGAATATACTGTATGTCTGTTGCTGTGCTGATTTGCTTGTATGTTTTCAATCATTATGTTTTAAAATAAACCTATAATTTTCAGTTTATTGACAGATGCAACCAGACTTTTATTTAAAACAGATTGACTGTTTCTAAGTGTTTAGGATGCCATTTCCTCTAACATGTTTCCCAAGGCTTTTGGACATAAACGTGTGGTTTTCCACTCATTTTGTCTTGTTTTGTAATTTGGTTGAGTTGAAGAAAACAGGTAAAACGTTTGCTAAATAAATGTTTTATTGTTAATAACTTCAACATTTTGTCCCTTTTCATGCAGCCAAACATGATGTGAATGGAAACAGGACCATTCCACCCTTTCCAGAGGGGACACAGATGGTGATGTTTGGTAAGTGTCAAAATACACCAGACGATTCGTGCTACATAGGAAATAATTAATTTAAAACAGGAGAAAAGATGTGATATATAAACGTCTTCATTCTGGTTTCTGTAAGGCATGGGCTGTTTCTGGGAAGCAGAGAGGAAGTTTTGGACACAAAAGGGAGTTTACTCCACCCAAGTGGGCTACTCTGGCGGCTACACTCCAAACGCCACGTATGAGGAAGTGTGCACAGGTAGCCTCTGCATACCAACACACACACACACACACATGCATGTGTTTTCTACTGACTGTTAATAAACTGCGGAAAACAGGACAGAAACAGAGGAGTGCCTCATTTCCCTCAGGCCCTATTAAACCGGGGCATGGATAAGGCAGCCATTGATGCCTGACCGCTCTGAGCAGCGACTATTTCTGTGTGTGTGATGTGTGTCCAGACCCCCCAGTGGCTCTTCCAGTCCGCCAGCACACAGCAAATCCATCATTAGCCCCGCATCACCACCTGTCTGTTACTGTCTCACTTGGTTTTATTTTGTCAAACTGTTTATGAGTTTATCTTTATTAGATGAGGATGAGAAATCGGAAATAAAACCTGCAACTATATGATTTTAAAAAACAAAGACTAAAAATATGTTTTTTAGATATTTGTTAAAACTTTCACCAAGTTGTGTCAGTTTATGAGACGGATAATATATGAAAAGAGCTGCTATTGCCATCTGAAGAAATGCCTGCTTCTGATCAAAAGCAACCAATCAGAGCTAGGAGGAGGGTCTTAGCGCTGTTAATCAACCTTATCAACGCACTGCTAAATGTGCTAATGGCAGAGAAACAACTTACAGTTACAGGAAAACTGCCATAATTGGTGGCCATGCTAGCTAGCCTTAGCATGGCCTTACTGATTGACTGCACTAAGACCCGCCTCCTGGCTCTGATTGGTTGCTTCTAGTTTGCACTGGGAGAAGAAAGAGGATTTTTTTTCTAATTTCACAGATTATTTGTCTCATAACATACTGTCACAACGTAGTGACCGTTTTAACAAATATGTCAAAAAAATATTTTTTATAAAAGTTACAATTTGCAGCTTTGAGTGCACAAGTTTGAATTTATTATTGATTTTAGCAACTTCTGACAGGGTCAAAATTATTTCTGCAGAGTTAAAAAAGCCCATCATAAATATGTTCTTACATCTTACATCTTCCTGTCACACTGTTGATCGTTACTAAAACTTAAACGTGTAAATAAGAGCATAAATGTTATTTGAAATTAGCAAAATAACAGCAGGGCCGTAAACATCTAGTGAATTTGATGAGAGCGGTGATGGTCAATATCTTCAGTTGCTAGGTAGCGGGGCTGTGCTTCCCTGGGGTTGCTAGGTAGCGGGGCTGTGCTTCCCTGGGGTTGCCAGGTAACAGGGTTGTGCTTCCCTGGGGTTGCCAGGTACCAGGGTTGTGCTTCTCTGGGGTTGCCAGGTAGTAGGGCTGTGCTTCCCCATGGTTGCCAGGTAACAGGGCTGTGCTTCCCTGGGGTTGCCAGATAAAGAGGTTGTGCTTCCCCATGGTTGCCAGGTAACAGGGCTGTGCTTCCCTGGGGTTGCCAGATAAAGAGGTTGTGCTTCCCCATGGTTGCCAGGTAACAGGGCTGTGCTTCCCTGGGGTTGCCAGATAAAGAGGTTGTGCTTCCCCATGGTTGCCAGGTAACAGGGCTGTGCTTCCCTGGGGTTGCCAGATAAAGAGGTTGTGGTTCCCCATGGTTGCCAGGTAGCAGGGCTGTGCTTCCCCATGGTTGCCAGGTAGCAGGGCTGTTCTTTCTGATTTGTGACGTTACACTCAGGAGTTTTTTGAAATGGGTAATTTTCCAGACACCAAAAAAAAACCATTAACTTATTTCCAGAAACCGCCTGGGGGTTTTTGTGTTTTAATCACTTTGTCTGTTTTTATAAGTAGCAGAAACCCAAATGAAAGAACAAAAAAATACAAAATGTCCATAATATTAATATAAATTAATTAATTAATCCAAGTTCAGTTTCACACCATATATCCAAATTATATTTATTGATTTAAATATCAATATATTTGAACATATGATACCCATCTCTAATTTGCTATGATTTGGTAAATCTGCACCAAAAATCACTAAGTAAACATAATTGCTGATAAATTGCTGAATATATTCAATACACTGTTTGAAGGTTACAGACTAAACTGCAAAAGTTTCAAAGTTGTTCTTTATTTTCCTCGATTCTTGTCCAACATTTGGATATGTGGTGTGAAACTGAACTTGAATACATTTCAAATGCTTGAAGGAACAAGTTGAGCGCTTGACTTATCGGCTTTGGAGGGTTATTGGAGGAGAGGAAATCCCACGTATGAATTTGTGAGTCATGTTTAGAGTCACGGTTGACTGTGTTACTCATGTAGATGTTTTCTCCCCGGACAAATCGAGGAGATTTGGTTTGTTTTTAAATCATATTTCTTGTGTGTTTGGCTCCTTCTTCATTACTTCTTATCAGAAAGTTACTGCAGCATTTCATAGTTTGTATGGTGTAGAGAGTTTAGATATAAATAGGAAACTCTGCGTAAAGAGAGCTGGTTTAACTCTTAATAGAGCGTTTTTAATTAGCTCTGTGTCTTTGCTGAAAGAGGCCACTTGGCTGAATAAAGTGCTCCTCCAACCTCAACATATTCAGGAAAGACAATACCTGAATATTCACTGTTGGTTAAATTTTTACTGTCAAATCAGCTTAGGTCCAATTTGTGTTGATTAGATCTGCATATTTTTACTCTGTTTTGAGAAGAAGTACCTGTGTGTAGATTTGAAAACACTCCCACGCTGTTCCTCTCAGGTTGAGTTGTTGTTATTTTTTGTCTCTCATTTATTGACAGCTTTCTTCATACATTTTCTTGGAAATCTTTTTACAATTTTTCTAACTGATCTTTCTTGAAGTTAATTCTTAGTTTAAAAAAAAAATCTTATTTCAGGTAAGAAATTTCTTTTTGCTTCAAATCTTTGTTTTGTTTAATTTTTTTCAGTTTCAAATCTTTTATTGTTTTCCTTTTAAGTTTGAAAATTTTCTGTTTCAAATCTTTTTTAAGGTTAGATTTTTTTAGCATCAAATATTCCTTTTTCTTTCAATTTTTTCAGTTTCAAATCTTTTTTTCAGTTATAATTCTTTTTCAAATATCCTTTTCAATTTTATTTTTATTTCAATTTCAAATCGTATTTCAGTTTTACATTATTTTTCTTTCAACATTTTTTGTTTTCAAATCACTTTTTTTGTTTCCATTTCTTTCTTAATTGTTTTGCTTGTGGGTTGTTTTTTTCATTGATGTTATGAAAACAGTCACAATAATTCTGGTTTCCACTGAGCTTTTTGTACATGGCTAAGGTTTTTTTGCATGCATGTTTTAAGTAAGAAATAGTTTTTTTGCTTGTTTTTTATACAAGCCAGATGAACAAATGCTTGAGAATGGTTGTGGGCATACATGCAAACTTTCAGGAACGTCCCTGGTTGTACATACTGTTCCCTACTTTGGGTCATTCCAGGTGTATTTTTGTGTCAAGAAGGGCCCTTATCATTTGGAAGACTGAAATAAACAGTCAAAAATAATTAGAAATTAACTGGAGAACATTCTAGCTACATGCAAGGTATATGATGCATGGACATAATTTTAAAATCATAACAAGAAAACTTATTTTCTCAAACCAACTTCACCTTCTGAGTAAATGGTGATTAAAGCACAAAAAACACAAGTTTGAAGCCATTTACACTTTTAATTTAAAGCTGTTTTACTCATATTTGCATCAAACTATCAAGAAGCCTTTTTCTTTTCTTCATGAAGTTGCACATAACTTTACTCTGCTTCTTTAGACCAGTTATTGATTGAGCTCCAGGATGGCAAAGCACCTGGATTTGAGCAGCTCTTCTGCTAAACAGTTTGAGGCTTTGAAAGGGATGAGAGTTAAGTCGCATTCTGCTCCTGGTGTTAGGTTGTCCTCTGGGACTCATTTATGTTGTTTCCAAGGCTGAGAGAAATAACAACAGTACACAGACTGTGTGAAAAAGACAGTATGTGTAATTTTTAGTATGCAGTCAAATTAGATGTGCAAAATGTGAAGAAAAATACCACAAATGAATGGTAAAGTTGGCCACGTTTTTGGTTTATATTGTCTTTTTCATGCTGCAAACAGTGAAACTTATTTTCTGGCACAAAAGGCTTTAAAACTTCTCCAGAATTAGAAAATTTGTCCGCTTGGTAATCCAACACGTTCACCTGACTGCTTCATTCTGAGTAACAGCCTGATTATGAGATCATTTGGCACCTGGATGTACATTTCCTACCAGCTGCCGCTTTATTTTCTGCTCCGATTCCAATCTTTACTGTATTTCCCATCCAGTCCGAGATGAATTTATTCCTGCGAGATTGGCCTGGTGAGACATTAATTTAATGCGGACCGCTGCTTTGTCTCTGTTCGCCAATATCTGCCGTAGGAATCCATAACTCCTGATATTAAAAACGTAATAAGGCAGAGAAAGACATAGGAGTGGAGGTGGAATGAGAGACGTGGAGAAGATGAGGTGTCACGTAATGGGTCACACTCATTACCAGCGCCAGCTGCTGTTTGACTCGCAGCAGAAGAAATCTTTCTTCTGCAGAAAATCAGTTTTGGACCAGCCTGGCCTTTCAAGGACACTTGATGTATTTTGTGTCTTTCTTGTGTAAATCTGCTCTTTTTTTAAGGTTGTTCATCTAAAAAAAAAAAAAATGAAATCCTAAAGCTCTCATATTAAAGCATTAAAGCTTCTGCTATGAAGGTATGTTAAGGATTATATGATTCAATCACTTTATGCCACAAAAATATAAACTCAACCAAATCAAAATATTATTTTAGTACTTTCTGCCAATGATCAATACCTGCTGAAAGGGTTTGATTTGATTTAGTTTGTTTTGCGATTGTAGCAAAAAGAGGATCATCCAACAGTCTTAAAGTTAGATTATATAAAGTTTTTATCAAGGCAGCTCAAAGTCGTGAAACATCATACAGCCACCATTATGTTTTGTCAAATGTCATCTTCAAAATCAATAAACATGAAATATGTTGATCAATGTTCCAGTTCTAATTAAACAAAAGCAGATCTAAGCAATCAGGTCTTTTAGCCTTGATTTGAAGGAATTCAGTGAATCAGAAGTTTTTCAGTTTCCTGGAAGTTTGTTCCAGATTAGTGGAGCGTAGAAACTGAATGCTGCTTCTCCATGTTTGGTTCTGGTTCAAACAGAGAGGTCTGTTTGGGTTTGGAGTCAGAACTGAAAGTGATGGGATGTGATGCACTGAGCGGTGGGCAATATGAACTTAAAGTTTTATCAGGATATTTTCTGCTGATAATGTAATAATGATAAACATGGCGATAAGAAGTATTGATTAGGTTACTTTAAGGTTGTATCTGCATGCTAAAACAATCACAGTCCCACAAACACAAATACCTCTCTTGAAAAACATTTGTGATACATCAGACACCAGTCTTACAAAAACGTGTGATCTGTACAACCAAGCTACACTCACTACATGCATTTAATCATCTACAATCCAAACAATAAAGACAGTTTTGAGGGGTTTTAAGCATCTTTAATTAGAATTTATTGGAGTAACGATAAATCAAAATTCCTATAAAACATTTAGAATGATAAATGACAATGCGATAAATGCCCTTCTCAGTGTTTCATAATTTCAGAATGATAATTTTCAGCCATTATTTATGGCCTGATTTACCGAGTCTGGTGCAGAATTACGATGCATGTCTCACTTCCATGAAGTAAAAACCGGGTAAAATGCGACATGATTGATACGTATCCGATTAATTTCCACAATTGGAAGAGGCTCAAATCCAATTTCTTTGAGGGGGAGAAAAGATCGGCATTGGGCCGATTCGACTGCCATGAACATCGGTCTGTCTGATATGTGCTGCATAATGGGCGAAGAAATCTGATTTGGGTCACTTTCGCTGTGTGAATGTTGCCTAACTGTTGGTTGGTTCTAGCTTCTTTTCCCTAAATAGATGAAAAATAATTTTGCATTTACTTACATTTAAGTTCTAGCATTGATGCTGATGGTTGTATTTTGCAGGCAGAACCGGCCACACTGAGGTGGTGCGAGTTGTTTACCATCCGGAGAAGATCAGCTTCAACAGCCTGCTGAAGGTTTTCTGGGAAAGTCACAATCCCACTCAAGGTAAACACAACATTCGTGACTAAATCCTGGAAATAGAACAGGAGGGGTTTTATTTTTGAGTTTCTATTAGGTGTGGGCAACACAGACTTAAAGCTGCAGCTTGGAACTTTTATAAACAATTTTGTTTTTTACATATTAAATCTGTTACCATATTGTGACAGTGTAATATGAGACAGATAATGTGTGAAAACACATCTCCATCTCCTCTTTGAGCTGTTACTGCTGTCTGAAGAAATGCACCAATAACAACCAATCAGAGCCAGGAAGAGGGTGCTGTCAATCAACCTCATGAATGTGCTGCTAAATGTTCTAATGGCGGAGAAACAGCTCACTGTTTTAGAAAACTATCTATCCGCCGTCATCGGTGGCCGTGCTAATCAGCCTTTGTTATGACTGTGAGTCCATGACACAGCAGCATCAATGACTAAACAAACACAACTAGACTTGTCGCAATAAGCAATAAATTAATTAATCAATTAATCGCTTCATAAATTAAAACATACTCAATAATTTCTATTTGCATTAATAATTTCATTTTTCTCTACTAAAACTGGATGCTAAATGTCTTCAGGCTGGTGATTTGTTCTCCACTAGCACTAAATTTGAAGAACAGTTTTGTTTCTAGAAACTTCATAATTCATTTTATTTGTTGTTTCTGTTGTTTTGTTTATTTATTTTGGATATTTAAAATGTCTTCAAGTTCCAGAGTGAAATGTTCATCAGAATTGAAAGTTTATTGATTTTTGAGAATGTGTTTCCAATATTTTACTTAAAAATGGTGTCAAAGCAGCAACATTATTACTTGCAATAACAACTTCTGGGATTATTCCCAGTCCCATTTGTAATTTGCTTCTTTACGACACAAGTCATATATAGAACTGTGATTAGTATCGCAGTATTTTTAAATTTATTGATATTTGTTTATGCTTTCATTGAACGAACAGTGAAAAAAATAGTAAAAACTATCAATCTTGACAGTGAGAACAGTTTGGGGGGTTTAAACATCATTAATTGGAATTTCTTGTGACAACGATATGTCAAAATTCTTATCAAATTAAGAAATTTATCAGGATAAATCCCCACTGCTAGTTTCTGCTCGCTACGTACTGCTACATATGATCAATATATCTATAATTTTCAAACCTGTTCCTACATTCGACTGATTAATAGAGCATCACATATGTGAGCCAGCCTTGGAAAGCTTGAAACATTGAGGCTGACAGACTGACAAGCTGACAGTGAAACGATGACATGATCAGTCATGAAAAAACAGCTTTCAGTTCTGCCAAGACAGAAAAAGACAGGTTATATTTTTGGAAATGCTGTCAGTTGTCGTTTTCCAAGCACCGAAGACAAAGATGCCACGCTGCCATCGAGATCCTCGTTTTAAAAAAATGAACATGTGTGTTTTCAGGAATGCGTCAGGGGAACGATGTCGGGACAACGTACCGCTCTGCCATCTACGCCTACACTCAGCAGCAGCTTGAGGAAGCGTTGGCCTCCAAGGATCAGTACCAGAAGGTGAACAGATCCACCAGTCTTTGATATTTGAACAATTTGTGCACGAAAGCATTTAGATTTTTAAGGGATCCACTATTAGTTGAACATTTTGGCCTAATTAAGTTGTAATTTTCCTTTTAACTTACAAAATGCTGTTTGTGATACGGCAAAAATCATAATTACTTCAAAGATTTGTTTTATATTTTTCACTCATGGAGGTGGCCATTTTTTCACCTGATGGGTTGATGATCCATTCTGTACTGGAATCTACAGAGTAAACAGGAAGGCTAACTTTACCTGAGTTGTTTATCATATTGCATATTATTGGTGTAATTTTAGATATTACCACACTGCATTGCTGTTGGCTGTAATTTAAAAAATAAAAATAAAAACAAATAGTGAGGTGAGTCTGTACCACTTCAGCATGGTCAAAAAAAGCCGAACACAACTTCCAAAGGACCAATTTGTGCACTCAACATTTCTCTCCAGAAGACTTTATGTTATTTGTACGAGCAAAACTGATGAAGGCTAACAGGTGGTCGTTACCTTTACAAGCTAAAAATAAATGCCGTACCAACAGTTTTTATCCACAAAGCGGCCAAACCCCGCTGCTGCCGGAGCGAAAAACACTAGGACAAACATCAGACAGGCAGCACAGGAAATTCTTTGAAATGCTAACATAGCTTATGCTACTGCTGCTGTTACTGAATGTGAAACCACGGACCAACACCGGACCCTAAACAGCTGTTACCGTACTGGACACAGAACAATAGAAGTGCTTACCGGATCACACAGTCCAATCAGAGGTCCATGTCATTCATTGTTTAATTTATGAAGTTGAAGGCAGCAGCAAAATACCAGGAGCTTCTTCGGCCAACTCTTTCCTCCTGCTCTGTTTGTTTCTCCTCATCTTGATTATTCATATTTCTTGATTTCTCTTTCTCTCTTGATTTCTATATTCCCATCGATTTCAACGCTCTTCAGCTCAATTTGAAAAGACTTAAAACTGTTAGCTGGACAGAGCTAGCACAATCTGACCGAGCATACATCATTTACCCAGAATGCATTGCAGCAACATGGCGAAGTCCATGTGACAATATTTTATTGAGATTTATAAAACCTAAGCAGCCTACAGAAGTATTACTGTATTGTTTTAACATGTAAAATAAATATTTCTGAAACAAAGTCTATTGTTACAACTAAATGTGGATCCCTTTAAAAATCTAGAGAAAAGCCGAACTGTGTGTGAGACAGCTGGGAAGTTTGTAGAGGACAGAGAGTTTTCTTTTTTTAATTTTTTGTCAGGGTCAGTGGGAAGAGGAGGACAACATCAGGGGACGGGCAGATGGATGATGGATTGCAATTAGAGTTTTATTTAAAGGCGAAACTGAGATGTTGCAGAGCAGGCAGTCAAAAGGAAACCAATACACAAAGCGAAATGGGCCTGGCAGAGCGACTCACTGAGACAAAAGAGATGATCCAATGTAATAGCATGAGCCTGACTCTGAAGAAAAAACAACCAAAAGAGCTAAATAACCCCAACAATAACCAGAAAACAACTTTCACCAGGGACAAATGCAACACAAAAAACCTGCAAACACAAAAATGCTGCAATCACAGAAAATAGAAGCAAAAGGGAAAATGCCACATATAGTCAAAATAACAGCAAGTGTGAAAATTTGCTCCACAAAAGTCCTCCATACCACTAGGGGAGTGTTTCTCAAACTTTCTCAGGCCAAGGACCACTTACCCATTTAACAAACACTCATGGACTGCCTAAGTTGAAATTGCCCCACAATAACATAATATCTTAATATATACAACCTGAAATAAAAATATTAGTAGCTCAATGTCTTTGTTCCTCCGAATGAGAAGGGTGGTGCTGTTTTGTAAACGTGACTGGCCATAATTGGGGCGTTTTGAGTTATTTACAGATTCTGACAATGTGGAAGGTTTCAATGATAGAAACCCATGTTAAATGAGCTGCTTCTGTTCTTTAATATTATTAAAGATGTTAAGTAAAACTCTTCATTCTTCCTCCAACAGTTCTTTAATAAGTTAAGCATTAAAATTCAGAAATGAATTCATTTACTCCTTGTACTAAAGTTAAAGCTGAGCAAAGTTTATTTTGTGTTGTATGTTCCCTTTGTCTGACATAGACTTAAACATTTGGCATTTTGACTTTTCCGTGTTCATTTTTCCTCGTTATCCTCTCCGCTGCCTGCTGGCTGCTGTGCAGGGATTAAAAACGGAGCTCGTTAAAATTCCTGCTCTCACTTAAGATAACTGTATGCACAGATTTGCAGCGCGTTGCCTCAGTTTTGTTGCTGTTTGCTGAGGTCAGATCTAATCTGGTGATTTTCTTTTTTGACCCTTGTGTTAAATATTTACCATTCCTAACCTGACTCATCGGACTCAGAGTTTTGACCCATTTTCACTGAAATCAGGCTGTTTTTGCTCCTTTTCTGCTATTAAACAACTGAAAGTATCAATTTTTTATATATTTTTTGTAATTTTCCAACTTTTCTGAACCAAAACCCCTTTTAAAATTTTTTTAAACTCTAGTATCAGACATGATTTGCAGTCTTCATCTGTCACTCCTAATGACCTGAGTTTTAATAGTTTTGGGTTTTTCATTGTTGTTAAGTTTTATTTTGTTGTGACTTTTTGTTTGTCCAACTCAGTTAGTTTTTAGAGTGCATTTGCTAATTTAGTTAAATATTGTTTAGTTTTAGTTACATTTGTATTAATTGTAGTAATAGTTTTAGTTTTTTCATACTTTGTTTAATTTTTAAGTGCAGAATTCAAAAAAGTAATAATTTGCCAACAGCTGATGTAGAAAAATCTATTTCACATCAGAACAGAAGGCTTAAAAATAGATTTGTAAACACAAAAACAAAGGATTTTATATCTATAATTTTAGTATGTTTTAGTTATTTTTTATAAACACACAATATAGTTCCAGTTATAGTTTTTCCTCTTTAACTACTGTTTTTATTTGTTTCAGTTAATAAAATTGTTGTTTTTTTTTAACTTCAGCTTTTGTTATTTTGTCAGTTTTAGTTCATTCTGACTCACATTGTTTATTAATAATTGCTCCATAAGGGTTTCTGTTTTGGAAATCAGTAGTTAGCATTATCAGGATTCAGTCTGAAAAATGAAAAACTGCTTGTTTGTGGAGAGAAAAAATCATCAGTTCTAAAGTTCTAAATAAATAAAATTCACAAACACAAAATGAAGATTATTATTTCCATAATTTATATGTTTTAGAAATGCATGACATTCATTTAGTTGTAGTGTTTCTCCATTAATTAGTTTTAATGTATTTCAGTTACTAAAAATAATCGATCAACTTCAGTTTTCATCACTTTGTTGGTTTCAGTTAACTGTATGACGCACATTGTTCTTTAAAAATCAGTATTTTGCAAATCTTTTCAGCTTTGTCAGGATTCATATCAGCTTGACTTCACTTCCCAGCATCCCTTTCTGCTCTCCGGACCCGCTCCCTTCATCAGAACCGTTCCTTTTATTTCTGCTTGTACATGCAGCTTGTATACGTCCGAACGCTTTTAAAGTCCACTCACACAAAAAGCCGTTCACACGCCGCCTCCCTCGTCGACTCCTCTCCTGCTGAGGCTTTTCCACCGCCATCGCACCAAAGGGCTTGTTTCCATGGAAACTGACGGGGGTAGAGGCTACTCTATTCTTTTCTAGTGTAGTCTGGTCTTCATTAGTCTTTTTCTCTCTCCTTCTCCTCACCCTGTTTGGCCTTCCTTTTCTTTTTGAAACCTTTTTTTTTCTCCTTTTCAGCGATATCTGTCTGAAAAATAAAACGCGTGAAAGGATTTTCTGTTATTGCTGGGCTTTTTGGAGTTGTCCCATTGCTTTCAGCTGGTTTGAGGCCTTTTATGTTTAGAATGAATAGAAAACAAAGTCAGCCGACAGGAAGGTGGAACGAAAACTGTAAGCAGATCTATGAACAGCAACCCAGAGGAGAGATAGAAGGATGAGGTTGAAGGTAGAGGTGAGGAGTGGAGATTCAAAAGTTTAATTAACAGAGGTGGTAGAGATTGTTGTGACTCTAACTGCTTCAATACAAAACTGTGCCGAAGTGAAATTGTTAAAGCTTTAATCCTTTTGAAGGTCAGGCTCTTTTAAGGGACGTTGCACTTATTGATTTCCTTCAGCAGCTTGTTTTCCACAAGCGCTTGGTGTTTTAAAATATATAAAAATGATCTTTGGTTTGTTGCAGGGACGAGGAAGTGAAGGAAAAGCTCAGAAGTGCAAAACATTTACCTGGAAATCAGACTTATGACATCCTGAGTTATAATTTTCTGTTTTTGTTTAAAATCAAGATACTTTCAGACATTCGAGTTGTTTAACAGTAAACATGATAAACCTGGACCTATTTATGGTGGCATATTAGGGCCACTGGATGGTAAAACAAAATAGAAAGAATAAATTTCCACCAAAAATTCTGATATTTTTAGGTTAATCTCAGAAATCGTCATAAAAACATTGGAAATTTCTGAGTTTAAAAAGTAAAAAAAAAATCCTAGAAAAAAATCTGAAATCTTTAGATAAAACTCAAAAGTTTTTATTAAAAACTGCGCCGTTACCTAGCAACCCAAGCTGAGCTCCACCGCATTTAGTCCGCTGGTTTCACCGTTGCATGCGCCGTACAACGGCTGCTGGAAGAGAAAGTCTTTTGTAGTTGACTTAGCATCCATTCTTGTCTGTTGTGCAGGAGGCTCCACTTCTGCTTTTCAAAGATGGACGGTTGTATAATTGCGAATCTGTTTGCAGTCGTTTTCACGTGGGAGTGTAAACGTAGAGTTGGGGGTCATGGCCAGCAGCCAGCTTATTTGGATTTAATGTGACATGCAGTCCATGTGTTTACTGTTTATTTTCCAGTCTGTTTGGATGTAAACGTCTATTTGTGTAAATCTAATCAGTAAAAATGACAGAAATCAATGTGTCCAGGTTGGTGGCCATAGATCTGATCTAAGACTAACATCAGCATCGGCTCTAATACCGATGTTGGATCAGATCAGTTTTATCTCTACATCAATGAAACAGACCGCTGGCGCTTTGGTTTTCTGTTTTTTCTTATTTTCTCGCAGAAACACAGACTTTCTCTGCGTAATAGAGAGATTTCCTGTCCTCCTGAAAATCTCTCTTAGATTTTGCTTCCGCTTTTCTTTTTTCTCACCAGATTGGCTCACCCACCCCCTCCCATCTGTGTCTGCATGTGTGTGCACGTACGTGAGTGCGCGCGTGTGTGTGTGTGAGAGAGAGAGAGAGAAAAAGAGAGAGAACGCGCTTGGCCTTTAGCAAACACACTCCGTGCCAAACCATCTGGGCATTAAATCTGTCCTACTCAAAAATCGCTTCAGTTGCAAAAGTAACGAACACACTCTCATACTCACACTTTGGGTTTGTTCTGATGATGCATAATTTTTATTGTTTGCACCAGAACAAAGTCCGGTTGATGATGAAGGGCCTAAAGCTGCCATTTATGTAAATTCTTCTCTTCCTTTCGCCACATGCCTTCAAATATTTATAAATTTGTGCTCCAAAAAATCTCTTTAAAGTCTTTGTATCCAGCCACCCAATCCGTTATTTCTGAAAAGCCAGACTGTGTCGAAGCCTTGCAGATCAGGCGCTGACCTGAATTTCTGAAAAGCTCGGTTAAATACAAAGCTCAATGCTCTTTTATTCCCTTTTTTACTCGGCTGCCATGAAAAATGTAGATGGAGGAGCAGAGAAGGGTGAAATAAAAGTTTAAACCAGAGATGTGAAACTTCAAAAAAAAAAAAAAAGAACCACAGAAGGAAAACAGACGGGTTCATTTGGTGTCACGGTATTGACCATGTTCGCTTCGCTGGCTGCCTTGATTGTATTGTTCACACAGAACGTGATTGGGTAATTTGGTGTGTGTGTGTGTGTGTGTGTGTGTGTGTAAGGCACAATAACGCTGCAGAAAATTACCTTGCAGGCGGCTGGTGGTTGTCTGCAGCATGAAAGGAGCCTCCCTTTTCTTTTCTCGCCCCCTACCCATCATTAGGGTGTGCACTGCGTCTAAAATGGCAGGTAGTGGTAAACTGTGTGTGTGTGTGTGTGTGTATCGTTGCTTGATGTAATAATGTGTGCTCGGCCCGTGGGTGCAGGCATGGCTCCTGAAAGCGGGGTGTTTTCATTGTTCTGGTATCTTTTCTGGCTGATCCATTTTCTTTCCATTCTTATATCCACTTCTAAACAAAAACTGCAGCTTTTATTCCCTCTGCCTCTTTGTGCACAGATTCCCTCTCTACTGCCTTCACCTAGCCTCTGTTTTCTTTTCTTTTTTCCATTCCTTCCGGCCGCTTATCAGCGTTGTTCACGTTTTCCTGCTTTACCGGAGCAGTTGGAGGTATTTGCATACCAAATGAGCAATCTACCTCTCTGACATGCAAATTAATGGATGTGAATTATGGATTTATGGCACGCAGCTAACACAGCATCAGGCTCCAGCACAAGCAAATGCTTTGAAAACATTGAGAGGAAGGAGGGACAATAAAGATGCCACCACAGCAGGGTACGCTGCCGCTTTGAGCTTCACATGCAGAACTGGTGTAAACAGGACAACAGCCATATTTCCTGCCAGTTCAGTCTTAAATTAACCCTTAAAAGATTTTTTTTGTAGTTCTGGAAAATAAGGAATTTGATTTCACATTAAAAATGCACATTTATCATTTATCATGAAGAATTTCTTTGATTTATCGTTGTCACTATAAATAAAAAAATAAAGTGACAGTATGATCTAAAATGTTATATTTGCTATTTTCTCCGTTGTTTATTCCACCAGAGCATCAATAAAGATCAGTAAATTTTATTAAATGTAAATACTTTGCACAGTTTATTGATACAATGAGAATGTTTTTTCAAGTTTTATTTTTGTTTGTGGCGCTATAAATGTGCTACCTAAAAAATAAGTAATAAATAGTGTTGTTTTTTTTTTTTTTACAATATCACAATAAAGCCATAAAATATAAAAATATAGTTTTAAGTCAATATTGCCCAACCCTATTTCACACAAATCTTTTGAAATTGGGGCGACGTGCAGAGCTGCAGCTGCTGCGGATGAACCAACCAGAGATTGTTTTCAGTTTTAAATGCAGATTTCAGATGATTTTATTCCACTTTTAGTCACAAATACTAAACTTTTACCCTCCCATAAAAATCTATCATAACAAACATTTAACATTTCCATACACACGTCAAATATAAATAAAAAAAATGAAAAGAAAAAAAACATTGACGGGATTGTTCGGCTACGTAAAACAAACGTCTTTTTGCCTTCCAGCATCGGTGTTCAAAATATCCGGATGTAAACAGCAACATGCATATTAATACTGTAATAAATTGTTTTCCTTGATGTTTGAAAATACATGGAAATGTGTTTTTATTCTTTGTCATCAAAACTTTCCAGCTGTTTTTAACTGTAGTTCATGACCCAACAGCATCCCATTGTAGCTGCTGTGTTGCATCTGCAGTATAACTTCCCTACATATGTGTAACCATAGATTGAGTCCATTAGAGCTTCACAGGAAGTGATGAATCAGACTGAAAGCTGAGCTCAACTCTTTTCCTGTCTCCTGCTTCTAAAGCCTCACAGACCCTCTGGGCTTGTTTGCTGATTTCTTTGCTAACAGTCTCCAAGTGCTGACGTCAATTAAGCTACAGTGGTTTTCAAATAATTACCTCTCTCTACGTATTAGAGCCACCAATGTGTGAAATTACTGAGGACACTTTTAGTGTGATTGTTTTTGCGCTAAAACAAAAGAACTGCTATTTCCCTAAAGGACTGACCTTTGAAATGTGAAGTGCGTCACAAGGGTTTAACGTTAAAGCTGTTTTGAATTGAGCTTTAAAACATTGTTTGTTTGTTTTTTAGTTTTTAGAGAATTTATTCATGTTAGATTTTTTCTCTCTGATTTTAGTGCATTAAATCCACAACAGAAGTAACTTTTCTCTTTCAGAGAAAATTCCCCTGTTGTAGTGAATCGTAAAGTTTTTCCTTCATGCATGACGTTGCTAATCAGTGCTTGGACGACTCTTTCATGAAGTCATGACCATATATAAAGTATATAAATATCCAGGTTGCAAGTCTGCGGCCTGTGGATTTTGTGCAACAAGTAGATTTGTAAATTGTTTTCACACATGATAGACCGGTAGACTAGGTTTGATTTGCGACAAAAATAGTAATATTTGTTACATTTCCACCTGCTGCGATTCTCTGTCACGCTGCACTGTCTCATAAACCTGTTCCCCTCCTCGCCTGTGGGGGCGCTGCACCAGGAACCACTGAAGGAAACGACACAGAAACCTCTGAAGAAGACAGGTGCTCAACTTCCTTCTTCACGAAATGTTTAATCAAAAATGGAGTGGCGTCAGACTTTAGAAGCTTTAGGATTTCGCTTTTGTCTTTGGCTAAAGACCACGAGTCATTTCTCATGCTAGCGCTAAGCTAGCATGTTTATTTTGGTTCTATGTACCCAGAATGCCCTGTGCTGTAGTTTGCTTTCTGCTATTGGAGTCGTCTCCAGTCGACTTGGTGTTCACGTACGCATTCGAACCGCACCAGAGTTCACTTTAACCGAACCCAGACCGAGGTTTTTAGTCAAATTACACAAAGACAAGAGATAAATCTTACAACTGCTAAAAATCTGACACCACTCCATTTTATTTATATTTTATGAAGAATGAAGTTGTGCTCAGTGTCGTCTTCTGAGATTTTACTTCCATTTCCTTTGGTAGTCCTTGGTACAGTGCCCCCACAGGTAGGGAGTGGAACAGGTTTTGTAATTGTAAGTCTGAGACGGTGCAGCGTGAAAGCAAACCGCTGCAGCTGGAATTGCAACTAAACTTGGTTTGTTGTTTGTTGCTAAGCTTTTTTCATTTGCATGAACATGTTTTTTATATAATTTTGTAATAAAATAATTCATTTTATTAATTGACTCATTAATTTAAGTAATTAACTTCCATACAGGGAGAAGCATCATTACATCTGCTCTCCATGAAATTTGAGTTGCGTTTGCTTGGTTTTTGTTTGTTACCCTCCACCTCCACTTTACCATTTCATTAAAAACACAAATAAATCCACACAAAAATGTAAATATGAAACCTTACCCTAGCCTTTTCATTATTTTGCTGCTTGTATCTGTTATAAAAACAATTTTAATACATATTTTCATGAAATGATCCATTTTATTTGTCATTCGAGGCAACGTTCCCAAGCTGATTCCCACCTTTCTTTGCAAATAAAATTATTTTTAGCGCATCCAAGTGCTTTAATTAACCTATAAAATATATTAAAGATGATTTATTACACCGTTTATTAACCTTTTCTGAACAGATAGCCACACACAGCACATAATGACAGGATATGGAGCGTATAATCAAGCTCTGAATTATAGCACGCAGTTTGTTTCCAGTTGAGTACCTCCTCTAAATCAAACGAAGCGCCAACCTCTAAATAATTAACCTGGATGCCCAGACTGTCGTTACATTCACATAAAATTTTTACTGAGTAAAACCGGACCGCCTTCGTCTTCTTCATTTGATGAAAATGAATCGCTGATCTCGGACCGAGCTTCAGAATCAGCCCGGATGATTGTTGACCAACAGGATAATAACCGTAAACTTAATGAACTCAGAGTTTTGGGTTTGCTGCTGTCAAGTCTAGAAGAAATAGGAGCAGCTTTGCAAATAAAAGCCTAAGCAAATAAATGTCAAACCATATTTATCTCCTCTACCATCCATGAGATGATCAAACAAAAAGCTGAGCTGTAAACCTCCCAGCTAAAAACACGGCAGCCTTTTCCATCGCAGATTAAACTTTCATCACCGTCTGCGTGTGTGTGTGTGTTTTTATGCGCACTGTCTCTCTTTGTCTTTTAAATTACCCACACACCATCTGGTTGAGTAATTTTTATAACAAGCCGGAGAAGGTGTCATTACCGACCGATACAGCGATTGTGTAAGTCTGTTTTTCTACACTTCAGACGTATAAGATGCTGATGGCTGCTTGGCAGGATGAGGTGTTGATGGGATTAGTTCAGCTTAAAGGTTAATGATTCTTCAGGTAAATTTGATTTAATGCAGACACACAAACAGCGTTAAAGACAGAACCCAGGACAGGACAAAAAGAAAGCTTTATTTGAGAATATAAGAAAGTTTATGGTTTAAATTATCAAGTTTTTTCAGCAGCAGCAGATTTTAGCAACATTTTGTCCATTTTTAATTGTTTTATGTCTAATTAAAGCTTCATTTGTTGGATTTAGACCATCAGAACATGAGAAATAACCCCTCTTTGTTAGCTTAATACTGTCTTCATTATGTAAATGAAAACATTATTAACCCAGTAGTTTGGGGTTTTTTCATTATAGTTTTGTTTTATTTCACTGTGACATTTTGTTTGTCTAATTCAGTTTCTTTTAGTTAGTTTTTAGAGTGCGTTTAGTGGTTGTTATTAGTTAAACATGGTTTTGTTTTGGTGTTTATTAGCTATGATTGTAGTTTTAGTTTTTTCATACTTTTGTTAAATTTTAGGTGCAGAATTAAACGAATATTATATTGTGGTTATGAATACATAATTTGGGTAATGCATAATCAACAGAAGTTGTTGTTTTCAATGCGACTTCAAACAACAGTGTTGTTCAAAATGTTGAAGAACTGACGTTGGCGTTTTATCCCAACTTTTGCGGCGTCATTTTGCAGGCTAACGTAGCGTAGCCGCCAGGAGGAAGTCGGTCTGCCATAATTTGCCGACAGCTGACGTAAACTCCTTGTGTGAACAAAATCTATTTTTCATCAGTTTGAAAGGCTAATAAATAGATTCATAAACACAAAAAGACATTTATCTATAATTTCAGTATGTTTTAGTTAATTTAATCCACCCCTAAATCAGTATTTTCTGTTTGTATTTGTAAATAATTTTGGAAATTTTCATTTATACGCTCTACTTTGTGTTGGACTTGAATTAAAACACAAAATCTTGTTATAAAACAGCAAAATGTGAAAATGTACAAGTGGCATGAATACTTTTGCAAGGCATCTGTGTAAATATTCATACAGATAAACATTATTTCTTTAGTTAAAATCCATCTGTATGATTATCATCAATAGTTATACTTTCAGTTTGCTTTTATTCATGAAAACCTTGAAGGAAAAACTACTTGGATTTTATATATTGATTCAATCATTTTGCTTGTATTCTGTCCTTTCAAAAAGTTTCAATAATCCGACTTAAAAAGAAATTTGCTTTGTTGACACAAAATGTTTTAGGGTTCATTTTAAAATTCATATTTTTGCTTTTAAATGTTTTCAGTTTGAATTTATTCACTTTATAAAGGGGACAATATATACTGCTCAAAAAAATAAAGGGAACACTTTAAGTGTGAAACACCTGTTTAAGTGTTCCCTTTATTTTTTTGAGCAGTGTATATTAATCAACATTGGCATCCAAGAAAGGCTAATTTTCATCTCCTCTCTAGCAGGTTGATGATTAAAAAAATTACAATTAACGTGGATAACATCATACATGACATATAATTTATGACAAATTCCAATATGTAGCTAAAAGTAGTGTAATTTACAGTATACGTTTACAATTGAAACAAGTCACACCTGCAAGAAAAGAAACATGTAGAAACATGAAAAGAACAAAGTTTTAATGATTTACTGACTCCGGCTCACCTTCTGATCTATGTTTTTAGTAAGTATGTCCTTTAAAGAAAATCTGGAGTCTTAATTTTAACACTTGTCAACATTTATGGCCTGACTTTTAAACTATTTTTGTTGTGTTTTCTTTTCTTCTGCTTCATTCAGGTTCTTGCAGAGGAAGGTTTTGGTTCAATTACAACAGAAATCACTGAAGCCAAACCGTTTTATTACGCTGAGGATTACCACCAGCAGTACCTGAGCAAAAACCCACATGGATACTGCGGCCTGGGCGGGACAGGAGTCACCTGTCCAATCGGACTCGGCAAAAAGTCCTGAGAAATCCTCACCCATCTATAAAATACGCAAAGAACAGCCAACATCAAACAAATCCACCTAATGTTGCTCAGCTTCTTATCATACATGATTTTTAACTTCCTGCTTTGTACATCTGTAAGACTCAATTCTTTTTGAAAAAAATTGTGAAATATCTTATTTTTTTTGTTGGGATTATTTTTATAATCTGTTTAATGAGTTGTTTTAAATTAAACTTGCTTATAGAATAATAGGAGAGATGCATTTTGTTTTGAATAAACCAACCTCTGAAATTAGATATGTTGAGTTTTTTCTTACACTAAACTTTCCTGCTTTGTTTGAAATTGTTTTTTGCTAAAATAATGCCGACCCCATTCCATTCAGTACAGGTTTATTCATGAAACCAACAACGTGCCAAGAATGTTGGTTCTTAGCACTTTGACAAAATCCTTCAATGAACAGCTTTTTTTTTTCTCGAATAGTTTAGATATACTCAACTAAAAAAATCCATTAATATACAAAATTTCCACTAATAATTTGTTTAAAGATGAAACAAAATGTTTCCTGACAGGGTGAATGATTGATGAGAATAAATTAAATTGGAAGTTGTTGGTTTTGCACTTTTTTTATAAAAGGTTTTAGTTTATTAGCAGCTATTTACCTTTACTCCTTTGTTTTTACTGGAGTAACCTTTTTGGGAAAAAAAAGTATTTCAGGAATATTTTTACTAGGTTGTACATTTTACTTTTATTTGGGTAAAAGTATTTACTTGATTATAAAGTATTTCTACTCTTACTTGAGTAAAATTTCTGGATTTTCTTCCCACTGAATGAAAAACAAACATGTTATGGAACAACTTGCCTTTGCAGGTCAGGGAGGCCCCTTCACTGTCCACTTTTAAAGCTCGTCTTAAAACCCATCTATTTTATTTGGCTTTCAACTCTAGCGGGATCTAGTTTTAAATTGGATGTTTTTGTTTTTAAATTGTAAGTTTTTATTTTATGCTTTTTATTTTTATGTTGTGTGTTGATGTACAGCACTTTGTATCAGCCGTGGTTGTTTTAAAGTGCTTTATAAATAAAGTTGGTATGGTATGGTATGGTAAAAATTTACCAGACTCAGACTCAGACCTGCAAGTTTTGTTAAAGTTTCAGAAGTTTGTTTTATTGAAAGAAACTGATTTGGGAAAATGTTCTTTTGGTTTTGTTATTTTTTTGGTTACTTGTATGAATTATTGTAATTTTTGTCCTTAAAATACAAAAAATTCCACTTAACTTTAGATTTTGGTCCATCTGATGACATTATTTTTAAATATTAAAATTTGATCAGTTTCTCAGTACTAGAGGAAACTTTTTATCAAATACTTTTGTACTGTTGAGTAAAATTTTTGGCTACTCTACCCACCTCTATTTGTGTTAAACTAAATATCCTCTCTATGCACGTTGAAATTGCACATCTATATATAAAAACTGGGTGAACAGTATTAGAAAGGTTAGATCAGATGATTTACTGTAAATAGTTCTGCAGTGCGTTTGCTCTGTACTGTTTTGTGTGCATGTTGTGTTGTGAAATGACCTCTTTCCTCTGATCTTTGCCCGAAGCCATGTTCCGGTCCAGGCCTCATCTGTCATCACTGTTAATCTCCAAGCATGTGTTTCTCCACACTACATGCACACGTGTGTGTTTGGATGCAAACTCACATACACCCTAGCAGGAGGAGAAAATATTGGGCGCCAGCCCCTCCAAAGCCTGGCACCGACATCACACAGCAAACCAAGGAAGAGATGAGTCTCTTTGGAGATGGCAGAGCGCCGCCTTGGATCTCTGCTGGCTTGGACTGCAGCTTCGCTGGCTCTTGGAAGCTGATCTGGAGCACTATTTTTGGAATAAAGTGGGTATTATCAGCAATATTAAGCAACTCTGCCATTTAAAATCAAATTTGAAATCATTTCCTCATGTCAAAAACTTTTACGTCTCATTTAATTCTCAATAATTTAGGCCAGAAGAGCTTAAAGGGGAAGTGTTATGTGTTTTATAGGCAGTTTTATAGCATAATAAAATATCTAAATTACCTTTAATTGATAGCTAAATGTTATATGTATCAAATATCACTTGAAAGAAATTTGTCCTTGTAATTTAACGCTTTTTCTGAAACTGTCTACAGGAAGTCATCACAACATGGCTCCTCTATTAACCCTTTAACAATATTTTAAAATATTGTTAAAGCTACTTCTCATTATACTGAGAAGTAGCTCGTATAATGAGCTCAGTTCCAGCAGGTGTTTGCTAATTGCTGCTGGCTAGTCTGAAGGAGCTGAGTGGAGGAGAGCTGCTCTGTGAGCAGGAAGCTGGTAAACTGCAGCTCTGAGGAGGAGCTGCGACTCGAAGGCGGGGCGAGGTCCACCCAGGCGTTTTGCAAGGGTGAATTGTTGCCATGGAGATTAAAGGATTTCTCAAACATGCATGAGAAATCCTGCAATGCTGTTTTGATTACAGAACAGCATTAAAACATGAAGTTAAGCTAAAAAAGAGGAGATTTTACCTCTTACTGTCCCTTTAAATGTACAATACAACAGTTTTGTTACTTAGTATGTAGCGCCCTCTACAGTTATTGGCCACACAAATAAAAGATGTTATTACGCCTTAGTGATCATAAGATGCCTCTCTTTTTGCAGATTTTCAGCGGTCAGCTTGGTTTTCTTCTTCACTCTGACTGGTGACAAGATCTTCCTCACCCAGGAAGATCTTTGTAGCAGCTCCCAATGTTTTGATCTTTATAAATATTCCTGTGAGTATAGATATAGGTAAGTTTATTTAAGTATCAGTTCATGTTTTCATATTACGACCAAAAACTTTGCACCGCAAGTACACAAAATCTTACCAAGTATTTCTGGTCTAGCTTCTAGTGCAGTTATCTTAGTACACATGAAATAACACAAATCTAACTTTTCAGCAAGATGTAGAGATCAAACAGTTCTAGTTATAAGTGAAATAATATATCAATGGAAAAAACACTAACTAATGATAAATATACTGTTCCACTGGCAGGTCATTCCACTTATAACTAGAACTTTTTGATTGATGGGAGGAACATGAGACAAAGTCTTCCATCATCTGAGATCCCAAAGTGACTCTGGAGGAGCTGCAGAGATCAACAGCTCAGGTAAGAGAATCTATTTACTTCATAAAACTATAGAAGAACGATAAGATTACTGAATTCTTAAAAAAAATTCTCCCAAAATGTACCCTATACATAAAACACTAACTCTGATGTGTAGAGAAAATAAAACTATTTTATAATATTATCTTCATTGGTATCCGAGTTGTTTTCTCCACATACAATCTAGATTTTTGTTGCAAGCTAATGATTCTGGGTGTTCAAATATTCCAAAATCAAACTTTGTCTCAAAAGGGGAAGCAACATTATTATTATTATTATTATTTTTATTAAGATCACGTTTTAAATGAGCTGACAAATAACGTTGCTGTCCTCATTTAGTTTGTAAGCTTATAAAATGCCAGGATGCTGAATTTGAATTGATCCCCGGTTTAAACGCTGGTCTCTGCTGCCACCTGGCGGTGAGTGTACAGTATGAGCATGTTTCAAAAGCAATAACACAGAAATAAACCTTTTCCTTTGACCCAGAAAATATTTATCAGAGAAGATTTTGCCTGTTTTTGCTGTTTGTCACTCTTCAGCTCTGCTTCTATAAATCGCATTTTCAAAACAGTCATAATACTCAGATCAAATCTCTCATTTGTACAAAAGTTCTCTGGTCAATTCAGATCAGGTGTAATAAGCTGATTTATCTAGCATCACAGTGCACTTTCCATAAAAGGCATTTTTACTCTTTATTGTGTTAGTTAACTTTAATTCACTGTGTAATACTTTTTCATGGCTCGTCCTGCTGTGTCTTTCAAGGTTTCTGAGTTATTTGTTTTCCCTTCTACATATTAAATCAGGAAAGTCGTTCCGTTTCATCGTCTTTACTAATCTAGATCTCGTTTTGGGGAAAAAGTTGCCAATGTTGTTTCCAGGGTTTCTCTGCGCCACCGTTTCTCATCCTCGTTTCCGTCTTTAAAACCCTGAATGGTGACCCGTTGTGTCAGAGTGTCTTCAAAAACAAAACAACCTTTTACACCTGGGCAGGTAGATGCGGGTCAGGGACAGCTGATATGGCAGGCCGTTTTAACATATAATCGGCTTCACTGCTTACATTGTAGTTACAGACACAAAATGTCCTGCCATACAGGGATAGCAGCTAATTTCACACTGACCAAAATCAGACCTGACAGCCAGGAAATGTCCCGGATCTCCTGATTAGCCAATCAGAACAACCAAAACAAATATGATGCCCAAAACATTACTCCAAACCATACACTTTAAAGTTCAAATCTACCAAATAGAGTTGAAATCATCTGAATTTCTGTTAATAAAACAATATGTTTTTTAGCAAAGATAATTGGCTTCGGCAATCGTAACAGGAGAAGTTTGGTCTGATTTAGAGTCAGACTATTATGTATTTTTATTCAATTTATGTAAATATCTGGTTTCTATTATATATTAGTTTCACTTTTTGAATCAAGATTAACCTTTTTGTGTTATTCTAATTTATTTAAATTCTCTTTACACTTTTCTGCTGAATCTGAAAGTTTGTTTTCTTACCACTAGAGGGCAGCAGTGTAGCAGTTTACAGTGGAGTTTGCAAAGCAGCAAAACCAACGTGCAACAGTCATTAGGGAAGATTCGTCAAGAGTTTTTAAATCCAAACAGCCTGTTGAGATTTACAGGTGAGATCCTGATTTCTCGTTTTGGAGCCAATCCTTTAGGGTCAGAATTTAGACTTAGAACGTCTAAAACTTATTTTCCAACTGTATTTCAAGACCTAAATGCCACACAACTTTTTTCTTGCTTGGGTGGTCAGAGAGAGAAGCCCATTTCAAAATATGTCAGAAGCACCAACGCAACGCCGATCTGTGTTTTTGTTATG
Organism: Xiphophorus couchianus; assembly: GCF_001444195.1. Lineage (NCBI taxonomy): Eukaryota > Metazoa > Chordata > Actinopteri > Cyprinodontiformes > Poeciliidae > Xiphophorus > Xiphophorus couchianus. Next base: position 2,588,762 of record NC_040242.1, on the reverse strand, counting down.
TTTTCTCTGAGTTGTTGATGGTTTGCAGATATTTTCCTGCTTAGACCTGTGGCCTCCAGCTTAGCAGCCACCTCCACATTCACTCTTGCAACACTGCACAGTGCAAAAGTGTCCACACCTTCACTGTTTTTAGTGAATGTGTAATTGCAGCTAATACAATCTAAACAAACTTCTGCAATTGCTTGCAAAAAAGTGGAAATTTGAGCCTCAAGAGATAGAAGTAATGTCAATATTTGGACGTTGCAGGGAAGGCTTCATTAGGATGGTTTGGAGAGAATGAATGAGAAAACTCCCAGACTCCTTCCTGAGTGGGTTGTATTTACAGCAGCTTTATACAAAGATCTTCAGTCAGCATCACAGACCATAAATAATCCAATTCGGATAAACAACGTCACATGAATTGTTACAGTAAAGCATAAAAAGTTTTATTTGACATTTTTGTAGCCCATGAAAGAGATTCAACAACATGAAGAGTCAAATAAAGTGATGACAAAGCTTAAAACTGGAGACAAAATAACATTTATAACATTTATAACTCTAAAAAGAAAAGAGAAAAAGTTGTAAACACTGTTTACAACTGAAAAAAAAAGAGCTGGGCTCTTTTTTTTATTAACCTGCAAAATATACATAAATAATCTCAACTCTTTCACTCCTGGTTTGGAATAAATTTAAATAAATACATAAGTGCTTTGATATATAAATATTTACATCACAAACTATATTATTTGAACATAACAATTTATATTTTTTTAACCAAATGAAAGGAGGAAAAAATGATGAGATGGGTTTAAACAGCCACAGTTGTGGGAACAAACATCACAGGATTATACACACCTTACAGGAAGAGCTGGAAAACAAGTCAGGAGCTTAACAAGTAAAACAAAATGTAGACTTTAAAACTTAAAAATCGAAAAGGTTATTATTGCACAACAAGCAGGTTTATCTCTTGAAACGTTCCTAATAATAACTAGGGAGTCTACTGGATCTCACGTGTTGTTTTTTGAAGTTAATACGTTATTTTTTGAAACTTAAAGGCTACTTTACCAAAATGTAAAAAGTAAGGCTTAAGTTCCTGGAAGTAAAGGTTACTATCCTGACACACGTAAGTACTTCTCTACAATTCACAGGTTACATTTGTAAAACTTGAGATTCTTTATCTGTACCTACAAAGCTACTATCATTATTTCCTCAAAATTGATGTTACTTTAACAAGTTAATTGAAAAAAGTAAAGGTTCTTTTTCTGAAACTCTCAGTTTGCTCTCCTGGAGCTTACAGACGTTTTTTTTAATATATATATTAACAGAAACTTACAAGTTGCTTTCAGAAAACTAAAATGTTGTTTTTCTGAGACTTTAACTGTTAATCCTCGTAATTTAAAAGTTTTTACATTTAGGTTCCTGAAACAGGTTGCTCTCTGAAATGGATGTTACTTTTCTACAATTCACAGATCACCTTAATAAAACTTGCATGTTAATTTACTGCAGTGTTTCTTAATTGCGGTCCTTACGCCCCCTGACCCGTCTGTTTTAGAGGTTTCCCTTCTGCCAAACACCTGGATTTAATCTGTGGATTATTAAGAGCTTTCTGCAGTACTTGATGGTTGCAGAAGAGGTCATGCAATCATTTGAATCAGCTGTTCTGGAATAGAGGCACATCTAAAACATGCAGCACGGGGGAACCTGAGGACTGGAACCGAGAAGCTCTGATTCACTGGAAGTTAAAGAATTTGCTTTAAGTTCCTTGATCCTAAAGGTTCCCATCCTGGTGGATGCTGGTACTTTTCTGAAAGTCCCAAGTTACTTTTTCCTGCAGTTTCTTGCAATTTGCTTTCCTGGAACTTAAATGTTCCCTATTTGGAACTTATGGTTATTTATCTGTAACTAAGAAGTTACTACCAGGAAGTTACTTTCCTGAAATTAACAAAGTAATTTTGTGAAATGTAATGTTTATATTCCTGAAGTCTGCCATTTGCCAACCCGAAACACACAGGATACTTTTCTGAAATTCACAGAAAAAAGAAATGAGCTTTCTGAGACTCAAACAATTTTTCTAAATGGAAGTTACGGGTCATAATCAATGACCTTACCGGTAACTTTTCAGAAACAAACAATACATTTATATATTACTTTCCAGGTATTTACAGGTTAGTTTGTTGAAACTAACTTTTCTGCAATTTAAACATTAAAACAACTTTTATTAAAGATGTTTTTGGCAATAAGTTCATGTTTGTTTTGGTGTCTATAAAATTGACTGTTTCGAAAACCTTCTGAATGCAACGTCACAAATCAGCAGGTTGCTGAGGTTGCTGTTACCTAGCAACCTCAGTGAAGAGACAAGTGTTTAGTTCTTGTGTAATCATTCAGAAACCACTTGTTACATTCTTGTTGGTTGTGCAGGAGGCTCCACTTATGCTTTTCAAAGACATACAGTTGTATAATTGTGCATTGGTTTGCAGTCATTTTCACAGGCAAGTGTAAACGTTGAGTTGGGGGGGCGTGGCCACAGCTTATTTGGATTTAAAGTGACAGGACATCATAAAACAGCTCAAAATAGGCAGAGCTGATCACACTCAAATATCATTTTCTATGAATGATTTTATACAAAAAATGTAATGTAACATATTTTCTATATCCTATGTACCCATCCTAACATTTTCAAGGAAGAATATTTTAAAGCTTTGTTCCTGAGAATATATCTTTATGGGTGGAGCAGTAGTTGTCAAGTTTTTATGATAGCTACATTTAAACCAGAAAGATTGACTGATAGTCATTTTTCCATCATTTGCAATGAAATCGGGTTAGCCCCTGGGACTACAGTTGTCGTCGTAGTTGCTGTAGCTCCTGTAGTTGTGACCATTGGTGAGGTCGAGGCAGACTTCAGCAGTCTCTTCCTCAGACATGGTGGGAAGAAAGTGGAGATGTAAGCCACCTTAAAGCCTGAGTTGCAGAAGCAGTAAACCAGTGGGTCCAACAAGCAGTCGGCGTAGGACAAAACCATGAGGGCGTCGTACACCTGGACCACCGCATCCTCCAGCACCTGACAGTTTTTCAGCCTCACGATCAGCAGCGCCAGCCGAGCCACCGTGCATGGCAGGAAGCAGATGGAGAAGATGATGGCGACAGACAGGACGGCGAACACGGCTCTCCTCAGTTTGGCCTTTTCCCCAATCGATTTCCTCCTCAGTCGAATGATGATGCAAGTTGTGCAGTAAATGAGGATGATGAAGGGGATGATGATTTGAGAGAAGAAGACGATCTAAAAATAAAAAGAGCTCATTACTCAGGATAGCAGAACTTTATGTGGTAAATACTAAGTTGATATTGCAGGTTTTATTTTAAAACTGGTGGAAAAATACAAATCAGTGGTGATTACTAAAGAAATGTACTGATGTGACTAACTCAGCTGTCAGTTGGTGAAGTGGAAAGATTTACCCCTGTAGGTAATAATTAATCCCCTGAATTGTTGCTTCTCTGAGAGACTGACTTTATGTAAATAGCTGCAGGTCAACTTAGCACCGTATGCTAAAAAGCTGCATCTTGCATTTGTCTTGCTTCTACCCTGTCTCTTAAATCAATATATTATTTTTTCACAGTACTGGGATATTTAAATATTTTTACAAATGTGTTTCATTATTTTTAATTTCTGATTTATCTGTTTATTTAGTCTTGTTATATATATCTTTTTAATACTTTAGAGACTCCTGTAGGCAGCTGGGTTTTTATTTAGTGTTTTCACAGTAATACAGTGTCGTATATAGAAGTGGACAGAGTGTCCAGAGTAAGTCATTCTTAAGAGTAAAACTACTTCAACATGTTTTTACTCAAGTAGAAGTAAAAAAGTAATTGGTAAAAAGTCTACTAAAGTACTGAGCAACTGATCAAATTATCAATCATTTAATATTTAAAAATTACATAATCAGAAGAAACAAAATATGAACTGAAAATGTTTATATTTCCACTAATAAAAATTCTCCTAAAAGTAAATTTTTCTAAAACGTTACTCAAGTGTAACTAGTTACTACCAAACTCTGCCTGTCTATGAATGATTGCCAAGTTGTAGACATTGTATAAAATTATTTCTCATCATTGAATCATTGGTAAATATCTACACATTTAATATTGATGTGAATTAGTGAAGCCAGAATGTTACCTCTCTGAAAGTGTCCGTAAAAACTTCTAGAGTCGTGGTTTTAATTCGGCCGAGGCTGTTGCAGCAAACGAAGGAGGATAGCATCGTGGGTATGGTGAGCGGCACCAAGAACACCCAGATAAGCACAGAGATCAGTGGAGACTTCTTAAACACCTTCACACAGTTTCTCCTCCCAAGATGGACGACGCTGAAGTAGCGGTCCAGGGACAGAACGATGAGGAAGCCGATGCTGGCCCCTCGATTGAGGAAGAGCATGAAGTGCATCAGACGGCAAACGGCATTATTCTCACTGTGCCTCAGATTGTTCTGATAGTGGTGAATTTTAACAGGAATACAGACCACCACCAAAAAATCAGCAACCACAATGTTGAAGAGGAACACACTGTTATTCTTCCAGAATTTGTACCTGAAGAGGAAACAGTTTACAGAACATTTAGTCAGGAGAAACAGAACATTGATCTGCTGAGAGCGTTTGGTTCTGCATTTGCAGATGATTGATTGAAACTATTCTGGTTTCTTTGCAGCATTAACAACGGTAAAGTTTCACATGTCAGGAAAAATGACTGCTATATTTTTTTTATATTTGCATAGAACGCTTGAATTCATTTATGTGACTACATTGTAAACAGTTAGACTGTGGTTGGCCTGTCGTGCACAGTTAGAACAGCTGTTTCTCACTGTTGCAGCACTTTAATCTGGTGGCATCTTTGTGGACATGCAGTCCAATTTCTATAAACTGCACTTTGACATTTAAACATCTTACATTAAACATCAAAGCTTTTTGTGTGTATTTGCACATGCAACCTAATTTAACAGTGAATTACATTTACTTAAGTTAAGTTGTTTGATATTTTATGCAGATGTTGTATTTTAAATGCATCTCAACAGCCTTTGCTACCACAGTTGAATCTCATAATCTAACCATATCTCTACCTTAATGTCAGGAAAATTTCAGCTGTGAAATTTTCATCTTTGCAGCTGAAAATGAGTGATACCTGAAGATGAAGATGTAGAGCACCGAGAGGTTGAGAGGAAGTCCCAGAATGAACTCCACAGTCAACAAGCCGGAGAGGACTTGGTAAATGGCTGCATCCGGTGTATAGCAGGTGTCATTTGATGAAGTAGTAATATTAGACATTTTGATGAATCTCAAACTGAATCCTTTCTCTTCACTCTGCCACGTTTCTGTCACTGCAGATTTTCCTCTCTTCCCTCTTAAACAACAAATTCAACAGTTCCTTTCACGGATTCTTGCAGTGATTGAGAAATCCAGACAATCCTTTGCCATCCATGACAAAAGATCCCAGGGAAACAGAGACAACAAACAAACAAAAGAAATCAGAAGCAGCGCAGAGAGGAGGAGAAAACACACTGAGTGTGTGTTCTCTCTTCAGGCAAGGCTGCAATGATTCCTCAAAGAGGAAGGACGAATATTTCATCTGGAGGTGTGGTTAAAGAGAATGCCTCAACTAACTGAGAAGCATCAAAGCGCCTTTCTTTAAGGAGAAAAATGAAACAAAAATTAGCCCTTGTTCTGAGGAACCCGACTGTTTAGTGTTCAATTTGTATTTCAGCTGTGAAATTCCTGAAAGTTCCTCTGTTGCAGCATCATGTGGAAGTATTTCTCTCATCAGGAATCACTGAGTAAATCATGGTTTCCCAGGAAAATATTACATAAACGTCTGCTGGTAAACAACAAAGAGAGATGAGATCCTGCTTTTGACCTAAGAAGACACAAAAAGGAAAAAGCTCTTATTTTAGTCCAGTCTTTGGGTACACTGCAAAAACACAAAATCTTACCAAGTATTTTTGGTTTAGTTTCTAATGCAAATATATTACTACACTTAAAATAAGACAAAATTAACTTATAAGTAACTTTCCAGGTAGATATAGGAGCTTATTTTAAGTAATTAATCTCTTAATACTGATGAAAAAAAATGCTTGTTGTGTTAGTAGATTATTTGTTGTTTAACATGGGAAAAATTTCTTGTTATAAGTGAAATAATCTGCCAATGTAACTAGCACTTTTTCATCAAAGTAAGAAATTAGTAACTTAAAACAAGATCCTGTATTTTGCTGAAAAGTTATGTGTAAGTTAGTTTTATTTAATTTAAAGTGTACTAAAATATTTGCATTAGAAACGAGACCAAAAATACTTGGTATTTTGTGTTTTTGCAGTGATCCACTTCTGACTAAAGTATTTTTCTAAATAATGTATCTTTTAAAATTAATTTTTATTGTTAATGTCATATTCCAAAAATTAGTTTTTGGAAACGAAAATTTTCTTCTGAAAACGACACGAAAACCTCTGAAGAAGACACCGAGAACAACTTCCTTCTTTGCAAAATGCAAATAAAAATTGAGTGGTGTCAGATTTTAGAGGTTGTGGGATTTTGGGTTTAGTGAAAGACCAGGAGCTAATTCCTCCTCTAGCGCGTTTGTTTTGGTTATATTTACCCAGAATGCCCTGCACTGTGGTCCACTCCTGCTTTTGGAGCGGTCTCCTGTTCACTTGGCGTTCACATATGGATTTGAACCGCACCGGAGTTCGCTTTAATTGAACTGAAACCTACATGTAGGTTCTCAGCCAGACTTTTTCAGAGTTGGATTACGCGTTCACACCTCCCCAGGTGTGGAATTTGGACCAAACAGGGCTGTGTGAATGCATCCTAAAGGTGACTATTTAGTCTGCATTTGTTTTGATTATATTTACCCAGAATGCCCTGGGCTATATAGTTCACTTCCTGCTTTCAGAGCGATCTCCAGTTTGCTTCGCGTTCACATATGCATTCAAACCGCATCAGAATTCACTTCAACTGAGCCTAGTTTGCTCTTTTACACATTCACAGCTCTCCAAACAAACCGAACTTTCTAGACAAACAAACTGGAGTTTGATTAAAATGGTCTGAGCAGGTCTGGTGTGAATGCAGCTTTAGTTTACCTGCCTTCTGCGCTGCAACAAAATGTTGCATCCAAGTCTGCGCCGGTCTATTGCACCTTAAGGTTTTATGTTGCCTTTCACACCAAATAATAAATTCAGCATTCTGCCTGACAGAAGAGAAGTCCTTGCTCTGCTGATCCTAATGGATTTATAATTCATCTGGGTTATAAAGCTTTTACTGCAACAGGAAGTGAACCACATAATGTATTTAGGCTAAAAACAGGGTAGAACCATTTGTTCTTGTATGGCTCGGTCCAGATGCCAACAAATTGTTTTGCAGCTAAATATGAACATTTTGTTTTTCAAGATAAAATAAAACTGCTTGTTAGAAACAAGCACTTTAATATATTTCATACAGAAAGTGAGCAAAATTTCAAGGTCAATTAAAAGTAGAAATAAAAGCAAAATATTTTCATTTTGTTGTCAAAAAGATTAGAACAGAATGACAGAGTTTAAATGTGTCTCAGTTTTTTTTATTATAATAATTATAATTCAGTAAGTTATAAATTCACCTTTAGTAGAAAATAGCAGTCGTTTTCCAGATTATTATTCTTTCCTTTACAATATTTTGGAAGAATCTTGGCCAACTCCTCTTTTTAAAGTTGCTCCAGTTCTTTAAACTGGGATTATTATGTATTTTCCAGTCACATAGGACCATTTTATAACACAATCAAGTTATTTTGTCCTTCAGTTTTTATGAAAATGCTGTATTTACCAAAAACAACCTAATAGAAATGCATTAGTGAGACGATACCATTTAGAGAATGACTTCATTCAACATTAACAAATATCTTAGTGCTCATTTCAAAACCCAAACCAAAGCACTTACTGACTTATTGCAAACAAATCACACTATAAACGGATTGTTCTATTGAAGTAAATCATTAAATTAACCTCCTGCACTAAAACATGCAGAGCTAATGATTTCCAACCTAAACTTTACTTCCTGCAAAGCATCACATTTACCTTATAACTTCCCTTTGCTGCTGCCTCATTATTCTGCTCTGTCGCACTATGTTCTAGACATGAGGTAATATTGCACAAAACCAGTGCCACATTACTTTTGCAACATCTCACACACACATACACACACACACAGTGTATGCATGTTCTGTCTTGCACCCACTGGCAAATGTGACGCCAGAGGCAACAATAGTTGGTCATGGGTAATGCCAGTTATCGGCCCCTGTGGATGGAAAATATTAACATTTCCAGAAAACAAATTATAAAAGAAATCATCATTTTACCAGTTGCATGAAAACTTTACCACAGTGACAAAGGGAAGTGGTTCAAAGGATGCATGCAATAGATAAGTAACCTAAAAAAAATGCTCTTCAGAGGATGGGAAACCATGCGAAAAGTGATTATCTAACTGAAAATGTTGAAGCTGGTCTGTGTGAACCAGTTAATGTTAACACTTTAACCCTTTGTGTCCTTTTTATATCTGTTTCCTCAGAAAAGAGAAAAGTCTGAACTACTAATGATTTTCTACTATACAAAAGAAAATCTCCAAATGTGCAATTTATCTATTTGTAATAGAAAAATATACACATTTTCTAAACAATTTTATCTGTCTCTCAATTTACTGGTCTACCTACGTTCATATCATCCATTACTGCCAATTCACAACAAATGTTGTCTGTAATTCCAAGTCCATTGATAGTAGACCAAAAGAACGAGTTCACAAACAACATTGAAGACAGTTTATTCACATGGTCCATTATCTGTCTCATAAATCCCGACAGCAGCCATTTTGTTGATTAATATTTATCTTGTACATTGGTCAGCAGTGGTCTGGAAGTCATGACCCATCTGTGCTTTGGGCTACATTTGCCTATCAAGATGGCATGGCTCAGAGTTGTGGGAACTATGAATACTGAGATGAACTCAAAAATTTCATAATTCATACATAAACATAACGATAACCCCGCCCCAAAAAACCCCAAAATCTATTTAGACAGTTTATCAGCAAAGAAAAGTTGATTTGGGGGGTTAGCTACACTTCAAAGTTAGCCAACAAATTCAAGTTGTTTTACTATTTTTAGTGATATCCCATTTTTATTGCTCAATACAACAACTTCACAGTATTACACTGCTGCTGTTCGTTATTTTCCTCTTCATCAATCTACATAAGTTTTTTTTTTATAAAAGATTTATCTAATCTGCAGTGAGGTGAGTCCACCACACTCTCACTGCATGAAGGCTCTGTGTGTAAATGCTGCAGAGTGAGGTAAGATATCACTGCTGAAAAAACCACAGAGCTTCTTGGAGAAGACATCTCCAAAACAGAAAAAGTAGCAAACTAATTAAGTTGTATTTCAGTGAGGGAATTGGGCATCTCAGCTCAGAGTGCAGATGGTCTGGAAATATCTATTGATCAATCAATTTATTGGCCAAGATTGTTCACACAAGCAAGGAATTTAACTTCAGTTTTCAAGCACTCACAGCTACAGACATAAGGTATAAACATATTACTTTATTTGATGTAAGATAAGGATAAAGGAACAATATGTACATGTACTCGCTGTATTTTTTAAATAAAATTACAGTGCAAATATGCTTATGTTTTTTCTCAGCATATGTGCAAATCAGATAGACACCCTGGGGGAGGAAAATGTCTCTGGTTTTTGCAAATACCTTTCTGTAGCGCCGACCTGAAGGTAAACTGTCTTAACCATTTGTGTCCAGGATGTGGGGGGTTTGCAGAGATGATAGCTGCTGTTTTCCTGCCCTTAGATTTCTGCGATCCTCTCTGCAGGCCTAAACGGTGTTTGATGAAGAGGAGAAACTGCAGCCTTACAGAATGAGAAAGCATTTAGAAAGATTTTTTTTTTTTTTTAGAAAGTTTTGACTTTTGTTGTGCTTTTCTAGCACAAATTATGCTTTTTAACTTTTAAACCACAATACTGTCAACAGCTCTGTTGCTTTTTGGTGCTATGCACACTGAAATTTATTCATAAATTTACTTTAAAGTCTTTTATTCATTTTTGCATTTCCTTTTTTAATCTAAAATGTATTAATCCTGCTAAAAATTGTACTCAGAGACACAAACGAGGCGAGTAACATATGCGTTCATATGTAGATTTATCTTTGCTATTGAAGAACTTAATCTATAAATGGGAATGTATTATGTAAAATTCACAGTTTGAACATTTTTGTACTTCCATTTGAATTTCTACCGCTTCTGCTTTTAGAAGCGGTAGAAATTCATTAACTTATTTAAAAATAACTTATTTAAAAATAAGTTAATACTTTTTGGTCTCTGGAAAATTGCCCGTTTCAAAAACCTCCAGAATGTAATGTCGGAAATCAGCAGGCACTGCCTGCCACTTGGCAACGCCAGTGAAGCCCAGCCCATTACCTAGCAACTTAAGCTGAGCTCCTGTGCCTTGGTTTTACTACTGTATGCACCGCACAATGGCTGCTGCGAAAGACAAGAGTTTTGTAGTTGACTTACTGTCCAGAAACCACCTTCTGCATTCTTGTTGGTTGTGCAGGAACCTCCACTTCTGCTTTTCAAAGATGTACGGTTAAACCATCAAACCATTTTGATGTATGAGTGTAAATGTTGAGTTGGGGGAAAGGAGTTTATTTAGATTTTAGAGAACTGATCAGACTAAAATCTCATTATCTAAGAATGATTTTGTGCAAAAAATGTAATGAACATGTTTTGTATAGGCCATAGACCTGTTTAAGGAAGCATAACAGATCACCTTTAAGGGGTTCTTGTCTGACAATAACAAAATATAAGTTAGGCTGTGGTTAAAACCTGGCCAAGATGATTAAATGAAGAAGAAAGATGAAACTTTAGATTTCAGTTTCTGCTGATTTGATCAGAGCAACTGCTTGTGCTGTGAATGTCACATCCAGCATCACCCAGAGCAGCAGAAAAGTTCAACCTGTGAGCTGATAATGTGAGCTTTGATACCCTTAGGAACGTTTCAGAACTTGATGTAGGTTACAGCATTTTTTCTGCGCTCTTGTTTTGTCTCAAAATTTACCAGTTGTGATTTGGTGTTGGTGGGACAGGAAATTCTTCAAACTCTGCTCTCTAACTTTAGTCTCAGTGTGAACACAAACTGACCGCATCCTAATGATTTAGACGTTTTCTATAAATCATGTATCTTCTCGGCTTCTGTTGCTTTCTAACTACCCAAATGTTGTTCTTCAAAGAACCAGTAGCTGTGCCTCTTACTGGTTTCTTGCTCTAGCTTTTGGCTGAAATAACCAGTATGATGGGTCATGCTGTGGTGGTTTTGGCACAGCTTTTATTCCCTACCACACACTCTGCCAGTCAGAAACATCATCTGTTGTAACCTAATCTCCTTGCTTCTCTCTCTCTTTTTGAGGCCTGATACTTTCCAGTCGTCTGCCTTCACCTTGGATCTCAGCATAATGCTGACAGTAAGTAGCTATGGTAATGCAGGCATCACTGTGTGTTTGCTTTAAGCCTTTAAGGCACTGGTGTCAAACTCCAGTCCTCAAGGGCCACAGGTACAAAACACTGGAATCAAACAGCTTAATTACCTCCTCCTTGTGTAGATCAGTTCTCCAGAGCTTTGCTAATGACCTAATTATTTTCTTCAGGTGGTGCAGCAGAGGCACCGGCTCTTGAGGACTGGAGTTTGACACCCCTGCTTTAAGGGGTTCCTACCCTTGTAATAACTCTGCCTCTATGTATCATGGGGATATGTTTTTTTGGATATTACTTGAAATGCTGTAACTTGTCTGAAACTTTGAAATGTGTTTAAAGTGTAACTCAACCCGATGTGAAAGCAAAGCCAGACAAATGTAGAAAAATTCCTCCAAAGTGATTTTTGTCCAGGTCGACTTAAAAAGTGAGTTGTTACTGGTGCAAGTTAATTTTCCAAGCTTGTTAGGGATGCACGGATATGAACGTTTGATTGATATCTATTGCTGCTTTATTTGATCAAATTTATTATTGGATTAATCATCAGAATAATTGAGAAATTGCTAAAATTACTGAAATAATTGTTTGCAACAATCCTTTTTGCATCTTTTTGGTAAAGACATCTTAAATGTCTGCAATGGATCTCATTGCATATCAAGCATAAGAACTGCCATTTAACACACTGAAGAAAGAAGAAATATGGGGCAAAGGTAGCTTTAAGAACTGGAAGTTTGTTTTAAGTTGAGCTGGAACTGTTTGTGGAGGCTTTCAACAGCGACACTGAGGGGCTGCAGAAACTTCTGACACATCCTGGTGAGTAACGCAACGCAAGCAATATTTTTCTAATGTCTAGACTCGTGATTTGAAGGTTGAGTCAGAATGAAAACACAGAGGCCTGTGAAGTGTGTCTCTGTCTGTTATTTGTTGACACCATCAAAACAGCACCATACCCACAGTGAAACATGGTAGTGGCAGCATGATGCTTCCACAGGTTGTAGGGATTTGGTCAAGGTGGGTAATGTTAGGAAAATGTTAAATTAGAGCTTCAGTATTCTATCAATTATTCTGACAATAAATTGGCACATTCTGCCAATACTTCCTTTAACCACTGAATGTTATTTTAGAGGAAAGTTAATGCAAATAAACAGTTAATTTAATTAGATTTTTAAAGAAAAAAATGTATTGCCTAAAATGCAGTAACACAGCATTCCTTTAGAGGGCGCTAGATCGTTTGTAGCAAAGGATGCATGTGGAGCTCAAAAACTACAGGTTGATGTGTTGATCATTTTTCAGATTAATACCTGGACAGCAGTTATTCAGCAGAATTCAGCAGAATTTGAAAAATATTTTCAAATTCTACATTTTATTATAGAATTTGAACCAAGTGAAGCTAAAACTATCTCACTTGAAGAGCTCTAAACATTTTTACAGACAAAGCCTTTTCTTTTAATCTTAAATGCAAAAATTTGTATTTTTTAACAGTTTTGGGTTAATTACTATTCTAATCATGTTGTTCTTTAAAAAAACGCTTTTTTTTAGTTTTTTTTAAAAGACTTTAAAAAGTCTTGTTAACTGAGTGTCTCCAGTTAATGATTAATCAATGACTAAATCATTTTAATAATTGATTAATCACAACTAATCTGATTAATTGTTTCAGACCAGCTTGAAGTACTAGTTAGTTTTGGCTTCAACTTAAGATGTCTGATAAAAAGCTGGAGAAAAACAGCGACTGAATGTTAAAATGTTCAGAAAATAATCTGTTTACGAATGTGCAGCCAAGTTAATGCAGAGTATTATTTATTTACATTTTTGCCTCCAAGAGATTTGTGTGTCCTTCTGTTTTAAAATATTTTAACCTGCTTTGATTCTGTAAAACCTGTCATTCTAACACATTAAACTAACCAAACAACACAAAGTTATAATAGTTATAATAATATGTGACGTTTTCTCCCATTTTAGCTTGATATTGGATGGTTGTGTTATTTGTAATTTGCACGTTGTGCCTGTAGATGTCACTCATACTCACACATTGAATCTTTGCTTTTATTGTTTGTGAAAAAATACAGAAGTAGATTAAATGTTTGCATAAAGGAGCAGAGAGTAGAAATTAAATATGTTATATTTAAATATGTTGTATTTGAAAAATCACACCCTACACCTTTATTTACAGCACAGAAGTATTTACACCAATATATTATATTACACAATGCCTCTTGTAAACAAAAGTCATTTTTTGGGTGCATGACGTCCAAGTGTTTGTCACATATCAGTGCAGAAGACATTTACTGTTCATTTTACGACGTGATAAAAGCAATGACAGATCGCACTGAGAAGCACAACATTTACCTTTCAGGCCACAGTTTAAAGGTTTGTTTGGTCCAAAAGCAGGAAAATATACTGCAACCAAACACGGTGGTGGCAACATGGTGATATGGGATTACTTTTCACTGCAGACTCAACCCAGAATAAATTTAACAGTTTATTTTAGAACACATAAAGACACATTCTTACAAAAAATATACATTATTAATGCAGTAAAGGGGTGAAATTTGAGAGAAGTGAGCAAGTAAACAAGACACGGCTCCATTATGTTGACATTTTATGTGCTTGTAAACTTTGGGATAGTATCACATACCGGCAAACTGTTATGAGAAATTATCCGATTCTTTGTCAATATTTACTCTTTTTATGGTACCCCACTCTAAGAGTGCAGGTGTGACCTTTAGGGAACTAAAACCGTTGCTGGTTGATTCATGTTTCGACCCTGAGGTTGAAAGTTTATCCTGGGTAATATTCCATAAAGGCTGAGCCTCATGGATGTCAGCGTCGGACGCAGCAGATTACAGATTATCTAGAGGAGTTTTAGTTTATTTTTAAACAGACACAGAGGAACTTACTCATCCTTTCTCACCTGTATTACTAAAATGATATCATTAAAATGATGGAGTTTATTCGGCTGGGTTTGCTCAGTCACAGGGGGATACGGCACCTTTCTAGGTAAGAAGGAAGAGTCAGTACTTCTGTTGTAATTCAGGGAAGTTTATAGTCATATTTTGTGCTCATGTTAAAATCTGGAAAAATAAAACAGTGAAGCAGATCCCAGCAAAATGACACAAAGTGACCTTCAAATCTCATAAAAATGAATGTAAATGTCAGAAAGAGAGGTAAATCACAAACTTAACTTGGATTACAAAATTACTTTTCTTTACTAAAACAATCACTACAGCCACGCTGCATAAGTATGGTTTGCTACTCAAAGGACCCTTGCATTTAGATTTTCAGGATAAAAATATTCTCTCAACAATTTCTGCTACAGATTTGAACAGAGGATTCCTCTAGCAGGAAGGAGTTTTGTAACTCATCTCACAGTCCAAGAAGAAAAGAAAAACAGGTGTGCATACTTTACTCACAACTCCCTTGAAAAAGTACTGGCAATATAAAAAAAATAAATATCTTACTGAACTTCTTAAGTAGAAGCTTTAAATAAGAGTTCTAACCACATTTGCACTTATTTTACATCTAAGATATAAAATGAATTTAAATATTCCTCATATTTTTGATCTTCATAGCATAATTTAACGTAAAGCCTCTCTTGGGCCTCATATCTGAGGCACAGTCAGTCTGGTTGTTGCACAGCAGCTATCGGCTCATAAACACCCAGCAGAACTTGAAGTCACTTTTTTAAATGACTTTGTTGCGCGCTGGTTGTGTTGCGCTTCCCGTTGAGTTGCTGATTTGCTCCGGGGGGGTTTTCACGCAAAAAGATAAGTAATTGGAGACATAAAGTGCTTTAAACTTGGTGCTACAGAAGCAGTAAACCAGCGGATCCAGCAGACAGTCCAGGTAGGAGAGGATCATGAGGCCATCAAATACGGCTTCTGCAGTTGTCTCAAAGTTTTCCAGCTCTGCATTGACCCTAAAGATCAGCAGCACCATCCTGGCGATGGCGCACGGCAGAAAACAGAAGGAGAAAACAACCATGACGGTGGTCACGACGAGGACCGCTCTCCTTAGCTTCGTCTTAACCCCAACGGTTTTCTTCTTCAATCGATTGACAATGCGAACGGTGCAGTAGACCAGGACGATGAAGGGAATGACGATCTGGGTGAAGAAAACCACTTCTCTGGCTACGTCCTCAGGCTGCGGAAAAATTAATAAAACAAAACACAAACTGAGATTGTCATAAACATCAACAACCCCACAGAATGTTCATTAAAAACTCAGCCAGTAGTTTGACAGACGTTCCCCAGACTCTCAGCCAAATGATTGACTCATTTCCTTATTTTCAAATTAAATTATTGCATTGTATAACTGAGATGATACTGAAAAGTGTCACTAGAACTTATTGTCAATAGCTGTGACTCTTTTTCCTACAAAGGAGGTAAACTGGCTGCAAAAGAGTTTCAATGTCAAATTTCACAGATCTTTTATGAATCACATTTTCTGTGTTTTTCCCATTTCACACTGTGGATGCAAACAAGATAAGAGCCTTACCTCCCTCCAAGAAATCTTATTTTCCGTGTTTGTGTTATCGTTGTCGAGGCTGTTGCAGCAGTCGAAGCCCCTCAACATGGTGGGAATGGTGAGAGGCAGAAGCAACACCCAGATGAAGATTGAGATGTAGGGAGATTTCTTCAGAGCCTTCAGGAGGTTTTTTCTGCCTGGGTGCACCACGTTATAATATCGATCTACAGAGGTCACCGTTAGGAAGGCGATGCTGGCGCCACGATTTAAAAACAACATAAACAGCATCGCTTTGCAGATGACGTCCTCCTGGCTCCTCCTATTTCCATCAATGAAGTTATGAGCCTTGATTGGCAAACAGATCAGCAGCAGAATGTCTGCCAGCACCAGGTTGAAGAGAAAAATGTTGTTGCTGTTGGATTTCCAGAACTTGAGCTTGAATATGAAGAGGTGGAGGACTGATGTGTTCAGAGGCAAAGCCAAGATAAAAATCACAATCATCACAGCTGCGTAGAACTTATACAGATCATTGTTAGCAACAGGACAGTCAGTGGTGCTGTTTGATGTAGTATTTAAAGTCATATCTGTAAAAAAGAAAGTAGCAGAGATGTAGAAAACAGTTATTCCCTAAAACTGAAGAACAAATTGTTCCATAAAATGTTGAGATCAGCTGCTAGATCAGAGAAATCCTGTTGAAAAAGTTTATTCTTTGCCTTTACTATGCTTCAGAGCTCTGATTTCAGTCCTGCTGTGTGTAAAAAAAGTTGCCTTTAAAAAAGTTTCAGTCCTACTCTGTGCAACAGAATCTGCGCTTGAAGTTCAGGTCAAATGAGCGGCGTCCACTCTGAGTTTTTACTCTCCTGAATCTGTGGCTCCTCCTTATTGCCTGAGGAGTTGAGTCATCAGCTGCTTTTCCATGAGAGGCAACATGGACCCAAACATACAATCTCTCTTACATATACAATGGAAGTTAACTTAAAATTTCAGTTTCTGATTGGACCCCAGGCTTGGACCGGAAGTGCACTTTTATTTTAAAGGTTCACTTCCAGTTTATGTTTGATTCACACTTTAAGTTTCTCCCCGCCGGCTATAAGAGGTTAAAGCTTTGTGTTAATTAATTTGCAAAATGACATTATGTATCTGAAAAAAATGTAAATATATTATGGGGGCAAAAAATCCTGTAAAGCACATATGTGCAGCCTCAGTTAAAATTGGTCTTGTAGAGATGTCCCTGTGTCATCCTGAAGTCATTGGTAGCATGTGTAAGACGGTTTGATTGTATGTTTACGGGTTTGATAGTACATGTGAGAGGGTTTGTAAGTTTTGGCCCATGGGGCGTCTCATACTTTTCCACTTTTGGACCAATAAGGATTAAAAACTCCAGAACCAGTTCGCAACATCTCATTCATATTTCTGCTTCTGTTGTAGCAGTTAAACAAAACCTGGTTGCATATAAAACAAAACTTCAAAGTGCTTGGATTTCTGAATGTCCAACTGGAAACTTGTGAAGCCTTGACAAGTCGAAGTAGGAGTCGTGTCAAGACACGTTACCTTGACCTAATTTGAAAGCCAGCAGAAGCAGAAAAAAAGCATTTCACCTTCCAGCAGAGCATGCCACGGTTTCCTGGTGCAAACTGTGAGAAGTTTGTTCGTCTGAGTAAATCCCAGAAGCTGCAGTTTGTCCCAAGACTGACAGTTTTCGACAATGACTCAATGTTCCTTTAAAAAATTGTGCTGTGAAGGGATATTTAAAGAAAAACTCCTCAGAGGACGCAGATGTGGGTCTCTGGGAATAAGGGAAAGCCTACACACAGTCACAAGGAGCTTGGACTGCCGTCGGTGTATGTAAGGGAAAGTAAATGAAGCTGTGAGGAATGTTGCATCCTGAGGGAGAAACATTTCTTTAATGCATGAGAAATGGATGGTTGCCTTTGGGCCTCAGACTCTGCATGCTTTGAACACCTTTTCTACTCCAGCAGCAAATCCAGACAATGTTGCAGATTGAAACGTATCGTCAAGGTCTTGTTTCAGTTTGGCTCCTTCCCAGACCTAACGGTGAAATTTAGATGATTAAATCACTCCAGATGGTGTGGATAGACCCAAATCTTTGTTGTTTCTTTAATCCTAGTAACTATGTTGGCATTAATCATCTTTTGCTAGCCAGAAACAGGAAAACAAACCATTATCATGCAATTCTGAAAGAAAAAAAATTATTTCATACGCAATTTGAGTTGATTCTTACTCAGGCAAACTTAATACACTACAGAACAGACAACTTTAAAAACTCAATACAGATAACCCTCCTACTCACAGCTCAGTATTTGTGGAAAATTCACAGATGCTTTTCATAGAAACATAATATTGACAGATTGGGAAGCTGAAATTCATCTTCAACTTTCTTGGCATTGATTGGCTTTATGGACATCATCACAGAGACACAATCATTTACAAAGACCAGCCTGTTTTGGACTTTTAGAGAAAGCCTATAGAAAGACCTTAGGCTAGGATTGCTGCAAGGCAACTGTGCTACCAACTGTGTGTCCATGCAGCTAAATTTCACACAGTGGCACAAAACAATTTTTATTAAACCATGCTTGATGAATTTCCCCACTTTCTGTGCTGTCACAATCCAAAGCAAAAGGGGGTGACTATGCATAGAAGGTAGCAGAACATGAATCTATTTATAAATCCCAGAGTTGAAGCGAAAACCAGTCGATGATAAATAGAGGATCTGGAACTAAGCAATAAAAACAGTTTTGTTTGGGTTTTTTGTTTATTTTTTTTGCGGTTTATGAAGAAAATGCACCAAGAAATGACCAAGAGTTTATGTAGAATGACCTATTCCTAGAAATGTCGCACTGAACTCTTAATCCTGTCACTGAAAAGCACCAATGTGGAATCTGCAGTTTAAGCTCTGATTATTTAACCCAGTGGAACATTTAATAGAGCTTTTTTGAGGCTGAGAAAAATATGCAGCCAGCTGAGAACATAAACAATCAGACTACTGTTCTCAGGCAGTGAAGCCAAGCCTTGACATCACTAGACATCTTGTGTGCACAGTCTTGACATCTATAACTCATTCTGCAGTCGACTCCTCTCACTTTGAACCGGGCCGTCTCTCACGAGGCTGATATGTTTTGCTGTTGCAGGATCCCATTTCTCCTATTCCACCTTCATCATTTCTCCCACATTTACCAACATTTAATCTAACTGATTACATATGCAGATATGGTTACAGACAATGGATGAACGGATGAATATACTGGATTATGATACTGTTAATCTCACAGTGTTAGTAATGTCCCAGTTTTGGTACAATCACATCAACAATACTGCATAGTTATAAATGTTGAAATGTTTCAGTACCAATAATGTAAAAGAGACCACAACCACCTGATAATAACAAAAAGTCTGTAACTTATTTTTGCATAACAAATGTGAGCATTAAAATATCTATGGTGGTCTGTTTCTCTGAATAAAAATAAGATGCAACAAGAAACAGGCTGAACTGGCATTTGCTTCACACATCCGGTTTGTTTTCCAGTATAGCATTAGCTTACATAATGGGAGCTCAACATTGACACTACTGTTTACATAACACCATTATCATTCAGCTTTAAGTGTCTGGAGAAACCGTCACCCTGATGGTTTACTGGAGCGGCGAATACCTAAGAGTCAGATGAACAAACAGTGTCTCAGACACTCATCACTGCTTGACCCTCTGATTTTTTATAAGCAGCTGATTTATTGTGGTTCAGTGACTTAAAGTGCAAGAAGATTTTTACCAAATGACTCCTTTCAAATTTTTTCAACACTCATCTTCTGCTCCTCATAAATGATTCATTAAGGACTTTTGTCTCAGACAACTCATTAGTCGGAAATGATCATCACTGACATTCAGCTACAAATGTCTAGGCTGCTAGATGTTAAATTCAATAAGAAAGGTTTGCTGTTCTGTTGAGGCACTCCACACCAAAGAAATGCAATAAATGCTGCTTATTTGTATTTATCAAAAGTTGGTGTAGTGCTGGATAAATAACATGTTTAAGGGTTGGATTAAAGTCCGGACTTCGAGTAGGCCTTGTGAAATTCTGTTTTTTTCATTTTCAACCATTCAGAAGCAGACTTGCAACAGTATGTCTTCCACATAGAGATAATGTTGGTGTGATGATTTTGCTGTAAAATCAGCCTTTTAAAATTATATTTTGATGTACCCAGGTTATCTCTGATCTGAACATTTTAGGTGACAAATGCAAAAATTGATGAAATCCCAGTTGTCAGATTTGATTCTAATAAATACTGTAAAATGTGCCACCAGCTTCTTAAAGTGTCACCTGCCACTCAGTTACAATCTGACCAGGTGAGTGTTGAGTCTAATTTGATCATTGTATTCATTGCCACTAGCATTGCCTTTTATTTGTGCATGTTCTTTTAAAAACGCACTCATTTTTTGAAACTAGAATACTGTCTTTATTTTGACTGTCCACCTCTTAACTAGACTACAGTGTTTCCCACTGAGCCTGCCTGCAGAAATCAGGAAGTTATTGTTAGTTTTCAGGCATTGAAGCAACACATTCCCAACCTTGAACATGGAAATTCAATCTACAGGCCCTGATGAAACAAAAACACAGCTCCTTCTCCACACAAGCAGCAGGTCGAGACCCGGAAAAAGCTCAGGCCCAACGCGGTCAGAGTTCAGCATCATGCTGGAACCACAGCTGCGTCTTGTCACAGAGTGCCAAACAACACAAGTCGAGCCTTAACACCTCCGAAACGCCGTGCAGTTCCCATGCATTCCACAGCAGGAACTACTGGTAGCAGCAGTGGCTGCATTGAGGATGAAGATAACCCATCCTCCCAGTGTCACCAGTTTCCCAAGCTCACAAACCTGCATCCCGTCTTCTGCCTCCAGGATTCCCACTTGGACATACATTGGAGGGTAATTATATCAACAACACTCCCAGTGAATTTTCTGACTGAATCCGAAGCTTCGATAAGATGAGAAAATCAATATTGACTGTGGAAACTTTTCTTTAAACCTCAAGATCATATTCAACTCCCATGTTTCTATATGCACTGGATCATTAGTCTTTAAATGAAACAACATTTCCTTCTGTCAGAAAAGAGGATTTTAGAGCACTGAGCAACAATCCACTCCTTTTTCCTTTTAGCCCAGTCAAAATGCTTCTGATTCAGACTCCGTCCTCAGTTCACACTTTGTGAATCCACTTCAGTCTTGAATTATCATTCCTCTGAAAGTTCCAGTTACCTCTGTTGTTTGTTTACCATTTTTACAATGTTTTCCACTCAACTTCCCAATAATACTGGCTACAGCAGTAAAATGATATTTTATATCTTTGTTAATGACTCAATCCAACTGTCCCCACTATGATGAGAAACAGTTGGTGATTTTCATCATTTCTGTAAGGCATTATTATGACATACAGTAAATAGGTATTTGATATATCACCAATTTTTTAAGTTTTCCAACTTACAAAGACTGGAGATGTCAATCATTTTCATCATGGGTGTACCTCAAATGTGAAGGATATAATCTACAAAAATTCAGAAAATCACCATTAGAAAAACCAAAGAGCTTTTCTAAGGACACCACAGACAAATTGTAGGCTGGGATGAGCAGGACAACAGGCAACAGCTTGTTCCATATCTCCCTTTATGGACCCATATCTTAGTGTCCCTCCCCACTTCTTTCTATGAATTAGTCAGACTGAGTATCGCTGCAGTCAACTTGGATTCACAGACCTCAAACATTAACAGTCATGCTCTCTCTGTTTTGCAACTTGCTCTTGACCCTAAGGAGGGTATTATTTAGTGACTCGCATGGAGCCCCAGGGATGTTTTACCAACTTTGGCCTTAACCTTTAAATCTCCAAGACGTTTATGAACCATACACCAATAAAATTTTACCACGATTGAAGAATTTAAGATTAAAGGTGACTTAAATTTAGCAGCAAGAATACTCAAGTAATAAAAATAATTTCCCTTTTGCTGAAACTGAAGGAGTCTCAGTGGAGACCTTGGGAGACGGATTGGCTTTTATACATCAGTCAGATCAGATCTTCTTTTCCTCCCAGTGGATGGATGGCTCTTCAGTTGCCAAGTTCTTTGCCTTTTTCTTTGGAGATTGAGCCAC
Organism: Xiphophorus couchianus; assembly: GCF_001444195.1. Classification (NCBI taxonomy): domain Eukaryota; kingdom Metazoa; phylum Chordata; class Actinopteri; order Cyprinodontiformes; family Poeciliidae; genus Xiphophorus; species Xiphophorus couchianus. The sequence goes on along the minus strand of NC_040242.1, from coordinate 2,566,642 downwards.
AGCTGATGAGAAATGCCCAGTCAGGATTGACAGTCTTTTGAGCTTAGGTGTTGAATCCTTTTTGCAATGGCCCCGGTTCCTTTGCTCCCTTTGACGTCTGGAGGAAACAGCCACACTTCCCCCTCCTTCACTTCTTTTATAGTTTTTTAATAGACAGATATGTTTCATTGGTTGGCAGACTCCCTTTGTGGGGTGGATTTAGGTAGATTATCTCAAATCCCCCGTTGCTTAAGAGAAATGTTGTCATTTGGTTTGCATTCTTGTTCAAGAACCTTCACTTTTCCAGCCCAAAACCTCTAACTAGTTCCCTTTTCTCAGCCGTATTCTTATCTATACTCTGTTGAAACACTTGATGTCTCAATGACATATGATTACTTCATCATTTTGTTCCATTGGTGATCTGACACTAACACAGTTTATAAGTTTATATTCTCTTCAAGATTACCGTTGAAAATCCCAAATCATTTAACCATAACGTTTTCCATTTGGTCATTTGCGTCTTCGATTTAACAACGAAGGAATCACATTACTTTAGTTTTAATCATCAAAGCAGCAATACTATGAGAACTGCATGTAGCATTAGCCTCTCACCAATGACCACTGGATCCCAGGATCCCACATGGATAAGCTGGTATAGACGATGGATGGATGAAGCATATGGAGAGGCTTTGAATTCAAGTTTTTAGCCAACAGTAGAAGGTTGTTTTGAAATGGTTAGGTTTTAAAAAATCTAAGGTATAAAAATGCTGAAACTGACTTTCAGCCTTTTGCAATTTGATCATTGAACACAGATTTCATCAGGTCCTCAAAATGCATTTTTGGCCTTCTCAGAACTTGAGGACACGTCACGTAATCTTCATCATCTATTTGACTCAGGAGTGATGGACCAAGGATGCATCTAAAAGTTGCATAACAATGGCTCTCCAGGACAGTTACTGAAGGTGTAGCATTACAAAATGTAGGAAAACATATTATGTACATTTACAACAGCATATTAGAGCAATTGTAAATAGAAATAAATAATAAAATTTCTGCCAACAAACTCATAAGTTTTTTAAATAATCTCATAAATTTTCTAACAGAACAAGGAAATTTCTGAGCTCTAAAAGTCAACAATTTGCAGGGAAAAGCAAATAAATTTTTTAGAAAACATTTGGAAATTTGAGTTTGAAAAGTCAAAGCTTAAAAGCTTGAAATTGTGAGATTTTGTAGAAAAAAAACGTTGACATTTCTGAGTTTCAGAATCAGAAAAATCTTGACTAAAAACTCAGGAAATGTTCAAATGTCAAACATTTTCACCTTTTGAAACTTTCATGTTTTCTTTTTCAGAAAATTTCTGAGATTAATCTAAAAATTTCTGAGTTTTTTGGCAGAAATTTACTTTTTTTTCTATCTGTAATAGTATTTATACACTGCCATAACATTTGATATAATTGCTTAGAGCTAAGAAATTCTCCAACAGGAAGAAATACACCTAGTGATCTCACACATGCTAAAAGCTTCAACAGGAAAATAAATTCAAATAAATGTTTTTAAGTAAATAATGATTATTTTGAATGTTCATCCCTGTATATTGAGATATTTGGGTTGGAAGAGTATTTCCACATTTTTTGGGACTTTTTCAATTCTTGTTTTGATGAAGGTATTTTTTCTAAATAGTGAAGAATGTCCACTATTGGATTATCCTGGAGGCCTTTTGCTGAAGCATTGAATCTTTTAATGTCTTTCATGATATTATGCTTCTAGTGATTTTATGTTGCCTAAACTGAGTTAGATAATGAATTAACTGTCTGGAATCAGGAAGTCAGTCTGATAATGTAAAAGCACAAAGCAGCACAAATATTAATATTAATATTATTATATAATATTATGGGGATTTTTACACGTTCAAACCTTCTGCGGTTGTTTGATGACATGCAAGCAGAGCTTTAGCAGCAGAATATTTGGTTTCATCTGATCATTTTTAAGGGTCCTTCTTGACATTTTATCAGTTGCTGCCTGTTTTAGCTTTTTTACTGTTTTACTATGTTTGCCTCCTGAGAAGCTTCTGTGCAAACAGAATAATCTGCAGATCTGTACCACAAGAAGCCAGTGCTCTGCCAATCTCCTCTTGCTTCACATGCAAGACTTATGAAATGATAGGTAAAAAAGTGTTGCAATAGTGTCAAGGTCGTCTTGCATGCATGTTTTTGTGGATGTACTGTGGTCGGTCTGAGTTGGTTTGTACCAGAGGTTTGCAGCTCCAGTTCCACTGTCCTGCGACTTTTGGATGCATTCCTGCTTCAACATAAGTAGCAGACTTCTGGTTTACACAAACATATTTCAAATGTTGCATCATAGATTATAGATAGCTTTTAACACTCTCCCCAATGAAATGAATATTTTTAATCTAACATATCTGGATTTTCTTTTTTCACTTCCTGACTCCAAAAATATTGCATGATTTGCTGGAAGTATCCCAATATTACTAAGAAGGAACGACTCAGCCCATCTGCTGCACACTCATAGTCTGTTTGATAAACCACATAGTGCAATAATAAGGTTCTATTGCAACATTGACGTCTGCAGTTGTACCAAAACACTGGCATAATGCAGCACTGAGGGAATAGTCAGGCTTGAATTCAATCTAAAGAACTATGAACACAAGAACTTCTGGAGAGAAAACAAAAGTAAAATCTGGAACAACATGAAACCCAGTCATGGTTGGAGGAACAACACCTGGACAAAAACAACACAAACTGTAAATGACCTTTAAACACGTTTATATTCCGAACAACCGGATCAACAGGTGACGACTGTTAGACACCTGGCGCCTCAAGTGGTTTTCTCTCTATAGTACTTTTCAGCTTAGCGTGGCTGGATTTCTTCCTCCATCTGTGTAACTAGAAAACAACATTCAGGTCGTTACGCCTCAGTGGTGACGGCTAACCGGTGAAGATTGTCTTTCCTGTAACAGCTAGAAAGTCATGGAGGATTTCGAAGGATGGAAAAAAAAAACAGAAATCAGAGTCTAAGGAGTCAGAAATTTTACTCGTGTTTTGAATTTGATTTTGTTCAGTTTCACTTTATCTAAACTGGACAACTGGGGTTAAACTCCCAGTTTGAGTCTAATGGGAACCAGTTGTTACTGAATAAATACCAACAGACCAGAATGAGTTTGTTCTACTATTTACAATGTAAAGATTTCAGAACAAGTTCAAATAAAATTACGTAGAACCAAATTTTGAGCATTTCAATACATCTGTTTAGTTTTACTTCCTTTATTTCTTTTTTCATTCATTTGTTTTTTCCTTCCTCCCTTCCTTTGCCTGTTCCTTCCTTTTTCTGTCTTCCTTCTTTTGTACATTTTCCTTCCTATTCATTTGTTTCTTCTTTCACCTTTAAAGTTTCTTTAAAATTTGTTCTTTCTTTTTTTTCCTTCTTTAAAACTTCATTCCTTTTTTACTTCTTTCTTACTTCCTTCCTCCCTTTGTTTATTTCCTTCAGTTCTTCCTTTGTTCTTTATTGTCCTTTGTTTCTGTTTTCTTTCTTCCTTCTCTCCTTAGTCCTTCTTTATTTCCTTTCTCTTCCTCTTCTTTCTTCCTTCCTCCATCACATTTTCCTTCATTCATTCATTTTTCTTATTTTGTTCACTCCCCCTTTCCTTCCTTCACTTCATTTTTCCTTCCTACTTTACTCATTCCTTTCCTTTTCTGTTTTCTCCTTCAGTCTTTCCTTCTTCCTTCCTTTCTCCTTTTTGACTTGTTCTTGTTCTTATCCTCTTTCTTCCTTCATTCCTCTTTTTCTTTGTTTTCCTTCCTCTTTCATTTCTTCCCTTTTATCAAATTTTCTTTATTCCTTTCATTTTGAAACATTTCATTCCTTTTAATCTCATCACTATCTGGAGAAGTGTTCATAAATCCATTTGCATCCTTCCAAACCAAACTGTAAATATATAAAAATATTTACTAAATGGAAACTTTGACACAAAACACTCTCACATCAAGAGGTCAATTAGACGCTAACGAGATTTTATCTAATTTCTCTGATATTTTTCCCCTCAGATTCAGTAAATAATCTGAAATTGTTTTCTGCTCTAATTTCTTCAGTCGGTTGAAACTGAGCCTTGCTGCCTTCCTCTGGCTCTCAGTTTAATCTCTGATCCTGATAAATACGGATCACGGCTTTGGAAAGTAGATTAGAATATTTTTAAAGCACTAAAATGACATGAAATTCAGGAAACAGGAGATGCTAACTGGACTTCCTTAATGGATCATGTTCCAGTTGATAATCTCATTGTTGAGGTTTTGTGTTTGTTTCTTTTTCCCATTAAGGCGCCTTTAAGCACCCTGTGAATAATTAATGAGGAAACAAAAGAACCAGCTGACCTCATGATATTCTTCCTGGTTTTATCAAAACATTTTAGTCGTTTAATGACATTTAATAAACAAGACACAAAAACACAACATATGAGTTTCACTGAAACAAATTTCATCTAATATTCCCAATTACTTAATCTGATCATTTCTGTTTCTTGGATCAGTTTTTTAAATGATTTTTTTCACTTATTTCCTTCCTTCCATCCTCCCTTCCTTCTTTCCTTCCTTCCTTCCTTCCTTCTTTTCTTCCTTCCTTCCTTCCTTCCTTCCTTCCTTCCTTCCTTCCTTCCTTCCTTCCTTCCTCAGTTGAAATAAAAATAAATCAGAGTTCTGCAGAAATGCTTTATGTTGCCAAAGCTCCACCTGATCATTTCTGTTTCTTGGATCAGGTATTTTTATTTTTGGTGTTGAGCCACTGACTGAGCAGCGGGGGGTCTTCTGGCCCCCACAGCAGTGAATCAAAGCAGTCTTCATCCTCCTCCTCTTCCTCTCCTGTTGTTTCCTCCCGTCGGCCTGAAGCCACCCGAGCCGTCAGCTTCTGCAGCTCCTGTATGACGACCAGGACGTCCAGTTTGACCAGGGAAGCCTTCAGTGTTGCCGGGTTAAACGAGAAAGTCCGAATGAAGCCTCCAGCTCTGATTGGTGGAACATGTTGACCAATCGGAGGCTTCGCTTCCTGAACATGGAACCTCCAACGTTTTCTGTGAAGCAACATTTGACATGAGTTGAGTTTGACTTTATTGAACAAAGTGTAATAAACAAGTAAACAATGTTACATATGGAACTATATCTACATGTGGAGGAGTGAGGTTTTTGTAGGATCAATGATTTATTCTAACTCATTTATTAGATTGTTTTCCTGATTTAATGTGGCTGATATCTTTTACATTTTTTGATTCATGATCAGTTTAACGCGCATAAATTTGACTCAAGTTAGAATAGTTTTCCTCCCATCCTTCCTTTTTTCTTTGTTCACTTCCTTTATTTTTCTTTCCTTCCTTCCTTTATGACTTGTTCTCTATGTAGGCTAATTCTCCTTTTCTTTGTTTACTCTTGTAAACAAAGGAAGACTTGTTTGTCTTCCTTCTTTCTGTCCTTTGATACTTCTCTCTTTCTTTCTTCCTTTAGAACTTATTTCTATTTTTCCTTCCTCCCTTCTTTTCCTCCTTCCTTCCTACATTTGTTTACTCCCTTTCTTCCTTCTTTCCTTTAAAATCTAGCTTTCCTTTCTTCATTTACTTCTTGTCTTTCTTTCTTCTTTCCTTTGGTACTTGTTACTTATTCTGGGTAAATGCAACTAAAACAAATATGCTAGCCTAGCACATCAGGAGAAATGGGTCACACTATTTAGGCAGAGAGAAAAAGAAATCCTACAATGGCTCAAATTTTATGGAACTCCATTTTTGTGTACATTTTGTGAAGAAGGAAGTTGCGCTCTTGTTTTCTTCTGAGGTTTTCGTGTCTTTTGCTTCAGTGGTTCTTGATGCAGCGCCCCCACAGGCGAGGAGGGGAACAGGTTTTTCAATTAGGTTGGATTTGATGCAGCGCAGTGTGAAAGCGAACTGCCAGACTACCTGGTGGGAAAACGCCCCAAAAGCAGCCAAAGTCCCAAAAAAACTTCCAACAATATTTTGAAATCCAGCGCAATAAATCTGCAGATTACGAGAAAGTCTGGCTATTTGTACTGAAAGTATGAATTAGTAAGAAGAGAAACGTTTACCTGTAGATGTCTGGAAGCCTCCAGGAATCTGTAGATGGTCTGAATGTTGACCTTCTGCCCTGAGTACCGAGTACCGAAGAGGAAACCTCGTTCTCCATTTCATCTTGTGTTTCAGCGTTGTCTCGGTTTGTAACCTGAGGAGTATATTTCATCTGGCCTGATGAAAAACCTGTTTTCACCACGTTCATCTTTGAGTATGAGCCGAGTATCCAGTGTAAAGTCTCATCAGGTGGAAGATATCTTTTTGTCTTTTCATGATGCATTTTTGAAGATTTTTTATTTTTCTGTTGAAAGTTGTGATCTTTCAGCTTGGGGAGTGAAGGAACAGGTGTTGAGATGTTAGCATTGAAGCTAGTTTGGACATTTCGTTGTGTCTGATAGGTTTTGCCTCTTAGACCATCAACAGCTGTGTAATCCATCAAATCGACCAGATCACTGATCAGCCCCTTCTTTACTGATAAGTCGGTTCGGCAGTCCAGAGCCAGTGACGGGTTGTGGTTGACCTCCAGAAGCCAGGGTCTGAACTTACTATCAATGAGGATGTCAAAGCCGAAAAGCTCCACGCAGTTCGGACAGTTCGGTACCGACCCAGTGATGGAGAGGAGCGTCAGCGTGACGATGTTGTTGATCCTCTGCCACAGAAACAGCTCATTAATGTTCTGGTTCTGGAGGAAATACCTGAACTTGCTCATAGTCCACTTACACCCCGAACCGACCTGTCCTTTCTGGGTTTTATAGAAGGGACCGAACTTATTGATGCTGGTGTTGGTGAGGTGAGCGAACACGTTAGACAGAGAGGACAGGTTGTATTTCTCTGTGGCGAAGCGCACCAGCGCCTCCTGGTGGATGTAAACAGTAAGTGGATGGAAGCTTTTCACACACACGTAAATCCTCAGGTCAAACTTGTACCCTGATATCAGCAGGGGGTTGCTGATATACCGCTGCACCACGACAGAGCAGTTGTAGACCAAGTCTTTCATGTCCCGGAAGAGGAAAATACCTCGACCTCTGGAGAGGTCAACGGGTTTACAAATCCAACAAACTGATTGTTCTCTGTTAGGAAGCAGCTTGTATTCAGCCAGGAAACTGGTGTATTCGTTGGGAAGGATGAAGGTTGTCGGACTGAAGTTGTAGAGAGCTGAACCAAATGTTGCCTTCATTCTCCTCAGGTTGCGAACCAGTGAGTCCTTTCAAAAGAAGTTAAGAGAGCATCATTTAGTTTTTCATCATTTCTGTTCTGTTTCATTATCATTTTATTCAAACAGACAGCAGCTTGTAAAAAGCCATTAGTAAAGCTAATAAATTTTATATTTGGGCATATTTCTGTTGAGATAAACACATTTTGGACATTTTTCAATTAAACTCATAATAAAACTCTTAAAGGTGACCTATTATGCTTCCTTGAACAGATTAGGCCTGTGGGTTAAACAAAACATGTTCATTACCATTTTTAGTCTGCCCAGTTCTGCCTATTTTGAGCTATTTTAGGGTCTCTGTCACTTTAAATCCAAATAAGAAACAGATGCACAATTATACAACCGTACATCTTTGCAAAACAGAAGCGGAGCCTCCTGCACATTCAACAAGAATCCAGCAAGTGGTTTCTGGATGTTCAGTCAACAACAAAACTCTTGTCTTTCCCCTTTTTGAATTAATAAATCTGTTGGAGGTTCAAAAGTTGTACAGTGACTGTTTAATATCACACCTACAGGTGAATTAGTGGAAATGTGGAAATGTAATCTATGCAAAATAACAGTAATTGTATATCAAAGCATCACCTTTCGCGTGATGCCAGCAGTTTTGGGATGGTGATTGAGGCGTTGCCATGGCAGCAGGCTGTGATATTCTGAGCTGTGAAACTCTGACCCCCTCCAGTAGAGGTTCCAGTCTCTGTCCTCGCGTTCCCATTTGTCATATTCTTTCCATCCTCGTTCCAGGAGCACTTCCCTCACCTACGACAGCGCGTTAGGGCCATCGGAGATACAACAAAAGGAATAAATTTCCACTAAAACCCAATAAATTTTCTGAATAATCTCAATCTTTCAAATTTTCTGGTAAAAACAAGGACATTTCTGAGCTCCAAAACTGAATATTTGCAAGAAAAAAACAAAACATTTTTAGACTAATCTCAGAAATGTTTTAGAATAGATATAGAAATTTCTGAGTTTGAAAAGTCCAAAGTTTCTGAATTATTTCTAGAAAAAAGTCAGAATTTTCTTAGTTGAAGAAGGAGAAAGTTCTCAACTTTTAAAACTAAAATTTTCCAGAAGTCAAAAATCTTTGACTTTTCAAACTCAGAAATTTCAAAAGTTTTCTAAACAATTTCTGAGATTTCAAAGGTTTTGATTTTTTTCTAGCAAATTTTCAACTTTTCAAACTCAGGATATTTTTTCTTTCTTTTTGGAAGATTTCTGAGATTAATCTCAGAATTCTTAAAATTTTTCTTGCAAATTTTCTACTTTTCAAAATTTCAGCGTTTTTTTCTTGAAACTTTCTGAGATAAATCCCAGAATTTCTGAAATTTTTCTCAGAGATTTTCTCATACATTTGTTTTCTATCTGCAGTGGCCTTAATAAGCCGTCATACTCACCAGTTGTGGACCTCGGTCATGCAGTCTGAACACCAGCGACGCAGCCATGCAGCTTCAGGAAGTGCAGCAAGGAGCAGAAAACTAGACACTCTCCTGTATTAAACATGGTTTTTTTAGTGCATGATTGTTCAGATATACATATTTAAGCCCATAATTTTAAAAAGTGTAAGCTAAAGATGCTCCTTCTCTGGCTTTAGATCAAGAACTTGTTGGAATTTTAATATTTGGTAGTTATTAACAAGTAGTCGGGTTAAAAATAAACAACGCAGACGTTCCTCTGGGCACCATTTTAAAGCTCTCATAAATGTTAAGCTGCATTCAGCATTTACAAACAATGCAGTTAACATTTAACCCGGCCTGGCTGCTTGTTCTTGTGTGAGCTGAAACATTCCGGTTGTAAATCTGAGACGGCCAAACAAACCCAACACTTTGTTGACCCATCAGCACCGAGAGAAGGGTGAGAGTGCATCAATTATCCATTAGCTGAAAATATGTATTGCAATTCAAACTGATGTTCACAAATACAGTGATAAACAGCCCAGGCATCATTTATGCTAAATGTGAATCTCAGATTTGATGTTACTCTTGTTTGTTACATAAAAATTTTTAAATAGGCCAAAAACGTTTACATTTTCCCTTCATTTCCAAAGCAAAAACAGATAATTTCATCTTACCTTTGTATAAAGTACTCAGAATAAAAGTAGTTTTGTCCTTTTATGTCGAGGTCTTGTCTTTCAGCGAGTTGTTGATAAGCTGTCAGTTCTCTGAGCTCCACCTACTCACAAAATGCGGCATCAATTGTCTGAACCATGTCAGAGTCATCAGTTCCTGAGAAGCGGCTCTGATGACAAAACCTGGAAGGTCTTTAATAACGAAAAGCTGAAGCAAAAAGCTCTGAAATATGTAGAGATATAAACATGCTTGCTCTGTTTTGGGTTTTATGTTACGAATGTTTCAGTTGAATTTTAATATAAAACAAATGTAACCTGAATAAACAAAACAAGCCTTTTTAAGAGGCTAATAAAAAAAGGAAGAAAATAACTATATAAATCAGACAGGAACCTAAGTGACATGATTAGTTATTGATTCATTCACTTGTCAAAACTAAAGAAATTGCATCTGTTTTGATGTATTGCATTGTCTACTTTCTTAGTAATCTCTCATCTTTTTAGTACGTTGGGCTTTAAGTCTATTCTCATTATTTTAGTAATTTAACCGTTAAAGTAACTCTTTGAAAGTTCCCAACCGTTTTTATGTTTTCTCTATTTTACAATAATTACTCACTGTGGTTTATTAGAGTCCCAGACCATTAGGAACTGTCAGTGGTAATGGCATTGTTCCCTTCTGTTCTTTGTGTTTTTTAGATTATGCCATGCTTAGTTGTTTTTATATATGTATCTTTTAGCCTGTTTCGTGTCAGATGTTTTATTTACTCATTTTCTTGGTTCTACAGGTTTTCTAGTCATCATGCCTTGGAGTGACTTGTGAAACTGAACCCAGCTTTTTAGAAATTGTGGTTAATCACAGGTAACAGTTGAGGTAATCCATGATGAAAATAAATCTAATCTTTATTTAGATCAGATAAAGATTCTCTGACATTTCTCTATGAATTACTAGAAACAGTTGCTGTTAACCAGCTCATGTCTCAGTTGAAGATCTTTAACCTTTAGTCCGGCTTAGTAAAAGCTAACAATGATCTCTGAAGTGTTAATGTTCTATGATAGCCCTACTTTATCTCCTTGAAAGCACATCTTTGATAAACTGGCACCTTTGGGTCTGCATTGGACTTGTTCTTTTGTCTAATATGTCATTCTTGATCAGGATAGACAAATTCTCTTTGGGCTATTGGGCACATTAGTGGCTAGGAGTTTATCCTGCAGTTGGTGGCTTACAGGTTCAAACTCCTGCTCCATCCAAGTTCTGTTCTTGGACAAGCTTCTTGGCCTCTTCATCCTCCTTGCCTGCTAGAGTTGGTCCCATTGCGCCTTTTTATGGCAGTCTCCTTTCAGAGTGCCTGAGGACAGCTGAGGCTTACCACCATCAGTATTTGTATAGATCAATGACTGAAAGTATTTATACTTTGTGTAAAGGGCTTTTGAGTGCTCTGAACTTGATAAGCACAATACAAGTAAAGACCATTGACAGACCACAAGTTTTCTTTAACCTGTGAGGTTCCACAAGGGTCAGTTCTGGACCCAAGCTGACAATCAAAAGCCTGGTCGTGTAGATGCCTGTAGGTGAGTAAAAATCAGCATCTCAATGTTCTTCTTAGGCCTTCTAATGAGCCATTATTTGATCCAGGTGCATTAAACCACCTGGAGAGAACTAAAGCATGCATGGTGCCAGCCCTCAAGGACCGACTTTGGGCACCACTGGACTAGGGTGATAAAGTGTGTACTAGATTTGGTAAGAAATCCTACCACTCTCTGAATTTCTTGCAATTAATATTAGTTCAGAAATGTTTAAAGAAGTGGGGATGAAAAGGTCAAAGCTCAATGAGGAGTAGAGCTCTCATTGTGAGACGGCACGTAGTCTGAACCTGCTACAACAGAATATTTGAAGTCAAAATTCATCTTTAGGCAGTTATACAAACTAGAACCTCTGCCAGGTTTAGAAATTGGTACCAATTTAAAAAAGTTATAATTTTAGTCATTAACAATAGCACAGTATCCTTGATACTCAATGCTTTCTTCTAAAGTATGATTTGAAGTTTGATGATACAGTTAATGTACAAAGGTGGTATCTCCTAGAAAACTAAGGTGAAGCAGAAGTTCTTTGATCTTTACCTGCTGACAAGCAGCCAACCCACAGCAACATCAACCAATGAGCCATTCTCCATTTACTAAAAAGAAGATGCCTTATGTTTCTAGGCCACATGCTGTTCTTAAATAAGCTCAGTTGGTGTCAATCAACTCAAGTTGGGATCATTTCCACTAATTAAGTTGTGTCTAAACTCAAACGCCAAGGGTTTTTGAGGCACAGTAATGAATAATATGTCTTAAGGGAGCAGCAATTTTATAAAGCCAAAAAAAGTTAGTCATTTGAGTTTCAGTATGTTTTACCATTTTTATTTGGGGTTTTATATATCAGGTGAAATAATTTACTGATACTTATAGGGCTGTTTAATGCGATCATTACCAGGTACTAATTTAAAAACCTAACATGATGCAATAATATAGAAAAACAGAAAGAAATTCAAGGCTGTTTAGAAAGTCTAGCTATGCCATTTGGCACAGCGTGTTTCTACAAGATGGCCGCTAGATGGCGGTAGAGAACTCAAACTGTCCCCTTTCTGTGGCCGTTCATTCAGAAACACCAACCTCTAAAAAATGTGCCTTCATGCTGTTAAGAGTGCGTTTTAAAGGGTCCGAGTGAAATAACGCAGTAGGAGTCCTTCCATGAATGTACATTATTAAATGAGTTTCATTCATGCTGCATTCAGAAACTACAGAAAACAGCAAATACTGGCTAAACTTTAGGTTTTTTTGTCATAATTTAATGTCAAATTATTTTAAAGTTATGCTCTGATTTCCAGCATGTCTTCTGCCAAGATTCCTGAATAGTACAGAATCCTATTTAACTTTCAAGAGTCATTGTTATGGAAACAAATGCATTTTTTGTTTCATACGGTAGGTCTCTGTTACTGTCTCAATTAGCCATAGTACACTTTAAGCAACTCAACCAAGTTATATCTCTTCTTTTAAATTGTCACTGTTGTTCATGCCTGTTTGCAATATTAATTCCAGTATAAAAAGGCAAGAATAAAATCACAATTAAAATGTTACTGTAAAGAAAATAGATCCAATATCTATTTCCATTCTATCTACTATCATATCTCTTTTTGAACTTAACTATTATTTAAAACGCACATAATGTAGACGTGGGTTTGAATATAGAGAAAATGCTTCTCCTTTGAATTTTAATTATTTGTTTTTATTTACAAACCTTAATCTAAATATTACTTGTAGTTATAATGAGACTTGCATTGTTGTTTTCATTCATTTTACTTCAAATTGTAGCTGTTGTGATTTTTTTTTCTTCAAATTTCTTATTAACGACAAGTGGTCTCATTAATTGTTTACATTATAGATTTTACTGTCAATCAAGCTAGTTGAAATCAATTTGTAACATGTTCTGTCCATGAGAGATGTTAGCCAATTACCAACACAAGAGGACTAACCGATCTATAAATGGTATTTTAATTCCAAAATTACTCAACACACCATACGGAAATGGAAATGGTGACGTTTGTGCTTTTAGTGGTTTGGACATTAGTTTTCCTACTGGCCGCGAACGCCTCTACAGTCAGCACCTCCGAGTCATGTGACGTCCTGTCATGTGATTCAGTCACTTCCTACTGATTCGGTTCAGAACCGATACTCTGCTGTATCATGTCGTCTTAATTCGGCTCCACGTTCGGGGTCCAGCTGAATAGAAACATGTTTTTCCAGGATAAACCGACCCAACGCCGGCCTCTGAGGCTGGTTCTGTGGCTGTGCATCGGTTTGGGATGTTTTTTGGTTCGGTCCGGAGCAGAAAAGGTCCGCAGCAGCTTGTGGTACCAGGACCTCTGCAGGTAACAAGCACACCTCCTCCAGAATCAGACCGGCGTTACAACGCATTAAACGGCCTTATTTCCTAGTTAAACCCCTCGGCTTACCATTTAAACCGGGTTATCTCGGCGTTAGCTGACGCTAAGTCGCTTTCCCCCGGACTCGTTCAAATGCTAGCATCGCAGCACCTTTGACATTTATCTCCAGCTAAAAGCAGCTCTTTGTTTTCGAAACAGAACCAACTTTTAGCTCCGGCGGTACCGCTTTCAGTCGGTTAAACTGGACGGCAGCGGTTGAGATGGCAGCGGCGGTTGACGCAGAAGCTCTGCTGGTGGGAGGTGAAGGGGCCAGACTGACCACATTTTCCGAGCACATTTTAAAGTGCTATTGATCAATAGTTCGTGGGTATTACATTTACTTTTGCCATATTTTGTCCATAAATATATATAAATCTAAAAAAAATCTACTTTAATAGACATTTAATACAGAAAATATAAATAGAAAATCAATAAAAGTTAAACTTCTGACTCTGTTATTGCGTATTTGTTGATGACATCACAAGAGGCGCTGATCATCCTGCGTTAATTGACATGATGGCGGACAAACTGCACAGTAGCGCTGCTGCCTTGCAGCAAGAAGGTCCTGCAAAGTACATCTTTGATGCGATGCATGCCAGGAAAATATTTGGAAAGTTTGATGTACTTTAATGGCTGCATCACAATATTCAAAAATAATATTGCAATAAATGGTTTTTATGTGCGTCACTTTGTTTGCTGAAGAAGCTAACATGAAGCTGAGATGTGTAAAATTTTAAAAATTGTTTGTCTTCAGGCATAAATGAAACCGCTGTATGCTTTGCTAACATTGTGGTATTGTTTTAGAGATGTTTTTTTAGATGTTTAGAGATTGTAAAATATTTAACATAAAATTACTAAAAAGTCAATTTTGAAAATGATTACAAAAGTACTTTGAAGGAAAATGTGGGACGTTTTTAGGCTTTTGCGTTGTGTTTTTATTGCAGTCAGCATAAAAGATGCAAAACATCTGAGACTAAATATTTGCTTTTCTGCACTGGAGCTCTGTCAGTGCAGCTGTTGTCTAAATATTGACTCAGTAATAAGACAGGAATGATAACCAGTAACCTGAATGGTCACACTGGCTGCTGTTTGTTTCCTGGTTTTGTCACTTCACTAAAGAAAAATAATTAACCTCAATCCGGTTTTAATTGCAGAACATTTTATTGAAGATGTTGGATGTTTTGCCCCTTTTTCTTCACATTTTTATTAACTAAATATTGATTTCAATTCTTTCCTAATTAATTCTGTCTTATCTGCCTTTCAGCTATAAATGGGAGGCTGTAGACCTGGACAACAAAGTGAAATACACCATAAAGCTTTGTGAGTCTTCGCCACTGACCAGCTGTGGCTCCAGCACTGCAGTTTGCGCCCAAAGCCTCAGCGGTGATGTCAAGTACTCGGTCGGTGAGTACAGTCCAGTAAGGAGGAAGAAAGCGCTTTGGTTTTGTTCGGTGGTATATCGGACTGAACTACGTGGAAAAGTGTCTGCATTTGGTTGAATGTTGCAGGTCGGAGCTTAATTTGGGTCATAGTTCCGTCAGATATACTTTTAGCCATGTTCGTATGGAGAGTGAAGCGTGCCAAATTGCAAGAAATAATTGACGTATGAAATAACTATTTAAATGTCATTAATTTAAAAAAATAAATACAGAATTAAATATAGAATTAATTATATGTGCCTCAATAAAATTTATTCATTTAATTTTAAAAACTAGACATAACTATTTTATTATTAAATAATTTATGTCATATTCTTGTCCTAAAGCACACAATGAATTAATTTAAACTAAGGCTGCAACCAGAGATTATTTAAGTATTTTTTCTTTTTCTGTTTTGGTTTAATCCTTGCGCTGAATATGTAGTTTTTTCAGCAAAAGGTTTTTTTGAGTCTGTATTCTTCAGTTGATGATTAATTGGTTATTATTTTAATAATAATTACAATTAATCGTTTCAGCTCTAATTTAAACTGTCAGCTTTGCCCATCAAAACTCAGTGGGTGGGATTAGGATTAGATAAATTGCGAAGGGCTGACCGGTCTGCGCGACTAAAAAGGTTGGGGACCGCTGATATAGACAGATTACGACAATTAAAACTCAAAATCGAAATATCAAAGCATCATTCTGTAAAACATAATGGAAATTTCTTTAAAACTTTTCTGTATTTTCATCTAAACTGAAACAGTTTTAAGTGTTTTAGGAGTTCCTGAGGGTTTTTATTTAATGTGACTGAAACTTAACAGACATCAATAGATTAATGAAAACATGCAGAAATATAAGAAGATCTTCTTGTTTTTGTTTTATCCAAAATATTATGGTTGATACAACATAGATTTAGAGTCGCATCAAGGAAAGAAAAAATAGACTATAATAATATCACAAGAAGAAAATCGTACAACAAATTAATGTTACGAGAATAAAGTTGTTATATTACAACATCTTTCTCAAAGTATTAAAATGTTATTATTGTAATATGATCTATGGATTATTGACCACAACCTGTTTCACATGTTTAAATTTAAAATTGAATTTAAACATGTGAAAATGGCTGAACGCCATAGTTTTTATGATGATATTTCATACCCAGATGCTTTGTTTGTACCAGAAATATCCTCCTTTAGAAAAACTCTCTTCTTTTGATGTCCCAGAAATGTAGAAATCTTTACTTTTTACACACAAGAACCATGAAATGAGAGTTTTGTTACAATAATTTTTGCATAAGAACCTTGCAGTAATCCTCCTTAATGTTGAGAGTAAAGCATTGATCAGTGTTTTCTCATGCTGTGTGTTTCTCACTGAGTGTGAGGTGAAATTTATGTTTTTATGTTTTTCATGCCGCCTGACAGCGCGCTCAGTCTTACTGTCGACAACAGGAGGTTTTATTGCTGACTGAACTATTGATCTGATGCTGTATGGATCAGTTTGTTGGTGCTTCATCGGAGATCTGATCTCTGTGCTGAACAGGCAGAGTCCCTCCTCCTCCTCCTCTTCCTCCTGTTTGTCAGCAGCATCCTCATCTCCTTCACTGCAAAAACACAAAATCTTACCAAGTATTTTTGGTCTAGTTTCTTCTGAAAATATCTTATTGTAATTGAAATAATCCAAAACTAACTTTCTAGTAACTTTTCAGCAACATATAAGAGCTTGTTTTCAGTAAATAATTCCTTAATATTGATGAAAAAGACTCAGTTCCTCTGGCTGATTATTTTACTTACAAAAAGATATTGTTCCCTTGTTATCGGCAAATTAATCTGCTAGTGGAACTGGTGCGTTTTCAGGAATTATTGACTTAAAACAAGCTTTTTTTCTCTGCTTCCTTCCTGAAGGAGGATGTTGCACCCCTACTGCTGCATGAAAGTTTTGAAAAATGTATTCCGTTTTAGCTGAACTACATTTTGGTTTCACTCTGAGTAAGAATACAACCCTGGATGGGCCTCCAACTACAATTTTAGTTTATTAGACATTTACTGGTTCACATTGGGCCAGTTAGGTTTGCATAACTTAATCCAAATCTATTTATTTTTTATTCTTGAACTGCAGCGCTAATGGTGACAGCATGTTGGAGCATCGCTGCTACGTTTATTCTCATTTGTTCTTTTTCTAAACGATGACTTTTTTTTTTTGGTTGAGGTGTTTTATGTTTGGATAATTATTCCCTCTGGCTGTGCAGCTGGAAAGATTTTTGCTCTGACTTTTTTTTTTTTTATTTTCAGACAGTTGTTATAATGTGTAACCATAGCAACAAGGTTTTGCAACTGAGAGCAGCTAATTAGCATCTCTAAAGCTCCAATAATACCTGAACTGCGACCTCAAATCACAGAGGAGTTGGAAAGGAGGCTTCATGGATGCAGATGCATAATAAGTAAAAATCCTTTCTCCTATTCTGCTGTCTCTTCACTTCATTTTCTAACCATTCAGGCAGATTTAAAGAGGAGAGGCAAAAGCAAAGGACCTGGAAGAGCAGCTTGCTAACAATTGATTGTGTCATCCAGAGTGTGTTTCTGGTTGACACTCTGTTATTGAGCTGTTAGCATGTCATAACAGTCATGAGACTGTCATACACCTACAGTCTTCAGTCAGAGGCCTCTTCAGATGCAGTTGCAACACTGACAGCTACTCCATCCACGTCTGAGTTGCAATAAGCAATTAATTAATTAATTGCATGATAAATTAAAATGAGTTTGATTTCCATTCTGATGATCAATAATTTTTGAAGGGAAGTTTTGTTTAATCTTTTTGTTTTCAGTTCTGTGTGGTTTTTGTTTAATTTTTATTTATTGTTTTTGGTTGTTGAGTTTTATTTGTTATATTTAAAATATCTTCAAGTGGCAGTGTGAAGTGTTCTTCACAAAATTAAAGTTGATTGCTCTTGTATTATTATGCTATTTTCTTTATATTTGAAAATGCTACTAAAACAATTTTATCATTTATCGCAATAATTTCTGGGACAATTAATCGTCCTGCAAATGTATCGTGTCAGGCTAAGCTAGTTATGACTGCATTTAATTTTAGGATAAATAAAGTAATTTTGAATTAAATTTAATCTCCCTGATATATGAAATCATTCAGTGTTTCTTTTGCTGATTTTAAAATATGTCTGAGCTAAAAAAGAAAACTGCAGCTAATGTTTCACAGGACACTTCCTTTATTCTTCTGCTGACCTCTTTGGCTGCCAGACTGAGTTATTTCAGGCTAAAACGACAGCTTGTCCTGCAGCCGGAGGTCACAAAAGTCCCCTTGTTGAATATCTGATATCAGAGTCGCTCTGTAACAAGGAGCCGTGTAGCTTTAAAGACAACACACGGTTTCACTTGCTTTAAAATCAAGTGAAAACTTGTGCAGTTGTTGGTTTTTATTATAGTTTATTTTAGTGCATTGAGGAAGTGCTCTTATGTAAAGAGGAAGAATGAGTAAGTGGTGACCAAGCAGCAGAGAGGTCAGATGATTTGGAGTTAAACAACTGTGACTGACTTCTCACATGACCCCTGAACGCATCAGCAGCTCACACAGACACAGAGCTGCTAGCTTGAGGCTTTATCTGCTCAGCAGTTTTACTACGATAAGGCACTAAATTATCCGACTCATTGTATTCCAAAGGCTAAATTAGAGAAGTTAAACTAACAGTGAGTTCAAGGAATCACGTGAGTTTTCTCAGAACTCAGGGAAGTAAAATCCAGACAGAGACTTTAGGCTGCATGTTTTATACCCTCAGGTCGAAACATGTCAGATAGTTTCTGTAAAATCTGATGCAACCTTTTCTGTAGCTGTGCTTTAAAAAAAGAAAACATTCCAAAAACAAACAGACTGAATAGGAAATGATTTAATTTCTCCCAGCTTCTTTCTGTTTACCTTCTAATCACTTTTGCGTCGTGTTTCTTCTGCATTAGATGTGATCTTGTTGCAAAGGATGCAGTTTTTGGTGAATTTTTTTAATTCAATCTTTCTTACAAAATAATTCTGTTTGCATTCAAATATTAAACAAATTTACTTCATCACAATAATTATTCAGTGTTCACTTTTTATTTTTGTTTTTTTTATCATGTAAAGCGCTTTGATCTTTATAAGGTTGCTGAAATGTTCTAATCTATACCAATACATTTGATTGAATTTAGGTCCAGAATGTAACAGAAGAACATTAGCGAAGTTAGATATTAACGATGTTAAAATATGAAATGTTTTACGATATATTAAAATAAAGCAATAAAGGTCCAGTTTTTCTTATTGAACTGATACCAGTACATAAAAAATGCCTGAAATTGTTACATATTAATGATGATCTACGGTGCGTTGCTAATACAGGTTTCAGTTTTTCCTGTTCTTCCTTATCTCCTGTAGTTTGTAGGTTTGTCGGTCATCTGGTTGCTTGGTTACATTCCTTTTATTGTTGTCTTGTGATAGCAGCCTATCTTGACCCAGAGTTCACACAAACAAACACATAAAATCACTGAAAATATTCACTCAGTCACAAGGAAAAACATTTGTTTTTTTCTCATATGAAGCTCAGGTGTTCCAGTTTTTTTTTATCCATCTGTAAATTCTCTGCCAATAAATATCAAATATTTTTTTTTTTTTTTTAAATCACTGGCCTGCTGTCAGTTTTTAAAACTCGAATCCAGGCAGCGCCGAGCTTTTCCCACAGCGGACAGTTTTTCCTTTCCGGTTGAGTATTGACATGAAAAATGAAAACTGCTCTGACCCTGCAGTCAAAATAAACTTGGCGGTTGGGAGTTTGAGACATTAATCTGTCTTAACTGTTTGTTTGGAGATAAAAACTAATGGTGAAAATGAATAATTTTAGCAGATAAAACAGCGTGCTGACCCTGTCCTCATTTACTCTGCAGGTGACCTTTCCCTGCAGAAGCTCTCCGGCACCGTGCTGGATTACAACGCCACCGACACATGCCCGGGAGGAACCAACCCGGTTCAAACCAGCATCAACTTCCAGTGTGGGAAAACCATGGTAAGATCCATGGCGACCGGTCTGACGGCGACCAGTTTCTTCCTGAACAGGGGATGTGTAATAATCAGGATATATGGAAGTGACTGGCTGGTATTGTGTGTTATTCTCGTCTGTTCCTGACGTCAGCAAACACCTGCTCTGCGCAGCTGTTTTGTTCTGGCAGCCTAACGACAAACCCTGCATGCGTTTTAATCCATCTACAGATATGCAAACAAAAATTCTGCAGCATTTCAATGTAAAGGAAACTTTATTTTTCTTCTTGAACAGGTTCGGTTAGCAAAATTAGATAAAAAAAGATGCAAATGTAACATTTTTGCCTTTAAGAATTATAATAATTTCTGGGGTATAAAAACACTTTAAAGGTGACCTGCTCTTCCTATTTGCTGTGCAAAACATGTTCATTACATTTTTCGCACAAAATCATTCTTGGATAATGAGATTTTATTCTCTGCTCATTTCCTAATTGTTGAGCCTCCAGCTCAGCATTTACACTCGCACATGAAAATGGCTGCGAACAGATTCGCAGTTATATAACCGTAAATCTTTGAAAAGTAAAAGTGGAGCCTCCTGCACAACAAACAAGGAAATTCTAGATGCTCAGTCAACAGAAAAAACACTTGTCTTTTCCAGCAGCCATTGTACAGAGCATACAGCAGTAAAACCAGCTGACCAAACATGCTGGAGCTCCATCTGGGTTGTTAGGTAACGGCGCAGTGCCTGATGATTTGTGATGTTACATTCAGTTTTTTGAAATTCCACACACAAAAAAACATGACGTTATTGCCAAAAAAGTTGAAATAAGTGTTTTCAGAAGCAGCAGAAACGGAAATAGAACAAAAACGTGCGACCTTTGAAATTCTGTAGAATGAATGCAGAACAATGGGTGTCTGCTGATCTGATCACTGTTCTGCGGTTTTGTGTGTGTGCTCGCGTGTGTGTGTGAAAGAAAGAGGGAGAGTTGCTGTAGCTTTGGCAGTGATGTCACTTCCTGTCGAGTCACAATGAGAGCAGTTCTGTTTCCGAAGACAAGGGGCTTAGCAGGTTATTATGTCTGAAAACAAGAAATGAAACTCAATAGCAAAAGAACAATGAAATGATAAAAAGGGAAGATTATACTGACAAACTTGTTAGCCAAGTTCAGCGTCTCAACTTTTTAAATATTTATTTGACTTGTTGGGCTTCAATGTTTGATTCTGCACAATTTTTCAATGCAATGATGTTTCTTTATTATTTTGCGTTGGCTGATATACTCCTCTGACTGAACAAATTAAAGTTGTTTTTACATGTTTGACCAAACTTCTGAAACTGTTGGTGTGTTTATGTGAGCTGTACTGGTGCAGAGTTAGGAAATACATTTTTAATCAGTACATTTATATCTATGTTTTAAAAAAAGAAACGTTTTAAATAAATTCAGCTGTTTTTCTGTATTTGATGTCAGTCGATACTAAACCTAAGATTTCGGTGTCAGAAGTGAAAAAAGTGGACTCTGTGTGTTTTTGTTTGTGATGGTAGGTTTGTGGCAATCCTTGCAAACATCAAGATGAGTTTGTATCCAACCAAAGAGCTGCAGAGCTCAAATATTCACATATACCAGGAAATTGTAGCTACAGAAAAAGTTTATTAAAAAATAAAACTCAAAAGATGTTTTTTCTTGGTAAGTAAAAGCAGATAAACTCCATGTACTTTAGGTCACACAGGAAACTTATGACACATTTTTCCGAAAAGTCACCCACCCAGTAAAAAGCCAATGTCCTTTACATTGTTTTCTGCTTGTTTATAACGAAACTGTTTTTTTTCACACTTCTGTCTAACAGGGCACCCCAGAGTTTGTGGCTCTGTCTGAATGTGTTCATTACTTTGAGTGGAAGACCTACGCCGCCTGCAAGAAGGACAAATTCAAACCACACAAAGAGGTAGGAGTCCTGACTGATGGTCCTGCTTGTAGGTTTCTGAGAAACCGCATTTTTCTGCAGAAACAATTAGTCAGCTGACAGAAAGCGAAGCTTCCACATCCCATGAAGTGCTGCTGTTTGTGCTGCGCAGCAGAAAACCTGTCACATGCTGTCACCGTGAAATGAATTTACGTTGCGTTACTGCAAACATTTCAGTCACAAATTACTTCTGTTTTTTTTTTGAACTTCTGTTAAAAGTTCACCGACGTAACCAAAACATTTGCAACCGGTTAGGACTCAAACAATTAATCGTGTGATGAATCAGTTATGGAAATAATCATCAACTGATTTAGTAATTGATTGATAGTTAACTGGAGCATACCCTCAAAAAAGGCAATTTGCTGAAAGAACAGTAATTAAACCAAAACTGTACAAAAATATAAAGATTTTGTATTTAAGATAAAAAAACCTTCTTTGTTATTAAATATGTTCTGCCCAGAACTCAAGTGGTAGTTTTGGCTTCACCTGGTTCAAATTGTGTTGAAAAAAGTCCTATTAAGCACATTTTACTATCCAACTGTTAATCCGTTTATCTAAAAAAACAATCAGCAGATCAGCCCTGCACTGTTTTGATAAGTCACGCAGAAAGGCCTGAGCTTTTCACATGTTGTATTTTTTTTAGCTTGATTATTTGCTATAAATGATCAAGTCTTCTGTAAAGAATGCAGTATTGCTTTTTAGGCAATAAAGTATCTATTTTCTTAATTAAATATTTCATTTTCATGTATTAAGATCGTATAAATAGGCTTAAGTGGGTAATCGATAAATCTGCAAAATGCACCAATTTTTTTGATCCTATTAATCACCAGAATAATTGAACTCTAAAATAATCATACCTATTATCTACCTCTTGCGTTAATGTAAAATCCAGTTGCTGTCTGTGTTTCTGTTGAGTGGTGTATTAACGCTCCTGCTGTGTGATCAGGTTCCCTGCTACGTGTTCGACTCGGACGGTAAGAAGCACGACCTGAGCCCTCTGATCCAGGTGGAGAACGGTTACCTGGTCGACGACGGCAACGACGCCTCCGACTTTTACATCAACATCTGCCGAAGCCTGAGTGAGTGAAAACTGGACGGCTGATTAGATTTAGAAATACTGTGCCTTTTTAAAGCAGTTTCTACGGAAGAGCATTAGGGCCACTGAAGAAGAAGAAATAAAAAATCAGATTTTCTTTTCTCAGAATTCTGACCTTTTTTTTCTAAATTCTGGCTTAAATTTTAGAATTGTGAAATTTTTTCTTTGAATTCTGACTTTTGATCTCAGAAATCAGCATTTTTATTGTTTGTTTTTTTTATCTGTGGCCTTAAACCTCATCTGTACGTTTCTCTGTCAGAAAATCGGTGTCAGTGTAGGCTGCTGAAAGTAGTGGCATTATTAATGTTAACAATTTGTAAACGTTATCAGAAATTTGTTCCAGACACGTCTTGAGATTAATATCAAAATTTCAGAGTTTTTTTTTTATTGCAAATTCTCTGAAATTTTGACTCTGAAAGTTTCTGAGATTTTTCGGGTGGAAATGTATTTATTTTCTGTCTATAATGGCCTGTCATAGAAAGCTGAGGGCTTGGATTTCATTATGTTCTCCTCGGATTCAGGTCAAGTAAAAAACCTTCAATTTAAATTTCAGAAACATTAATTGACTTTTGAAATTGTTAGATTTTATCACTAAATAGTACTTTGATTTAATTCCTTATTTTCTTTTAATTAGTGAAAGTTTGATGTTATGCTTGTTTGTCTTATACTTTTTAAAATTTACTTAATCATTACAACCCAACATTGAGATTACAATTAAGCTAATTATTTATCATATTATAATCCTATAGTTTTAAAGTGTTTATCTTGTTAGTCTTTAAATTATGCCCAGGAGCTTCCTGTTTAGAGGCAATAATTTACCCTTCTGATGCTGAACTGATCAGTAGGATTTTTAATGCAGGTCTCTGTAGGATTTCAGTTCTTCTGTTTTGTCCTGCAGACATTCCAGATAAGTCGTGTCCAGAGGGCTCTGCAGCCTGTCTCATCACAGGCCAAGGCTCCTTCAGCATGGGGGCTCCCAGCCGGCCGCTGGAGGCCGTGTCCAGCGACAGGCGAGTCTCTCATCGCTGCAGACATTTTCTTCAGCTCTTCTCCTACTTGTTGTTAAAACTGAACATGAAACGATTTCACCGTGCTGCTTTTTCAGAAAGTTTTAGAGATAGTTGAACAACTTAATTCTTTCTGGCTTAAAAAAACACTGAATTAAAATTGTTGTGTAATTTTCTGTCCAGTTTGAGGTTACAGTATGAGTTAAGCGTCGAGTCGACGCCTCCGGAGAGATGTGGAGGACACCAGCCGACCGTCAGCATCACTTTCATCTGTCCTTCAAGCCGCCATCTTGTAAGTCCCACAGCTAACGCTGCTAACCCGTCAACTGATCTGGGTCTCTGATTGAGCTTTTCAGCTTCCAGGCATTGGCTGTTTCTTTTGCCTGATTTTGTTGTTTTGTAACTGTTACTTATATGAATTATTTTCATGATGCACTGCAAAAACATCTTGCCAAGTATTTTTGTTTTAATTTCTAGTGCAGATATCTTAGTACACTTGAAATAAGACAAAACCAAGTTACAAGTTACGTTTCAGTGATATGTAGAAGCTTGTTTCATGTCAATAACTTATTAATATTAATGAGAAACTACTTGTTCCCTTGGCAGATTTTTTCACTTATAAAATTGGAAAAATATCTTGTTATAAGTGAAATAATCAGCCATTGGAATTGGAACGTTTTCATCAACATTAATGAATTATTGGCTCATATTTCTTGCTGAAAAGTTAAATGGAAGTTAGTTGTCTTATTTCAAGAGTACTAAGATATCTATCAAACACTAGACTAAAATTACTTAAGATTCTGTGTTTTTGCAGTGTGAACTTTAAAATACCAAAATTTCCACATAAATATTTTGGTCCATGTGATATAATTTTTAAATATTAAATGACCGATAATTTGATCATTTACTCAGTAAATTTAGTCGCCTTTTTACCAATACCTATTTACTCCAATAATTTCTCGGGCAAATACTGTTTACTCTTACTTGAGTATAATCTTTGGGAATTTTACGCTCCTCTTCTTCCAGGTAACTCCTGATTGTTCTGATTTCAGGGCAGCGTCCCTAGGATGGTGGCCGAGTCAAACTGTCGTTACGAGGTGGAGTGGGTGACGGAGTACGCCTGTCACAGAGACTACCTGGAGAGTCACACCTGCAAACTGACGAGCGAACAGCACGACATCTCCATCGACCTTTCACCTCTCACCTACGGCTGTAAGTCCAAACAGGAGCTTTTTAATCCCAGATTTTTACTATACACATGCACCAGTTAAAATTTACAATATATTAATATAAACATCCATGCAACGTTGATCACTAAAGAGAAAATGATCTGCAGGTAAATATTGAAAAACCATAAAATCTCTGAATTTCTTTTTTAAAAACAAAAGGATATAGAGACATTCTATCCGTCCATCCATCTGATTCACCAACAAAAAGTTTTATTTTTATACGTCAGATTGGTTAAAAAATGTGGATGTCTGGAAATGTAAATATCTTTGAGAATATGGAGGAAAACTTGTTGGAAACCTGCTGTTATGATGCATCTTTACACCAAAAAATGGTTTGAGCTTTGAAGCGTTTAATGAAATCTGATTGTTTTCAATCTGTAATCAATTGATTGTTAGATAAATGTACTTTTGTCCAGGATTACTAACTAAAAATGTTTTTCTCAGTTTAGAAAATCAAACTCAGACCAGTTATTGTAGCTTTTGGCTCAAAACAGTCTTTAAATTCTCTTTAAAATGAGATCTTTATTCTGAATCTTCCTGTTTTTGTGTCATTTTGTCATTTATTCAATTTTACTGATTAACAGTGAGCAAAATGTATCTAAAATCTGTTCATTTAAAATTAAAACTAAAACATGATTCATTCAGCTGGTAACTTTGTTTTTAATGTGATAGCGTGTTTAGAAACGGTTTCAATAAAAATGTCTGAATTTCAAACCCAAATGTTGCATCTTTTACAGCAATTTTTTTTCTTCTTTTGCAAAAATGAAAAACGATGCACAAAAAAATAAATAAAATAAATAATAAAAAATGCATTGAAGCAGTTTGAAATATGTATGACTGAAGCCTGTAAATTAATTTATTTTAATGTTTTCGAACATTAAACAGTTTTTAAATAGACTTCAAAATCGTGTTGAAAAAAAGCAGCACAAAAGAAACTTTAAATCATTTCAGCTCATAAAAATGATCATTTTTATGTAGTTTTCAAACAAACATGTATATATTTAGATTTTAATGCCAATATAAATCCAGTCAGATCATCTTTTTTTATGAGTTTTACACAGACATGCTGTTGGTTTTGTGCGTTCAGCCACAGAAAACCTCTACGTCACCCCGTCTCCGTCCGGTGAAGGCTCTGAGAGCTACCTGTATTACCTGAACGTGTGTGGGAGCGTCTCCAATGATCTCTGTGGCAACGACCCTTTGGCCTCGTCCTGCCAGGTCAAGACGTCCGATAGCACCTCTAAAGTGGCCGGAAGATTCCAGAACCAGACGTTACGGTAATGTTTGTCTCTGTGTGCCGGTTTCTGTTCTTTAGATTTAATCAAAAATAGATCTAATCTCAAATTATTTATTCATAATGTGACGCTTAATGTTTCATATCTGATTAAATGTTGTTGAAGTTTTTTACAGAGAACCAAATGTTTATTATTTGATAAAATACAATTACTGGCAGGTTTATGATGTTTTTATGTTTTCATGATGTAAAATACTGCATACTCGGTAAACTTCATTGATATTATTGTCTAGATTATTGATCAAAAGTGGACAATATGGCTTAAAAATAAAATCTCATTTTAAAAAAAAATTTCAAACAATTTTTCCCAAAAAAATAAAAATAGAGCAACAACAAAAAAAATGATACAAATCACAGAAAATATCTAAAATGCAGATTTTTCAAAATTATAATCTAAAAAAACAAAACAATTTGATTAATCGATAAGATTGATTTACCGCTCATCCCAGATTATAAGTAATTAAATATCTATTTGTACCTTTGATAACTTCAGGTTTACTTTAGGATATGTGGACTGTAAACTTGTCGCAATCTGATGATGTTACCTCAGATCCATAAATTAAGAGGAAACTTTGGCCTGAATTTGAAAAACAAAAAGAATTGAATTTGTATGAAAATAAAAAGGTGCAAGAGCTTTAATGAATCTGCAGAATCTCAATGTTTTGTTATTGGTTAATATTCATTGAACTGTTATTTTCTCCTCTGCAGGTACTCAGATGGAGACCTCAGTCTGATTTATCCAGGCGGAGATAAATGTTCCTCTGGCTTCCAGAGGATGACCATCATCAACTTCCAATGCAACAAAACCGCATGTGAGTTGGACATTTTTGTACATTTCTGTAACATAATCACATTTCTTAAGCACTTACTGCTTTTTATAGCTTTAAAACTGCATCAGAAAACAAGGTTCAGTTCGAAGGTAAAAGTCAAATCATGTCATAAGGTGATCTTATTTATTTTTCTCTTTGTGTTTTACAGCAAACAACGGACAGGGCAGTCCGGTTTTTGCCGGGGAGACGGACTGTACGTATTACTTTAGCTGGGACACGGCGTTCGCCTGCGTCAAGGAGAAGGAGGACCTGCTGTGTCAGGTCAGAGTCGGCAGCAAACACTACGACCTCTCACGCCTTACGAGATATCCCGGTGAGTTTCTCCTTACATCTTATTTAAATCCGCTTCTGATTAATCCGACCAGCGATTATTTTTGCTCAATTAATCCTTCCACTGAGTTTTAAAATAATTTTCACTCTAAATTGAGCTATTTTAACATAATTTCAGTTGATGTCATCCAAGTATTTCTGTGGATGGTGATCCAGTAGCAGTCAGTGCTGCAACAAATCTGAAGAAGCCTCTGACTGAAAACTGTTGCCGTACGACAGCCCCATGCTAACAGCTCAATTTTCAGGCAGTAGAGACGATATTCCACAAAGTCGTAGCTTGTCCCTAATATTCCAACACAGAATTGACTTGAATTCAAAGTCCAAACAAGATGGCCGCTCTGGGCACGCTGACATCACTCAGAATTATGGAAGTCCAAGGAGTACATTGATGGGAAAAAAAAAAAGAATTTATCACTTCATAATTCTGAATTAAAAAGAACTTTGAGAAACCTGGAATCATTCAAGCTTGTCTTGATCTTTTGCCTTTTTCTCTGTTCTGCTTCAGAGTCGAAGGACGGTGAGAACTGGAGGGTAGAGGTCGGCCCATCCGCCAAACCAGACATGCGTTACTTCCTGAACATCTGCCACAAAGTCCTGAGGAGAGGAGGAGCTGCCAGCTGCCCAGATGACGCTTCCTTCTGCGCTGTGGGTAAGATGTCCACAGGAATCCTAAATTTTACACTGCAAAAACACAAAATCTTTCCAAATGATTTTGGTTTCTACTGTAAATATCTCAGTACATTACAAATAACTTTTCAGCAACATAAGAGAGCTTGTTTCAAAGTGGCGATATTATGTAAAATCGACTTTTCTGATATATAATGTTATTCCCTCATCAAAAACAAACCTGGAGTGTTGCCTTGATTATTTCATGCATGTTTGAGAAATCCTTTAGTCTCCATGGCAACCATTCAGCTGTGCAAAACGCCTCTGTGGACTTAGCCCCGCCTTCGAGACACAGCTCTTCCTCCAAGCTGTAGTTTCCCAGCTTCCACCTCACAGAGCATCGCTCCCTCACTCAGCTCCTTCAGACTAGCCAGCAGCAATTAGCAACTACACAACTGCTGAGCTCATTACAGGAGCTACTTCTCAGAGCAAAGCCGGTAAAAATGTTGCTAAAGGGTTAATGGAGGAGCCATGTTGTGATGACTTCCTGAAGGCAGAGTTTCAGTGTATCATTATAATTTTTGCTCAACATGACGGGTCATTTATTTAATGATCTCTTTGTTTCTTTCTGATTCAGATAAAAATAATGAAACCATCAACCTGGGCAGCTTCCTCTCTCCTCCCCTGATGACTAAACAGGGAAGTGATATCAGACTGACATACACTGAAGGAACGACTTGTGAAAACAAGAAGACGACCACAACTATTCTGACTCTCAAATGCAAACCAGGTGAAATAAACAACAGGATTTCACTGCCATATTCTCTGTATTTATGTATCTTTAGCATCTTTTTAAAAATTTGATAACCTTCTTTTTCCTCCTTCCTGCATGTTCTGCAGGCCATCTTGAGAACCCTCCCATGCTTCGCAGCATTTCCCCTGATAAATGTCTGTATGAGGTGGAGTGGCACACCGCTGCTGCCTGCGTCCTCTCCAAAACAGAAGGACACGACTGCACGGTGGAGGACCCCCAGGCTGGTACGACACCAACACCAGTCTCCAATACTTCATGCTAAACTACCCCAACATGAGGAAAAAAAAACATATTTAGCTTTTTATGGTTGCCTTTGTTTCCTCAATCAGCTTCATTGGAAATCAAAAATGATCTAAAAAGGATTTTTGCATATTTGGCTTTTTTTTTTGTTGATAGTTTAGGCCCTCAATATTCTTCAACCAGTTAGTTTTTAAGTTGGAAACAGTCCCGGAATTTTAGGCTAATTCTAGACATTTAAGATGATTATTTATAATCCAAAAAGTGAAACAAGGGGAGGGTAAAAATGTTGCTTCATCGGTGCCAGCGAAAAGTTTTTTTCAATAAAATGTCCATTTGGAAACCTTGTGAATTGATTGGATCTCCCAGCCAGTGGCTGCTAAGCACTTCGATGTGAAGTTATCATCGTCTTCTTCTTGTGTTTATTAACTCAAGAAGAAGCTATTTTGGTGTGTATTACCACCACCTACTGGTGATAATGCACCATTCAACTCAGAATGTCAATATTGTTCAAATATGCTTATAAATCATGTGAATTATCTCAGTTTCCACAGGGAGAATTATTAACATTTATATACACTTAATTTCATTTTAATTTTATTTGTTCACTTAAAAAAGGAGCAATATGCAAAAAAAATATTAATAAAAGATACTTTTCAATCTGTACCGTTAAAAATGTGATTTATGGAGATTTCTTTAGTCTGGACATTGTGTTTTGGAGATTTCACTTTCTCTCGTTCCATGCTAATAAACCCTGACCTGGTTCGAGTTTCCTGTATTCCTCCTTCAGTTTTTAATCCTCCTCTCTCTAACTGCATCCACAGGTTTATTCTTCGACTTGTCTCCTCTCACCAAACCCAACGGCGGCTTCTACAACGTGACCAGCGGCGGCTACGACTACTACATCAACGTCTGCGGTCCGGTCAAAGCCGCCGCGTGTCCTGAGAATGCCGGAGCGTGCCAAGTGGAAAAGAGGTGAACCTTCGCCTCCAAATCTCTGCACTCAATCCAAACCTACAGGATTAACTCCCATCTATTCCTGCTTTCAGCTCCTGGAGTCTCGGGGAGGCGAACTCCCGCCTGTCCTACTACGACGGCCTGATCCAGCTGACCTACAACAAAGGCTCCCAGTACAACAATGCGTTACACACCCTCAGATCCACCCTCATCTCCTTCCTGTGTGACCCCGAGGCTGGAGCAGGAAGCCCAGAGTTCCAGGTAAAATTCCTTCTTCTGACATCCGCCAAACTCTTTCTGCATGTTGTTGATTCACACTTTCTGAATGCAGGTAGAAGATAACTACACCTATAACTTCCGCTGGTACACATCCTACGCCTGTCCTCAGCGGCCTCACGAGTGTTTGGTGACGGATCCCATCACACTGGACCAGTATGACCTATCCAGGTAATGCTTTTGTTTTTAAATATAAAGTTAGCATTAATTACAGCATTAATTCAGCACTTTGATGAAATCATCACGACGTTAGTTGGGTTTTTTCTTTAGGACTGTGTTGGGAAGCTGGTGAAACTTTATTAAGGGAATGAAGACACTGTTTACAGCTGCTAGTGGAGCAGAGTTTTTTCTTTTCCCCTTAAAAAGAAAGTTTGATGCCTTCCCTGATGATGATTTTGTCCAGCATTGGTCTGTCTCAGTAGCAAATTTTGCTAGAAGATAAATTAGCCCAGAAGTTATAGCGATAAACAATAATATTGTTGTTTATACCATTTTCAAGTAATATAATGGCAACAACTGCAAAATAATGGAAGAACACATTCTCAAAGATCAATAAACTTTAAATTCTATAGAACTTTTAATGCTACAACTGAGATATAACCGAAATAAATAAACATAAATATAAACATACAATATAAATTTCTTTATATTTTGCAAATAAAAATGAAAAATAAACAGCCATTCTGCATCTGAATCTGATTTGATTTCATTGCGTAAACTCTTTAAAAATGTGTGTTTTCATTTTGTTGCTTGAATATAAAATTGATCTAAAACAGTCACTGCAAAAATACAAAATCTTACCAAGTATTTCTAGTCTGGTTTCAAATTCCTTAGCATTTGAAATAAGATAAAATTGGAAAAATATCTTATTATACGTTAAATAGTCTGCTGGTCGAACAAGAACACTTTTTTTAAATATCAATATTAAGTAATTATTGACTTAAAACAAGCTCTTAAATTTCACTGAATCGTTACTTGTAAGTTGGTTTTGTCTTATTTCAAGTCTAATAAGATATTTTCACTAGTAACTAGATCGATATTACTCTGTAAGACTTTCTGTTTTTGCAGTGTACCGATTTGTCCTCAACTACCTAATTGCTTCTTCTTCTTCTGCCTCCAGTTTGTCGCGGTCCACCTCAGCCAACAACTGGGTGGCGATGGATATGACCGACGTCTCCAATCAGAAGAAGTATTACATCAACGTCTGTCGGCCAATCGTCCCCGTTCCAGGATGTGACCACGACGCATCGGTCTGCCAGATGAAGTACATAACAGAAAAGGTCTGAATTCACCTTTTTCTTCACCAGATATTAGTGAAACTTGAGGTTTTACTACAATATTTTGTGGTGGTATACTGATAAAAGTGTTCATAAGTACTATTCATTACTTTTGTTAGGTAACTGTGTGGCAATTACAGCCCCAAAAACACAAACAATGCATTTGAAAAACATTCCCATTTGTAATATGCTTTCAGTCACATAAATGATTTGTCTCTAAATTGCACAGTCACTACATTTAATCAAATTCTTTCATATTTATTGTCAGGCTGAGTAATTGCTTATTGGAATAATTGTCTACTAATTTACTAATTGAATAAAAAGTGGAGAAAATACTAAAAATAATCCTAACAATGAATGATTTAGCATAAGCTAATGCTAAAGCGCTAACTTCAGCTCGAATTATATTCGTCTTTGAAAGACAACAACCCTCAAGCAGCAATTTAATTTTTAGTGAATTAGAGTTTTAGAAATAATCGGAAAAAATTAATTTAGGGGAAGCAAAATTCGCTAAACTAAGTTAAATGTTTCTAAAGTCAGTAAAAGCAATAAACAAAGCATTAGCTCTGCTTCTGGTGCATTAGCGCAAGTTTTCCCACCGCAGGTGAGCATCGTAGCCTTTCGTTAATCCAGAGGAAGTTTAAGTGGCCTCGTGTGTCGCCTTCAGGGCTCACCAAAGGAAGTGGTGTCCGTCAGCAGCATGGGGAAGTCCAAGAAAGGGCCGATCATCGAGGCCCGGGACCGTCTGCTGCTGGAGTTCACAGACGGTTCTGTCTGCATGTCGGAGGGTCAGAAACTGTCCTACACAACGCTCATCCACCTGGTCTGCCACAGAGGAGCCATAGTAAGTCCAGTCTGTCACAAAACCAACCTGTGGATGTTCTCCATGAAGCTGGATGTGATCGTGTTTCTGCTGCTCACTCTGAAGGTCAAGTCGCCGCAGTTTGAGTTAAGCCAGAACTGCACTGCCATCTTTATTTGGGAGACCAAAGCCGCCTGCGCCATCCAGACCATTGAGAATAACGTACGTTTCCCACATCCTCCTCATTTTTACACCTGCAGCAAAGATCACCTGTTCACTTGAAGGTAAAATGTTGAAAGATGTTGATTGCTGGTATTTTTCAGACTTGTGCGATTGTGGACCCTGACTCAAATTTCAAGTACAACCTCCAGCTTCTGGCCTCTAAGGACGGATACCGGACAACTGCTAACCGCAAAGACTTCCTGGTAAAACTCTGACTGGTGAAACTAGCAATGTTTCTGTTCTCAATTTGACATTTCAAAAATAAAATTGCTTTACGGAAACACACCGATTGAAGTTTTGGTGCTAGGGTGAGGGGATTTTTTATTGTTCGGTTTACTTTGCTAATGTGTAATGGAAACATTTCTTTCACATCACACGAGTCCCGTGTGATTTTAGTTTCATTTCTTATTTAATGAAAACACATCAATTGCAAAAAATTTTTTTTTGTTTGTTTTTTGGGGTTTTTTTTTTTTTTACATTAGTCGGATATAGATAAAGTTTTGAGCATATTTGTAATGAAAACACAGCTTCTGATGTGTCATTTAATATTAGTCACAGTGCAAGATCTTCTAGATCATTTTTAAAAAAATCCAGGAACTCATTTGATAACAGAAAGTTGAATTTTTATTGTTAGTTTGTCCTTATTTTGTTTTCCCTCATTTAAATGTAACAAAGTGAACTACACTTCTTTTATTATGAGATGTATCCAGGAGTTTTTGTTAAACAGAAGTGATACCTCCTGCCTGCAGCTGAACATCTGCGCAGACGCCCCGGGATGTGGCTCGGGAATGGGTGGCTGTGAGCTGGAGGCCGGGCAGCCGTTGTCCCCAGTGGGGGTGCAGAAGACGCTGAAATACTCCACTAACGGTGAACTACAGCTGACGTACAGGGGGCAGCTGGATGTGCAAACAGGTACTGAAAACACACTTTATTTAACAATAAATGTAAAATAACAGTAACTAATTAAAAACTGGATTTTATTTTTAATTTCACAAATGATTTCAGTTATTTGTCATTTACTCAAATCAGCAAACAATGATGGAAAATTCATAATTATTTAAAGCTTAAGTCGATTTCATCACATCTGGAGTCCGAAGTGCATTGTTTTTTTTATTTAATTTAGTTTTTTAAACCTTTATTTCATCAGGTAAGATGGTTGAGAACAAATTCTTATTGCTAAGGAAGCATTAACACATCGAACAGCAGAAAAGCTGCTGCCCTGTGATTGGTTGGTTTACTGTTTGTAGTCGAACAGGAGGCCAGGGAAATATTGGGAAACATTTTAACTCTACACATCATGGAGTTTCTTAAAATATTAAATGTTTTTCCACATTTTTTATGATTTTTTTTTCTTTTTCTTGTGGTGTCGCCATGTTTCTCCAGGAACCAGAGACACGTTCATCGTTAACTTTGTGTGCGACCCAAACTCTCACCCGGGCTCAATAACGCAGGTTCATGAGGAAATGAGCTCTTCATCCACCCATGTGGTTCATAACGTCCTGTTTGAGTTCTCCACCGCGCTGGCCTGCGTCCCTGCTGCGGTTGACTGCACCATCGCTGGTAGGAACACCGACACACTTTATTCTTATTCTTTACTGGTTTTAAGGCTCAGTTCTGAATTGGCCGCTCCAATTAATCGATTGCTAAATTAGTTGACAATGTTTTCAATAATTGATTAATCCCGATTAATTTGATTAACCGTTGTGGCCATAAAGTAATCTTGATTGTTTTTCAGATTCCCGTGGAAATGAGTATGATCTGAGCCACCTGGCCCGAGATGAAGACGATGCTCCGTGGATCCCAACGGACGCCGGCCAGTCGCGCAGATTCTACATAAACGTCTGCAAGCCGCTCCCGACGATGGACAAATGTCCAGGTTAGGACAGCAGAACATTCTGGTTCCCTCCGTTTTTCCAGTCTAGCCTTTGATTTCAACCCTTTTCTCGTAAACCTCCTCCTCAGTGGGTCCTCTCGGAGCTTGCGGTGTGATTGGTGGGAAAGGTTTCAACCTGGGATACATGCAGTCCAGCCCGCAGGTGGCGGAGGACGGCTCCATCAGCATCATGTACCAGAACGGAGACAAGTGTGGCAGTTCGTCCACTTACTCAACGCGCATCATACTGCAGTGTGACGACAGTCCGGTGAGTCTTTCCAGCTCCAATGAGAGTGGAAATACAGTACTGTCTCTTTAAAAAATTCTGCCTTCAGGAAGTCATCACAATGTAGCTCCTCTACTAACAATTTAACATTTTTATCAGCATTTCACTGAGAAGTAGTTCCTATAATAATCTTAGCTGATGTTTAGTTCCACCAGGTGTTTGCTAATTGCTTCTGGCTAGTCTGAAGGATCTTAGTGAGAGGGTCCACTAAAACATCTACAGTTAGTGGAATCCGTGAACAGACGTGGGCCTATTGTAGTAGCAATTTTTGCATTTTTTCCCCTGGAAAATTCAATTCAACATCTTTAATTTGAGCAAATATTATTGAATAAATTAGCACATACCTCTGCAGAAAACTAACCAAAACCAATCAAGTAGCTTTGTCTTGATGCATGGCTGTTTACTTCCAGGGCTCACCTGTGTTTGACCGTCAAGAAGGCTGTGAATACATCTTCCTCTGGAGGACGTCAGAGGCCTGCCCCATCAGGAAGGTTCAAGGTATAACCAGGTTTAACTTCCAACATTCAAATGTTTTCAATCAAAAGATTTACAAAACTTGAAGCAAGAATTGTCTTTTCTTTGCAGGGGATAACTGTCGAGTTCGTGACACCAAGAGTGGCTATGAGTTTGACTTCAGCTCCCTTAAAGACAGAAATTTTTCCATCCCTAGTGGCAAGTACAATTACCATCTGTCGGTTTGCAGCCCACTGAAGAAAAATGTCTGCCCCGCCAAAGACGGTGTGTCGTCCTGCCAGGTGACTGGAAACACTCACAAGATCGCTGGTAAGGACGTATTAATGTATTCCAATTCTTTTCTGTTGTTTATGTTTATAGTTTTTTCTCTAACTTCTTGTGTTTGGTTCTGTAGGACTGTCCAATCAGAAATTGAGTTTCGTCGGGGATCAGATCCTCCTGAACTACACCAGTGGGGATGTCTGCCATAAAATCTATAATAGATCCACAGTCATTAGCTTCTCCTGCAACCCTGACAAGCATCCAGTAGGTGTCACCAGTTGTGGGAACATTGTGGCTCACTTTAGACGAAAACGATTAATCTGATTAATCACCAGCTAATATAGTAATTGATTAATCCTTAACAGGAATGTAGCGATTCCAGTTAAAAATGCCGTTTGCTGAAAGAACGACACACAGCAATTGATACAAAACTGTACAAAAAATGTACACATTTTTGCATTTAAGATAAAAACAAAACATTTTGTCTGTAAAAATGTTCTCTCCTGAACTCCTTAGATGTCATAGTTTTAGCTTTATCTGGTTCAAATTCTGTAAATAATAAAAAAATCTTTCTCTATCCAATTAT
This sequence comes from Xiphophorus couchianus, assembly GCF_001444195.1. NCBI lineage: Eukaryota > Metazoa > Chordata > Actinopteri > Cyprinodontiformes > Poeciliidae > Xiphophorus > Xiphophorus couchianus. The sequence goes on along the minus strand of NC_040242.1, from coordinate 2,530,500 downwards.
TAATTGATTAATTTAAATGATAAACAGATTGGCCGTACACTATATTGATGTTAAGTCAAGCAGAAAGAGTTGAGCTTTTCATATGTTGATTTTGGAAAGATTGTTTTAGCTGCGTTCACTGAAGGAATACTGTTACTGCATTTTAGTAATAAAATAAAATGTTAATTTCCTTATTTATCAAAGGATTTAAATATTTGTTTGCATCTTTTAATGAATTTCCAATATTGCATAAAAAGTGGTTAAATAAGCAATCTGTAGTGTGGTAATTTTCTTTATCCGATTAATTTATTAATCTTCGGAATATTCGGTTACTGAAATAATTATTTGCAGCTCTAATATTTATTATTTATTCTGTCTAATGATGTGCTAGGATTCATTTATGATTGCTACATTTTTCTTTTAAATACTTAAAAATGTGTGTTTGGGATTTTCCGTCTCCAGGGATTACCTGAGTTCATGAAGGAGACTCCGGACTGCACCTACCTGTTCAACTGGCCCACAGCGCTGGCGTGCATCCCAGTCAAAACCACCAGCTGCTCCTACAAGTAAACATGCATAAAACACATTCTGCCTCATCTCTGTGTGCACATGGTGATGAAATCCTACAGGACTGGGTTTGGAATAATCTGAAATCTGTGACTAAAGTAGGATTATTTTTCCCCTTTTTCTTGTTACAATGGAACAAAGGTGGGAGAGAAGTATATTTTTAAATATAAGTGGATAAAAATCTGACAGTGTGAACTGAAAAGAGGACTGTAAATATTTATATCACTCTTATATCAGTCTTTGCAAACAGATGAAACAAATTTTCTTCATGTTGGTTCTGAATTTAAAAAATTTCATTAAAAAAAATTACCAAAAATAAAGGTTTTTGGAAAAAGTTATTTCATTAATTTAAATAGAGAAGTAATTTTTTTTAAATGTATATTTTTTAAATGATTTTAGTTTAAAAATAAAGTTAATATAAAAAAATTGCAATATTTTAAAAATGTAAAATTTATCATTTTGGGGAGGTATATGTATTTATTTAGTCTTTATTTTAGTCTTGATGCCAAAATAAGTAACTGACTTGAAGCCTAAAACGTTAAATTTTGCATCTTTTTGACTCATTTTATCCTCAGCGACGGTCAGGGCCACTCCTACGACCTTTCACCTCTGGCTTTGGACTCTAAGAACTGGGAGGTGGACGCCTCGACTCAAAACCCAAGGAAAACATTTTACATCAACGTCTGCAGGCCGCTGGTGCAGCAGGGAGGTCCGTGTGAATCTGAAAACATTCCACATTCACTAAACACCCAGAACTCAAACACTGAGCGTTTGCACATCGCCCTGCAGGCTCGTGGAAGTGTCCGTCCAGCGCAGCGTCCTGCTTGATGGACGCGAACAACTATATGAGTCTCGGGCAGCTGACGTCCGGTCCTGAGCTGGACAAAGGCATCCTGAAGCTGCAGTACACCGGCGGCCATCGCTGTCCGGATGGCAGCAACAACCGGAGCACCATCATCCACCTCCAGTGCGACAAAGACAAAGTGGTGAGAGACGCTGCAGCCTCCAGCTACACACTTCTGGCATTACTCAAATTACATAATAATAGCATCCCTTTGGGATTAACAGCTACAGAAGCGACGAAGGACACTCAACTCCACTCAAAGTACTTATTCCCCAAATTATGCTGAATTTTTAATTTTATGCACATTTATGTGTGCAAATTTATCAGAATTTATTCTACGGCTGAAACTTTTACTTGCATAAATTGTGATTAATTGGATAAATCGTGATTAATCTAATATTGAAATAATTGTCAACTAATTCAATCACTGATTAATTAACTGGAGTAAACAGACTTAAAAAAGGCCATTTGTGTAAAGGACAAAATATTTAGAGCCAAAACGGTACAAAATATATGCTTATTGCATTTAAAATGAAATTAAAAACAACCTTTTCGGTATATATGTTTTAAACTCTCAAACTGCTAATTTTAGCTTTACCTGGTCCAAAAAAAAAAAACTAACCAATTATTAATTCAAAAAATAATCCATGTGAGTTTTTCACATGTTGATATTAGAAGTATATTTTTGTAGCTACAAATGATGAAGCGTTCACTAAAGGAATGCTGTTATTACATTTTAGGCTATAAAATGTTTATTTTTCTTATTCAAAAAATTTATTGAATTATTGATTATTTGCATTTTTAATGGACTTCTAGTATGGTATAAAAAGGCTCGAGTGGTTAAATGAAAAATTGCTGAATGTGCCAATGATTTGATTAATTGTTAGAATAATCAATTACTAAACTAAACATTAGTTGGAGCCCTGATTCATTCAGTGGTTCTGCCAACAAAATACTCAGCTGTTGTTTTTTAATGTGTCTGTACTCTTGTGTCCCACTCAGGACTCCAAACCCATCCTGATCTCGGAGATAGAGGATTGTGTCTACTCCTTCCTGTGGCCGACTGCTGCCGCCTGCCCTCTGAACACCAGCCAACACGACGACTGTAGAGTTACCAACCCCGCTACAGGTCATTCTAAAAATGATGGACAATCTAATGAAAACTCAAGATTCAGTTAATCTGAGAGGTGCAGCAGCAATTGAGCAAATGTATTTTTATAACTTCAGTTTGGACAATTAAATGGTCAATTAACTTCTGTAAGCCACTAAAGATCAAGAGTGCCGTATCCAAGCACTTTAATGGGAAAGTTAAGCGGAAGGAAACACAAAATTGCATTTTTAACAGTTTGAGTGAGATTTCTAAATCTGTTCACATTTCAGATGAGCAGAAGTTGCTTTATTAAATAAACTTGGACAGCCTCCATACCAAACTGCATTGCTGCAATAATTCATGCAAAAGTCGCCTCTTGCCCATATGTGCTGTACAACACACAGGCAGACACTTTGTGTTAAATATCTTCTTTTCTTATTCTTAGATAATCTCAAAATTTTCATCAGCTGCAAGTCATGATTATCAAAATGAGCAGAAAATAAATGCTTTGGATAGGTCAATTTGTTAATTCCCACTGTGCATATTATCAGAGTTTCAAAAGAAATTCACTTCAACAATGTTGTTGTTTTAGATTTGATCCTCATGTTTTCCCATATTGATTATTTCTGCCTCCTCCAGGTCACTTATTTGACCTGAATCCATTGAAGAAATCTGAATATTACATCGTCTACGATCACAAGCAACCGCAGAAAATATTTCGCTTGAACATCTGTGGAGAAGTGACGAACTCTGGATGCAGTGCAGGAACCGGTATGTGTCTCCTTCCTTTCCCCTAGAAGACAAACTGAACGCTTAAATGGCCAGAGAGACAGAAAATTACTTTAATTTTTAACAAGAAAGTAAAGAAATGAGGTTATTTATTGAACAATTCTGTCTCCTGTGCTCGGATGTTTCCAGCCACTGCTGGTGTACAATTAAAATATGTCCTGCAGGTCTCACCTGGTTACCGTTTACAGAGTTTCTGCGTCATCACTGCGTCCAAATATATCAAAACCCTCTGAAATTATTATCCACTCTTCAACTAGAAACACAAACCTGCAGCACATGAAAGTAGTTCATTATAACCGCTGGAGTGCTTGGAGATGTTTAAACAGACTGAAAATCTGAATGTTTTATACCAGGATGAGTTGATATGAATCTATCTGTGCAGCCGTCTGCATTAAGGAGGGAAACACGGCCGTCAGCGGCGGTGAAGCGACCACCAAGCTGTCGTACAGAGATCACGTGTTGGAGCTGACGTATGAAGGAGGAAGTCCCTGCTCTGCAAACCCCCTCCTGAAACACAAGACCATCATCAATTTCATCTGCAGGTATTTTTTCTTGCTGCTCTGAACTCCTTAATTTATCATTATTTTAGTAGATTTTCTGTTTGAATTAGAGCTGCTACTAATAAATAATAATCGATTAATATATCATTTACTCTGATTAATCAGGTTTAAAATAATGGCATATTCTATAGGTTTTTAGTTTAACTGCGTAGTCCTTTTTTAAACAATATAAGAAAAATATTAAAAGATGAAAATAGACAATTTGGTAAACATTTTGGTGCTTAAAATGCAATAACAGCTTTTCTTTTGTGAACTTGAGCTGGGTGAAACTGAAAAAACGCCACTTAAGGAGTTTTGGGTAAAACGTGTTTACAGACAAAGATGTTTTAATCTTCAATGCAAAATCTATATTTATTTGTAACAGTTTTGGCTAATCTGAATGTGTTGGATTTATTTCAGCAAATTGCCTTATTTTGAGTCTGCTTACTCCAGTTAATTATTAATCGATTACTAAATTAGTTGACAGTTAATTACAATTAAACCGATTAATTGTTTTAGTCCTTGTCTAAATTAGACTTAAGACTTACAGACCATTATTTTATTATCTCTGGTAATAAAAGTTAGCTTACTTCCATGTTGGTGGGTATAAACATATGATTCAGTTACTCCCTCTGGTTCTGGATGCTCTGCAGCTGGAGGCATTTTTGCTCCTACTTTTTTTTTTTTGACCTTCGGAAAGTAATTGTACTGCGGAACCATGGCAACAGTTTTTGTTCTTGTTGGTTTTTAACAACCGGGAGCAACTGATCAGCAAATCCCAGGTTAATTGAAACAGAAGCTTCATTTATTAAGAGAGGAGGAGGAACCATCTCTTCCATCCATCATAGTGGCCCAGAATGACATCCCCTACTCCAACATCTTTTTATCCATAGAGCCAAACTGAAAGGAGCAGCAAAAGCAAATGAGATGAATTATGCAATATTGCCTGGATATTGACCTGTTAGCAGGTCGTGACAGTATGAGACAGCAACAGTCTGCAGTCAGAGGCTTCTTAGAATACGCTGCAACACTGACTGCTACCGGAGCAGCATCACAATTCACAAAGACTTTTTGACGATACTTGGAAAATATGCGTCACAAATGTATCTAATTTCCCTTTGGGATAAATTCAAGTTGTAGCCATGACTTCCTGTTTCTCTGGGATCTAGTGGCTTTTTTTATCTTGACTCCATGCATATTAAAAAAAACTTGTATAAAGAGTGTGATTTGTTCTTGCTAACAATCATCAACGTTTATTATTTTCCTCTTTATGTGATTGTTCAGGCCTTCCTACATGAGCTCCACCTCAGAGGAGCCAGTCTTCATCAGCACAAACGCTGAGACCTGCACACACTTCTTCTCCGTCCACACAGCGCTGGCTTGTGAACAAACTGTACGTGTTTCATGGTTTAGGTTTTCTGGATGCTAAATTGTACCACATGTTATTTTGTTAAAAGGTAATATTGTTGTTTTGAGATTGTTTTCAAATAATACAATGGTAATGTTCAACTGTCGTTCTCAAAGCTCAGTAAACTTTCATTTCTAGCAAACATTTGACATTGGAACTGGAAGGCATTTTAAATCTCCAAAATAAACAAACAAAGCAACAAAAAATTGCATTCTTAAGTCTCTGTAAATGAATTCGTCCTTCAAGAAATGAGGCTACTTGAGACCAAGTAATGAAGACTTTTGTCGTCCAGCTTTTGGTAGAAAAAGAGAAAAATGATAAATCATGCAAATCATCATTTGATTTATTTCTTATTACGACAAGCTTATTTTAGATCTGTTTAAAAAGTTTTAAAAATTCCAATTTAATTTCACTAGTATTGACTATTGGATGCATGATTTTATGGCTTTGTTTTTGTTTTCTATGAAGTTTTGCTTAGAAAATGATTCCCAAAATACTGGAACTTAATGTTATCACTGCTTTAAAATGGGGATTTATCGCAGTGGTTTAGTGGATGCAGTTGTGCTGTGAAATGGGCCTGAAGGTGTCCTCATTTTAATTTTTTTTATATGATTTATTTAAATCATTAGGTGACCTGTTCGGCCCACAACGGCTCTTCTCTAATAGACCTGTCTCCTCTCATTCACCGCACTGGGTACTACACGGCTACAGGTGGGTGGGCTCAGCTCTACTTGCTTTTTAATTTATTTATTTGAGTCTATAACTCTGTCTTCTTCTCCGTTCCTGTCCGATCAGACGATGCAGTGGACCAAAACGACAACTCTCCTGACTTTTACCTGAACCTCTGCGAGCCTTTGAATCCCATCCCCGATGTCACCTGTCCACCTGGTGCTGCAGTCTGCATGGACCCCGATAACGGACCACCTGTGGTGAGAAATCTAGCATACGATTTGTTTTTTATACCAAAATAAGCAGAGCAGCCATCAACACACATTCTGTCATTAATAGTTATTGGTAGACTTTATTTATAGAAATCTTTCAGCTCTGTAAAGTGGCAGTGCACAGATAAAACAACCTTGATTTCTGTATTCACATTATTATTCAGCTTTAAAAAAAATCACAAGACATTAAAATAAAAATGGTCAGAAATTAGAGTTTCAACGGCGCATCATGACTCAACATTCCCGAGGTTTTTGAAGCAGCTCATTTTCCAGACACCAAAAAACATTAACTTATTGCCAAAAAACAGCTGGATGATTTTTCTTTTAAGCGTTAACTGGAGTTAAAAACAACTGAATTTAGGGGGTTAATTAGACATGTTAAAGTTTAGCTCTGTCTCTTATTCTTTTTTTGCTTTAATTTTCTGTAATTCTGTCTGTTGCAGGATATCGGCCGTTCAACCTCTGGCCCACAGATGAACAACATGACAGGTGAAGTGTTCATCACCTACCAAAGCTCGACCAGGTGTGCAGCAGATCCTCATCACAACTACAGTTCAACCATCGTCTTTACCTGCCAGAAAGGCCTGGAGCTGGTCAGTCTGCCCTCTCTCATCAGAAATAATCCCATCCTGCCTCCCTGTCTTTAATCTTTGGATATTTTCCTCCAGGGTTCCCCTCAGATGCTGAGGCTGCAGGGTTGCGTCTACCTGTTTGAGTGGGCGACTCCCATCGTCTGCCCAGATGCGACTCAAACCAGTGGCTGCCAGCTCAAAGACTCACAGCTGGATTTCACGTTTGATCTCGTATCTCTTTCCGGCGAAGTCCAGGTGAGGATCAGCGACTTCGTGTTCCGGTTCCAGTCTGTCTGGATTCAGAAATAAACACATTTATCTGCGGTTCTGCAGGTGAATGGATCCTCCGGGAAGTATTACATCAACGTCTGCGGCTCGGTGGCGGAGAAAAGCTGCAAGCAGAGCACGGTCTGCCTGGTTCCGGGTTCTGGTTCAAAGATGCCCGCTTCATCGTACGGCATCAGCAAAGCCATGACGATGGACTTCAAACACGAAGACCAGGCGGTGCTGATGCACTATGGAGGAGGAGATCCATGCTCAGCCAGTAGGAAGACGCTTTTCTCCTTTATGACACAAAATTATCGATTTATAAACTATTTTTTACAGAAAGAACCAAAAAATAAAAAATATTTTAAAAGAATTGTTGTACAACATTAAAGCTAAACAACCAAATTTAAACTCTAGTATTATAAATGCATATTTCAGGTGCTTAAAATCCTTTACAGCGCTCGATTTCTGTATAAAATCCTTGAATTTTTAATATCAAAAAATTTTTAATATCAAAAAAAAATATCAAAATCCAAAGTTTTGATATTAAGACTTCACAGTTTTATAATAAAGTGCAATCTAACATTTGATTAAAAGCCCAAATTTGGACATTATTTACATTTGAAACCAGATATTTTCAGAAACTTAAAAAAAAATAAAAAATTAAGAATCCAATTAATCGCTTCTTTTTTAGGTTAATTAGAATTACTAAAATTAATCAAATTTGCTAAATGGCAGGAAATATTTTCAGAATTTTTTTCATAACTTTCTTTATGTATTGTGCTTACACAATATTTATTATTCCTAATGGCTCAATTATTTGTATGTTAAACGTAATTGTAATTAGAATATTTTTTGTTAAATTTGTGGGGTTTTTTCTCAGATCAGTCAAATGTTTAGTGCATGTGTGAAAGAGACATTTCAAAACATAAACTTTTGCTTTATATTTGTCTTCATAGAATGTAGAAAACTGTCATAAGACATTATTATAAACAGTAATAAATTGGTGAGTTTTAGAGAATTAAAACTCTTTTTTTTTTAGCTCAATTCTTTGTTTTTATCTCCAAACTGCAGTGCTAGAAAAGTTTGACAACTTATCTTGAAAAGACTTTAGAAGTGCTTGAAGTTTACTGTATGAAAAGTGTTAAAACTTTGCTTTTAACTGCAGCAGGCTGAACATTACTGTAGCAGAAACATCTTCCTGCTGATCAAAATGCCAGAAACCAGTTAAAGAAGCAGCTTTTGTCTCCTAGTGACCACCGAAAATGAGACGTGCGTGTTCCCGTTCACCTTCATGAGCAAGTCGTACAGCGAATGCACTAAAGAAGGAAGGACGGATGGCAAGAAGTGGTGTGCCACAACTTCCAACTACGACGTCGACCAGAAGTGGGGATTCTGCAGTGGAGGTGAGTTTTTCACTCCTGACCTCCAAAAAGGTCGGGATGTCTTTAACGCTGCAGAAAAATACAATTGAAAAGATTTTTTAAATCATATAATCCACTATTTAATAGATTTTTTATATTAAATTTTTAACAGAATTTGAACAGTAAATGTGTAACAAAACTTTAGAAAAACAAAAGCATTTAAAATCTTTGCACCTTGTTCAACATGAAGTGGAAAGAAAAATTACATGTTTTCAATTAGATTTTTACATGCAAATCCAAAAGTATTCAGCTCCTTTAACTTCAGATCATTTAAATAAAATCCAATGCAGCTACTTTCATTTGTAGTTATTTCTGTGAAATACTCAGAGGAACAGTGGGATTGTATCAGAGTGGCCTAGTCCAAGTTCAGATTTCTTTTTTTTTGCTAGGCATCACGTCTCAAATGTAAAATTCTCCTCCATTTTCTCTTTCAGTTCCAACTTCTGCGAAGCGCCAGTCGTCCATCCTCTTCACCTGCGAACACTTTGCAGGCCACGGCACCCCGGAGCTGTTGTCCGAGACCGCCGGCTGCCTGGCCACGTTCCAGTGGAAAACCAGCGCCGTCTGTCCTCCAACAAAGATGGAGTGCAAACTGGTGAGCCAGCATCATACGTTCGATCTGCGATCCATGTCATCCCGCACCAAGCCGTGGAAGTTCACCAGCCAAGGATATTCGTAAGTTGGTCATCCCTTTGTCTTTTTAGGTGCTCGTATTTAAATTTGACCTATGAACAGGTCAGGATAGGCTTGCAAAGCATGTTCGTTACAGTTTCTTTGCACAAAATCATTCTTAAATAATTAAATTGTAGTTCCTCCAACTCAACATTTACGCTTGTACCTGAAAATGGCTGCAAACGGATGCGCAATTATGCAACCTTACATCATTGAAAAACATTAGTGGAACCTCCTGCACAACCAACATCAATGCAGAAAGTGATTTCTGGATGTTCAGTCAACAAAAAACACTTGTCTTTTCCAGCAGCCATTATACAGTGGTAAAACCAACTGACCAAACATACTGGAGCTCAGCTTGGGTTGCTAGGTGACAGGAGGTTTGTGAAATGGCTCATTTTCCAGACACCCCAAAATATTAACATGTTGCCAAAAAAATGGCTGGGTATTTGTTTTTTTTAAGTGTTTGTGTTGGTTTTAAAAGCAGTTAAGACCCAAGTGGAAGTACAGAAACATCAAAGCAGTTAATTTTGCATAATTTATTCAAAAATCTTTTCAGCTAAATAATATATTAAGTAGTATTTCCTGCATGCTTTAGATCACGTGTATCAGATTTAAGGCCTGTGGGCAAAATCCGGCCCACTATAACTCTTTTTGTGGCTCAAAGAAACTTCAACATAACAGTTGTATGCTTAATTCAAAAATGTTTTTATCTGCATCCCAAATTCCTTAATTATGAAAGGATGTTAAAAAATTATTGAATTTTAGAAGTTTTAATCAAATGCAGAGAAATCTGTGATATCTTAAACATCTCACGACGGTCTCTTTGAGGACATTCCTGACCTGGATGTGACCTCTGGTTTAGGCGTTGATGTGACCTCTGGTTTAGGCGTTGATGTGACCTCTGGTTTAGGCGATGATGTGACCTCTGGTTTAGGTGTTGATGTGACCTCTGGTTTAGGCGTTGATGTGACCTCTGGTTTAGGCGATGATGTGACCTCTGGTTTAGGCGATGATGTGACCTCTGGTTTAGGCGATGATGTGACCTCTGGTTTAGGCGATGATGTGACCTCTGGTTTAGGCGATGATGTGACCTCTGGTTTAGGCGATGATGTGACCTCTGGTTTAGGCGATGATGTGACCTCTGGTTTAGGCGATGATGTGACCTCTGGTTTAGGCGATGATGTGACCTCTGGTTTAGGCGATGATGTGACCTCTGGTTTAGGCGTTGATGTGACCTCTGGTTTAGGCGATGATGTGACCTCTGGTTTAGGCGATGATGTGACCTCTGGTTTAGGCGTTGATGTGACCTCTGGTTTAGGCGATGATGTGACCTCTGGTTTAGGCGTTGATGTGACCTCTGGTTTAGGCGATGATGTGACCTCTGGTTTAGGCGATGATGTGACCTCTGGTTTAGGCGATGATGTGACCTCTGGTTTAGGCGATGATGTGACCTCTGGTTTAGGCGATGATGTGACCTCTGGTTTAGGCGTTGATGTGACCTCTGGTTTAGGCGATGATGTGACCTCTGGTTTAGGCGATGTCCCGCTTTAACATTTCTGCTTTAAACCGATGAGTGATTAACAGACCTCTGCAGAACTGAATGACTCACTGATGAGGTCCAGTTCATTTGGAAAAATGTTCACACCACTCCGACTGTTTTACATTTTGTCACATTACAGTTAGAAACTTTAATAGAGTTATTGGCGTTTTATGTGAGACATTAATTCAAAGAGTGTAATTAAGAGGAAGGAGAAACCTTTTGGCGAAATTAAAATCTTATGGCTTTCATTGAACCATTGCAGCACTTCTGAATGCCAAACTAACAGGAGATTGTGACCTATGAACCCAAACTATTCATGACAGTCTAAACAGCCAGATTGTGATCTTTTCACAACAAAAAAATCAATTAATGCCATTTTCATATGTAGAACTACATCATATCCGATCTGCAGTCACAAGCGGCCATGTTGCATTTCAAAATTTTATGCCATAATTTTGCAACAGAAGAAGGCAGATGCGGTAAATCCAGATTTAAACAAAGGCTGAAGCTAACTTCCTTAGATTTTTTTATGATTCAAAATACATTCTTTAATGTTTTAAGCCTGAGTGATTAATGGTGCGTTTAGCAACATTGACTCTATAAATGTGGACCCCTTCCCGCAGGTATTACTTCAACCTGTGTCAGGGAATCTATGGTGGGCTGACCAGCTGTCCAACGGGGGCGACGGTGTGTCGACACTCCAAATCCGGACAGACTCAGACCCTGGGTTGGGCTTACACCCAGAAAATGAGCTACACTGGTAGGAAATGCACAGATTATAACAGGAAATATTTTCCCCCAACAGAAACATTTTAAAAGTAGTTTTCGAACCACAGGTTCTGCTGTTTTCTAAAGTTTTGCCTTCCAGTCTTTTTGTAAATTTCAAGCCTCTTCATCAGGTTTGCGTCCCTCCACAGGTGGAAAGATAAACGTGAACTATTCAGACGGAGACGATGTGTGCGGTAACAGTTTGAAGGCCAAAACGGTGATCCAGCTGAGCTGCGGCTCCACTGTGGGTCACCCGTCACTCCTCAGGTAAAACACAACAAACACAGATCTTACATGTTTCACCTGGAAAATTGTCGGACATGTCACACTAATTCATTATCTAAAGGAAAATATTTTTGTTTTGGGACAATAAGGGGCTGATTTGTTCAAATCAGTTATGCTATCTTCGCTTCCACATGTGATGCTGCAGGCAGTGATTTCCAGATCTGTAGAAATCTAGAAAATATTTCCTTCCTTCTTCATGACGTTCATCTCTTCCTCACACACAGAGTCATTGTCTTATTCTCTCCTTTTTTGTGTCATTCTGTTTCCTGCATTTTTCCTATCCTGACCTTTCTTCCTTTATTGGTTTCCTTATTGCTTTCTGTCTTTTTCCTTTCTCGCTTTTCTTTCTTTCTCTGTTTCTTTCTCTTTTTAGCTTTAAAATATTTCATGTCCTCCCTTTCTGGTTTCCTTTTCGTCTGTAAAATGTCTTCTTTTTTCCTTCTTTCCTTTCTTCTCCTTCCTTGACTCCTCTAATCCTTTGCATTAAAGTGTTTATGAACATTATAAAATAAACTCTTCTCTTTAGCTCAGGATTTATCTCATATTTCATTTTCAGGATGTTTATTAACTAAAACTGAATAATTTCCTCATAAAGTTTCACTTTCACCTGATATTTCCCGCCATGTCTGAGGTTTCGCCCTTATTCAGTGTAAATGTGAATGCGAGTCAGTGAAGTCCTCCATGATGGTTCCTGTTCTGTGCGTGGAACAGGGTCGACATGGCGACCTGTGAGTTCGTGATTGGCTGGGAGACTCGCCTGGCCTGCGCTGTGAAGCCGCAGGAGGTCCATATCGAGAACGGGATGATAAAGGTTCCCGACACCGGAACCAGTCTGAATCTGGGAGAACTCTACACCAGGTAACCCATACAGTGTCATATTAATGTTTATAATATTACAGGAACCAACCTGCTGTACAACAGAGACAAAAGTTTAACAATCCAAGTTTTCATTCAAGAACTTCTTCATCTTCACCAAACTAATTAGGATAACCTCAAAAATCTGCTCTGAATTGATAGTTTTATTGTAAAATCTGAAATTATCGTGATTAATTGATTACTGAAATCATTGTCAACCAATTGGTAATCAATTAATCGTTAAGTGGAGTATACAGACTTATAAAATGCCATTTACTGAAAGAATAATAGTCAGAGCGGTAATTAAGCCAAAGCTATAAACATTTCTAGTGGCACTGTTTTAACTTCATCTGGTTTAAATTTAGTTTTAAAAAAAATCTCTTATGAAGCATCTTTTCTATCAAATTATTAATTAGTGAATCCAAAAGTTAATCAACAGAGCTTCACACTGTTTGAATGAGTCAAGCAGAAAGCTTTTCACATGTTGATGATTGATGGCACCAATTGGTGCCATATAAATAAATTAAATTGAAGTATTTTTAGCATCAAATGTGCACTAAGGGAATACCGAAATGTTATTTTATGCAATTATATGTTTATTTTCTTATTTAGTAAAGAAATTCAATTGTTTATTGCATCTTTTTATGAATTTTTAATACTGTTTAAAAAAGAATTAGATGAAAAATCAGCGAAAAGTTCCAATTGTTTTTATCCGATTAATCAAATTCTAAAACAATCATTAGTTTCAGCGCAAAATTAAATGTGCAAACTATTTATTTCTGTGTCAGACCACATCAGGCATCTGGCGACATCCGTACCAACGGCGACCGTTACATCTACCACATCCAGCTGTCCGGCATCACCAACAACTCCCTGCCGAAGTGCCTTGGTGCAAACATCTGCCAGGTGCAACTGAACGCAGACTACAGGCGCAAGATTGGCTCCTCTGACAAGGCCAAGTATTACATTAACGGTAATTTATGTGGTTAACACCAAAACCTGCGATTGTTGTAGAAAAGCTGGTTCCTTTCTCCTTTTGTTCAAGTTTACTCCGATCAGCAGCAGACATGCTAATCCTGTTAGCATTGTGATTAGCTTCCTCAAAGCTCAGCATTGCAAAGTTGATCTAAAAATGTCAGGCCTAAGGTCTTTGCTTGGCGTCTCCAGGAGGAGACCTGGACGTTCTCGTTCCCTCGGACTCTAAGTGCCACAACGAGGAGAACAGAACCGTCTACTCCACCATCACGTTCTACTGCAGCCCGTCGGTCGGCGTCGGCATCCCAGAGTTCCTGCTGGAGACGGACGACTGCCAGTACCTGTTTGTGTGGCACACAGAAGCCGTGTGTGGGCTGATGTGAGTAAACGTCTCCTGACTTCACGCCTTGTTTTAGAGGTTTTACTCAAACGGAGGTCGATTCTCTGCAGAACCATCGATCGTCAGACGTCGGACGGCGACATCGATTCTTCCCGCCGCAGCCAGGCGATGGGAATAATGCTGACCCTCCTGCTGGTGGTTCTGGTCGTCTGTCTGCTGGGATATCTGCTGCACAAAAGAGAACGAAGGTAAGTCCTGTTCAGTCCATCTTAATCAAACTGCAGTTCGATTGTCTCTAGGAAGTCCAGTTTGTCTAAACGAAGTGAAAACAAAAATATAAACAGATAATCTGAGGGTTTAAAAGCCAACACTGCATCTTAAAAACAAAAAACTTTTATTGTTTTTAAATATTCACTGTTCTGTAGGTGTGAATGTGTAGTTGAGCTCATGAACTCTACAGACCTCAGTCTCTGTTCGGTTGAAGTGAACTCTGATGCAGTTCGAATGCTGATGGGAACGTCAAGCGAACAGGAGACTGCTAGAAAAGCAGGAAACGATCGACAACAGGGAATTCTGGGTAAATACTAGGGCTGGGAATCGGTTTCTTACTCACAATTTGATTCAGTTTGGATTTTTGAGGCCACGATTCCATCCTAAATTGATTTTGGAGTCAAAAAAATTCTGCCTTCGATTTTGAAAACGATTCTCATGATGTACTCCAGTCTGCCTTGCAAATGGAGCTAAAGTGTCACATTTATTAAATTGTACATATTAACCGATGCTTGGATGGAATTACTTCCTCAGTTATTTTTACAGTTTCTGCAGACGACCTCCTCCCTGGACGACCACGTTGTAATTCCCATTCTGAGGTTTTCAGTCATTTTGTCTTTGTGGTTGTTTAGCAAAGAATCATAAAAAATTTACATAATTCTTCACCATGTCAGCTAAATGTTTCGTATTCATGTTGCCTCTGGATACAAAAACCGCAGAGTGGAAGCTCTTGAAGTGCATTTCTGCATAAGACATGGCAACAAACCAATCAGACACAATCAGACCTTACAGAGCTGTGTGCTGGAGGTCAAAGCCTACCTCAGCAGATCTGTGTCAGCTCGGAGCATTTCTGATGTTTCCAAAGTGCTCAATCTTGCTCAGTGTCGTCTTCAGAGATTTTCATGCAGCGCCCCTACAGGCAAGGAGGGGAACGGTTTTTTCAATCAGTTTGCTTTGACTTGGTGTGAAAGCGAACTGTACCGAATGAAAATTAAACAAATGTAACAACTTCGGTTGCAATATTTGATTATGAGACTGACGGGTGTGAAATCAGCCTAAGAAAAAATCAGTTTTTGTTTCTTCTCTCTCATCAAACATTCAGGGAGCTCGTGATGCAGAAGGTCGCCGGCTGCTGCAAGAGAGGAAATCAAGTCTCGTATAAATATTCAAAGGTTCGTTCTTGCCGCCTTCAGAGAGCGCAGGATTTCTCAGTTTGCTGCTGCTAAATCCGCCCTTTGACCCCCAGGTCAACACGGATGAGGAAGGCGGTGAGGAGGAGATGGAGTGGCTGATGGAGGAGCTGGAAGCCCCTCTGTCTTCCTCCTCGCACCGCGGGAGGAGTAACCATAGCAACGGCCACATCAGGACCAAGCCGGTGAACACGGACGGGCTGCGCTCGTTCTCTCTGGACGAGCAGGACGACGACAGCGAGGACGAGGTGCTGAGCGTCCCGGGCGTCAGAGTGCTGAAACCGCCAGCGGCGTCCAGGACTCAGCGCAGCTCCGTCCTGCAGGTCAGAGGTCAAGCCGGTCGATCGGTCATTTTTTTAAACTCAAATTTTGTTTACAAAAACTCCATAATCCATTTTATTTATGTGTAAATAATAAAATGGATTATTTTATTATCCATTGTAGACAACAACACAGATACAGAGAAACAACGTTGAATTGATTTAAAATGTAGACATAAATTTATTTGCTAATTCTGCACCAGTACAGCTCAGTTAAATACACCAGTAGCTTTTTTTTTTTTTTTTTTTTTAATCTTTTTTTTTTTACCCCTCCAGGGGGTCTTTTGTGGCTCTAGTGTCCCTTATATGACAGCAGGCTGACAGGAAACGGGGAAGGAGAGGGGGGAAGACATGCGGCAAATATCGTCGGGTCCGGGAATCGAACCCGCGACGGCCGCGTCGAAGACTCAAGGCCTCCAAATACGGGTTGCGCCAACCACTACGCCACCACGGCACGCCCACCAGTAGCTTAATAAGCTACAACTTTAATTTGTTCCGTCAGAACAGCGACTGTAAAATTAATAATAAAGAAATGAACTGCAACAAAACGTCTTTCAAATGGTTCGAGAAAGTGAAATTAGGAATTCTAAATATAATGCTAAATAAATAAATAAATAAATAAAGAATTAGAATGAATAGATCTACCTATATGGATTGGACACATTGTCACCGATACCCAATCTAGATTTTTTTTAACATCGGAACTGATACAGATATTAATATCTAGACTCAAAACAAGAATTGCATCATTTTTTACAATAATTTCTGTGACAATTTATCAACCAGTGAAATTTGTTTTTGTTTATCCTTGCTTTACTTTTGATTTTTGCAAAATCAGTTTAGAATATTATGGTTTATCACAACAGTTTCTGGGATAATAAATCGTCTCCAAAGCCTCACAGTGTGCATTTTGTTTTTTTACTCCAGGAGGAGAGTGATGAAGACCTGGTGGGCTTGTTGGAGGAGTCGGACAGGGCGAGGAAGAGCAGCAAACCTCGCAGCCGGAAGCGTGAGGACGACGACAGCGACGAGGATCTCCTCAGGGTGTGATGTCACCGCCTGAACTCTTCTCTCAGTGAATGTCTCCAAGATGGCAGCAGCAAAACCAACAGATTGCGTTTTTTCTCTCCCCTCCGCTGCGCCTTTTCTCGGCCGATTCGGACTCGAACTGCCGGTGTTGATTTTAATTTATTGAGAGGTTTATTATTTAAAACTGTTCTTCAGGCCTTTAGCACCTGCGTCTCTCAACTAAACCCCGATTGCACACGTTCCTCGGTGAGAAAACCACAACTCTATTTTTATTTTTCAGTTTTAATAAGTTTGTGCCATTAATTTAGCACTTTGATGAAATCAGCACAACATTCGTTAGGTTTTCCTTAGGAACGTGTTGGAAGCTGGTGAAACGTTATTAAGGGACGAAGACACTGTTTACAGCTGCTAGCAGAGCAGGTTTTGTTCTTTCTTTCCCCTTAAAAAGAAAGTTTGATGCCTTCCTTGATGGTTTTGTCCAGCGAACAGGTTTTTTTGTAAATGGACGATCATGTTGTTTGTTTTTTGTTTCTCGACCTCTTTGGTGTGTCGCACACACGTTTATTTTATGATTATTTAACGGATTTTCTGTACGACAGCCTGAAGTGGGAATGGACAGTCGACTGAAGGGGAAACTGGAGAATGGAAGCCATATTTCAGTCACTAATCTAGACTTTTTTCCTGCTCTTTTATGTTATAGACTCAACTTTGGTTTGCAGGTCTTGCTGATGTTTCTGCTCCAAAATGTTTTAGATTTTTCAGTGTCAGAGTTCACAGTTGGCCAAAAACATGCAGGTTTAACTTGCATCAGTATTTGTTTGGTGTAAGAGATAAAACCAATCTGCAGTGTTCTTTACACGGTCTTTGGGCAACTTGTTTGCCAATGAATCAGTGCTCAGATGTTCTAGTTTTGAGTAATTCCAGGATTTAAAATGGTTCATATTTTCTTAAACATCCTCTTTTTTTTGTCCAATTTATGCTATTGAATTAAGAAAAGTAGCAACTCCCACAAAATGACAAAATTATAAACACAGGTCAAACAAGAGTTTTAATTTTTTTTGCAAATCTAACTAAATTTATTTCAATTTTGCTAAAAGAAAAATAATGAACATCTAAATCTGAACTGATGTTAATGCAAAAACTTTTACTTCATTTTGATGTCCTAAAAGTCAGTTTCCACCTCAAAAACACAAAACCTGAACAGGTACAGATACCGTTGTGTACTTGAAATAAGACTAAACTAACTTACACGTAACTTTTCAGAAAGATATGAGCTTAAATAAATTATTCTTCAATATTGATGAAAGTGCCATTTCCACTAGCAAATTATTTGACTTGTAACAACATTTTTCCCGTGTTATAAATCCGTATGCAGATATAATCTACCCATGGAACTATAACGTTTTCATCAATGTTAAGGAATTATTTACCTAAAACAAGCTCTTATATCTTCCTGAAAAGTTACTTGTAAGTTAGTTTTGTCTCATTTCAAATATTTGCACTAGAATTTAGACATAAATACTTGGTAAGATTTTGTGTTTTTGCAGTGTCCAACTTGGGATCAGAAACAGGAATTGAGTGTAGCAGTACAAATAAACCACGTCAGGGTTGATCTTGGTTTAGTACAGAAACAAAAACCTCATTTCAAACAGAAAACAAACTTTATTTAGGAGCCTTGTTACTTACTAAAAGTTTACTAATGTTAGACACAACCAGGCATAGCAAAGTGCTTGATTACATGACCATTTGGCTTGCCATACTCCCAACCTGCTCTCCTTTGTAACCATTGGTAACCAAAAGCTCTAAATGTTTCAAAATAAATAAAACAAACATCTGATGCGATCTTTGCATTGCTGTAGTGTGGAGAGCTTTAGATTGGCTTTTCATTTTTTCCCACCTCAGCCTTCCATAGGTTTTGCTCTTTCTGTCCTACTTTGAGGGATTTGGGACAATCACATGTACTGCTACACTCCTACAGAAAGAGTTTATCTTCTCCTCTAAAAAAATACAAAAATTCTTCTTGATCTTCAAAACACTTGAAAAAACCTGATAAATGAAAACAAAATTTATTGTTATTTCTATCATCTACCTAAATACAATCTACTTGAGACTTCATGTCACTTCCTGTAAAATACACTGGAACAAAATCTTAGAATGTGACAAAAAATCTATATTTTAAGTGCAAATTAGGAGAGAAATTTCTTTAGGATTAGACAAACTGGAGTATTCAAGCTTCTGTAGGTAACCATTACGTCAAGCTCTTTCTTTTTTAGAGTCCAACAGTGTTTTTATGGATGAGTTGACCAAAAACAAACCACAAACACTCGTTAGCGCTCCTGTTTTTATCACTTGGATCACAAATATCTCATTTAAAAATCAGATTTCGTCATGGGAGAGAGAGACAGTGTGTGGGTTTTCCTCAACATGATTTCAGATTATTTATCAAAGGATTCAAAGATGAAATTAAATGATTAAACTGTTGATTTGAAGTTTCATCAATGTAAAATAAAAATAAAACAGCCCCAGTTCAATCACTCGTTAATGAATTCTGGTTTGAACTGTTATTTTGGGAATTTTGTAACTTTTTCCCGTTTTCTGTTGCGTCCTTTTCTCCTCTGCATGGGACTGTTCTGTCGTAAACGTTCTCCTGAACTTTCTCATCCGTGAAACTCTTTCAGGTTGAAATCTGGAGTTAAGAGAAAGCTGTGACATAAACTGGAAAAATCCCATGGGATGATGATTTGGTACTTATGGGGTTCGTTATGTTTGAGTTGATCTGAATTATATTCTCTGTTTGCAGCTTTTTCCGTTTTCTTATTTAAAAACAAAAGATTGATGTGAAGAATAATGCATTATTTGAATAAATAAGAGATCTGCACTCTGTTGTTGAAGTTTCATCTCATCCTGATGACAGTTTTTATGAAATATTCCTTCGATTTTTTCTTTACATTATTGAATTTTTTATGGAGCTAAATTGGGGCCATAAATTTTGTGCAACAGAAAAAACAATTGAAACTGAAGAAGTTTTAAAACTGTAAAATGGATGTAAAACTGTTAAAAATGTTCAATGCTATTTTTGGAATCAAGTTGGGGTTTTTTTCAGGTTCTACGGAGCTAAATTGGGGCCATAAACTGTATTTTAGAAATTTGAAACTAGAAAGAAATGTTTGAAACTGAAAAAAAGATTGGAAACTGTTTTTCAGTTTCAAATCTTCAATTTAATTGTTTTTCAGCTTTAAAGTTATTTCAATTACAAAATAATGTTTCAGTTTCAAATCTTTTGTCTGTCAAAATAGTTTTTAAGTTTAAAATATTTTTATTCAGTTTACCGTTTCCATTTTCAAATCTGTTTTTCAGTTTCAAACTTGTTAATTTCAAAATAACTGTTTAATGTAAAATCTTTCTTTTTCTCTTACTAATCTGTGTTTTTTTTTCCTTCAGTTTCAAGGTTGTTTTTTTCTCCTTTTGAACAAACTGTATGGCCCCAATTTCGCTCCATAGAAACACTTTTCAGACTCGTCTGAGACGATGCGAGTTAGTCTGAATTAATTCAGACCTGAGCGGGTTGAAATGCGCAGTATTTAAACTTTAACTGGTTGCATCAAGCTGCTCCATCAGATGCAATTATGTTAACGGAGCTTTGAGAAATTCATGCAGGCTTTGCGCCAACTTCTAACTGTTCGTCTGACGTCTGTAAAAATCACAGCAAAGGTTTTTCATGCTCTGCTGCACAGCATGCAAAGAACAGACACATTTCAGTGGACCGTTGCTCCAGTTGGTCCCGTTAAAAACCCAACTGGGCCAAACTGGGCCCGCAGTTCGAATGGTCGGTGCGCAGCGGGAGGCCCGGCATACAGATCAGCTGCTTGGAGGCAAAACTCATGGCCACTTTTGACGACATCTTGGAGGAAGCGGGGAAGTTCGGGCGCTGCCAGAAGCGGGTCTTCGCCCTGCTGTGCCTGGTGTCCATGCCGTGGGCCGGCGTGTACGTGGGCATCGTGTTCCAGGGCTTCACGCCGGATCACTGGTGCCGGGACTCGGCGGCGGTGCAGCGGAGGGAGGCCTGCGGATGGAGCCGGGAGGAGAGTCGCAGGCTGACGGCGCCGCTGCTCAACATCACCGGGGTTCTGCAGCGCAGCAGCTGTTTGCGCTACGAAGTGGACTGGAATGTGACGGAAAGCAGCTGCGATCCACGGGAGACGGACCGGAGCGAAACCCCCACGGCCGGCTGCACCCAGGGCTGGGAGTACGACTATGAAGGGAGGAAGTCCTTCGTCACCGAGGTGAGGAAAGTTGAGTTTGAGTTGATAGAAAATAAAAAGTTTCTATTTTTATTGCATTTGGTGAAGGATAAACATTTCTGCCTGAGCAAAGTTTGCAGGAGAAAATTGGTTTTCACTGCAAAAACACAAAATCTGACCAAGCTGGTCTAGTTTCTAGTGTAAGTCTTTGTACACTTGAAATAAGGCAAAACTATGAAGACAGAGTAAATTTATTATTTAGAAAAAGATTCGGACATTTCTGAGTTTGAGAAGCTGAACATTTGACAAAAAAAAAAATAATAACTCAGCAATTTTGAGATCAATCCCAGACATTTTCGAAAAAACTACATAAAAATGTCTGAATTTGAAAAATAAAAAATTTGCACAAAAAAAATGAGATTTGAGATTATTCTCAGAATTATTAAAGAAAATGATGTGGAAATTTCTGAGTTTGAAAAGTCTCTTTTCCAGGAAAAAGCTCAGAAATTATGAAATTCATCTCAGAAATTGTGGAGGAAAAAAACTGGGAAATGTTTTGGTTTGAAAAGTAAAAAAATTTGATTTTTCAAACTCAGAAAAGTTCCTTGTTTTTTCCCCTTAACTTTTCTTTTTTCCAATGTTGTTTTTTTTGTTTTGTTTTTTTACCTTTGAAGCTCAGAAATTCTTTTTTCTTTTTCTTTAAAATTTCTGAAATCAATGCAATGTACTTCTGTGGTTTTCCAAAAGTTTGTAGCTTCAGTTATTTATTTTTATTTTATTTTATTAACCTTTATTTCACCAGGAAAATCCCACTGAGATAAAAAAAAAAAAATTGCAGGAGATTCTTGACCAAGACTGATATTTCTAACAGGTTAATATTCTGTTTAACGCAAATAAAATATAAATTATTTCATGTTTCACCCTGATTTTGTGTCTGCAGTTTGACCTAGTGTGTTCAGACGGCTGGCTGGTGGATCTGTACCAGGCCACGCTGAACGTTGGCTTCCTGATCGGCAGCATTGCCATCGGTTACCTGGCTGACAGGTTGCTTTGCTTTCTCTGCTCTGATTAAGTTTAAACAGCAGGACGATGTCGGAGTTTGGGATCATTTCCCAGTAAATGTTTGTGTCTCTGCAGGTTTGGGAGGAAAGTGAGCTTCCTCATGTCCAACGTGCTGAACGGGATCGCCGGCATCCTGGTGGCCGTGGCTCCCAATTACATTTCTTTACTGGTTTTCAGGACTCTGTACGGGTTCGGAGTGAAAGGAGGATGGGTGGCGGGATACGTACTCAGTGAGAATCTTTTTATTTAACATACAGATCATATTGCTTATCAGTTATCGTGATAAATTTCTTAGCATAATAAGATTTTGATTTATTATTGTCACAATAAATTCTAAGTAATGATGTTTAAAAACTGTTAAAACTGTCCAGGATTTGTTTGTGGTGCTTTGACTTCTGTGGTTTGCAGGTTACATAAAACATAAAACAGTTACATAAAAGCATATAAAGTAGCTCTTATCACTTTTAAGGAAATTTACTCCTTTTTTTTCTTTCCAATATACCATTGAACACATCGGCCAGCTGTACATCCATGAAACAAAACAAGCATCAGGAGATTTTTCAGTTCTAATAAAGTCATCATTGTTCTACATAAATAGAAATAAATTAATTCTGTGTAGTTAAAAAAATCCAGAACAAAATGTTTGTACATCAGTCACAGAGATTGTTGGGGTGGAGTTCAGACGGACGGTGGGAGTTATTTACCAGATGTTCTTCAGCGTTGGCATCCTCATCCTCCCTTTGCTCGCCTACTTCATCACGGACTGGCGCTGGCTGCAGGTCGTCATCACCGTCCCCTACATCCTCTTCCTGTCCTACTACTGGTGAGACGCCTGAATGCCTCACTGATGAGTAAACAGTGAACTTCTTTAGTGAACAAAGAAAAATGTCAGAATGTTTTTTGGCCCTAATCTTCTTCCATAGGCTGTTGATCACATGATGAGTGTGATTCACAAAAAAACCCCCAAAACTTTTGATACACCACAAAAAACCACCTCATCCTAGTGCAAAAACATTTTATTGGAAAATGAGTTTTTTCAAAATTGGCTTGCAAAAGCTCATAATTTAGACATACAGTATGAGGTGAAAAACTGGGATTTGTGGAAGATTCCTGATTTCCATCGTCGTCTTTACCTCTAAGGTTCATCCCTGAATCTCCAAGATGGCTGCTGTCTCAGAACAGGAAGTCCAAAGCTGTGAAGATCACCAAAGACATGGCGAAGGAAAACAGGAAGACTCTGTCCAAGATGATCGAGGTAGCACTCATCTCTCCTCCTCAGTCTGGACAGATAACCCGGCGTGTGAAACTCCTGAATGTTTGTGTTTTATAGACGCTGTCGGATGATAACGCTGATTCCTCCACCGCCTCCTTTATGGACCTGATCAGAACTCCAAAAATGAGAAAACACACAATTATTCTCAGCTTCAACTGGTGAGCTTTTCTCTTAAAACTCCATGCAAACACTGGTTTTCCCCCAGTTTTTGAAAAACAAAAGTTTTGGTCGTCTAGTTTCCAGTTCAAATATCTTAGTAAATTTGAAACAAGACAAAACTAACTTACATGTAACTTTTCAGGCAGATATAGGAGCTTGTTTTAAGTCAATAATTCATTGAAACTGACTCTAAATTATAACAATATGGTATGAGAGGGATAATCTGTGAAAAAACTGAGCTCCTGTGCCGTCTTGTAGCGCTAACTAGAAACAACCAATCAGAGCAAGGAGGCGGGTCTTAGCGCTGCCAATCATGGCTGATTCAGTTTCTCTTTGTCAGCAGAGCCTGTTGTGAATGGTAAGGCTAGATAGCATAGCCACTAATTATGGCAGATAAACAGTTTTCCTGTAAAGGTAAGTGTTTCTCCACCATTAGCACATTTAGCAACAAGTACATGAGGTTGATTGATGGCATTATGACCTTCCTCCTCGCTCTGATTGGTTGTTTTTGACCAGGAGTGTTGCATTTCTTCAGACCTCAGGTAAGAGGTGGAATAGACCGATCTTTTCACAGATTATCTGTTTTATAACAAAATACGTAAAAAAAAATAAAAAAACAAACAAAAACTTAACCCTTTCATTCCCAGGCTGAAGAGAATCTTTCTGGATTTAATTTTAGCCTGATTTTGACACAGTTTCAAAATTTTAGGGTACAATTTTCATGCTTCTATCGTTATGTTAATCCCAAAAATGCGTTTCTAAGGCTTCTGTGTCGGCGTGCCCCCAGGTTCACCAGTGCCGTCGTCTACCAGGGTTTGATCATGCGGTTGGGAATTCTGGGAGGAAACGTCTACATCGACTTCCTGATCTCCGGGCTGGTGGAGTTCCCTGCCGCCTTCCTCATCCTGTTCACCATCGAGCGAATCGGCCGACGCCTCCCATTCGCCACCGCCAACATCGTGGCCGGCGCCTCCTGCTTCATCACAGCCTTCATCCCTGACAGTGAGGCTCTCAGGAGAAACTAGGGAGCATTCACACCAGCCCTGTTTGGTCCGCTTTCATTTAACTCTAAACTGTCTGGTTCGTTTGGGGAGGTGTGAATGTGTAATTGGACTCTAAAGCGAACTCTAGTTCGCCTACAAACCTCGGTCTCGGTTCGGTTGATGTGGACTCTGGTGCGGTTTGAATGCATATGTGACCGCTCTAAAAGCAGGAAGCAAACTAAAACACAAGGCATTCTGGGTAAATACAACCAAAACAAACGTGTGTCTAGCTCTAGTGGGAGAAATGGTTCATGGTCTTTTACAAAGACAAAAGAGAAATCCTACATCCATTAAAATCTGTTGCCACTACATTTTGTTTTACATTCAGAAGTTTTCGTTTTGTTTCCTTCAGTGGTTCTTGATGCAGCGCCCCCACAGGCGAGGAGGTTAACTTTGACACATAGCTAACCGTAACTAGCTGAAAATGTAACAAATGTTTCAATTTTGATCCCCAATTGAACTGAGTGTATCAGACCATCAGCTGTGAAAGCTAAATGTATTACTCCAAGTTAACAGTTTATTTTTCTTCGACTCTCTCAGGTATGTTCTGGTTTAAGACTGTGGTGGCCTGCGTTGGTCGGCTGGGGATCACCATGACCTTTGAGATGGTCGTTTTCGTAAACACTGAACTCTACCCAACATTTGTCCGGTAAGACTCTTTCTTTGATTGTTCGTATATTTCGGTTAAGAAGCATTTTAAATCTCAGACTTGTCTTTCTAGGAACTTCGGCGTGTCGGTTTGTTCCACTCTGTGTGACGTTGGGGGCATTGTCGCTCCTTTCCTGCTCTACAGACTGGCTGTCATCTGGCTTGAGCTCCCACTCATCATTTTTGGTGTGCTCTTAGTTTTTTAAATAACCTACAGTGTCATTTAAGGTTCACATCAATGTAAACCTGCGACAGACTGGCGACCTGTCCAGGGTGACCCCGCCTCTCGCCCCGAACGTTAGCTGGAGAGGAACCAGCACCTCCTGACCCCACTGGGGGACAAGATATTATTTTAGTAAATATTTTAGTACACTTGAAATAAAACAAAACTTACTTACAAGTAACTTTTCAGCAAGAAAGAGGAGCTTGTTTTACGTTCTCATTTTAAGTAATAACTAAAACTTTTAGTTGTGACAAAAAATGAGAAGTTAGCATGATTATAAAAGCTGAGTTTCTAATTTGCTCTGCAGGATGTTTGGCCTTCGTGGCTGGTGGTTTAGTTCTCCTTCTTCCAGAAACCAGAGGTGTGCCGCTGCCTGACACCATCGACCATATCGAGTTTCCTGAGAGGTGAGCTGCTTGTTACAAAAAAGAGAATATTTTTAAATGCGCCTGTCCAGTTTCGTTCATGGATTAAAGAATCAAACTGAGGAAAAGAAACGGAGTCTAAAAATAAAACCAATATTTATGATTTCTAAGCATGCATTTTATCTACTAGCCAGCAGGGGGAGACATTAGTTTTTACTGAAAAAAAAAAAGATTGACAGGGGAAACTAAACCTCCACAATAATAAATTTTTTACAACGGAGTATTAGGGCTATGCTAAGAAATAGTGATAGAAATAAAAGTACATTTATAAAGACGTACATGAATAAAGTTGTAATATTATGAGAATAAACTTGTACGAAAATAAAGACATATAAGAATATCGCACAATACAATGACTTTATTCTCATATAAGTTAATTCTAATAATATTATCTTTTTTTTTATTGTCTTAGCATCTCTCTAATAATCTTTTTGTTGTCAGAGTTTTCAGAATATTTCATCTTTATTCTTGTAATATTATGACTTTATTCTCGTACGAGTTTATTTACGCGATTTTATGACTTCTCATAATTCTTGTTATTTTATTTATTTTTTCTTAGCCTGGCCCAATCTCTGTTGTCATTTTTTAACCATATGTAGCTAAATATTTAAAAGGTTGTGCTTATTGCCTGTCTTCCTGAAGCGAACTAAGGTAAAATTAAAATGTTCTATTGTATAAATTGACAAAGGTTTTTCCATGCATGATGTTTGTGTTCAGGGTGAAGGAAAAGATGATGCTGGAGAGCCAGCAGGTGGCCAACCTGCTGCCCAACAGCAACGTGTCGTCCTGCAAAGAACCAGCAGCTGTCTGATTTATTTATTTCTCTTCCTCAACTCTGTTTTTATTTGTTTGGATTCATTAAAACTCATATTGTTGCTGTACTGTTCACATATTCACAGAAGTTAGAGCTAAGATGAATCTGCGTTTATGTTTTCTGCTGTTTGGCTACAGTATTAAATTATTAAAGAGTTTTATTCTAAATACACTGGAGTGTTGAGTGTTTTTGTTCAGAGGTAAAAAGTTTTACTGATTTTTAATCTAACGTGATGTTTTATGGCCAGCAGAGGGCGATAATCATGCAGCTGAAACATCTGATAATCGGGGCTGAAAATGGAAGTTTTTACTTCATGATTTCATGTTCAAACTATACAGTCTATGAACTTTCATTAGTTCACAGTAACTCACCTTTATTCAGCTAAAGTTCATAATTTATTGTCTATATATTGTTTCTGTGGAGAAACGTTACATATATTTCTATGAAGAAGAAAAAAACAATGAGGAAGTTTAGCTGCTGTTGTGTTTCCATTTTAAAATTAAAAATGAAATAGAAAAAAGTATAAAAAGTAAATTACGTCTATCAATTATTCCTCGTAAATATGGTTTATGTTTTTAGAATAAGATTTAATAAGAGGGACATTATTTCTACTTTAGGATATAAACATCTTGAACGCAGCAGTTACATCATTCTGACTTATTTCCACATTATTGTCAATGTTTTATCTTTAAAACTGAATTTTGACATTTTTCTCAGCATTTCTACATTTTTCTTGAAAGTTTTGACTTTATTCTGTATTGAAGAAGAAACATGCTGAATTTGTTTTTTTTGATCCTCCTTCCTATATTTCATATAATGCTGGTTATGAAGATGTCCTTTTTCTAAATATGTAAATCATTGAATCCTAAACATTCCTGGATACCAATGATTATCTGTATTCCTTGAATCTGTGATTGTGTAATACTTCATTGAAAACAGAAAGCATGCTTGTTACAAATTATGCGTATTAAAGTTTGGATAACTCCTCTGTCATTCACTCATTAAAAAGTTTGAAGGTTTTTCCTCTTGTGCAGCTTTTAGATTTTTCTTTCACCAAACTTTTGGACTTTACCTCCGGACATTGACCTGCTTAGTGACGCAACATTTAAACGATGAAAATCTCTGAGGGCAGACCTTTACAGAAACCTACAGTGAGCCGAACAGACCAGCATCAAACACTCAAACTTCAGCGTTTGGATGGCGACCTTTGACGACCTCCTGGAGGAGGCCGGCTCTTTCGGCCGCTGCCAGAAGCGGATCTTCGCCATGCTCTGCTTCTTGTCGTTGCCTTTCTCCGGCGTCTATGTTGGGATCGTCTTCCAGGGCTTCACGCCGGATCACTGGTGCCGGGACTCTGCGCTGGTGGAGAAGAGGGAGGCCTGTGGATGGAGCCTGGAGAAGAGTCGCAGCCTGACGACGCCGCTGCTCAACGTCTCAGGAGTCCTGCAGCACAGCAGCTGCGATCAGCATGAGGTGGACTGGAACAACACAGAACTCAGCTGTGACCCAGAAGGACTGGACTTTAGCGGAGTGGCTGTTACACCATGCAAGGTCAGTTTCTTGCAATCAAATGCATTCAGCATTATCACTTCTTAACATTTTGTTTCTCTTTTTTGTTGTTATTCTATGTTCTGTATGCCTTCTGAGTTTAATTATGCATACTTTGACCGATTTTAACATTTCATATATCAAAATGTTCAGCTTCTTCTGGGGAACTGCACTATTACTTTTGGTAATTTAATCTATTCTACTTTTTGAAATATTTAAACTTTTATGTGAATTTCAGCCCCATTGAAATGCATTGAAATTCCACAAAATTCAGCACTTTGTGCTCTTTGACAGCTTACTGCTACTGACTACTTCAACATAGAAACTTCATTCAACTTTTAATCAAGTCACAAGGTGTTAAACTCTCTTCAAATGATTCATCTTTTTGATATCTCTTACAGTTTTTCTAAAATCACGATTTAAGTTTTATGCAGATTTTTGTCTGTTTTCAGTTTTTCCACTAATCTTCAGCTGCCAGAATGCGTCACTATAGTAACTGACCCGTTTTGAAGTCTGACAAACAAAATGCTGCTGTCTGGACATATTTCACTATATAAAAATCATTTATGCATCAAAATGTAGCCACAAGTGTCTGCTTCGAGGGAATACAAACGTTATTGATGTAAGTTTGAACATTTTCTCTCCAACACTTCCTGAGTGCAGGCATGTCACTGCTTTGTCCGTTGGACTTTATGTAAAATATTTTCAGCTCCGTCTCTGTTTTTCTTTCAGCTCCGTCTCCCATCAGCTCTCTTCAGCATCTTCTCATGCGTTCATTTGGCACATTTGCATTCTTGTGGTTGTTTGGCTAAGAACAGCAAATTTTGTAGTTTCTTAGTTATTGCTTGAAACTGAAAAAGCAGCATCTCAAACTTTCTAGAAAGTTTTCCAGCCGATGGCATAAACAAGTTCCTGTAGAGCCCCAGTATCTAGATAAAAAATCACACATTATATGGAATTAAAATCGTTTTTATTGCCTCAGTGTATTTCTTACCTCTGCAACAGGTGAAAGTGTATTTTAAATTTTGCCCTCTAGTGGGAAACCTGTAGAATACAAGAACCTGGAAATGTGTCACTGTTTCAATTACATGATTATTCCAACAATAACGTGAAATAAACTGACTTATTTCTTTCTTTCTCATTAGACCTACACATTTGCACCATCCCATGATGCAAATGTGTAGGTCACATTTTGATGGTGCAAAGTGTGCAAGAATAATTTACCCCCACTTTCATGGAGAACAAGACACAAAGGACCATTCAGTTTAAAATTTTTATCTCTCCAGCGGTGTAACCTCGCCCTTATTTGTGAAAATCTTACAGTTATTGAAAGTCAGAGAAATGGGTTTATAACATAATGATCGACAGCGATCTGACAATGGAGGCTGTGATGTTGTTCTGACAGTCCTCACCTTTTCAGATCCTTGTTTTTGCTCTATGAATGTCGGAACAATAAAGGAATAAACAAAAAAGACAAAACTGTTCACCTCTGATTCAGAAATAAGTCTTCATCTGGGACCTCTGTTCTGCTAAAGGCCCTAAAGCTTTGAAAAACATCCAAATTCATAACCTTGTAACACTGGGCGAATAATAACAATAAATGTACAGAAGACAATGTTGGTCTGCTAAGAAATGATCACTTTATTGGTGTTTGCTTTTCTTGTTAGCCCCTCTGTGACCCTGAAGTTACATAAAAATGTTCTTGTGGAGATGTAAACAATCTTTTAAAGAAAAGGAAGGTTTTATCCTCCGTTTGTGAGGCAATGCAGCAGAGCTGCTCCACATTCACGCTGCTTCCTCCTTCTGCTCCCATCCTGCAAAAATGTAATGGGGTTGTTAACATCTAGAGCTGTGAAAGAAATAACAAACTTCTCTTTGTGGCATCAGACAAACTAATTACCTAGGAACAAATTTAATTTTTGATTTATATCGGATTCGTGCAACAGCTGCAACCTCTTCTATGCAATCAGTGTCAGTCAGGGAGCCTGAGCAGGGTTGGAATGAAAAGTTTAATTTGCATCCTTTCAGTATTATAATTCAATCAGATGTTTCCCATTAATGTCACTCAGGCAGTTAAATTAGACAAATCATGCAGTTGTTTATTTTGATAAATGTAAGTGTTCATTTCACACTTTTGCATCGTTGGTCTTTAAGCTCAACTTTAAGTACACAAGTTGTACACCACTGGATATTTTACCTCTTCATCATATTGTACCTGCTTTAACAACTAAAATAAGATCATTTAAAGTGATTTTCCACAATCTGCTTGTTACCATGGTTTCCATTGCAAAATTTGTGCACAAAATTTGGTCAAAAGATTTAATTTTGGTGTTGCGTTGTTTTCATTGCACAGAAAGTATTTTTGTCCTGTGAATATATGGGCTTGCTTTTAAGACATTTTTTATAAGTGACATCTTTAATAATATCTCAAACACCTGCCAAGATGCCAACTCCAATTTACAGTATATACAAACGCTTAGGTGTCCTTCACTTGTTTTTAATGAAACAGTTTCTCTTTTATTATATTTTCTGTCTTTCAGGAAGGCTGGGAATATCATTATGAAGGCAGGAAGTCATTTGTCACCGAGGTGAGAAAGAAATCTGTACATTTGAGCAAACTTTTAAAAAATGTGATGAAATTTATGCAATATTTCACATTAGATTAAAAAAAGGGTGCATAGTACAGCAGGAATTGGAACAATTCTTAGCTGTAGTTTATCTTTGCATGCATGAATTTTCTCTGGATGTTTCCACAGTCCAAAAAAATACCTGCTAACTGAGTCCAGCAGCTTCTGTCCCTACACATTAAATAAAATATAATAAACAAACTACAGAGGAATAGCTTCCTATGAGCAGCTGACAGCAGAGAAAAAATTGGGGAGGAGCTGTCAGTTACTGGTTGCTATGGTAACCACCAACCGTCAGGAGCAACAGAGCTGAATTGACTAAACAAAATAAATTCAAAAAATAAAATGACACATTTTGACCAACTTGTCATCTTTAATGTCGCTAAAATAAAAAATGTTTGTACATGTCCACCCTGTACTGACACCCACTAATCTCACAGAATTGGCTTCTTGTTTTTGTTATTTTATCATTTTCACTTTGCAATTTTTCACATTTTCTGTTGAAATATTTTCAGTTCAACCTGGTGTGTTCAGATGGATGGCTGGTGGATATGTACCAGTCAACTCTCAACATGGGCTTCCTCGTTGGCAGCTTTGCTTTTGGTTACTTTGCTGACAGGTAGGGCCGTGATAAATACCTAGAATAACAAAAAACATCCCAAAAAAGTACGAAAAAACAAACTTTTAACCATTTGTTACAGACAGTAGTTTAAAATGAGGATTTCATTCATATTGAAAAAGTATTAAAGGAGAATATATCATGTGCTGTTTTGTTTTTTCTCTGTGTAGATTTGGAAGAATGAAGAGTTTCCTCATGTCCAACGTGATAAACGTTGTAGCAGGAATCGGTTTGGCTGTAGTACCAAACTACATCGTCATCCTGGTTCTCAGGGCCATCTCCGGCTTCAGCGTCAAAGGAGGCTGGATGGCCATATATGTGCTGCGTAATGATGAGAGTTCACATTTTGTCTTCTTCTCTCTTTAAAACAGAACATGGCTTGATGTTCTGCCTTTTCTGTTGTTTTAGTAACAGAATTAGTTGGGGTAAAGTACAGACGCACAGTCGGCATTTTGTATCAGATGTTCTTCAGTATTGGGCTCCTCATCCTCCCTCTGCTTGCCTACTTCATCACTGACTGGCGCTGGCTGCAGGTTGCCTTCACGGCACCGTATGCCCTTTATTTTGCTTACTACAGGTAATAAACTGCAGTTTTTTGTCCTTATGTAAATACTTGGCCTTCATTTGAACTTTTTTACATAATCTGTAACTATGAATAGTTTGCTTTAGTAATAAATTAGGATATCGAAATAAACTAATCTGCAGATTTCTTCAAAATACTTCTGTATTATAATTGTGTATCTTTCTATGCATCTGAGATGTAACATATATTTATTACACGGTTATTACCAGGCAAACACATTTGACTGGATTGCAATGCATGTAAAATGAATGTGCTGTTTCATATTTATGCTGCAATTGCAATCCAAATAGTGAAACAATTAGCATAGCTTTAATTAATGCTACGCAATGCAGACTCTCTGTCTGCACAGATGAAGATTCTCTCCACAGCAAGCAAAATGCTTCTACTGAATAATCAGACAATTATCTGACAATTTGGAAACACATAATCTATATAACACTAAACATTGATCCCAAAATGGTCAATGTTTAAGGATTGAGCAAAACAATTGGATGGTGACACCATGATAAAAATATAAGTGATGATTTTAAAGTCTTCCAACTGGAAGGATCTGTGATAACGCTCCTTTGTGCAACCAGGATTAAGCAGTCTATTACTGAAAGAACTTGAGATTGTCCATTAGAGATATTATTTTAACAAGCAACGTCAGCGACTTTGTGATGCTGTGGATTAAGAACTTCATTTTATGCCATGAAGAATTTCCACTGGCAGCTGTCAGTTCCTTCCTTCGATCTGAACGTTTTCTATGTTCTGTTGATGGTAGAATCACAGAACAACAGAGGCCACATTTTCACCTTTGCCCTGATGAGCACCTGAAACATTAACTCATTTTGCAGAGTTTTAACACGGAGCAGATTGATTGGCTCACTGTGTTGATGCTTGACTAAGCTGGAACATAAGTCCAGTGAACGTATCCAATCGTTAATAAATCTCTATGGCAAGCAAATGATTCATCTATTGATTACAAGAATGAGGTACAGAAAAGCTTTTCTGAGAATTTATGAATCTTCTTAGTTTATGCAACTGGATTCTGCTGCTGTCAGAATACAGGTAACTGTTCATATGAAAAAGAAACAGCCCCTTTTCGCCTGCTTGAAGATGAAAATGTTTCTGTGGTTTTATCTGTCAGGTTTATCCCAGAGTCTCCGCGGTGGCTCATCTCTCAAAACAATTCCTCAAAAGCTCTGGAAATAACCGAGGCTATTGCCAAGGAGAACAGGAAGAACCTCTCCTCTCATTTTGAGGTAAATCCTGTCATTTGTCTACTCCTTTCCTCTGAAGTGGAAGGATTTAGACCATTTTTTATGTAAATAAGGTTTAAGTACATTTTTATTTAGCCCTTTTGCTTTGATGAAAGAATGCATCAATACAATGAAGAGAACGTTTTTAATAGGTTTCCTGACATTTGGTATTTATTTACTTCACTCTGTCACTTCAGCATGTATTTGATCAGACTATGTGTACATTCAGTGAGTTTGACCATGAATATATTAAAATCACACAAAATAAAATTGTAGTAACTAATTACATTTACCTGAGTAAAATTTCTGGATTCTCCACTCAGTGAATGGAAAACAAACATACACATATACCGTAGTACAAATGTGCTTTTTGTTAAAGTTTCAAAAGTTTTTTTATTGAAATAGACTGATTTGGAAACATTTTTGTTCGCCTGATTTTGTAATTTTTGTTTACATATATATCATTTTGGTTCTAAACATTTTCTCTTAAATTAATATTTTGGTCCATTTGATTCTGCATGTTTTAAATATTAAATGATTGAGAATTTTATCAATTACTCAGTACTTGAGTAACTGACTTTTTAACCAAAAACTTATTTACTCTTAATTGACTAATTTCTTGGACGGCTACTTTTTACTTTTACTTGAGTAAAGATATTTTGAAGTAGTCCTACTCTTACTTGAATACAAATTTTGGATACTCTACCCACCTCTGCATTTTTCTTAATATTCAACTGGCTTAAACAGTTGTTGGAAATTGGGTGTAATATAAAATCTTCAAGGAATAATGTACAATTTAATTACATAATTATAACTTCTCTATGTAATTCATCAAAAATACTGAAAACAACTTGTTCACTTTGGGTAATTACACCATGTGGGTATTACCACCTAACATATTTTAAACTACTGGCAGTACTGTGTAATTTAATCCATAACTGCATTACTGTTGCCATTGTAATTTTAATGAACTGTGTCTTATCATAGATATTAACTGGTGATGACGTTGCGTCCACCTCTGCCTCTTTGTTGGACTTGATCAGAACTCCCAATATGAGAAAACACACTTTCATCCTCATGTTTAACTGGTCAGACTCATCTAAAACATCAGATCATTCCAGCCCTGCATGTAGGAAAGATTGAACTTTTTATGCCTTTATTCCTTAGGTTCACCAGTGCTGTGGTTTATCAGGGCCTCATCATGCGGGTGGGGATAACGGGAGGAAACGTCTACATCGACTTCCTTATCTCCAGTCTGGTCGAGTTTCCCGCCGCGTTCCTCATCCTGTTGACGATTGAGCGGATCGGCCGTCGGCTTCCCTTTGCGTCCGCCAACATCGTAGCTGGAATCTCCTGTATTGTCACTGCTTTCATTCCTGACAGTAAGACTTCTTAAAGGATAAAATTTGGAAGAAGCATAAAAACAGCCACTGCATAAATACTTTCTGTTCTTCAGGCATGTTCTGGTTAAAGACCATAGTCTCCTGCATCGGTCGGCTGGGGATCACCATGGCCTTTGAGATGGTGGTGTTTGTTAACACTGAGCTTTACCCGACTTGTGTCAGGTGATTAAAAAATAAGCATCCGTTGGGCTGATTGTTTTTGATGACTTCTTTAAAGCTAATGTACTATATAACTAACCTCTCTAACTTGTTGCTATAGGAACCTGGGAGTGTCGGTTTGCTCCACTCTTTGTGATATTGGAGGAATTGTTTCTCCCTTCTTGCTCTACAGACTGGCCAGCATCTGGCTTGAACTGCCTCTCATTATCTTTGGTAGGTTTCTGATGTTTCGTTGTTTGTGTTGACAGTGTAGACTGGGCAGGCCAGCCAATCCAAAAACCTTAAAAATGCCTTTGCTACTATTTAGTCTGGTCGATGTTAGTAGCCTTGTTGTCCTTCAACTTCTTTATATTGTTTTCTGGGATCTTAAAGCCTACTTCATGTTGTCATTCAGGTTCTTTTTAAGTGATTTCTGTTATTTTACAGGTCAGGCAGAGACTGACTGTTGAAATTGGACCATAAATGTGTTTTTTTGTATTTGTGATTTAACAGGAGAAAATTATATTTCTAAGCAGTGCATTGATTTGTTTTCTGAAGAAACTAAATCACTATTTAAAAACTACGTTTTGGTTTTTACACAGGATGTCTGATCATTTCAAATATTAAGTGTGCAAAAAAACAAAAACAAAGACAGAATAAATCACCATAATGCTTCATAAGGTTTCTTAATCTGGTAAAAATTGATCTTAAGCTAATGGGGGGAAAAAAACAAACAAAGCAAATACTGATCAGAACTAGTTCAGGTTAAAGTTATCCAATCATTGATCTACTTTGGCTTCATTGACCTTCATGTTCCTAAACAGGAGTTGTAGCTCTGGTAGCTGGAGGTTTGGTTCTGCTCCTGCCTGAAACCAGAGGAGTTGCTCTGCCTGATACCATCCAGGACGTTGAGTTTCCTGATCGGTAAAAAACAAAACCAAAATCACAAACCCTTCGTGTTAAGTCTTCAGTAAAACTTTAGCATTTCATTCTGTACCTTATATGTTGTAGATTTATTGTGTTTTGACACTATAATAAAAATGTTATTGTTATTCACTTAAAGTCTTTTCTTTTCTCAGGAAAAAGGGGAAACAAGAAGAAAATCAGGAAGTGAAGCAAGTCTTGAAAACTAATGAAGTGGCATAATTTTATTCTAACAAATTAGTTCCAACTTAAGAAATCAGTTTTTTATGTTTTTTTAATACAAAGCTTTACTTCTAAAATTAATCATTTGTTTCTTCACAATACTACATGATGGTCAGCTTTTTAGTTGGCTTGCATTGTTTTCTTGTTCCAGTCTATGAAACAGGTTTAAGTCGACCTGTAAATCTGCTGGAATCAAACTAGAATGAACTGGATTTTAAAACATAATGTTCAAAACTGAATTTTTAACAAAAATCACATTTTCTTCCTCTTTTTGTCTAGTTTTTTATTGTGGCACTTAAAGAAACATCACACTACAAAACACATCATAAAATCTATTAATCATTCAATAATTGTCATTAAAAATCATAAAGTATATATATTATGGCAAAATGTCATCGGATTTCGTTTAACGCTATAATGTTTCAAATGCATAACATCATTCCAGTTGTATTAATATTATTGTACTATACTATGTGTGAAAAATACATCCACCAGTATTGTTTTATGTTTAACCTTTAAAGTATACTGCAAAACATATTGTACTGTATGTATCATGACAAAATAAATCATACTCTGCTGTCTTGATAAAAAAAAGTAGACTGCTATATTTTATTATAATATCTATTATACTAGACTGTGTCTGGTGGTAAAATGAACAACTATACTACATGTACCACACTATACCACTTTAAAATACATTATAGTCCAGATGTGAAAATTAGGCCATACTGTAAATAAGTATCACAGTATACTGTACATTACTGTATATTATACCATGTGTGTCATGGTGTAACAGGCAGAATAAATCTGTATTTCTGTATTTCTGTAATGTATTTCTCATTATACAATGTCATACTATATCATGAAAATAATATCTTACTGCTGTTCTGTTTTACAAAATCACAGAATAATTTAAAATGCATAATACTAAACTGAGTTTGTGATAAAATAAGCAAAATATTCTATATTATGTTTCATGATAAAATGTCTATACTTAATGTTATAATAAAATAAATAATCCTATACTACTTGCCATTGCAACATACATCATCATTATAGCCATAAAAAGGATTATACTATATCATTGTAAAATACAGCAAAGACCCCAGGTCATGTGTTAAATACATTATGTGTGAAAAATAAATGATACATTAATGATTCTTCCTAAACTTTCACTGTACACTTTAAAACACACCATACTATGTGTCATGTTACACATTGCTATGTTTGGAACAGCAAAATATTATACAAAACTATGTGTGTAAAGTAAATAATAGTAAACTGTGTAAAAATGATCCCTCCCTGCACTTTCATGTTACAGAAATTACAATGTACTGTATTGTGATTAAATCATACTATACGATGTATCGATGTAAATACAAATGTCAGAGTCCACTGTGTTTCAAGACTAAAAATGTCATTACATACAGTACAGACCAAAAGTTTGGACACATCTTTTAATTCAATGAGTTTCCTTTATTTTCATGACTATTGACATTGTAGATTCACACTGAAGGCATCAAAACTATGAATAACATGTGGAAATATGAACTAAACAAAAAAGTGTAAAACAACTGAAAATACCCCTTATATTCTAGTTTCTTCAAAGTAGCAACCTTTTGCTGTGATTACTGCTTTGCACACACTCGGCATTTTCTTGATGAGCTTCAAGAGGTCGTCACCTGAAATGGTTTTCACTTCATAGGTCAACCTGCCCTGTCAGGTTAATAAGGGGGATTTCTTGCCTTATTTTAAATAGTCATGAAAATAAAGAAAACCCATTGAATTAGAAAGGTGTGTCCAAACTTTTGGTCTGTACTGTATGTGTAAAATGTGTTCACTTTACAAAATCACAATATACTATAAAATACATATGTCATTATAAAACAAATCATACAAAATGTCATAAAAATATATATACTATACTTTGTATTATGACAAAATAAATCATTCTAAATGACATACAATTTACTATATACCATGTGTGTAAAATACATTATAGTATGTGTGAAAAAGAAGGCTGTTAAAATGTTACACTATCCTGTAACATACACAACACAGTAATGTGTCTTGATATAATCAATCATTTTATTCTGTGTGACATGGTAAAATACAGATTACTGTACAATGTGCATGAAATACTTAATAGTAAACACTGTAAAAATATTAAAACATTGTATATTTTCCACACATTTTAATATACTTCACACTAGTATAAAGCAAAATTCAACTTCAGTCCCTTATATATTCCATTATGGAAAAAAGTAGAAAGTATTTTACACTCAAAGTGTAAAATACATAATAAACACATAATATTTTATTATCTCCTCCATGGGCTGCCACCTTATCGTGGTGGAGGGGTTTGAGTGCCCCAATGATCCTAGGAGCTATGCTGTCTGGGGCTTCATGCCCCTGGTAGGGTCACCCAAGGCAGACAGGTCCTAGGTGAGGGACCAGACAAAGTGCAGCCCGAAGACCCCAATGATGAGTAAAAACATTGGACTTGGTGTTCCCTCGCCCGGACGCGGGTCACCGGGGCCCCACTCTGGAGCCAGGCCTGGAGGGGGGGCACGATGGCGAGCGTCTGGTGGCCGGGCTTTTACCCATGGAGCCCGGCCGGGCTCAGCCCAAAGAGGAAACATGGGCCCCCCCTCCCATGGGCCCACCACCCGTGGGAGGGGCCAAAGGGGTCGGGTGCACTGTGTGATGGGTGGCGGCCAAGGGAGGGGATCCTGGCGGTCCGATCCTCGGTTGCAGAAACTGGCTCTTGGGACGTGGAATGTCACCTCTCTGGTGGGGAAGGAGCCGGAGCTAGTGCGTGAGGTCGAGAGGTTCCGGCTAGAAATAGTCGGTCTCACCTCGACGCATGGCTCTGGTTCTGGAACCAGTCTCCTTGAGAGGGGCTGGACATACTTCCACTCTGGAGTTGCCCAGGGAGAGAGACGTCGGGCAGGAGTGGGCATACTTGTTGCTCCCCATCTCGGCGCCTGTACGTTGGGGTTTACCCCGGTGAACGAGAGGGTAGCATCCCTCCGCATACGGGGAGGGGGACGGGTTCTGACTGTCGTTTGTGCTTACGGGCCGAACGACAGTTCAGATTACCCACCCTTTTTGGAGTCCTTAGAGGGGGTACTGGAGAGTGCTCCTCCTGGGGACTCCTTTGTTCTTCTGGGGGACTTCAACGCTCACGTGGGCAACGACAGTGAGACCTGGAGGGGCGTGGTTGGGAGGAACGGCCCGCCCGACCTGAACTCGAGCGGTGTTCTGTTGCTGGACTTCTGTGCTCGCCATGGATTGTCCATAACGAACACCATGTTCCAGCATAAGGGTCTCCATATGTGCACTTGGCACCAGGACACCCTAGGCCGCAGTTCGATGATCGACTTTGTCATCGTTTCATCGGATCTGCGGCCGTATGTCTTGGACACTCGGGTGAAGAGAGGTGCGGAGCTGTCCACTGACCACTACCTGGTGGTGAGTTGGCTCCGGTGGTGAGGGCGAAAGCCGGTCAGACCTGGCAGGCCCAAACGTGTTGTGAGGGTCTGCTGGGAACGTCTGGCGGAATCCCCTGTGAGACGGAGCTTTAACTCCCATCTCCGGCAAAACTTCGAACACGTCCCGGGGGAGGTGGGGGACATGGAGTCTGAGTGGACCGTGTTCCGTGCCTCCATTGTCGAGGCGGCCGATCGGAGCTGTGGCCGCAAGGTTGTTGGTGCCTGTCGCGGCGGCAACCCTCGAACCCGTTGGTGGACACCTTCGGTGAGGGATGCCGTCAGGCTGAAGAAGGAGTCCTATTGGGCCTTTTTGGCCTGTGGGACTCCGGAAGCAGCTGATGGGTACCGGCGGGCGAAGCGGCATGCGGCTCGGGCGGTTGCTGAGGCAAAAACTCGGGCGTGGGAGGAGTTTGGAGAGGCCATGGAGAAAGACTTCCGCACGGCTTCGAGGCGATTCTGGTCCACCATCCGGCGTCTCAGGGGGGGGAAGCGGTGCAGCACCAACACTGTTTATAGTGGGGATGGTGTGCTGCTGACCTCTACTCAGGACGTTGTGGGTCGGTGGGCAGAGTACTTCGAAGACCTCCTCAATCCCACCAACATGCCTTCCACTGAGGAAGCGGAGCCTGGGGACTCTGGGTTGGGCTCTCCAATCTCTGGGGGCGAGGTCGCCGAGGTGGTTAAAAAGCTCCTCGGTGGCAAGGCCCCGGGGGTGGATGAGATCCGCCCGGAGTTCCTTAAGGCTCTGGATGTTGTAGGGTTGTGTTGGTTGACGCGACTCTGCAATACCGCATGGACATCGGGGGCAGTTCCCCTGGATTGGCAGACTGGGGTGGTGGTCCCCCTGTTCAAAAAGGGGGACCGGAGGGTGTGCTCCAATTATAGAGGGGTCACACTCTTAAGCCTCCCTGGCAAGGTCTATTCAGGGGTCCTGGAGAGGAGGGTCCGTCGGATAGTCGAACCTCGGATTCAGGAAGAGCAGTGTGGCTTTCGTCCTGGTCGTGGAACACTGGATCAGCTCTACACCCTTGGCAGGGTCCTGGAGGGTGCATGGGAGTTCGCCCAACCAGTCTACATGTGTTTTGTGGACTTGGAGAAGGCGTTCGACCGTGTCCCTCGGGGAGCCCTGTTGTGGGTTCTCCGGGAGTATGGGGTACCGGGCCCTTTGATACGGGCTGTCAGGTCCCTGTATGACCGGTGTCAGAGTCTGGTCCGCATTGCCGGCAGTAAGTCGGGCTCGTTTCCGGTGAGAGTTGGACTCCGCCAGGGCTGCCCTTTGTCACCGATTCTGTTCATCACTTTCATGGACAGAATTTCTAGGCGCAGCCAAGGTGTTGAGGGGATCCGATTTGGTGGCCTTGGGATCTCATCTCTGCTTTTCGCAGACGATGTGGTCCTTTTGGCTTCATCAGATCGTGATCTGCAGCTCTCGCTGGAGCGGTTCGCAGCCGAGTGTGAAGCGGCCGGGATGGGGATCAGTGCCT
This sequence comes from Xiphophorus couchianus, assembly GCF_001444195.1. Lineage (NCBI taxonomy): Eukaryota > Metazoa > Chordata > Actinopteri > Cyprinodontiformes > Poeciliidae > Xiphophorus > Xiphophorus couchianus. Next base: position 2,489,662 of record NC_040242.1, on the reverse strand, counting down.
CCAAATCCGAGGCCATGGTCTTGAGCCGGAAAAGGGTAGAGTGCCTTCTCCGGGTCAGGGGGGGTGTCCTGCCCCAAGTGGAGGAGTTTAAGTATCTCGGGATCTTGTTCACGAATGGGGGAAGAAGGGAGCGGGAGATCGACAGGCGGATTGGCGCAGCGTCTGCTGTCAAGCGGGCGCCGTACCGGTCCGTCGTGGTGAAGAGAGAGCTGAGCCAAAAAGCGAAGCTCTAGATTTACCGGTCGATCTACGTTCCCACCCTCATCTATGGTCATGAGCTTTGGGTCATGACCGAAAGAACGAGATCGCGGATACAAGCGGCCGAAATGGGTTTTCTCCGTAGGGTGGCTGGGCTCTCCCTTAGAGATAGGGTGAGAAGCTCAGTCATCCGGGAGGGACTCAGAGTAGAGCCGCTGCTCCTTCACATCGAGAGGAGCCAGTTGAGGTGGCTTGGGCATCTGGTCAGGATGCCTCCTGGACGCCTCCCTGGTGAGGTGTTCCGGGCACGTCCCACCGGGAGGAGGCCCCGGGGAAGACCCAGGACATGCTGGAGAGACTATGTCTCTCGGCTGGCCTGGGAACGCCTCGGGATTCCCCCGGAAGAGCTGGAAGAAGTGGCCGGGGAGAGGGAAGTCTGGGCCTCCCTTCTGAAGCTGCTACCCCCGCGACCCGACCTCGGATAAGCGGAAGAAGGTGGATGGATGGATGGATGGATTTTATTATGTGAAGTGTGTACACACATAGTATTGATTCTTTGCAGGTGACGTCACGCTGTCCAGAACACGTCACGCTCCGCCATGACGGACATCAAACCAACCTATGCGCTCCAGTAAAGCCTGTCAAAAACAGACAGCCGGTAGTCTAATATCACTTCTGTTTAGTTAATTTCACTTTAGAAATGGGGCCGACTGCGCAAATAGACAAGGACAGGTAGAAACCAAACATGTCATTTTATTGTCTAACTTTTAATGAGGACAGATGTGGCCATGATGGATGGTCTTATTCGGACCACTCTCATGATGGAACTCATTGACAGCAGCCGTCAATCATAACGACTGGCAGCAAAATCTTTTTACAAGGTAAGAAGTCTTAACGTTTATATACTTTATAAGTAAGTATAATTAGAAATATTTCAGGCATTGCATTATGTAGAAGGTACGTGTCTAAACGTTAGTAACCATGGAGACAATGCCGCACCGTCATGTAGCCTAGCATGTATGGAAAAGAAATGGTTAGCATCTGGTGTTTTGTAGGCTTTTAGGGCTGCTCTGGTTTGATGCTGTTTAAAACGCTGTTTATGACATTCTGATATAAATCATGTGGTGTGGATTCAGAAAGTCAACACATCGGGAGGGAGGAGGATATTTTCTCTTATTCGGACCACTCTCTGTAAACCCCAGACATGGTTGTGCATGAAAATCCCAGTAAATCGGCAGTATCTGCAACACTCAGACCAGCCTGTATGACCCCAACAACCTTGCCACGTTCAAAGTCACTTAAATCACCTTTCTTCTCCGTTCTGATGCTCAGTTTGAACTGCAGCAGATAGTCTTGGCCATTTCTACATGCCTAAGTGCATTGAGTTGCTGCCCCGTAATTGGCTAATTCAACATTTGTGTTAATAAGCAGTTGGACAGGGGTACCTAATAAAGTGGCCAGTGAGTGTATGTTGGAGTACACTGTTTTGAGACTAGAAAGGTCATGACACACTATGGCTTAGTGTGGTCTCATGATAAAAAATAGCAGAACATTTGTGTAAAAAACATACATTGTGGTAACCATTGTGTAAAAAATAAGTCGGTTTATTGTTAAACATTAATTGCAAATCACATCATATTGTGTCATGATGAAATAAACCAGACTGAACTATGTGTCATATCATAAATCATACTATGTTGTGTGTAATGTGATAAATCGCACTTGACTATGTCTCATGATAAATTTCAACATACTAGACTGTGAACCACAATAAAATGTCATATATGTGTATGAGATGCATAAAAGTAAAATACATAATGATACACTCGGTCATTATAAAACCAAACATGTAAAATTGTGTCTTAATAAAAACATATATGCTTTGCTCATGTATAGAGACAGTACAGTACGATGATTTTTACACACATGGTGTAACATGCCATATTATACTATTAGCACAGTAAAATGTATGTTACACACAGGATAGTATAATGTAACATGCTATGTTCTCCTGCAATACAGTATAGTGAATATGGAAGAAATAAGAAAAAAATGTTTGATGTTGAGGTTTTACTTTTTAAAAAATTTTCAATCAATTAAACACAAACAATTTGACATTACAAGAGACAAAGTGACACAGTGCTGGCCTCAGTATTAATCAGATTCTATTTAAAAGTTGCTGAATGTCTGACTTCAATCGTCATTAGGGAAACCTGGTTTAGAAAATGATGAAAAAATTGTCACTAACTGGATATTAACTCATCAGTTTTTTTCATGCATGTTTGCAAACTTATGTTAGATGAAAGAAAATCGGGGTATTTTTCAAAAGGCTCTTAAAATGTAGGTATATCATACAACATTCTAGTAGATACATATCATATAAAGTTAGAAGATAAAAATCTTTTACTTCAGAAAGATTTTCAAGATATTTTTGAGTATACTTCCGCATTAACAAGACAAATATTTATGTGGGAATTTTACAAGTACATAGCAAAAACTCAATTATGTTGAAGAAAGCTAGAATAATTTCCATTTAACACATAGACCTCATAATATGAGAAAAATGACTTTTGTTGTGTCCTGTCACTTTAAAAACAGCTGAAATGAATCTGTTTACCTGTTGAGTTGGTTTGATCAGCTTGCAGCCCTGACAACAAAGAATGAAATGTCAGCAGGTTTTAGAAAAGCAATGTACATTCAGCTTGTACAGTCATGTTTATGGTAAAACACCTGCATTTTTATAGGGCTTATCAAGTCCAGAGGATTTGAAAGCCATTTATGTTCAGTCGTTTAGCTGTGGCTACATTGCAGACAGCCAAGGGGAAATCTGAGAGACGCTGTCATGCACCACCTCTGAGCACCAGAGGAAAGAAATAAAAAATCTGTCAAGAATTGTTGCGGTGGATGTGGTGAGGCAGACGCAGCAGACCCAGGATAGGTAAAGATGGTAATTTTAATACTGAAAAATGTTGAAAAAACAGTCCACAAAGATTCTGGGGGCACGGCTGAGCGGAAACCAGGGCTCACACCGGTAGCAACAGAAAGATAGCGTGGCAAATGAACGGGCTGACAGAAATCACACAACACGCGACGAGGACCCGACGGAGACGCAGACACACAGGTGGCATTAAATACAGGACAACGAAAACACTCAAGGACACAGAAAACTCAAAATTAACACACAGAAAACACAGAACACGACAAAAACTAAGGAACACAAAAATAAACAAAACCATAAATAACTCCAATGAACCAAGATCTCGATTGTCAACAGCTTTATTTTTTGCTGACTTATCTACTTTTAAAAAATACAGATTAAGGGATTTATGTTTTATTATTTCATGACTTTTAAACAAACTACATTTTTAAACATACATACCTTGTTTTTCCAGATTGGTAGCATCATGACAGAGGTTTCTGGATATATTGATAGCAGCATCATAGAATGATTGGTAAGTTGAAAAAAGATATAAATGATTTTCTGTGTCTTCAGAAGCAATGGTCCTCCATCGGTTAATGGCACGCTGACTGTGAACATGATGGCCCACACCTATAAAAAATGTGCACCGTTATAGTACTGATCTAAGAAGAACAACTTCTTGTTGGTAATGTGCTTTTCTTTAACTAATGAAACTGAATTATCCACACAGAAAACAAATGTTACCAATAACATAGATCTCGATTCCACTGTCTTTCAGATTCTGTGCAGGAATTTCTGTCTTGTCCATAGAATCTCCATCAGTGATCAGAACGACTTTCTTTTTTGAGTCTGGACGCATCCCTGCACCGGGCTGAAAGTTGTGTTTCAGGACGTGATCCAGACCTCTTCCTGTGTGTGGTAAAGAAGAAATTCAGAAGGTGAAGAGACGTTCTAGGTATCAGCATAACATGCCTGGAAAAAAAATAGTCCAGCTGTATGACTGGAATTTGTGCTCATAGCATCCAGGAAGCATTCAGAAACTTTAAACTTCTTACATAGTAACATTTTCTCACAGAATGTGGTCTATCATAGATGTAGAAACATTTAAAAATTACATATGTGGCTACTATATATTTGTAGATTGATGCGTCACAAATTTCTGTTAGGACATATTAACTTTGCCCAGCAACTTCTTTGAGGCTCAAACTCTATTTGATGAAAGTAGTGGTGCTGTGGGCTCCCCCTCCAAAAATGAAAGAAAATCTCTATAGTAACCAGTGACTCAGCATTTTCTAACTGCTAGTTCTTCTATTATTACTCAGCTGCTTCTTCTAATATTGTTCCAGCCAGACTAACAGAAGAAAGTCGACCCAGGTTAGACTCTGAGGGAAAAGTTGAGCCGCTGAAAATGTGAAAAGTGGACGCATCCTGGCATTGAGCTGAAAGCTGTGATTAAGGACATGATCCAGAGCTTTTCCTGTATGTGAGAAGAACAAATTCAGAAGTTGAAGAGACGTTCTAGGAGTCAGCATTACATGCCTAGGAAAATAATAATCCAGTTTTAGGCGATCTTATTGGAATTTGTGCTGATGTGACCCAGGAAATATTCAGAAGCTTCTGTACTTAAATAGACATGTCTAATATCGCTTTTATTTGCTTTCACTTTAAAACAGAAACAAACTGGTTAGCATGTTGTCTTTTGTAAACTTGTAAGGTTGCTAAAGTGTAAAGGGAGACGCTGTTAATGACATACTGATATAAATCATGTGGTGTGAATTCAGGCAAAGTTGGCATTTTGATCACGTCTGGTTCACGGTATCGGTCCGTTACTAAGCTAGCTATTTCAATTTTTGGTAAATACTGTCTTCTATGAGCCCTAACCAGGTGTGGACTTGTAGTAGAAGCCATGAATAAACTGGCAAAACAACTTGGGAAAACAATTTCAGTCATTTGTTCAATACTCCCGATCCTAACTTCCCATGTTCACCACAGCGCCTCCAGTGATTAAGTGACGTAGTTGCAAAGGGTCAATATTGCACAACTGCTTCTTCTATTTAATATTGTTCCAGCGAGACTAACAGAAGAAATGGACAAAGTTCCTGTTTTTAGTTGTGATCCACTCAGATCCTGAGTCCTCAATACTGACCCGTTTTTGTGAGTCCTTTCATGTGTTGAATTGCATCAATGGCCTGCAGCAGAGTCTGATTGTTATCGTGGCTGTTCAGGTCCAACTCGGTTTTACTGTAGGTACTGAACTGAGTCAAACCTAAAAAACCCAGACATGAATAGATCAAATCAGACAGAAACATGGAGCAAAAATATATTTTAACAACAATATTGACCAATACTGGCATATTAGATAAACTAAATTAGCACATTAATGACATTTTTAAATGATAATAAAGTAATACCTATTTGCACTTGGTTGGGACCAATGGGGAGGTTCTGAACTACCTGGGATATAAATGCTTTCATTTCATGAAATTCTCTGTTGGAAATACTCTCAGAACCGTCCACTAGCATCACAATGTCAACTTTGGACATTTCACACAGAGATCCTGAAAGAAAAAAATTGTTACAAATGTATGTGAAAAATAAATGTGTTGGGTAAATTGTATTATTAGTATTATCAAATATTCGTTGTATCATGTAGTCTTGTAGTTACATTTAGATAATGTTTCTGTGTGTTAAATAACTTTGATTCCTTCCTGTGACTTCCTTGAGATGCCATCAGCAAAGCCTGGGAGATAGCGGAGACAACTCTTCTAGCAGAGTTTATTGCCCAGCAATAAACTCTGCTCTCCTGTGTGATATACAACTTGTTTTACTCAATGCCGGCCGTGTCTGGTACTCGAATGGAGCAGAGGGATTTAGAGTGTAGATAACATGTGTCTAAATAGTAAAAGTCATTAGCGCTGCAACTATGTGATAAATTGTTTTGCCCCTCCCTTTTAGAAGTTGCAAAGCGCCCAATGTACGAGGGTTTCTGAGAGTAATAAAAAGAGAGGAGCGGCCAGATGTGTTTCAGAGCGGTTGGAGATTTGTAACTGAAAGCACATCTCTGTCCGTTCTCCTCGCGAGAAACAAAGAATCTAACTCTCTTGTCTTTCCTGTGTTTGTTTAAATTGTCTCTAATAGGTATTTAGACCTGACAAAATGAAATTACAGCTACGCTAAAATACAGGTCTATTTATATATTCTATTTCTATTTTCCTTTATTTAACCAGGTAAACCCTCCTCCATGGGCTGCCACCTTATCGTGGTGGAGGGGTTTGAGTGCCCCAATGATCCTAGGAGCTATGCTGTCTGGGGCTTCATGCCCCTGGTAGGGTCACCCAAGGCAGACAGGTCCTAGGTGAGGGACCAGACAAAGTGCAGCCCGAAGACCCCAATGATGAAAGAAAACCTTGGACTTGGTGTTCCCTCGCCCGGACGCGGGTCACCGGGGCCCCACTCTGGAGCCAGGCCTGGAGGGGGGGCACGATGGCGAGCGTCTGGTGGCCGGGCTTTTACCCATGGAGCCCGGCCGGGCTCAGCCCGAAGAGGAAACATGGGCCCCCCCTCCCATGGGCCCACCACCCGTGGGAGGGGCCAAAGGGGTCGGGTGCACTGTGTGATGGGTGGCGGCCAAGGGAGGGGACCCTGGCGGTCCGATCCTCGGTTGCAGAAACTGGCTCTTGGGACGTGGAATGTCACCTCTCTGGTGGGGAAGGAGCCGGAGCTAGTGCGTGAGGTCGAGAGGTTCCGGCTAGAAATAGTCGGTCTCACCTCGACGCATGGCTCTGGTTCTGGAACCAGTCTCCTTGAGAGGGGCTGGACATACTTCCACTCTGGAGTTGCCCAGGGAGAGAGACGTCGGGCAGGAGTGGGCATACTTGTTGCTCCCCATCTCGGCGCCTGTACGTTGGGGTTTACCCCGGTGAACGAGAGGGTAGCATCCCTCCGCATACGGGTAGGGGGACGGGTTCTGACTGTCGTTTGTGCTTACGGGCCGAACGACAGTTCAGATTACCCACCCTTTTTGGAGTCCTTAGAGGGGGTACTGGAGAGTGCTCCTCCTGGGGACTCCCTTGTTCTGCTGGGGGACTTCAACGCTCACGTGGGCAACGACAGTGAGACCTGGAGGGGCGTGGTTGGGAGGAACGGCCCGCCCGACCTGAACTCGAGCGGTGTTCTGTTGCTGGACTTCTGTGCTCGCCATGGATTGTCCATAACGAACACCATGTTCAAGCATAAGGGTCTCCATATGTGCACTTGGCACCAGGACACCCTAGGCCGCAGTTCGATGATCGACTTTGTCATCGTTTCATCGGATCTGCGGCCGTATGTCTTGGACACTCGGGTGAAGAGAGGTGCGGAGCTGTCCACTGACCACTACCTGGTGGTGAGTTGGCTCCGGTGGTGGGGGCGAAAGCCGGTCAGACCTGGCAGGCCCAAACGTGTTGTGAGGGTCTGCTGGGAACGTCTGGCGGAATCCCCTGTGAGACGGAGCTTTAACTCCCATCTCCGGCAAAACTTCGAACACGTCCCGGGGGAGGTGGGGGACATGGAGTCTGAGTGGACCGTGTTCCGTGCCTCCATTGTCGAGGCGGCCGATCGGAGCTGTGGCCGCAAGGTTGTTGGTGCCTGTCGCGGCGGCAACCCTCGAACCCGTTGGTGGACACCTTCGGTGAGGGATGCCGTCAGGCTGAAGAAGGAGTCCTATTGGGCCTTTTTGGCCTGTGGGACTCCGGAAGCAGCTGATGGGTACCGGCGGGCGAAGCGGCATGCGGCTCGGGCGGTTGCTGAGGCAAAAACTCGGGCGTGGGAGGAGTTTGGAGAGGCCATGGAGAAAGACTTCCGCACGGCTTCGAGGCGATTCTGGTCCACCATCCGGCGTCTCAGGGGGGGGAAGCGGTGCAGCACCAATACTGTTTATAGTGGGGATGGTGTGCTGCTGACCTCTACTCGGGACGTTGTGGGCCGGTGGGCAGAGTACTTCGAAGACCTCCTCAATCCCACCAACATGCCTTCCACTGAGGAAGCAGAGCCTGGGGACTCTGGGTTGGGCTCTCCAATCTCTGGGGGCGAGGTCGCCGAGGTGGTTAAAAAGCTCCTCGGTGGCAAGGCCCCGGGGGTGGATGAGATCCGCCCGGAGTTCCTTAAGGCTCTGGATGTTGTAGGGTTGTGTTGGTTGACGCGACTCTGCAATATCGCATGGACATCGGGGGCAGTTCCCCTGGACTGGCAGACTGGGGTGGTGGTCCCCCTGTTCAAAAAGGGGGACCGGAGGGTGTGCTCCAATTATAGAGGGGTCACACTCTTAAGCCTCCCTGGCAAGGTCTATTCAGGGGTCCTGGAGAGGAGGGTCCGTCGGATAGTCGAACCTCGGATTCAGGAAGAGCAGTGTGGTTTTCGTCCTGGTCGTGGAACACTGGACCAGCTCTACACCCTCAGCAGGGTCCTGGAGGGTGCATGGGAGTTCGCCCAACCAGTCTACATGTGTTTTGTGGACTTGGAGAAGGCGTTCGACCGTGTCCCTCGGGGAGCCCTGTGGGGGGTTCTCCGGGAGTATGGGGTACCGGGCCCTTTGATACGGGCTGTCAGGTCCCTGTATGACCAGTGTCAGAGTCTGGTCCGCATTGCCGGCAGTAAGTCGGACTCGTTTCCGGTGAGAGTTGGACTCCGCCAGGGCTGCCCTTTGTCACCGATTCTGTTCATCACTTTCATGGACAGAATTTCTAGGCGCGGCCAAGGTGTTGAGGGGATCCGATTTGGTGGCCTTAGGATCTCATCTCTACTTTTTGCAGACGATGTGGTCCTTTTGGCTTCATCAGATCGTGATCTGCAGCTCTCGCTGGATCGGTTCGCAGCCGAGTGTGAAGCGGCCGGGATGGGGATCAGTGCCTCCAAATCCGAGTCCATGGTCTTGAGCCGGAAAAGGGTAGAGTGCCTTCTCCGGGTCAGGGGGGGTGTCCTGCCCCAAGTGGAGGAGTTTAAGTATCTCGGGATCTTGTTCACGAATGGGGGAAGAAGGGAGCGGGAGATCGACAGGCGGATTGGCGCAGCGTCTGCTGTCAAGCGGGCGCTGTACCGGTCCGTCGTGGTGAAGAGAGAGCTGAGCCAAAAAGCGAAGCTCTCGATTTACCGGTCGATCTACGTTCCCACCCTCATCTATGGTCATGAGCTTTGGGTCATGACCGAAAGAACGAGATCGCGGATACAAGCGGCCGAAATGGGTTTTCTACGTAGGGTGGCTGGGCTCTCCCTTAGAGATAGGGTGAGAAGCTCAGTCATCCGGGAGGGACTCAGAGTAGAGCCGCTGCTCCTTCACATCGAGAGGAGCCAGTTGAGGTGGCTTGGGCATCTGGTCAGGATGCCTCCTGGACGCCTCCCTGGTGAGGTGTTCCGGGCACGTCCCACCGGGAGGAGGCCCCGGGGAAGACCCAGGACACGCTGGAGGGACTATGTCTCTCGGCTGGCCTGGGAACGCCTCGGGATTCCCCCGGAAGAGCTGGAAGAAGTGGCCGGGGAGAGGGAAGTCTGGGCCTCCCTTCTGAAGCTGCTACCCCCGCGACCCGACCTCGGATAAGCGGAAGAAGATGGATGGATGGATGGATGGATAACCAGGTAAACCCCGTTGAGATCTAGATCTCATTTTCAAGAGGGACCTGGGCAAAAAAATTTGCAATACATAGCAACCTTTTTACAAGATAAAAACAATTAATACATATGCACAAGTATAAAACAATAAAAACAATTTAAAAACAATGACACTGTTCCATAGAATCTTGTTGCCTATCTTTAAGAACTGATCGAAATAAGTCCAGTGAAATCATTTCCAACATCTTAAGTTCAGACTGCAACTGATTCCACGCTGAATGCCTGCTTCCCTTTTTCAGATCGAAAGCGTGGGACATGCAGAAGAATAATGTTATTGGAGCGTAGAGAACGAGAACCGACAGTTCTATGTAGAAGAGTGGATAAATATGCTGGGGTTAGACCGAGTAGAGATTTATACATCATTATCATTAAATGATTGTTTCTCCGTACACTTAAAGGAGCCATTCAGCTTTTGCGTACAAATCACAATGATGTGTCAGACGTCTACTACCGGTTATAAATTTTAAAGCGCAATGATACACAGTATTTAATGATTGAAGACATTTGGTGGAAGCATTCATATATAAAACATCTCCATAATCCAAAAGTGGCAGGAATGTCGCTGCTACCAATTTTCTTCTAGCTTTGAGTGTAAAACAAGATCCATTTCAATAATAAAACCCAATTTTCATTTTCAATGTCCGTAGTAGATTTGCTTTGTGATTTTTAAAAGAGAGTTCATTATCTAGAATAAAACCTATATATGGCCACAGTTCTGATGATGGGACCATTGGTCTGAGGTAGATGTGGTCCTATGGACCAACCTGAAGCTGCATCAATGTAGGAAAACATGACTCTGATTTAGTTGTCAAATATCTTAGTGATACTATCAGTTGGATTAACACAAGTTTTCCTAAGGTTTCTTTCTTTTTACATCATCATGACGTATCAACCACTTTTTCTGAGCTTAACTACCCAGTAATAAACATGACATCAGACATGAACATCAATGGGAGGTAAAGTCTATCCCACTGAAAAAGTATTAGCGGTCATTTGAAACTGCAATTTTGCACATATTGATGTTGCAACGGCAAATATAGTTAGATATACTGTGCAGCTCTAGATCACTGTGCACATGAACATAGATGTTGCCCTGATGCCCCTAGCAGAACAGTAGAGTCCTGTAATGGCATGCAAAGAGTTAATACAGTTCATTGGCTTCATTAGCAAGACAAATATTTATGTGGGAATTTTACAAATACATAGCAAAAACTCAATTATGTTGAAGAAAGCTAGAATAATTTCCATTGAACACATGGATCTCGTAATATGACAATAATGACTTTTGTTGTGTCCTGTCACTTTAAAAACAGCTGAAATGAATCTGTTTACCTGCAGCGATGTGCGGTTGGTCAGCTCGTAACCCTGACAACAAAGGATGAAATATGGTATCAGAAAGGTAATGTACTTTCAGCTGGTACCATCATGTTTATGGTAAATTGCCTGCATTTCTTTAGCGCTTCATCAACACTAGAGGACTTGAAAGGCCTTTACATTCAGTCATTCAGGTGTGGCTACATTGTAAGCAGCCCTGGGAAAGTCTGACAAAAGCTGCCATGCACCACACTTTGGCCTTCACTCTTCTTTTAGCAACTATTTGTTTTGTTTTTGTTTTTTGTCCAAAATCACTCATATTTTTATCTTACCAGTACAGATGAAGGCTCCCAGCAGAAATGCTACCTTGTAGAAGTCCATGGTGAGGACCTCACATCAGCTGTTCGTTATTTGCACTCAAACATCCCTGTAGTGGGGTAAATATAATGTATTGGATGAATAGGGCAGTTCAGTTTTTAGCCAATGGTTGGCCTGACAAGCAAAGAGCAACAGTCCATAGTCCTTGTTTATATACAATATTTTTCTTTCCAGTAAGCAAAGCTTTGCTATTTACACTGTCAAACTTTTATCCATTTTAATTTCTCTCTCTGACTATGTTTTTGTCTAATATGTTTAGAGAATATTATATTTAATATAAATTTTAACAATAATACATGAAATATTTCTGATAAAACATCACTATCCAAACTGGTTTAGGGAAATTCAGGGTAACCGATTGATTTTTGTAGTCCATCCAGCTAATTTAGAAAAGAACATCTCTTTGTTCTTGTCTATGGTGGGAGGTTGGAGTGCGACTGACTGTGTGGACGGATGTCTTTTCTACAAGTAATGAGTTTAAACAGCTGCAAGGTGTGGACAGGTTAGCGGGAAAACTTTTTTTTTTTAAATCCTTGATGCATCAAATACTTGTTTCCTCCACTTTACAAAATCCAAAATAATATCAAGAATTGTGTAACCTTTTTTTCTACAGTGATGCAACAGTAATGCTGGGAAGCCAGTGTTTGCAGAGATTGTCATTGACCCAGTGGAGTTATACATTAAACACAAGGTACCAAATAAAAGACCAGGTGGCCAAAAAGAAAATAATTTTTATTTGGTTAATAGTTTTAATTTTCTTTAGTACATTTGTTAGAAATATCTTACTCTGCTCCTGACTCAATGAAGTTAAAAAAAAGAAAAGAGGTTGACATTTTATCAATTTGTTCATTTAAAAAACACACAACAGCATGGCTCCTCCTCCTCATGCAGATTACCGACATGGTTTATGTTGATTTTTATTGAAAGCTTGCTTCAGGGTTTTACCTGGTTTTAGTTTTTACATGGATTTTTTTCACTCTGCATGGATTATGTCACTGTCAAAGTTAAAACCCCACCTGTTTATTGCCTTTAATTCATAGTAATAGAAGCATTGATAATTATATTTGATTTATATTTGGTGATTAATTTTGTTGTTTTACAAAATGTTGCTCCTTTTATAACTGGCTATGTTTTTATGATGCTTAGTTGCTGAAATGTGCTGCACATAAACTACTTTTGACAGGCTTATTGGAGTTTGTCACATTTTGCGGTGACCGAACAAAATAGGGCATAATTTTTTTTTGTTTGTTTTGGTTTTTTTTACCCCTCCAGGGGTTTTTTTGTGGGCTCTAGTGTCCCTTATATGACAGCAGGCTGACGGGAAACAGTGAAGGAGAGGGGGGAAGACATGCGGCAAATGTCGCCGGGTCCGGGAGTCGAACCCGCGACGGCCGCGCCGAGGACTCAAGGCCTCCAAATACGGGTCGCGCTAACCGCTACGCCACCACGGCACAATTTTTAAGTTTATTGAAAATTATTCATGCATTTCGATTTTTTTTTTCTTTACAAGTAAAAATATTGCTTTTATATATAATAAAAAGCAGACTTCTAATGATGTGTTCAGGTTGAAACCAGAACATTTTATTACAATCTCAGCTGTTCTGCAGAAGCTTTAAGGATTTTTGGAGGATTTCAGTCAAACAGCATCATGAAGACAGAGGAACAGCAGAATAAATTCTTTGCAGAACAAATTTTCACATTTGTTAAGTTATCTTAACTTAACTTATCTTAAGTTATCTTAAACAGGATCTGCAATAATTTAAACATCAATTTTCCCCCAAAATGCAGCAAAATAAAACGTGTTTGGAGCCACAAATATTCAATTCAGCTCAAACCATTATTAACCTAAGGGAAATTAAATGTTGTAACTCAATAATTTTCAAAGAGTTGTTGTAGATGCTGATGGCCGTGAGAAAAAAGGACCATGAAAAGAAATTTTTCATAATTTTCTTGATTCTATGAAGAATCCGTCTCTGCACATGAAAAATATCAGTTTATTAATGCTATCATATAAAGCATTTAAAAATGTTTTATATGACATGATATATAAAACATCTAAAAGAATGAAGATGAAAATAAAATAAAAATAAAGGGATGTTTGGAACCAAAACCAGTGTAATTTATTTTTTCAATCAATTCAAAAAGCATAGAAGAATTTTCATCAATAAACCTTTAATCACATATAGGTTCCAGGTTTCTTCTAAATAACAAAATTTAATCCTGTTACATAAAACAGTTACGTTAAACCCAAAACCAGGAAGGTGTGTATCCTGTTTTTGACCTCCGGCCACATTTCATGCTGGGACATTTGAGTTGGCCTTTATTGTCTGGTCGATCCAGTCCACAAACTTGGACACGCGAGCGTAGACTCCAGGTTTCATGGCGTTGGCGCATCCCAAACCCCATGATGTCACACCCTGCAGGACGTACTTATTCTGTTCATAACACACCAGAGGACCTCCACTGTCACCCTGTTGGAACAAAAAGCCACACACATGTTGACATTATATTTTAGTTTTCTGAATTTGGAAATTCTTGTATAAGCTGGAGGGTTTTCAGGGATTTTTTTTTCTTTTTGGAAATGGGAGTGAAAAGCAGGAGCTGTTACGATACCGCCACCTTGTGGTTGATTTGTTAGTAGCTTGTTAAAAGGAAGAAAGAGATAGAAACAATAGCTGCAAATATTGAATTATGAGGTTATTAGTGAATTATGACATTATTGCTGAATTATGACATTATTGCTGAATTATGACGTTATTAGTGAATTATGACGTTATTAGTGAATTAAGACGTTATTAGTGAATTATGACGTTATTAGTGAATTATGACGTTATTAGTGAATTAAGACGTTATTAGTGAATTATGACATTATTAGTGAATTATGACGTTATTAGTGAATTATGACGTTATTGGTGAATTATGACGTTATTGGTGAATTATGACATTATTGCTGAATTATGACATTATTGCTGAATTATGACATTAGTGCTGAATTATGACGTTATTAGTGAATTATGACGTTATTAGTGAATTAAGACATTATTAGTGAATTATGACATTATTAGTGAATTATGACATTATTGCTGAATTATGACGTTATTGGTGAATTATGACGTTATTAGTGAATTATGACGTTATTGGTGAATTATGACGTTATTAGTGAATTATGACGTTATTGGTGAATTATGACGTTTTTAGTGAATTATGACGTTATTGCTGAATTATGACGTTATTAGTGAATTATGACGTTATTAGTGAATTATGACATTATTGCTGAATTATGACATTATTGCTGAATTATGACGTTATTGGTGAATTATGACGTTATTGCTGAATTATGACGTTATTGCTGAATTATGACGTTATTGCTGAATTATGACGTTATTGCTGAATTATAACGTTATTAGTGAATTATGACGTTATTGGTGAATTATGACGTTATTAGTGAATTATGACGTTATTGGTGAATTATGACGTTATTGGTGAATTATGACGTTATTGCTGAATTATGAGGTTATTAGTGAATTATGACATTATTGCTGAATTATAACGTTATTGGTGAATTATGACATTATTGCTGAATTATGACGTTATTAGTGAATTATGACGTTATTGGTGAATTATGACGTTATTGCTGAATTATGACGTTATTAGTGAATTATGACGTTATTGGTGAATTATGACATTATTGCTGAATTATGACGTTATTAGTGAATTATGACGTTATTGGTGAATTATAACGTTATTGGTGAATTATGACATTATTGCTGAATTATGACGTTATTAGTGAATTATGACGTTATTGGTGAATTATGACATTATTGCTGAATTATAACGTTATTGGTGAATTATGACATTATTGCTGAATTATGACGTTATTAGTGAATTATGACGTTATTGGTGAATTATGACATTATTGCTGAATTATGACGTTATTAGTGAATTATGACGTTATTGGTGAATTATGACGTTATTGCTGAATTATGAGGTTATTAGTGAATTATGACATTATTGCTGAATTATAACGTTATTGGTGAATTATGACATTATTGCTGAATTATGACGTTATTGCTGAATTATGACGTTATTGCTGAATTATGACGTTATTGCTGAATTATAACGTTATTGGTGAATTATGACGTTATTGGTGAATTATGACGTTATTAGTGAATTATGACGTTATTGGTGAATTATAACGTTATTAGTGAATTATGACGTTATTGGTGAATTATGACGTTATTGGTGAATTATGACGTTATTGGTGAATTATGACATTATTGCTGAATTATGACGTTATTGCTGAATTATAACGTTATTGGTGAATTATGACGTTATTGCTGAATTATGACGTTATTGGTGAATTATGACGTTATTGGTGAATTATGACGTTATTGCTGAATTATGACGTTATTGGTGAATTATGACATTATTGCTGAATTATGACGTTATTAGTGAATTATGACGTTATTGCTGAATTATGACGTTATTGCTGAATTATGACGTTATTAGTGAATTATGACATTATTGCTGAATTATGAGGTTATTAGTGAATTATGACGTTATTGGTGAATTATGACGTTATTAGTGAATTATGACGTTATTGCTGAATTATGACATTATTGCTGAATTATGACGTTATTGCTGAATTATAACGTTATTGCTGAATTATGACGTTATTAGTGAATTATGACATTATTGCTAAATTATGACGTTATTAGTGAATTATGACATTATTGGTGAATTATGACGTTATTGGTGAATTATGACGTTATTAGTGAATTATGACGTTATTGGTGAATTATGACATTATTGCTGAATTATGACGTTATTAGTGAATTATGACATTATTGCTGAATTATGACATTATTGCTGAATTATGACGTTATTGCTGAATTATGACGTTATTGGTGAATTATGACGTTATTGGTGAATTATGACGTTATTGGTGAATTATGACGTTATTGCTGAATTATAACGTTATTGCTGAATTATGACGTTATTAGTGAATTATGACGTTATTGCTGAATTATGACATTATTGCTGAATTATGACGTTATTGCTGAATTATGACGTTATTGGTGAATTATGACGTTATTGGTGAATTATGACGTTATTGGTGAATTATGACATTATTGCTGAATTATGACGTTATTGCTGAATTATGACGTTATTAGTGAATTATGACGTTATTGCTGAATTATGACGTTATTGGTGAATTATGACGTTATTGCTGAATTATAACGTTATTGCTGAATTATGACGTTATTGGTGAATTATGACGTTATTAGTGAATTATGACGTTATTAGTGAATTATGACGTTATTGCTGAATTATGACGTTATTGCTGAATTATGACGTTATTGCTGAATTATGACCTTATTGCTGAATTATGACATTATTGCTGAATTATAACGTTATTGGTGAATTATGACGTTATTGCTGAATTATGACGTTATTGGTGAATTATGACGTTATTAGTGAATTATGACGTTATTGGTGAATTATGACGTTATTGGTGAATTATGACGTTATTAGTGAATTATGACATTATTGCTGAATTATGACGTTATTGCTGAATTATAACGTTATTGGTGAATTATGACGTTATTGGTGAATTATGACGTTATTGGTGAATTATGACGTTATTGCTGAATTATGACGTTATTGCTGAATTATGACGTTATTAGTGAATTATGACGTTATTGGTGAATTATGACGTTATTAGTGAATTATGACGTTATTGGTGAATTATGACGTTATTGGTGAATTATGACGTTATTGCTGAATTATGAGGTTATTAGTGAATTATGACATTATTGCTGAATTATAACGTTATTGGTGAATTATGACATTATTGCTGAATTATGACGTTATTAGTGAATTATGACGTTATTGGTGAATTATGACGTTATTGCTGAATTATGAGGTTATTAGTGAATTATGACATTATTGCTGAATTATAACGTTATTGGTGAATTATGACATTATTGCTGAATTATGACGTTATTGCTGAATTATGACGTTATTGCTGAATTATGACGTTATTGCTGAATTATAACGTTATTGGTGAATTATGACGTTATTGGTGAATTATGACGTTATTAGTGAATTATGACGTTATTGGTGAATTATAACGTTATTAGTGAATTATGACGTTATTGGTGAATTATGACGTTATTGGTGAATTATGACGTTATTGGTGAATTATGACATTATTGCTGAATTATGACGTTATTGCTGAATTATAACGTTATTGGTGAATTATGACGTTATTGCTGAATTATGACGTTATTGGTGAATTATGACGTTATTGGTGAATTATGACGTTATTGCTGAATTATGACGTTATTGGTGAATTATGACATTATTGCTGAATTATGACGTTATTAGTGAATTATGACGTTATTGCTGAATTATGACGTTATTGCTGAATTATGACGTTATTAGTGAATTATGACATTATTGCTGAATTATGAGGTTATTAGTGAATTATGACGTTATTGGTGAATTATGACGTTATTAGTGAATTATGACATTATTGCTGAATTATGACATTATTGCTGAATTATGACGTTATTGCTGAATTATAACGTTATTGCTGAATTATGACGTTATTAGTGAATTATGACATTATTGCTAAATTATGACGTTATTAGTGAATTATGACATTATTGGTGAATTATGACGTTATTGGTGAATTATGACGTTATTAGTGAATTATGACGTTATTGGTGAATTATGACATTATTGCTGAATTATGACGTTATTAGTGAATTATGACATTATTGCTGAATTATGACATTATTGCTGAATTATGACGTTATTGCTGAATTATGACGTTATTGGTGAATTATGACGTTATTGGTGAATTATGACGTTATTGGTGAATTATGACGTTATTGCTGAATTATAACGTTATTGCTGAATTATGACGTTATTAGTGAATTATGACGTTATTGCTGAATTATGACATTATTGCTGAATTATGACGTTATTGCTGAATTATGACGTTATTGGTGAATTATGACGTTATTGGTGAATTATGACGTTATTGGTGAATTATGACATTATTGCTGAATTATGACGTTATTGCTGAATTATGACGTTATTAGTGAATTATGACGTTATTGCTGAATTATGACGTTATTGGTGAATTATGACGTTATTGCTGAATTATAACGTTATTGCTGAATTATGACGTTATTGGTGAATTATGACGTTATTAGTGAATTATGACGTTATTAGTGAATTATGACGTTATTGCTGAATTATGACGTTATTGCTGAATTATGACGTTATTAGTGAATTATGACATTATTGGTGAATTATGACGTTATTGGTGAATTATGACGTTATTGGTGAATTATGACGTTATTGGTGAATTATGACGTTATTGCTGAATTATGAGGTTATTAGTGAATTATGACGTTATTGCTGAATTATGACGTTATTAGTGAATTATGACGTTATTGGTGAATTATGACATTATTGCTGAATTATGACGTTATTAGTGAATTATGACATTATTGCTGAATTATGACATTATTGCTGAATTATGACGTTATTGGTGAATTATGACGTTATTGCTCAATTATGACGTTATTGCTGAATTATGACGTTATTGGTGAATTATGACGTTATTAGTGAATTATGACGTTATTGGTGAATTATGACGTTATTGGTGAATTATGACGTTATTGGTGAATTATGACATTATTGGTGAATTATGAGATTATTGGTGAATTATGAGATTATTGGTGAATTATGACGTTATTAGTGAATTATGACATTATTGCTGAATTATGACGTTATTGCTGAATTATGACGTTATTGCTGAATTATGACGTTATTGCTGAATTATGACGTTATTGGTGAATTATGACCTTATTGCTGAATTATGACATTATTGCTGAATTATAACGTTATTGGTGAATTATGACGTTATTGCTGAATTATGACGTTATTGGTGAATTATGACGTTATTAGTGAATTATGACGTTATTGGTGAATTATGACGTTATTGGTGAATTATGACGTTATTAGTGAATTATGACATTATTGCTGAATTATGACGTTATTGCTGAATTATAACGTTATTGGTGAATTATGACGTTATTGGTGAATTATGACGTTATTGGTGAATTATGACGTTATTGGTGAATTATGACGTTATTAGTGAATTATGACGTTATTGCTGAATTATGACGTTATTAGTGAATTATGACGTTATTGCTGAATTATGACGTTATTGCTGAATTATGACATTATTAGTGAATTATGACGTTATTGGTGAATTATGACGTTATTGGTGAATTATGACGTTATTAGTGAATTATGACGTTATTGCTGAATTATGACGTTATTAGTGAATTATGACGTTATTGGTGAATTATGACGTTATTGCTGAATTATGACGTTATTAGTGAATTATGACGTTATTGGTGAATTATGACGTTATTAGTGAATTATGACGTTATTGCTGAATTATGACGTTATTAGTGAATTATGACGTTATTGCTGAATTATGACGTTATTGCTGAATTATGACATTATTAGTGAATTATGACGTTATTGGTGAATTATGACGTTATTGGTGAATTATGACGTTATTAGTGAATTATGACATTATTGCTGAATTATGACGTTATTGCTGAATTATAACGTTATTGGTGAATTATGACGTTATTGGTGAATTATGACGTTATTGGTGAATTATGACGTTATTGGTGAATTATGACGTTATTAGTGAATTATGACGTTATTGCTGAATTATGACATTATTGCTGAATTATGAGGTTATTAGTGAATTATGACGTTATTGCTGAATTATGACGTTATTAGTGAATTATAACGTTATTAGTGAATTATGACATTATTGCTTAATTATGACGTTATTTGTGAATTATGACATTATTGCTGAATTATGACGTTATTGGTGAATTATGACGTTATTGGTGAATTATGACGTTATTGGTGAATTATGACGTTATTAGTGAATTATGACGTTATTGGTGAATTATGACGTTATTGCTGAATTATGACGTTATTAGTGAATTATGACATTATTGCTGAATTATGACGTTATTGGTGAATTATGACGTTATTGGTGAATTATGACGTTATTGGTGAATTATGAGGTTATTGGTGAATTATGACGTTATTAGTGAATTATGACGTTATTAGTGAATTATGACATTATTGCTGAATTATGACATTATTGCTGAATTATGACGTTATTGGTGAATTATGACGTTATTGCTGAATTATAACGTTATTGGTGAATTATGACGTTATTAGTGAATTATGACGTTATTAGTGAATTATAACGTTATTGGTGAATTATGACGTTATTAGTGAATTATGACGTTATTGCTGAATTATGACGTTATTGCTGAATTATGACGTTATTAGTGAATTATGACATTATTGCTGAATTATGAGGTTATTAGTGAATTATGACGTTATTGGTGAATTATGACGTTATTAGTGAATTATGACATTATTGCTGAATTATGACGTTATTGCTGAATTATGACGTTATTGCTGAATTATGACGTTATTAGTGAATTATGACATTATTGCTGAATTATGACGTTATTGGTGAATTATGACGTTATTGGTGAATTATGACGTTATTAGTGAATTATGACGTTATTGGTGAATTATGACGTTATTAGTGAATTATGACGTTATTGGTGAATTATGACATTATTGCTGAATTATGACGTTATTAGTGAATTATGACATTATTGCTGAATTATGACATTATTGCTGAATTATGACGTTATTGGTGAATTATGACATTATTGCTGAATTATGACATTATTGCTGAATTATGACGTTATTAGTGAATTATGACATTATTGCTGAATTATGACATTATTGGTGAATTATGACATTATTGCTGAATTATGACATTATTGCTGAATTATGACATTATTGCTGAATTATGACGTTATTAGTGAATTATGACATTATTGCTGAATTATGACATTATTGGTGAATTATGACGTTATTGCTGAATTATGACGTTATTGGTGAATTATGAGGTTATTAGTGAATTATGACGTTATTAGTGAATTATGACATTATTGGTGAATTATGAGGTTATTAGTGAATTATGACGTTATTAGTGAATTATGACGTTATTGGTGAATTATGACAAGCTTTCTGCACCTGGCAGCTGTCGACTCCTCCATCAATGTTTCCGGCACACATCTCGTGTTCCCTAACTCTTCCGTTCAGGTAAGATGGCTGATTGCATTTCTTGTTCTCGATCACAGGGAATCCAGCTTCCTTCAGCGTACCCGCACCTCCTGTACCTGCAACACGCATTCATCCCAAAAGACATTCCCAACAGTTTTTAAAGCTGCAGTATGTAACTTTTATTTTAAAAATATATGTGTTTCACATATTTGTTGTTGAAACGGTCGAATATGAGGCTGTGAAAAGATCTCCTCCATTTCTTTCCTGATATGCTATTACTGTCTGAAGAAATACACCTCTTCCACTGAAAAACCACCAATCAAAGGCTGGAGGAGAGTCTTAGCGCAGTCAATCAACCTCGTGAACATGCTGTTGAATGTGCTAATGATGGAGAAACAACTTAGTGGCCATGCTAACTAGCCTTAGCATTCACAGCAAGACCTGTTGACAGGGAGAAACTGTAGCACTAGCAAAAAGGACATGATTGACTGCATTAAGACCCGCCCCCGCTCTCTGATTGGTGGTTCTAGCCAG
Source organism: Xiphophorus couchianus (assembly GCF_001444195.1). Classification (NCBI taxonomy): domain Eukaryota; kingdom Metazoa; phylum Chordata; class Actinopteri; order Cyprinodontiformes; family Poeciliidae; genus Xiphophorus; species Xiphophorus couchianus. Next base: position 2,467,470 of record NC_040242.1, on the reverse strand, counting down.
CCCTGGGAGAAGCCAGAGGAGGTCTCAACAATATGTAAAAAACATTATTAAAGCTTATTATTGTAGCTTTACTGCAGCTTTTGAAATGTGATGTTGTGCATTTTTTATACTATCCTGATGTATTGAAAGTCTTGATTTATTTTGCTTTTTTCACGCTGTGAGTATTTCAATCACGGAAGTTTTGGCCTGATTTATTTTTTTGTTTTTACCCATCTGCTGAGAACGTTCTCAACATTTGGATCTCAGTTGGCACGCTTTTTTTAAACTCAAGGCATTTTGTGACGTACCTTGCGTCTCACCCCAACCAGTGACGTAACACTCTGTTCCACTGGGAACAATGTAGTCCTTTTCAGGCAGACAAGCAGGAAGCACTTTGTCATTTATAACAGCTGGGCTGAAAACACAAAAGTGTGTAGTTATGGGATTACATAATCGACTTAACACCATGCTGCGCTGGGACATGATCATGATCAGACTTTTACCAACCTCTGCAGTTTGAGCAGAGCAATGTCCGCTCCATTGGGTCCCAGCACCAGTTTCTCCAGCTGCCGTATTTGTTTGGATGATTCTGTAGCTGTTTCCCTGTGGATTCCCAGGACTACCTGGTAGGCTGAGGGCCGTTTGGACCTGCAACCGCAGAGCAAGTCCAGGCAAACCAGCCATCCAGTGTTATTTTAATTACAGGATTTGTTTTACAAGCTGTAAAGTTTCTGTTGTCTGACCTTTCCAGGCAGTGTGCAGCAGTGAGGACCCACTGTGGGTGAATCAGAGTCCCACCACAGAAATGGATTCCTGAGCTGATAATAGAAAAGACCATGAAATAAGTAAAGATGCTGCAAAATTTACATTTAGCACATTTTTGTACTTACATTTGGGCCTCAACTGCTTCTAAAAAAAGTCCAAGCGCTTGAAAAACACAGCCAGTTTTTGGCAATGAGTTAATGTTTTTGTTTCAAAAGCCTTCAGACTGTTACAAGCCCAGCTGACCCTAACCCTGTTACCTAGCAACCCAAGCATTGTTCCAGCACGTTTAGTCAGCTGGTTTAACCAAATGCGCTGTGTTTTGTGTTGATTTATAATCCAGAAACCACTTGCTGCATTCTTATTGGATGTGCAGGAGGCTCCACTTCTGTTTTTCAAAGATGTAGGTTTGAATAATTGCGCATCTGTTTGCAGCCATTTTCACATGTAGTGTAAACATTGAGTTTGGGGGCAGATTTAAAGAGACAGCTCATTCTGAAAGGAGCCAAAAACAGGCAGAACTGACCAGATTAAAACCTAATTACACTAGGGTCCATTCACACCAAAGTGTATAGTCCACTTTAATCCCACTCCAGCTATTTTATCTTGAAAGTTCAGTTTGTTTGAGGAGGTATGAATGCATAGTTGAATTCTGATTCTAACCAAAAAAGTGAACTCTGGTCCATCTACAAGCCCAGGTCTCAGTTTGGTTAAGTGAACTCTGGTGCGGTTTGAATGCAGATGTGAAAGCCAAACGGAATGGAGTCCAATTCAAAAGCATGAAGCAGACTATAGCACAGGGCATTCTGGGTAAATACAATCAAAACAAACATGCTATTTCAGCGCTAGCAGAAGAACAGGGTCGTGGTATTTTAACAAATCCAAAAGAGAAATTCTACAGCCACTAAAATCTAACTCTACTTCATTTTGTGAAGAATGAACTTGTGCTCAGTGTTTTCATCAGAAATTTTGTGGCATTTCCTTCAGTGACTCTTGGTGCAGCGCCACCACAGGTGAGGAGGGGAACAGGTTTGTTAATTAGTTTGGATCATTTGACACAGTGCAGAGTGATAGTGAACTACAGCAGCTGAAAATGTGACAAATTTTGCAACTTTGGTCCCAATCGGACTGACAGGTGTGAAGACACCCGAAGATTGTCTTGTGCAAAAAGTGTAATGAATAATAACTAATTTAAAGTTGAAAATCTTGTGTTTTGGTTCCATTATCATTGTTGACATTTTCAGGAGGGTTTTTCATGCTCACCTGGTTCGGAGGCTGATTTGCCAGGGCCATGAATGAGGTTTGGACACGCAGCCACCAACAATACGACCAAAACAGCGCTTCGGCTTGTTTACCGGCGTCCCACATTCCATTCCAGCTACAAAGACAGTTCACAGTCCATAAGTTTTATAATGACAGACAGAGACAAAATTGTCTCTTTTTAAAACTTTGATGATAAAGATTTAGTCCATGGTTGGTTTCCAGGATTTATTCCTTTGATTGACAGCTTTCACCGGCAATGGTGTCTGCAAACCGATACTCTGGTTGTACCTTCAGATCACTACTTACCAACACTAAATCTAAGATGAAGAAAGGCCCACTTGGACTTTATGTCCTAACCTTCCTAGGGTTAGGACATAACACTTTTACAAATTGTGGAGTACTTATTACTTTAGATAAATATTCTGTTTTACTATTTTAATATCGAAGCAAGACATAGAGAAACTCCTGTTAGTTTACTTAGCAACCCAGAACAAGAATCAACATGGAGAATCAACATTTAGCCTTATGCTGTACAAATCTAGAACTCACTTTTAGGCACCAAAAGTGAGTTTGGTGCCTCATTATTTATTGTTTCAGAACACTCCAGCTTTTTGTTTTTTTAGTGGGTGACAAATCAGCAGCTACAATCAGGACCAGAGGAGAATTTGATTTGATTAGGTATTATCTAGAAGATTTGTTTGGAATAAAGTGGTAAAAAAAAAAAACTGTAAAGGTTTTTCTATTCAGTCGTGTACTGACCAACCAATCCAGGTATAAATTAACATTTACACACCACAATCAGGGATCTGGCAGTGATCCCACTTCTTGTTCCTGTCAGTGGTGTAGCACCACGGTCCGTTCACATCGTTGTCTGGGTTTCTGCAGCTCTGGTCGAGATTTATGGAGACAACAATGAGGGCTCCTTTAATACACAATTCTATGATGGAATATTAGAGCCACGCAAAGAGAAACTAAAAACTAAAAGTAGGGGAATAAAGTTGAAAAGTTACAAAAATGAAATGTAAACAATTTGAGATTAAAGTAGTAATAATATGAGAATAAACTTGCATGAGAACAAAGTCATAATATTACAAAAATGTAACCATACAAAAATTAAGTCAAAATACAGAAAGAAAGTCATGGACTTACAAGAATAAAGTCTAAATAATTTTAGAATAAAGTCAAAATAATATGAGAAAAAAAGTCATAATATTTCAAGAATAAAGTCAATATTATGAGAATAAAGTCATAATAATAGTAATATGACTTTGTTCTCATAATAACAGGACTTTGTTCTTGTATTATTTCAACATATTCTCATAATGAGTTAATTCTTGTAATTTTATTTATTGTACAATTCAGTTAATGTACAAATATTTGAACTTTTTAACATTCTCTTACATTATTAGCATGAAACAAAAGGAATTTTAATAGATTTTATGTGAAAAAACAGTAAAAAGTGGTGCATAATTGTCAATAAATATGCATAATACAAATAAAAACATGAAAGAACTCTAAAGATGCTTACATTTCCCTCCAGACCTTTATCAGGGTGGCTGGTTGGCGTGAAGCTGTTGTGTTGGTGCGGGCTCTGAGCGCTCCACGCCTGGCAAGTCACGCCCACCAGCGTTATGGAGGTCGGGCCTCTGTACGTCGCTCCATTTCCAATCTTACAGTCTGAAACTACCGAAAACAGTCGATAAATCAAGGAGTAAAACCACGACAAGGATGGTGTAAAAAGAAAAAGATGCACCTGTCTGAGCCGGAGTTGGGCTTGGCGCTCCTACGGGTTTGGGGGAGCATTTTTCGATGTTGCAGTATTCCCAGCGGACTGCGGGGTCGGTGGTGTAACACCACGGCGCTCGGTCTCCGTCAGGGTTCCTGCACAGATTCCTCTTCAGGTCCCTGAAAGACAAAAACTTCACGCTTTATGAACAATCAATCAAGTTTGTTTGTAAAGCACATTTAATCAACAATGTTTCACATCATAGAAACACAAAGTCATAAAAGACCCGTAGCAAACATTACGGTTTCAAATTCATCAATACACAACAAATATATTGTTCCGTGTTTCATTTATTATGGTTCAAAAGAAACTCAACACATGAGTTTTTAGTGTGAATCTAAAGGAAATCTAATGTAATCAGGTACTGTTTTATTCTGATTATCAGTTAAAACTGATGACCTTGCATAAAAAATAAAACTTAAACCCATTTTATTCATATTGGCACACCCGTTTAATGACCCGTTTAAAGTCATTAAACCTCACAAAATCTAGACTAAGCAGAACATTACAGTACAATAATCAGTAGGGAGAAAATCCCATCTAAATAATTGTTTAAAAAAAATCACTGGAGTCACAATTATTAACAATTTCTACACAGCAGATGCAACATAAAACATTTAAATTATGTTTTAAGTAGATCAAAGTTTTAGATTTTAAATAAACCCTTATTTCCAAATCAGTTTTTTACAAAAACTGATTATCTGCCCACTATGTTTGATTTATTGTTTTTTAGTTACTGTAAATAGTAAAAATAAGTAAATAAATATTATTTACTATTCATTAGCTTTTTTATTTTATTTGATTAAAAATAAACATTTTTGTGGCCTGCAAGTTATTTCAACTTTTTGAAATGTTGCGTTTTGGTGATTGAGGGTCATTTGGACTATTTGGTGTTTTTTGTTGACAAAAGAGGCTTAAACAAAACCTGTTAGCATCAGTACAAAAAGGTTTGACATAATTAGTTTTAGTAAAGTATTATTTCTTATGTGCATATTTAATTTAAAAATGTTCAGTGTGAGATTATGCTGCTCTATTTTAAAGGCTTTTCAGACTTCTGTTGAGTGAGGAGGCAGTTAATATAAAGTAAAAATGAAGAAATATGTAAATCAATATATTTCATAAAATGTATGTATTATTTACCATCATTAAACCTGATCAGTTAATACTCACGCTAAAGGGAAACTCTCTGGAGTTTTGCTGTGTTTCTGAGGAGTTTGTGAACTCCACCACTGGCATTTTTTCCCACTGATCGTCTGTGATGTTATTCCCCGGTAGCTGCTTCCGTTCCCGTCGTAACAGTCGTCTCCTTCTGGAGGAACCACGCCTTCAGCTGCACAGAGAAACCATCCATTTTCACAATATTCAGTCTTTCTTTTCTTACGACAACTCTAAATGTTTCCTGTGCTCAGCTACAGTAGTGGATTTTGATTCTAGGAGTTACATTTAAGTGAGAAATGTTTTGTTTTTTGTTGTACCCGGATCTGGAGCGTCTCCGCAGCGAGGCACGCTGCAGTACTCCCAGCGAGTTTCAGAGTCGGTGGTGTAGCACCAGGGCCTCCTTTCGTTGTCAGGATTACGACAGTAATTATTGTCTAAACCTCTGAAAAAGAAGAACGCAGACAAAGCAATTATTAATGTTATTAATTAATTAAGCACAGAGAAGTCCAGGCAGCACAGGTGAGCATTCAGGCACCTGTAGCACTGATCACGATGCTGGACAAAGACATGTGACACGATACTGACAAGGAGCAGGAACACAAGTGGGATTAAATACACAAGGGGAAACGAGGGACAGCTGGTTCTGTCTGTGTAGACAGTACAACATGGAGACAGAACTGAACTCAGAAACCTAAATAAACACATAAAAATCAAATCCTCACACAATCGCCTCGTGATCACAAATAAACTTTGTTTTCTCGAGATGAACTTCAATCATCTGGATAAAGTACATGCGGAAAATGTCTGCTCTCTGCTTCCGTAATGAGAATTAATCAATCCCACTAACATTTCTGAACCGATTAACATCGCTGTATTTAAAAAGCCTTTGTCCTCACTTGCAGGGGTAGTTTTCAGGTGTGCGGTTGTGTTTGTGGGGCGTCTGAGCCGACCAGCTCTGGCAGGTTTTACCCGTCTCCGTGACGGAGATCGTCCCTCGGTACGCTTGACCCTCGCCGGTGATGCAGGTAGTCTGCGGGACGATGGTGGGAGGCTCCAGTGCTAAAAATAAAAAAGCAGCAGAGCTCAGGGACAAGTAATGGAAAACGCCTTTCTAAGTTGTTCATACACCTGAAGTTTTTCTACAAACTACTATGTATAATTTTTAAAGATTTTATGTGACAGACCAATGAAAGTTGAGTTTGTGAAGCGGAAGGAAATGTGCTGCATTATTTTTATTTATGGATACATCGCATTTGTTCAATGGAGTATAAGGACCAGACTAAGAAAAAAATTTAATTATGAGAATAAAGTCCTAAAATTCAGAGAATAAAGTTGCAGCATTTCGAGAATAAACTCATAATATAGGAGAATAAAGTCAAAATAATACCAGAATAAATTATGAAAAATAAAGGTCACATATTGTGAGAATTACTTAGTGCACAAACATACACTATGAGAATGAAGCTGAAAAAAATATGAGAATAAAGTCATAATATTTTAAGAATGAAATTGTAATTTAATAAAGCTCTAATTTTTACTCTGGTAATTTTATTACTTGATTTAATTGTTTTATTTTCTTAGCTTCACCCTAACACTCCGTCAGATATTAGGGCTAAGAAATAAAAATTACTTGTCAAATATTTTGAATGCCATGCAACATTTTCCTTTCCGTTTATTCCTCAGTCACCCAAGTTTATGTGTTTAATCTCCCACACAAACTTCCAACAAAGTGAAAAAGTACAAGGCTAGTGCTTCCTCATGGTAAAGTGTAATAAATAAAAAAAGACTTAAAGATTGTGTTCTGAAATTGAGATAATAGTTGAGATTCATATCTGTGTGAACATCTGCACAAAACTGGGAAGAGTTGGAGCAAATAAAGAGAAATGTTTGGACTCACTGCAGCGAGGAATGGAGCAGAAATCCCAGCGTTTGGACGGGCTGGTGGTGAAGCACCACGGCCGCGGATCTCCATCTGGGTTTCTGCAGTAGTTCTCCTCCAGGTACTTCTCTGGAAGACTACAACAAGATTTATTTTATTCTCTAAATCACATGTATTTGGGACTAAACTAATTAAACATGGTTACAAATAAAACGTGTGTACATTTTTCAGTTTGGTCTTACGTTGAAGGGTTGTAGCCGTGATTCTGAGGTTTCTGGGAGTCCCAGCGCTGGCAGGTGAAGCCATTTTCAGTGGTGGAGGTTTTTCCTCTGTAGTTCTCACCGCTGCAGACAATACAGTCCTCTGCAAACGAGTCAGACATTTTATAAACCAGTCAAATATTCTCCTTTACTCATCCCTTGTGATATTTTCATTCCACCGCAACTTTAGAAATGATTACGCTCTTGCTTAACTTTGAAGTCGCTGATAATGCTAAATAGATTCTGTATGTATAAAAATTCAAGCTGTTACCTAAAAACTGCCAAATTGGAAAATAAATTTGCTTTGTGGAAATGTGCTAAGAAGGAAAAACATGTTTTCGCTGCAATTATTTTTATTTTTGCGCTAGGATGAAGTGTTTCTTAGTTTTATCGAAATTGGTTTATTTTATTTTCTTTTACTTTTTTTTCATCACTGGATGTTGCTACACAAACCAAGAAGAAGAAAATGACAGGAAGTAGTTAGAGGCTCATGTCGGGTTTTTAATTGCGTTTCTTATTTAATGGAAACACCGGAATTGCGAAATTATGGGTTTCTTGACATTAGCAAAATGCTAGCTGAGTTTCCATTGACAATAAAATTGCACAATTTTGAAAAAACTCTTGTTTTCCTTTAAAGAATTTTCAACACATAAAACACATAATATACACAAAGTTTTGCAAACAAAACTCTGTGTGTAATGAAAACACAGACTCCTCACGTATGATAAGGATTAGATTTTTTTTTTTAACGTTAACCCTACCAGTGCAGCTGGAGACATTGCAATGCTCCCAGCGGGTGTCTGGGTCAGTGGTGTAACACCAGGGTCCCTGGGAGTCCGAATCAGGATTTCTGCAGAAGTTTGAGTCCAGGTCACTGAGGGGATGAGTCTGTGGAGAGAAACTTCAGGAGACACAAAAATGGAGCCGTTAGAAAAAAGATATCAAATGATAAAATTCCATAAGTGGAATAAATCTGGTGTCTGTGAATAGATACTTGGGTCTGTGTGGAAGTTTTGCATCCCATCTTTGACACAGTTTTCCTGTTTTTGTTCTGTCTTTGGTTCCTCTGTAATCTGCTCCGTTTCCATTGATGCACTCCAGGAGGTATTCTAGGCAAAAGTATAGTGAATCATGCAACTGGTACCAAACAGAATCATGCATCTGGTACCAAACAGAATCATGCATCTGGTACCGAACAGAATCATGCATCTGGTACCGAACAGAATCATGCATCTGGTACCGAACAGAATCATGCATCTGGTACCGAACAGAATCATGCTTCTGGACCAAACAGAATCATGCATCTGGTACCGAACAGAATCATGCATCTGGTACCGAACAGAATCATGCTTCTGGACCAAACAGAATCATGCATCTGGTACCGAACAGAATCATGCATCTGGTACCGAACAGAATCATGCATCTGGTACCGAACAGAATCATGCATCTGGTACCAAACAGAATCATGCTTCTGGACCAAACAGAATCATGCATCTGGTACCAAACAGAATCATGCATCTGGTACCAAACAGAATCATGCATCTGGTACCGAACAGAATCATGCATCTGGTACCAAACAGAATCATGCTTCTGGTACCGAACAGAATCATGCTTCTGGTACCAAACAGAATCATGCATCTGGTACCGAACAGAATCATGCTTCTGGACCAAACAGAATCATGCATCTGGACCAAACAGAATCATGCATCTGGTACCGAACAGAATCATGCATCTGGTACCGAACAGAATCATGCTTCTGGACCAAACAGAATCATGCTTCTGGTACCGAACAGAATCATGCTTCTGGACCAAACAGAATCATGCTTCTGGTACCGAACAGAATCATGCTTCTGGACCAAACAGAATCATGCATCTGGTACCGAACAGAATCATGCTTCTGGACCAAACAGAATCATGCATCTGGACCAAACAGAATCATGCATCTGGTACCAAACAGAATCATGCATCTGGTACCAAACAGAATCATGCTTCTGGTACCGAACAGAATCATGCATCTGGTACCGAACAGAATCATGCTTCTGGTACCGAACAGAATCATGCTTCTGGACCAAACAGAATTATGCTTCTGGACCAAACAGAATCATGCATCTGGTACCAAACAGAATCATGCATCTGGTACCGAACAGAATCATGCTTCTGGTACCGAACATAATCATGCTTCTGGTACCGAACAGAATCATGCTTCTGGTACCGAACAGAATCATGCTTCTGGACCAAACAGAATCATGCATCTGGTACCGAACAGAATCATGCATCTGGACCAAACAGAATCATGCATCTGGTACCAAACAGAATCATGCTTCTGGTACCGAACAGAATCATGCATCTGGTACCGAACAGAATCATGCATCTGGTACCAAACAGAATCATGCTTCTGGTACCGAACAGAATCATGCTTCTGGACCAAACAGAATCATGCTTCTGGTACCGAACAGAATCATGCTTCTGGACCAAACAGAATCATGCATCTGGTACCGAACAGAATCATGCTTCTGGACCAAACAGAATCATGCATCTGGTACCGAACAGAATCATGCTTCTGGTACCGAACAGAATCATGCATCTGGTACCGAACAGAATCATGCTTCTGGTACCGAACAGAATCATGCTTCTGGTACCGAACAGAATCATGCTTCTGGACCAAACAGAATCATGCTTCTGGTACCGAACAGAATCATGCTTCTGGACCAAACAGAATCATGCTTCTGGACCAAACAGAATCATGCATCTGGTACCGAACAGAATCATGCTTCTGGACCAAACAGTGATGTTTGAGTCCACAAATCAAGAGCAAAGTGTTTCGCTTGTCATTGATCGCTGCTGTTTGCAGACATGGTTCAAACGTCACTGCTGTTGCACCACAGAGCAAACATTAACATACGACCAGTGTAATAAGTGGGAAACATCTTTAGGAAAACAAAAAGCAGCTTACTCTTCTTTTCATATAAAGCGGAGCTCTGTCTGCGCAGAACAAGCTCCGTCTTTGAATTTGCTGCTGCCGTCCAACATTCCTGATCCTTCTCCACATAAGCAAAAGCTCTGGAAGATAAAGACGGATCAAACTTTAAATTTACTGCAGAGACTGGAGAAGACGGGAGTTTTTTAGGGGACGGCTTACTTGCACGTGAAGGACGTTTCAGCTTCACATTTGGCTGCACATTCGGCTACGTTGTTTACCATGTACTGTCTTTTGTTCAGAGAGAGAACCCACGCGCCTTCAGTTTTGGAGTAACCATCTACTTCTGTTCCACCAACTGCAAGAAAAACTAAAAATGTTATACATTAATGAAAGACGATGATCCTTCAACTTTTGTTAAACAGAAGTGCATATTTTCAGGTAGAAAATTTATTGTTACGTCTTTTGAAGTAAATGAACTCAAAGCAGTAATGACAATAAACGACCAAAAAGTGCCCATTTAATCCTACTCTGTATATGTATTTAATGCAATATATACTGTACTACTTAAATGAAAAAATGACCTAAAATAACAACAAAACTGTTTGCTGGACACCAAAGAGTCTTTCATATTATGATAAATAAAATAAAAAAATGAAATATTCTAGCTAAACCGGGATGTTTGAGGCAATTTATGAACTGTTTTATCTAAATTTGTTTGCAAGAATCAAGTCCAAGACCTAGTGGACCCCTCGTTATGTAAGAAAATGTGATGGCAAGTTTAGTCATACAGAGATTTCTAAATGTTCAGGGTTTCATTCAACACATTTTAAATAATAAATAACAAATGTTCTCATTTTTATAACCACTCAGACACTTCCTAATACTTCTAAAATGGAAATGTGAAGATGTTTTCTGAATCACATTTTTCCAGAATTTTCCAGATTTTTGTCTTTGTGTCTCTTTTTTTGTAACACTTAAAATTTAAGTTGAATGATTTAAACAATCAGTGAGCAAAATGTCCGACTCCAGGTTACAAAGCAAATTTTAAACTCACAAGAAAAACTATTTATGCAAAAAATAAACAAAACTTTAATTATACAGGCGCAAAACATTTCAAACAACAGTCTGATTTTCTTCATGCTCCTCATAAGATACATTTCTTAAAGAAATATCTGCTGCTTTCCTGCTAGCATGCTAGCACTTCCAAGACTGCTAGCTAAAAAATGATAATAATAATAATAATAATAATAATAATAAACATAATAATAGATTTAGTATTTTAATAAAACGGGATTAGATTAAGTTAACTAATCACATTCATCCAAATTACATTAAGTTTTTCATTCACTGTAATCTCTTTTTTTGTTATTTGTTTAAGCTAGTAGCATTTGGCTACACTGACCAGTTAGCTTATCATAGAACTCAATGTTAATGATTTTTAGTTCCATTAAATAATCTGTTAACTGCATAAAAATAATCTGATTTCAGGTATGGTAAGCCATCAACTCTTTTGTTTCACACATCATGAAAAAAACAACATCTAGTCTTTTCTAAACGTTTTTTAATTTTTTCTACAAGATGGGCAGAAGATTAGTTTTAATTTAAAGATAGTTTCTGAGACATAAGTTGTCTAACTGCACTTGTTGCTCTAATGTTCATTGGTATAAAATGCTTAGTGTTTAATTATTTCACAGAAAATGGTGTTACTAGAAAAACAAGAAGCCTAAAAGCTGCATTGCTCTGGAACATGGAAGATTTAATACAAATTAAAGTCATTATTTTCTTCCTACTAACAAAAGTTGAGTTGTATGAAAGCCTAAAATAGGTTTTTATACAAAAGAAAAAGCTACGTACAACATGATCCTCTATTTTCTGCTTGAGTAATCCGATCAAATGTCTCGTCTTTGATTTATTTGAAAGCTAATCAGCGATTTAAAATCCTCCTGAAAAGGCTTTGAGAAAAAAAAATGTATTGCACAGAGGTTTTATTCACATCATACTTCCTGAGTACTAAAAGGACAAGGACAGAAAGATACACAGGACTGGAATAAAACAGCTGCAAACTGCGATAAATACATAAGAATGTGACCATTTAATTTGAATTTTTATTTGATTTAGCAGGTTAGATGTCAGATTCGATGAATGGAATACATCCAATGAAAAGCACTTTGCTAAAAGGAGAACTTGGTAACTGTATGTCAGCAGTAGCTTTATATATCACATTTTTGATCATTTAAACAAAAAAAAAAAAAAAAGCAAACCAGAAGTATTTGATCCAATCCTGTTAGTGTGAAATCAGTTTTAAACCATCTTATTACGTCTTGGTTGAAGGAATCAACATTTTTGTTTCTTACCAGAGCAGATGAAGGCTCCAATGAGAAGAGCTGCCTTGCATAAGTCCATGTTGAGGATTCAGACTAGCAGCTCATCATCCGCTCAACCAGACGCCCCTTCTGATGTATAATTACGGTCCATATAGCTTATAGCTCAGCTGGGAGGAGAAATAGGACGGCTCAGTTATTCGTCAATCAATGATGAGGACAGCAAAGAGCAAAAGGTCAGAATCCTTGTTTATGGTAGATTTTTGGACCAGATCAACAGTCCAGCACCCCAATGTGAAGGTATTTCATTCACAAAGAGTCACTTTCTGTGTTCTCGTAAAGAAGAGCATGGTCAATCTGAAACAACCTGATTTGTTATTTTAAACCTGCCATGTTAGGTTTTAAAAATCTGGCTCCTGGACTTTGATTTAATCTGCAAATTCTGGTCTGATTTTACTTTAAGCACAAATAAAACAACAAATATTTGCTGTTATTTATTTCCTTCTTTGATTACTCTTGTATTCTTCTTTTCTTTTTGGTGAATATATGAATTTGACTCAAACACTAATGTCCGTTTTTGAATGTTCAGAGGACAAAACTGCAGATTTGCTGATGTGAACCAGATGAAACAGGATCAATATCGACTGTTAATCTTCAGCTAAGAGAGATCAGTGTCCTTCTTTGCAAACAAGTCATTTCAAAACAACCTACTTTCAGTGCAACGGGAACATCCAGAGTTTGGTTTTCAGAGGACGGAAATAAGTTTTAAAAACTCTGCACAAAGTTTATTATTGATCTCGGTGCAACATTTCAGATCCAATCCAGTCCAATTAAATCCACATTTCATCAATTTTTTAACCAACAATAGAATGAAATCTTCTCAATGTTACAGCAATATTAGGTAAAGTTGGGTCTTTCCAGTGATTGATTTTTGATTTTCTCTGCATTGATCCAAAGATTTAACAAACTTTTCCTAATCAGGATGAGAATGTTGTGAAAAAGATAAAGAAAAGCATCAAGGCCTTGATGGTGAGATCAAGGTCTCAACATCAAGCTGGATCTTCGAATGACAGATTTGCATTTCTCAAAGAGAAACTCAAAGTTCTTTGTAAAAAGTTGAGAGAATACTTTAAATCCTTTCTTGACTTCTTTAAATGGAAAATGAGACGATGGGTGCGGATCTGACAGGCAGTCGGATTGAGAAGGAACGTTTTACTTTTCTGAATTTTTAGATTTTTTTTAAATTAGATTTTTTTTTTTCATGTTTTCTAATTTATAGGTTTTGAAAGTTTTTCTTTTTCCTGGCCATTTATTTATTTAAAAAACTAAAAATAATAATAATAAAATAAAATAAAAATCTGACTTTAATCTTCCGAGATCAAAAGTGAAAGTTTTGAGGGAAAAAAGTCAGAATTCTGAGATTAAAGTCAAAATTGTGAAATTAAAATCAGAAGTATAAGGGAAAATAGAATTGAGATTAAAATCTGAATTATGAAGGAAAGAGGGCCAGAATTCTGAGATTAAGATAAAGTCAGAATTTTTAGAAAAGGGTGTTTTTTTTCTAATGTAACTAATCCTCTTCCATATGTAAAGTAATATAAATATCCTGAATATAATTTGTCTTATTTCTTATCATCCTCTTTCAAGCTATCAAAGAGTTAGACAAATTTAAATAAAAGTCACACTTTACATTCTTATAAAATTTCTTCTAGTCTTTGTATTAACGATGTGGATTGATTGATTGATTGATTGATTGATTGATTGATTGATTGATTGATCTCTTTTCAATCACAGCCTTTCCTCCAAAGCAGTTCCCACTCCTGGCCTCTAGAGGGTGCTGTTGGTCGGCAGCAACCTTGAGGCGCTTCGCTCCCTGAATGAAAGCCTGGAGTCTCTCCACCTTCACCCTGAGCCGAGAGCGGGAGAGAGAGGCATGAATAATGCAGAGAGAAAACACTTCACAGCATCAGCGTGTGAAAAGAAAGTGACAACAAACACCGCCGAAGTCGAAAAATGTGGAGTCAAGGATGGGAAGTGAAACGGTTCTGATGATGTGTTGATTTCTGCTCAGAAGGTCGCAGCGCTGAGCGGGAACCACAAAGCCTCAGAGTGGGAGTGGGTGGGCCCAAGGATCTACACCACAAAGCTAAATCAGGTGCTGCCTTTACTTTTGTTCATCCTTATTTTAAAGGTTAAGCCATTTTATAGGAATTAAAAGTCTGAGTTTTATTTAAAATTCAAACACACTTTTGTCTTTGTTCAGTTGCAACCTGAAAGAAAAACCTGTACAAGTATCAGAGAGGCGGGAGTATAAAGAGAACCGCAGAAAGTTGCAAATGTAATCACAGGACAGGCTGTTGCAGCTTTAGCTTGTTAAACAACCTTCAGCGCATTAAAGAGTGAAAACCTGCAGAAGTGTTTGGGTTAAACTAACATTAAGAGAAAAACATGTCAACAATATCAAAATGGCTTAAAGGTTCATAAAACATATTAAACAAAAGAGAATTTAATTCCAAAATCAATAATAAAGCTTAAATATTTTGTCACATTACAATCATAGACGGTGTGTTTTAATAGATCAGCACAATGATGTTGAAGTGAAAGGAAAATGATGTTTAATGTATAAAATTCAATAAAAATTCAGCTTTTTGGCATTAATTTATAAAAATCACTTTTTTGCTGAAACTATTTTAATGAAACTTTGTCAATTTTTCTTTGCAAAATATATCAAGTTCAGTCGCATGAGATGAAAAACAAACAAACAGAAGCTGTAAAGTTTTACCATACATTGAGATGTATACACATCAGGTCTGGACTTTGACTGGGCCATTCTGGCACATGAATATACTTTGATATAAACTGTTGCACCAATATGGTTCTACATTGAAAAACATTTTGAGGTGCCTTAACTTAGAAATGAAGTTTCACCTGCTGTCTTGAAAATGCAAGTCAATAAAATTAGAAACTTGTTTTGGTTTTATTCAGAAATTAAAGTTAATTAAGTTGATTTAAAAGGAGATATGTTGTCTCAAGATAGTTTTTTATAGTTCTTATAATACATTGATCTTTATTTATAATTTTAACCAAATAATCATTTCACATTAGGCAGGAAAATTGTCCTCACTGACACATTTCTGTAACATTTTCAATCACATTATCAAGAAAAAATAACTACTTAATTAATGTTGGACGATTTAAAATTCTTGGTTGAACAAAATATCTGATCTAATAATTAATTGTATTAACCTTTACACTGAATTCTGCTCAGAAATATTTTATCAGGGCTTAAATAGTGTGAGAAAACGTTTTGCTCATTAAAATGAATATTTGTCACCATGTAACACATCCGCCTCCCTCGTGGTGCAACACCCGCCGCTAGGCATCCTGGGAAATGTTCCCACTCCCGTCTTTTTCTTCTGTGTTTTTTTTAAGTTCTCGACTCTTGGAGAAACACAATTTACTGCTTTCACAAACAAATTTAAGTTCAATACCTAAAACTTGTCAAATTTCTTTGATTTAAAGAGCAGATTCAGTAGACGTGGCTCAAAGATTTTACACTTTTACTATTTTCTTTCCTTTCCTCACTTATTTGGAAAGAAAATAACAATAAAAATGTTAAAATATATATTTTAAACTAAATCTCTTGAATCAACCTTTAACCTTCCCTCTTTTTTTTAAATTGTTGCCCAGATCGTCTAATAAAAACTCATGTTTTCTTCAGGAAAGTTTCAGGTCTCAGCCATTGTTTTGCTAACAAATTATCCATCAGTCAAGTTGAAGGTCAGTCTCTTCCAGAACAATGCTAGATCCAGCAGACCGAGGGAGAGGTGTGGGCTCTGCAGCCTCCAAGGTTTCAGCGCAATCAATATCCGACTGTCAGACCTCAATTTAGGAACGCCGCCCTCTCCTTAAGAAATAAAAGACGGGCTTCTTCCTGCAGCTGCAGCCCAGGGTTGCTTCTTTCTTTTGAACTGTGGAACTAAACAATGACAACAAAACATACCAAATACACTTTCTTACTCTTAAATTTTCTGTTTCTTTTAAATTCATTTCATTAGCTGCTTCGTAGGTTGTTGCATGAGTATCTTACAACAACTGTGCAAAACTGGTAAACTGAGATGTAAAGCATCTTAAAGTTAAAAAGATAACAGAACTTTAACTTCTTGAGTAATTCATGATTTTCTATATTATAGTTTGGAAATGGCTCTTTGGCTCTTCCACAATAGATCTTCATAACTTTGACTAAAAACTAAAATTAACCAGTTCATGTTTTTAAATACAGATATAGTAACAAATGCCGGTTTTTACTGCAATATTTGCTCTTAATTCACAGTAAAAGTCACAGTAACATTTCTAAAACATATTAGTTTGGAATAAAATCCGAAATCCATCCTCTTTTATGTTTATCTTTATTTTAAATTCTAAAAATTGAAATAAACACTGTGTTTTAAAAAATGGCAAGAAATGTACTAAAGTGATCCGTCTAAAATTACATTTTAGATGCAGAATCAAACAGACAAACAGCATTCAGTTTCTATGCTAATATAACCTGGAACAAACTTCTAGAAAACTGAAAAACAGTCGAAACACTGATTTCCTTTAAATCAAGGGTGAAAACTCACCTTTTAAGAGCTGCTTTTGATTAATAATAACTGGAAAATATATTAATTCCAGCTTTAATTGCAACTTTCTTTACTTTTCTTTATTTTGTTACTGTAATCTCATGTTTTTGTTTGTTTATTGCGTTATGTTTTTATCCTGTAAAGTGATTTTTGTGACCTTATGGCTGAAATGTGTTATACAAATAAACTTGACTTTACTACAAGACTTCAAAATAATGTTTAGAAAAAGATGATAATGTTGAATAAAAACAGAATTAAACTGTTGGACCGACATGAAAACACTGCATGTCACTCTGAAAACACCTTAACCACCATAAAACATTGCGGTGGCAGCATCATGCTGTGGGGACAGGGAAGCTCAAAGCTGATTGGAAAATGGACGGAGGATGATACTGGAACAGTTAGAAGCTGTAAAAGACTTTATACTGGGCAGAAGTTCAGCTTCCTACTGGACTAAATAAACAACCAGACTACACTGAAAAAACAGAACAGGTGATCCAACTTAAATATATTCAATTAATTGGGCACAAGTCATCAAATGAGGCTTATCCAAGCTAATTTATTTAGTTTATTGTCAAGTTAAACAAACATAAATAAAGTAAGTTTGACAAACTTCAATTATTTGTGACCAAATAAGTTGGAGCTCCATTTACTTTTTTCAGTGTAATTGCAGTGAATGTCAGGAAGGCTGAAGACAAATACATTTTGATGTTTCTTCGTAAAATAAAATTTCTTCCATTTCATAATTATGTGGCACCTTAAGGTGGGCTACCATTTAAAATTCCTATAAAATATATTTAAGTTTATGGTTTTAACACGACAGATTAACAATCTAATAAACCTCCTGTGCCAGTTTGTGTTACTAATATGAACACAACAGCAAATCTTCCCTCCTAAAACAGTTTTATTTTTTGGAGTTAGGTGCAAAATAAGCTGCTACATTAGCTAAAATCTGTTCACTTATACTACAGTAATAATTCTCAAACTTTTACTATTGCAATCAGTGTTTTAGATTACTAATATTTCTAAGAATAAACTCAGGGATTTTAGGAAACCATTGCAGTCTGGTTACTTAAACTGATTTGAATGTAAAAACATCTCTTAGGGATCAGGATAAAAGCTGTTTGTGTGTTTAGTGTTGCCACCTGTAAGACATTTTCTTGACGTTTCCAGAGTCCAGATGAATTGAATTTCTTTTCTCTTAATGGAAGAAATGTGTAATCAAAGGTGTGAAGAAGATTAAATTACATTTTCCTCTTTTCTAAAGCTGGATAACATCATAAATGAGAGCAAACGCTAAATTAATCCATCCTATTCTACAAACGGTTATCCTGATGCGGATGCATAATTGTTTTTTTTCCTCCCGACGGACCGTCCTTATCAAGACCAACGAACATATCATGGCCGTTTTGTATTATGGACCAGGAAAAAAAGAAAACTAATTTATTGCTCTTTCAAAACATGAGCGCTTTGTGAGACTTCAGTGACAACCTCGTCGGACGGAAGGCCCCGGAAAACAGACGCAGAATGATGTTTTTTTTCAGACATTGTTCCTTAAATTGAGTGCATTTTTACTTTGATTAAAGCATTGCTAAAGCGACTTGCCCTTGACTGGACTCATTATGTGGCAATGCGGTTTTGAAAGATGTGTGATTAAACACTGCTCGCCTCTCAAACTCCAAACAGTGACGGTATTTTTCGCTCTGCGTTCCTTGGGGAGTTCACAGAGGTTTTGCACGCGAGCGAGAAAAACAGTAAAGACGTAGCTTAGCATGTCCGCCTTCGACGTTTGGCTAAAGACCTGAAAGGGACGGATAAAAATGTTCAGCACAAACAGCTTCATCATATCAAACTCATCAGATTGGAGAGAGGCGTTGAGGAAACTGAGCGTCTTTGTCCATGTTAGTTGGTTCTGCAAAAATATTTGAGAGAAAGAAAAATGAGGAAATTGCTTTAAAAAAAAAGATTGTTGGATATTTTTCACTGAAATACTTGCAGTGCAAGTATTTACATTTATTATTTCTTTTGTTTTTGCTCAGGATTTGCATCTATGGAATCCCGTAGAATAATTTTCTCCATTTTATTCAAACATGTCTTAGAGAATAATACATAAAACCAAATTGTGAGATTGAAGGCTTGATCAATTCTGTGACAACACAAACTGAATCACCTTTAAAAAAACCTGCAGCCATTGGAGCAGGAAGTGTCATGTTAAAAGGTAGTTGTTTCTTCCCACAGTCGCCAGGTTCTTGCTCAAGATAAACCTTTCATTGTATAAACACAAAATCTTACCAAGTACTTTTGGTTTAGATTCTAATTAAAATATCTTAGTTTACTTGAAATAAGAACAAAATAACTTACAAATAAGACAGGAATTGTTTTCAGTCAATAATTCCTTAATATTAATGAAAAAGTATCATTTAAATTTTGAGATGGGAAAAATGACTTGTTATAACTAAAATTATCTAACAATAAAACAAGAGGTTTTTCATCAACATTAAGATATTATTGACTACAAACAAGATATTATTTCTTGTCTTATTTCAAGTGTATTAAAATATTTGCACTAGACCAAAATTACTTGGTAATATTTAGTATTTTTGCTGTATGTGGTAAAAATAAAATATTTCCCATTAAATTGAACAGATTATAAAATGTTCTTAACCAACACATCACACAGTAGGTTTTCCTTCAGGAATCATTAAGGTCTTGAAGACGCTTCACTTTTGTTTGCTGTAGTTATCCTCCCTAACGTTAGGGGTCGCCGCTGACTAAATGTATTCTTCTTCACCGTGAAAGAGACAAACTATGGCTGCTTACTGACGTTTTTGCAGGCATGTGACCATGAAAATTATCCCTAAAATCTCGTCATATAAGATTGATTTCGTGGGGGGAAAAAAGTAATGAACATGTTTTGTATCGCTCACAAACCCAACCTGTTCAAGGACGCATAATAGTAACATTACTAACAGCGGTGTGTTGTTGTTTTTACTATGATTTATTTTAAATCTATCGCTGTTTTTCGGCCAGCTTGCATCTTAGTGTCCCATATGAAGTTATTTCAGGAGGAGCACAATGCGTCTCCATGTGGCGGGCCGTGGACGCCGCGCTGCGCTGCGGTGCGCGCATCGGGTCCAGTGCCCAGCTGTCTCCGGCTCAGCCGTTACTGTAAGGGAATACCCGCCGTCAGCGCTCTGACCCACTCCATCAATCTCTCACTATCTGACAGAAACTATGCCCACCTGTTCTCCCACAGTCAGCCCGCAGAGGCCACACTTCCAGCCGCTCCACGCCTCATGTTAGGGCTGAAGGAGGCCAGTCTGCTGCTTTAACACTCATTTAATACCTACAAAAATGTACTTTATTCTTTACTTAAAATACTGCTAATATCTAGGTTTATTAAAAATATTAGCAAGTATTGTTGTCTAGTTTATAGTCAAATATCTTAGTACACTTAAAATAAGACAAAACTAACTTTCAAATAACTTTTCAGCCAGAAATAAATCTTGTTTTGAGTCAATAGTTCCTTAATATCAATGAAAAAACTTTCCAAGTAAAATAAACTGCCAGCAGAACAAAATATTTTTCCCAAATTATAACTTATAATATGGAAAAATAATGTCTCGTTCCACTTTTTCACTGCAAAAACGCAAAATCTTACCAAGTAATTTTGGTAGTTTCTAGTGCAATTGTCTTCGTACACTTGAAATTAAAAAGTACTACTTCCACTGGAAGATTATTTGACTTATAACAACAAATTATTCTTATGTTAAAGGTGAAATAATCTATTAGTTGAACTGTTTTTCGATATTGAAGTATTATTGACTTAAAACAAGCTCCCCTTTCTTGCTGAGAAGATATTTGTAAGTTAGTTTTGTCTTATTTCCGGTGAACTAAGATATTTGCACTGAAACGAGACCAAAATACTTGATAAGATTTTGTGTTTTTGGATTGAAAAAGTGTAACACGACAATTTTTAGATTTATAATCCTCCTTTTCTTTTACGTCATAAAGATATGCGTCTTAAATAAAATACATCAGGTATAAAACGTGTTTAATCTTTAAAAACGTTTAAATCTTCATTAGTTCTGTTTTGGGTGAAAATAAGGAAAGTATTTTGCATCACACTGAGCTAAAAGAAGAAGATGTACATCATAGAGAAACAAATCTTTCTGCTAAATATACTCGCTGCTCGTCATCTGCTGCAGAAAGTGTCGGGTTTCTTTGAGCGGGCTTTCGGTTTGTTTTGTCACGGCTCTGAGGAGCCACACAAACCTCCTGCAGAGCATTAAACTGCAGAGGAATGCTGAAGAGTTTAAAACCGCTTCAGAGGGAAGGAAAGTTACATAAACTTCATGTTCTTACAAACTAATTAGACTTCTAAACAAGACTTCTTTTGTTTTCATTCCAAATAATTCAGTTTGCTCTGGTCAAAACTACACTTACTCTGGGAAAAACAACAGGCAAAACAAACTAAATGATTAAATAAATCTACCATCTAATTCCATCTGACTTCCATTTTATGCTTGTAATGTAACAGTTTGGCTCAAATAATCAAAGTTTAATTCAGTTCTGTTCCTTTAAATTGACCCGACTCACAACAAATATCATCTTAATCCAATTTACAACTTAACCACAGCTTATCTCACTTCAGAGATATTACAAAAAGTAATCACAGC
This sequence comes from Xiphophorus couchianus, assembly GCF_001444195.1. Taxonomy (NCBI): domain Eukaryota; kingdom Metazoa; phylum Chordata; class Actinopteri; order Cyprinodontiformes; family Poeciliidae; genus Xiphophorus; species Xiphophorus couchianus. Next base: position 2,445,841 of record NC_040242.1, on the reverse strand, counting down.
CATTATGTTTAATATAACTGTATCTGGGAATATTACAGTATGTCCATTGATTGGGACTCTGTAATTTAATCCACCTGTTGGGTCGATTAAAATAATTCCTGCTGTGTTTTCATGAGTGTGTGTTTGCATGATTCACACTTTATGTTGAAGTTTTCTTGTTTGTGTTTTCTTGAACTGATAGTTATTTTTGTTAGAAACCCTGGTGAGATACTGATTGGTCACAGCTACTCCACAAAACTATATTTCCAAAAATAATCTCTATTTTCTGTCGCCTGAAGGTCTCAGAAGCAGGGACGAATTGTTTCTGTCTAACGAACAATGGATGCATCTTATCTCAAAAAGTAGATAGATATTATTTCTGGCTATAACTTCGACTTGAAACATTTGAGAAAAAAGAAATCAGGATTCCGCTTTAAAAAAAAAGTCAGAATTTTGTGAAAAAGCTCTGAATTCTGACAACAAAGTGAAAATTCTGAGGAAAAAAGTCACAATTCTGATATTAAATTAAATCAAATTAAATTCAGAATTCTTTGAACAAAGTGAGACTTTTAAAAAATAGTCATAATTCTTAGGTGAATTTCAGAATTCTGGAATTAAAGGGAGAATTCTGAGAAAAATAGTTTAAATTCTGAGATTTTCAGATTTTTTCTGAAAAAAAAAAAGTCAAAGTTCTGAGATTGAAGTCAGAATTTTGCATAAAAATTCAGAATTCTGAGTTTAAAGTCAGAATTATTAAAGTTTTTTTTCAGTGACCCTAATCATCTCCCATAATCTGCTGGACTTTTTTATTATTACATTTTATTTCCAGCCTTGCAACAAAATTTGACTCAATTCGTACGTTTTAAACAAATTACTATGAAGTCTGTCTTTGCTGCTGGTTGGTAAGACTGAGAAAACATGGAGGAGATCTTGAGGGTTTCCATAATAGGTATCAACTCTCAAACGTCAACAAAGTCTCAACACTCAGAGTGCTGTGCATGTGTGTGTGGGTGTGCGTGTGTGTGTCAGGCTGGATGTCCGGCCTGCTGGGAGGTAACGCTAAACAAACACCTTACCTGGACAGGTAACCTGAGAGGAGGCGCCCTTCCTCCTCCACATTTCCTAAACGAGTGTTAGCAAGCAGCGCCGGGCCTCGGGGTTTCTCTGTCTGTGTGTGTTCCTAATGGAGAAGCAACAGGTGTGTGAGAGACGGAGACAGGAGGGGATGAAGAGTGATTGGTGGCGAACGAAGGCCGGTTGATCTACGGCCATGTTGAAAAGAAGGAAGCAAAGTCCAGTAAAAACGGGGCTTTAAAGCGCTCCGGGTTCTTTTGTTTCAGGTATTTTTAACTCGGACTGGGGGCCGACTGTGGTCGAAAGGGTCAGATCAGAGGACCACTGGTAGAAATCCAGCAACATGAGAGGAAAGTTTGAGATTCAGAATCATGTCTTTTACTTACATTTGGATTTCTACGGCTTCTAAAAACAGCCCAAATGTTAAAAAAAAATCAGTTTATTTTCAATAAAAACTTTAACAAAACTGGAGGTGTGTGTCTGGTGACGTTTTGGTTAAAACAAGCTTGTTCTTTACGTAAGAGCAGCGATTTTATTACTTCATAATAAAATTACTCAAGCAAAAGTAAAAAGTACAGCATAATTAAAGTACTCCTAAAAGCATTTTTTCCCCAAATGGTACTAAAGTAACTATAACTGAGTAAATTAAGCTAAACATACACATACAGTTCACACCAGTGAATATTCAGATTTTTAAAAATACTGTGTTGAATATTGTAGCTTAAAAAATACAAGCAAACGTAGCGGAGAGTACAAAACCAGGAAAACCGTTGCAACCTAATAAAATCTGACCACTCTCTATTACAGGCAGGACAGTAACTGCTTTTCCTTTAACCATATAATTACACAATTTGACATTTTAAAAAATTAATTGCTTAATAGAAACCAATTTAGAAAAAAACTCTTGTGTTTCTACTAAAAGCTTTGGCACTAGGATGAGGTTGGATTGTTTTTAACCATTTCGAAATTGGTGTATTTTGCAAAACTGCAGTAGAAACACTTCCTTCATACCACTAGAGTCACATGATCAGCAACCGGCTGTTACTACTGGTGGAAACCACAAAGAAGAAGATGACAGGAAGTAGTTGGAGAATGATGACGCAACATGTTTTTTAATGTCTTATCACATGAACAAACTTATGAAAGTGTGATTTTAATTGTGTTTTTATTTAATGGAAACACCACAACTTTGAAATTTTGTTTTTTTTTGACAGCGTAAAGTTTTGCTCACATGTGTAATGGAAACGCAGCTACTGACTGTTTGTGCTTACTCCTTATAACCCCTCCTTCAGAAAGCAAACTCTTTAACCTTCATCTTCACCAAGGAACTTACAAAGAATTTTCTTTTCTTTTGTTTTTTGCTAAAATGTGCAACAGAATCAAGCAGATGCATCTTTAACATGTTTTCTTGCTTTGTTTTGTTGAAGCAGCAGCACATAAATACTAAAACTCTCCTTGAACTTGAAAAGAACCTCATAGAATCAGAAAGATTCATTAAACTCAAGTGAATCTTTTGAATCTGGAGCTTGGCAAAGAACCACCACACTGTTCATGGTTCAGCCCACATTACAGTTTTCACTTGTCTACTTTAAATCAATGGAAATCATGTGTGATCTAAACAAAGCTCCGTCGGTGGGAGTTCAGCAGCAGGATTTGTTTAACCGTCCAGCTGACAGTTTGGCAGCCGGACGCAGGATAACAAGAACCGCAGCTGTGCCTCCAGCAGACGTGGTTCTCAGTTCGCTTGGTCCATGACAAGCTGATCGACACTTTTAAAGACCTTCTTAATGATTCCCATAACTGAGGTTGTTGATGTAGCGGGGTTTTCTGTTGCCGTCTGATTTACTGACGCTGAAAAAGGCTGAATGATTCTGACATTTGGTTAGCTTGGCTCTCCGTAAGGCGAAATAAAATAAAATGCTTGTGTTAGACGGATCCAGGAAAAGTACAGTTTTATGAGAAATGCACACAGATGTTGACGTGTTAGCTGTTATGTTATAAAGTGTGGGAAGAAATAAGAAATAACAACACATTGATTAGATAATGTCATTCTGATGTCTCGTAAAATCTCCATAACATAAATAAACTGACATGCAAGGCTACTATTACAATTAAATGTCATGTTTTCCAACACATGTTCTGAATGTGAACAAAATAAATAAGCAGAACAAAAGTTAAAAACCTAGAAAATATAGATGAAAACATTAAATCAAACTCAAAATCATTTCCATTGTCAAGATCATGAATGTTCTCCAGAGCCAGTTACGTCTTCTTAAAGAAAATGTTATTAAAATTAAATAACATTGAACATCTTTTCACATTATTCAGTCCTTCCAGGATTTCTAATTTATTTTGTGATGCTAATTTAGAAATATTTGCAAGTAATTTTCCAATATTTGTGCTTCTATATAATAGTAAATTAGATTTTTTGTTAATCGCCATATCTATCACAGATTATAAATTGACATTATTAAAGCTACAAACAGCAGAGTAGTAGAAGTAGGAAGTGCTGCCACCTGCAGGTGGACGTTAGCATCACTGAAACTCCATGTTTTCGACCATTTTTGCAGAAAATTTGCTATAATTTCCCAATTGTGCAGCATGGAAAAGTGCGAGACTCTGTTGGTTTTGAGTGAATTTCCATGATCGTAGAATTGTGAAAAATCGGAGGGATGCTGATGTGAACGCCAGGCAGACCAGACACTGCGCTAAAAGCAAAAGGCGCATGGCATTCTGGGTAAATACAACCCAAGCAAATGTCTAAGTTTAATGCTAGTGGAAGAAATGGTTTGTGGGTTTTTTACCAGAGACAAAAGAGGAATCCTAAAAGCGCTAAAATCTGAGTCTACTCCATTTTTGTTTACATTTTGAGAAGTAGGAAGTTGTGCTCAGTGTCTTCTTTAGAGGTTTTGATGTTGCTTCCTTCTGTGGTTGTTATTGCAGCGCCCCCACAGGGCGAGGAGGGAAACAGGTTTTTCAAAGGGTTTGGTTCATTTCACAAAGTGAAATGAGAAAGAGAACTGCAGCAGCTGAAAACGTAACAAATGTGGCAACCAGACCTAAATTACTTGGTACACAGAACCCTTCCTAAGGGCAACTGAAAGAGACAAATTACCAGCCGTGTCTTTGGAAGACGGAGAAGATGTTGCAATTCTGGCCCCCTGGACTGGACTGGACTATGAGGTGTGAAAACAGCCTGAATCACAGCTTTTACCAGGAGAAGGTTAAACACTGAAAGGCAAGGCCAAGTGTATCACCTCCAGAAGAATAACGTTAAGTTGTTGACAGCAGTAGCTCAGCCAACAACCCCCTCTAAGAAGGTGTCACCGCAGAACAAGATGCCAAGACTGGTGTCGCTTTGATTTAGTGAAAACCCAGAGACAAAAATAAAGTGGAAACAACAGCAAATAAGGAAAGAGTGAGGACAAGTGGAAAATGATTTCCTCCAGCAGCTTAAGTCTATGTCAGTACACAGGATAACCTAACTACACTGCAAAACAAAAACAATCTTACCAAGTCTCTGGTGCAAATATCTTCAAATAAGACAAAATTTAACTAATAAGTTATTTGTTTTAAGTACATAATTCTTTAAAATTGGTGAAAATGTATTAGTTCCACTGGCAGGTCATTTAAGTTATAACTAGACATTTTCCTATGTTTTAAATAAAGTAATCTGCCAGTGTATATGTTACTTTTTCATCAATAACTAGACATTAATTACTTAAAACAAGCTCCTATATCTTGCTGAAAAGTTACTTATAAGTTAGTTTGATTTTATTTCAAGTATACTAAGATATTTGCACTAGAAACTAGACTTAAATTACTTGGTAAGATTTTATGTTTTTGCAGTGTGGAGACAGGCTGCTAGTCTGCTGCAGGGCAACAGAGACACACAGAATCATTCGCAACTGGAACAGACAAATTAGCAGGCCTGTCGTTGGAAGATGGAGTACCCAGAGAGGACCCACACATGCATGGAGAAACCGTGCAAACTGCATCCTGAAAGACTCCAATGCTTCCATCTGCAGCCAAAACAGAAACGGTGAAAACGAAACAAAAACGAGTGAAACACAAAACCAAAACATTATTTTTCTACCTTGAATTGCTTGCAATTTGTGTTTTAAGGTGAACAAAAGCGTAATAATGGGAAGGTTAAAAGGTGAAAGCCCTGCGTCTTTCTTCTTGCCCTCCAAATTGTCACAAGCATTTGTAGAAATGCGGGGAATGCTGCAGAACAGAGCCGGGGGATTCACTCGCTTTTGTCTTGGAGCTGTTCCGCTCCATCTCTCCTATAAACAGCCGTCAACGGCGAGGAAATCCGAGAACTTCACTTAGCTGGGATCTGTTCAGACTGCAGCGATCACAGCCGAAACGACGGAGGATGAGAAAAAGAAATGATCTGACCAAATAGAGAAAGTGGGGAAAAAGGATGAGTGTAAGAAATGCACAACAAAAACAAACCATCTATTTAAATTTGGACAATTTGTCTACAGTTTCCTTCTCACCGTCCCTACAGTGGTGCAAAAATGTTGCAATTTGATTATTGATGTTTCCACTTTCACAGAGATCAGTGCAGAGCATGCCTGAACTTGTGGCTGCTTTTTGGAGGAATGTTTCTGGCGGAAAAAGCTGCCAGATGGCGACGGGAACATCCAGAACTGAGGGATGCAGAGTCCATTCCCAGAGGTTACTATCCTGAAACCTTTAGATGGATTCCTGCTCCAAAACGACTGAATGTAGCCGGGTTTCCATTAACCGTAGAACTGTGAAAAATGACATTACGAAAATAAACTCATTCATTGACAATCCGTTTGCATGACTTCTTATAAAATTGTTTGCATAAGATATTAAAGCTGCAGTATGTAACTTTTTTTTTTATTAACATTTGTTGAAGCTCTAATGGTACAAGACAAATGACCTGTGAAAGAAAAGAGCTCCTCTGAATTTTCCCAGCGTTAACTAGAAACAACCAATCAGAGCCAGGAGGCTTGTCTTAGCGCTGGCAGATTGATTGATAGCGCTAAGACCCGCCTCCTGGCTCTGATTGGTTGGGGTGTATTTCTTCAGATTGTATCTCTGGAAGGAGATCAGTCTTTTCACAGATTATCTGTCTCATAAACTATAGTAACAGTTTTAACAAATAAGTTATTTTTTATTAGTCACATACTGCAGCTTCAAGTTGTGCCCACAAATTCAGTAAGTTCTTCCCATAATTAAATCGTGGCCACGATTTTTTATTTTATTTTCTATTTTATCAGCCATGTTGAAATATATTTCACAAAACTGGAAAGGAACAGCAGGTACTGGTGAAATGAGAAGAAGTCAGAAAGTAGTTGGAGGATTTTTTCCCCCACCAGAGCCTCCCAACATTGCAGATTTGCTATTTGCTTTTTGTTCACAGTTCACTAAAAGTTGTGAATTGAATCTGCAGCTAATTTCCTGCATACAGCTGCTGTGACTCCACCACCTCAACAAGACGCTGATATCTTGTCTGATGGCTGACAGACGATGAATAACAGGAAACACTTCAACAACTGGCCGTTACTCCTGACGGAAAAGACGAAGAAGACGACAGGAAGTGGTAGGAGGATGATGGTGTTTCCTGTTATGATTTATCACATTAACAAACTTCAGTTCTTATTTAATTGAAACATTGCAATTGTGAAATTGTTTTGCTTTTTTCAACATTAGAAGAATATAGACAAAGATTTTTTGCACATTTGTAATGGAACCGACACCAACATTAAAGTGAAGACGTTTCTAACTTCAAAGATGATCTTTTCTAAATATTACATCTCTTCTTGATGACTTGGGTTTTGAGTGAAAGTTTTTCAGTTAGTTCACATCCGAAAATTACGCGAAATCAAAATAACTTTCGTTTACATTTACAGTAGCAGTAGCATCTAAAACCAATTATCTGAACCCAAAAAACACCCAAAAAATCAGAACTGTAGCAGAGTTACTCCGACATGCTGTTGCCATAGAGATTTAACAGCTGGATCGTAACGCAGCTCTAAATTAAAACTGTAAGTTTCCCCAGAAAGACGGTTTTCTCATTGAGAAGAATCCGTTTGCACAGCTGGCGGCCACTCAGCAGTTTTAGTGTCAGGAATCAGCTGAATGAGTTGTTAATGTGCGGTGAATGCGGCAGCAAGCGGTTCTGCAGCTCAGAGGAATTAGCGGGCTTCGCATTCCTGCGCGGGGTTTTCAGGACTTCCGAGGGGAAGACGGAAGCAGAGAGAGTTTGATGAGGTAAAAATGAATTTATTGATCGTTTTGTTGGCGGTTCATCAGCGCAGCAGGAAGTGATGGCTATAAAAAAGACAAGGACATCTAAATGAAATCAACAATGATAAAAGTCCTTTCATTCTTTGCATTTCTTCTCTTTGTGTTCCTGTTTGGACATTCCTTCAACAAATGGTTCATTTAACCTTCGGATGTTTTTGCAGCTGTTCTCAAAAAGGTAGAGGAGAAGCAGGCAGTCCGGCTTCCGTTGTTTCAGAAAGCGATTCGCGTTTAGCATTTGGACTTTCTGTCCAGCAGGTGCCGAAGAGAAAGCGCAAAAAAAATAAATAAATCAATAAAGGCCAGGAAAACAGCCGAAATATGAGATTTAAAAAAAAAACAACAAAACTATGTGGACGAAATATTTTCAACCGCTTGGGTTTAATTTTTCACAGTTGGTCAATTACAGCTTCAAACTTAAGTGTTTTTAATGCATCAACAAGAGCAAAATTACTTTTCTTTTCCAAATAAAATCTGAAAACTGTCGTATTTATTCAGCCCCCTTTTACTACTATACCCCTAAAACAAAATCCAGTGCAAACAACTGAATCCAACACGGACGTTCATCTGGTACAATCAGTCTACCTGTTAAAATGGTCACATGAATATGAATCAAAGATTAATTGCCTTTTTTGCAGATAAACTGTAAAATTTGGTCTCTAAAGATGTTATCTTTATATTTCTGTGCAAATGTTGACATTTTCATGTCTTCTGCAATATTTGACCTAAATCTGTCTCAGTGCTGCCCACTTGGGTTGAACAGTTGCCACTGCAGTTTAATTTTTCTATTGGTTACAACCGTACAGCCCCGGTTCAGGCATAAAACCATCTCACTCAGACGCGCCCCCTGCTGGCGAGTCAGGAGTTGGAATTGCGAAGATTGATCGATAACGTTTCTAGGCAACAGAAAATGTATTTTATTTTCCATCCAGTCTCACTGAGCTTGTGCTGTTTTGCAAAGAAGAAAGGCAATAATGCCAGTTTCTGCACCTCTGAGGTACGAAATCTTCTGGCTTCTTTGCTGAATATTGACGATTAATTTTGACTACATAAATTCAGATTGTAAATTGAGTAATTACTAATCACATGGCATTTTTTTTCTGATAGTTTCTGTCCTCGCTATTACTTACAAAAACTACTTACTGTTTGTTTGTTTGTTTCGTCAGGTTTTGAGCCAAATGAATAGAAAATTCTATTTTGTGTTATTTTGTGAAAACAAGGTTTAATATTCCCATATTTTCTTTGTAATTTTGAATGAGCTCAACATTATCTATAAGAAATGTAACCAGAGGGGATTATAGGACCCCAAACAGAAAGAAGGTTAGTTTCCTCTCTCAGGTGGTGGAACCATTTTTTAGCTTGTAATGAAATCAGTAAGTAAATTAGAGCTTTCCACTTATTCTTACAACTTTTTATTAATTATTTTGTAATTTCACAACCTTATATTTAAAGTGTTAGCCTTATTCATACAATTAACTTGCCAAAAACTGCAGGACATTACATGTACATGGCTAAATCCTGCACACTGTATGAAGGTGTGAAGTGCTCATCCTAATAAATGTCAATTTTTTCCTTTTAAATTAATAAAAGAAGTGAAACATGAGCAAATACACTGGGAATACAATTAATTGAAACTGCACACATTTAAACTGTGAATGACTACAGTTTCTCAGATTTGCTAGCTGATAAATGACCATGAATATAAAATATAAAATTATATTATATCCATCCATCCATCCATTTTCTAACCCCATCGTCCCCAGTGGGGTCGGGAGGTGCTGGTGATGTTCTGGATGAGAGGCGGGGTCACCCTGGACAGGTCGCCAGTCTGTCGCAGGGCAACACAGAGACAGACAGGACACACAACCAACACTCACACCTAGGGAGAATTTGGAGAGACCAATTAACCTGACAGTTTGGACTGTGGGAGGAAGCCGGAGAACCCGGAGAGAACCCATCACACGGAGAACATGCAAACTCCGTGCAGAAAGACCCCAGGCTGCAAGGCAACAGCTCTACCAACTGCACCACTGTGTAGCCCTGTGCATTATCTGTTGTGATTAATAGATAATGATGCTAACGAGTTATTAAAGCACTGAATCAATAGCAGCCTGATTGAAAGGAGGCTCTTGTCCCTGACCTCAGCTCTGTTTCACTCAATTAGCACAGCGTCACGCCTTCTCAGTCTGAATTAACGCTCGCGTCTTTGTAAACCTCTTTCTTTTTGGGTTAAATGCTCCAGTGAGAAACGGAAAATTAAATACATGAGTGTTTGTGAGTATTAACAACAAAAGGAACAGGAGCACTCCACCCTTTTCATGTCTGTCGTCGCCAGAGTCAGAGGTTGAAATTAATCTACAGCTGTCTCCGCGCCGCTGAGAAACAGAACATATGGAGCGGCTTTTGTTCAACTTCTTCCTCCTTTTTTCATTTTGCTTCCAATTAGTGAATGAAACCAATACAATTTTTGAAATCTTAATTTTTCCCAGGAAAAGTAACACATGTAAATTGCAATACCACATAATGATGAGAATCTTTTGCTTTTTTCTTTAATCTGCATTAAAATGCAGAAAAAAACTAAAAATTACTAAAGACAATTGAAAACAGATATTTACATACACTCCAGAAACAAACATTTAACTTTTTTTTTCATAAATCATACCATTTTTTTTCATGCTCTTATTTTGAAGTAGGTCAAAATTGCAGGGTTTCTGTTTTCCCGCCTCATATTCTCCATAAATTTTCCCCCAATAACTTTCAAACAAGAAACAGGAAAAAAAACATGGACAGTAAAGGACGAGATGTAAACGTAAAAACAATATCTAAGAGCATTTATACAATTAGCGTCATTCTAGGTAGAAAAAAGAGAAGTACATTTCTGACCAGGAAAAAAAAGAAAAAAAGAGGAACATTTGAATTCGAAAAGTGAAAAAAAATTCTAGAAAAAATATGAAAAAGTTGAAAAATTTGGAAATTTCTGAGTTTGAAAAGTCAAAATTTTGCTAGTAGAGAACTCAGAAATTGAGATCAATAGAAACTTTTGGGAAATTTTTTTTGAAAATGTTTTTTTCAATATCAATCACAAAATTTCTGAATGATTTTCTATCAGATTTTTTGACATTTGATACTCAGAAATTGTATTATTGTCATTATTTTTATGTTGCTTGAAAATCACATACAAAATAATATCATTTATCACAATAACTTCTGGGACGATATAGTCCAGTTAAATTAGTTGTTATAACAAGACCAATTATTGGTTGAAAATTGGCCTGTTTTCTTTTTTTTTTTTTGCATTTCTAAAAAATTTAAAATAAAATACAGCAATAGAAGTTTAAATATGCTGCTTGACACGCTATTGGCTGGTGTTGCCAATGCAGCCAATCCAGAACCAGCATTAGTTTTCCTTGATGCTGATTGGCTATAGCTCCAAGTGTGGAGATTGCAGATGTTAACTAAAGCTGTAGCGCTAACACAGTTTCTACTGGTCTTATTCATCTGTATAAATGTATATTTGGTGTTTGAATTGTTAAAATAGGCAGAAATAAACGTTTTAGAAGAAGTCTGAAGTATTTAGAGTTTTTAGTTATGGTCAAAAACCAAAAAACAACTTAATTGGCTAGTAATTGACTAGATATATAAATAATTCGAAAGTGTTATATCTACTTTTAATTATAAATACTAAAGTGAGGAACAAAAACACAAGCTGCTAAAACTTAACATTTAGAAATGGGTTTTGGACAGTGGTGTGTTTTCCCCTCCAGTTACATCACACCAGTTGTCCCAGTAGGGCCGGACTCCACTCACACTAAATGGCCCCTTTATTAGGGTCGGAGGCTCAGCTTGCATGCTGCACACAGGGACGGTGTTTGTGTGTGTGTGTTTACCAAGTTGAAGAGCAGTTGTCGTTGACAGCTGCACGAGTGCAAGGAGAGAAAGAGTCAAGTGGCTTCAAATAGTCGACGTTCCTCTCATTCATCATGCTCTTCTTCTTCTTCTCAGCAGCCGCTGGTGTGAAGTTTACATTTTTTCATGTTGACACAGTCCTGAAGATATTTCGAAGGTAATGATTCATGAAATGTCCAGAACAAAGACATGGAAAGGGACTGATTAATCTCCTATTCTAAATCAAAAGGTTTGAAAAATATACAACACTATCCAAATAATTTATTTCTACTGGCTTTGTTACCGTTTTTTAATCCATATATGAAACTAAAACGTATTTAATCTAAATTACCATCCAGCTACGAGTCTGAAAATGGACTTTTTTTTGTAAACCAGTGAAGTTAAATCATTTATTTGTTGCGTAACAATATGCATTAGTAAATGTCTGAAGTCTTGGAGTTATAGTTAAGAACAAAAATACAACAAAAAATATTATTTGAAATAAAATGGCATGAAAACAACTTTAGTACAAATAAGTGGGTTCAAGAATTAAAGCTATTAAATAAGTTATTATAAGGAAAAAGTCAGAATTATGAAATTAAATATAAAATTCTGAGATTAAAGTCACAGTGGCCCTTATCCTCTTCCATAATTTTGGCCTAATTAACATTTACTTTCCCCCCCCAATTTGAACAATTCCTCTCAATGAGAAGTCACTTTTTTCTCCATTTCTTCTTCAATCAACCAATCAGCACCTTTGATCGCAAACTAGAAAGAATGAGGTGAGAATGAGGTCGACGTGTTTTGCATTCAGAGAAATAAAATCACCACCAGGTGCTACTTATTGAAGCAGCTGGGGATAATTAGTGTCTTGTGAGATTATTACATTCACCACATATTTCAGTGAGCCAATTAGATCCTATCAGATGATGTAAATGCGACATTATGTGACGTACTGACTTGCCGTATCCTTATCAGCCATTTTTACATCAAACTGTGGCGCGTTTTAGAAACTACAGGTGAAAGTTGCGTCTCTTTACGTGTCAGGTGGGTGCAGATGTTCACAGAGACATGTAGTGGGTGGGTTCAGATGACATCACAATGACATCACACACACATTAGGGTCAAATAGGCAACAGGAGACATGGATTAGCTAACAAACCGCTGTGTAGCAGACACTCAGCAGAAGGCAGGATGAACAACTGAAATGAAATTATGTGATATTTGCATATAAAATAAGAACAGCTCCAGATTCTGCTCTGGTCCTCCCCTTGTGCCTGTTCTCCGTCTCAATTGGTACCAAATAAGGAGCTTGTGTGTAATAACTGAGTGTGTTGACATATCATCGCCAAAGTGATTCTTCTTTTTGCAAAAATCACCACTTTTTTGTTGAAAGATGATTTAGGCAAAAAAACAAACAACCAAAAAAATAACTTTTGGCAAAAATGACTTATGCCATTATTTTTGGAAGGTGATGATATGAAATATTTAGTTTGAACTTAGTGATGATTTTACTTTTATTGACAGTTTTCTTATTTTGCTTTACACTGGTGGGTAAATCGTAGAGATTTTATCTTCACAGCTCAACTTCAAATAATTTTAAATCATAAAAAAAAGTAAATATAATTATATTTTTTGAGGAATTCTGAGTATATTCAAGAAATCAAAGCTAAATTTCTAAATTATATTTCAGAGCACAAAAGAAATCAGAACATCATCAGCGATTTATCGGACAGGTACTTCAGACTTTTGGCTTAATTTGCAACTACACAAATAAAAATATACGAATATAACTAAAAGTACTTTCCAGATAATTAAAAATAATAAATGTTTTGCCCTTTTATTGCTGTTACACATCAATCATGATCAATTAAATAGTGATTAACCAGCGATTGGACCTTAAACGTGACTCAGATGATCTCCATTCCACTGATTGTGAGACTTCAAATGGATGGACCTCTGTTGATTAACTTTAAAAGAGAATATTTATGTTAACGTTAAATAGTTTTCATCTGTTTGTTATTATTTGGTAAAAATCTGATTTCACTTTGACATTAAAGGGTTAAAAAATAAAAAAAATTATGAACAGTTATAAAAAAGTTAAAACCTCCAATAGTATGAATACGTTTCATAGGTACTGTACTGTATATCGGCTGACATACTTTTAACTTAAAGCCATATTTAAACTCAACAGTATCCCGCTTTGTCTGACTTTAAAATAATTACAACATAAATATTTTTATTGTCAACCAGGAAACTGCGTTCTGTCAAAAGCTTGATTTCTAAATAAAAAATAAAACCTTGTTCGCTGCGATCCTTTCTGAATCTGTAGACTTGAAATTTATTCACTTTGTGCAATACCTTTAAGGACAATGTGACTGTACACTCATAAAACAGGATTTACAGTTAGCATGCTTCGCCTTGATGCCGTTTTCAAACCTTCGTTACGGTTTGGATGTGGATGAGGTTTGATGTTGCAGCTAAAATGCTTCAGAAATCAGTTAAGGTCCAAAAAATCCTGATTTTTGTTTCTGAGCTGATATGTCCAGTCGGAACGCGATTCCCCCCAAAGTGTCCAGACTATTCCTGCTTTCATCGTCTGCCAGGTCCGTCCTGAACACCAGCATAGCCATAACACACTCCCAGTAAGGAAGGGTCTGCCAAGTCTTTCGAGTGCGAAACCCACATGTGTTTCTGTCCGTCTGTCCCTCCGGACGTTTCTTTTTTTTCCCAGCTCAGGAATGTAGTCCCTCCCTGTCACAGAAGCACAGAGGCTTTTGTCTTTGTCCGTATCCGTTCAGATCGGTTTCCCTCCTGGCTTTCTGAATCCACGCTTGCTTAGCATCCACGCTGTCGGCATTCAGCTCAGCAGGGCTGCATGTTGCTGCCGCCGCCGCCGCTGCTGCACAGTCCACTGTAGCACAGAGCTGCAAGCAGACCAGAAGCTGTTACACCCCCTTAAAAAACGGATTTCTGCCTCACGGTTTCTTAGAGTTGGAGGGAGAAAAAGGCCAAAATAGAAAGAGGAAGGTGAGCAAGAGTCTCTAAAACCAGTACAAATCCTTGGTTTTATCCTGCGCCTGCAGACCTGAGAAAGATGAGAAAGAAAGGGAGGAAGAGCGAGACAAGATAAAGGCAAGAAAAGGAAGATTAGACACTGACAAAAGCTTGTTGATAAAAGCAGTAGGAAGTGGCCCGAGGCGAAGAAGGAGGAAAAAAGCAACAGCAGCAGAAAATGGAGCTGACAGCTGGAGTGAAGGTGCCGACTGACGGACGTTTTGTTCGTTAAAAGCACTTTGTGTAAGTCGACCCGACGGACAGAAAAAAATTTTCATTTAATTCTAGTTTTATGCCATAGTTGCGATTACATTAAACTTATAATCACACAAATTGGTTCATAAGTTCACTTAATGGAAACATGGAAATTTAGGAAAAAAACTCAAGTTTTCACGCTGGGATGCATTGAAGTTGACAGTTATTTTGCAAAACTGCAAAGGAAACACTTTTTTTCTCTTCACACGAGTCACATGATCAACAGCCGGATGTTACTACTGGCGAAAACGACAAAGAGGAAGATGACAGGAAGAGGCATGTTTTTAGTGACTTATCGCAACTTATTCATGTGGGATTTTAATGCCGTTTCTTATTTAACAGAAACGTCATAATTGTGCAATTGTTTTTTTTTAAATTAGTGGAATATCGACAACGTTTTGCTAAAATGTGGTTGGTCGAGAAAACAACTGCTAAAATTTGATGCAACTTCATTTTTGTTTAAATTTCATGAAGAAGGAAGTTGCGCTTAGTGTTTTCTTCAGTGTCTTTTCCTGCAGTAGCTTACGCCCAGTAGCTGTTCACTCAAACTGAGTTCTCCGATTTCTACAGGAAGTAAGATACTGCCTGTTAATTTCTCTGTCACACAACCCCAGCTGAAACACTGAACTATCCCTTTAATGAAAGATGTCGACTGATTTCTGAGGATTAACGTAACGTACCTGTGTCTATGTTGAGTCCGATCTCCGCTCCAGTTCCGGCGAAGGCGCCGCTCCAGGCCGACCCCGTCCCCGACTCCCCCTTCCCGCCGAGGTCGCAGGGTGAGGTGCTGGGCCCCGGCACCGAGCTGCCCGACGACAGCCGGTGGTGCGACCTCACCGACGGCACCAGCAGGGAGCCGTACCTCGGGTCGAACGCCGCGCCGTACATCTCGTGGACGCCTGGGCGAGAGTAGGCGGAGCTCTGAGCGTTAATGGCGCCCCCTAGCGAATAAGGGTGGTGGTGGTGATGGTGGTGGTGCGACGGGTGCCAGGTGTCGGGGCTGGGCTGGTGGAGGTGGCTGTGCAGGGAGCTGGAGGAGTAGGGGTCGGCGGGGAAGGAGATGTCTGCATGGGGGGCGGACAGAGCGCCGCCCAGCGTGGAGGAGACCGCCGGCTGGTAGGAGCTGTTCCAGAACGATGGAGGGAAACTCCTCTGACTCATGGGGAAGGAGCCGTCTGAGAAAACCCAAATCATGGAGTCACTTCAAAAAACATTCCGTAAAATGTTTAGGAAAGACAAAACGCAGTCCGAAGAACTCAAACTTTTAAATATTCAAATTCTGCATGTTTTTGTACATTCATTTGTTTTTCTGCTGCTTCTAAAAACAGAACAAGTGCTTAAAAAACAAACTGGATGTTTCTTGGCAATAAGTTAATGATTTTTGGCGTCTGGAAAATGAGCCATTTCAAAACCCTTCAAAATATGTTACAAATCAGCAGGCACTCCCTACTAACCCCAGTAGACGTCGGCTGTTACCTAGCAACCCACGCTGAGCTCCAGCACATTTTTGTTAACTGATTTTACTGTTGTACAATGGCTGCTGGAAAAGACAAGTGTGTTGTTGTTGTTGACTTAACCATCCAGAAACCACTGGCTGAATTCTTGTTGGTTGTGCAGAAGGCTCAACTAATGCTTTTCAAAGATATACGGTTGTGTAATTGTGCATCTGTTTGCTGCCATTTTCATGTGTGAGTGTAAACATTGAGGTTTAAGAAGCCTAATAAAGTTTACCAAGTTGAAGAGCCTAATAAATAAATAAATGAGTATATAAATGTATAAGGAGTTTAAATATAATATATAATATTTAACATGCTGTTTGCCAACAAAATGTATTTACACCAGAATTTGGGAAGCAATGAAAAATCTAATAGTTTTCTCTGAACACAGCAAATCTACTTGTTGAGTCTAAAGTTAATTCAGTTACATAAAAATAAAATGTAATTTTAAAGGTTTTGTGCAAACGCATTTAAAAAGTAAACCTCACTGTGGTTTACAGTGAAAAAATATATCTTAGTACAATTGTTTTAATCAATTTGTCGTTATTTGAGAAGAAAAACTTGATTTATTGTGTAAAAATTGTTTATATGAAGCATAAAGATAGAGCATTAAGAGGATAAATCTGGGATTTATGCAAATCTGCAAATAGAAAACAAATTAACATTATAAAACCTTTAAATGTTTTCCTGTGATCGGCTCTGATCGGTGATTAGCAGGTCAAAGGCAGAAAAGGTTGAATATTTTTCTGTCTAATAACCAACAGCTTGAATTATCAAATGACTGAGTTTCATAGAAAATAAATAAAGATTAGAGACGCAGGCCTGGATAAAGAATCAATAAAAAAAATCTTATAATTCCTTAAATTTCTGTTGGATCCAAAACAACCTCCAACAGAAAAACTGTAGCACATTATTTTCTCTGCTACATGTTGACTTTGTTATAGGAAAAAGAAATTGGACTCAATCATTATTTTAATTTGCAGCTCACCACTCAAAGAAAACAAGAAATTGATCGATTAGGGAAACCCTGATCGATCCATTTCTGTGCCGATAAACTGATCTGAAATCTGTCTCACTGCACAAAGCAGCAGTGATGAAATCAGGAGTTTTCTTCTTTTATTCCAATACTTTGGGCTTTAATGAGACTCTGTTTTTAATCAACTCATTTGTTTAAATAAAAGTCTTTTCCTCTTGTCACTTACAGATTTTAAACACAATATCTAAAATGTTTGAATAGATAAATTAGTTTCTGAATCAAATCGTGATACTAAAAATCAAATCGGATGACAATGAAAGATTTCCAACATTGTATTGTTCAGTTTTGGTTGAATTACTGCTCTGAATATGTAGTTTTTCTACAAATAGCCTTTTTATTGAGTCTGTGTACTCCAGTTAAAGATTAGTTGATCACTAAAATAGTTGATGATTATTTTAATAATCGATTAATCGTTTCTGTCCCACAATACTTCTTCTGTTTGCACTAAAAACTGATTTAGACGTAAATATTGGACTTTAAACCATCGTATGGCTGCAGTGTTGAAGTAGAAACCGACTCCAAGTTCAGCTGGACTCCGTTTGCAGATTATTGAAGTTGGTTGAACCGGCTGAACGACGGATCCACGAACCTCTGGGCGCCTTGTTCCCGCTGGGCGTCGGGTACGCGCTCGTCTGGCTGAGGGCTCGGCTGAAATGCTCGTCCACCACCGTGCTGATGTCGCCCTGGTAGTAGGTGAACAGGACGCAGCGGGAGCTCAGGTACTCGGCGCCCGGCGGCAGCTCCTTGTCCTCCTCTTTGATGGCCGGCGGCCCCGAGGGGCCGAGTCGGCTGCTGAGCTCCTGGGGGTTTTCCATTTTGGAGTAGAAAGCCAGCTTCTGGAGTAAAAACAGACATGCATCATGTGTGTTCTTGTTTGTTTTGATGCAACTTACTGCCTGTTATTATTGCCAACCTAAAAAAAACCCTTGACCTCTGACCTGCAAACCTCTTAGAGGTTTATTTCAGGATCTGATGACACGGGTGACGTTTAGTTTGAATTCCACATCTAAAACCGACACAGAAACTTTGAAATGATTTGTTTCCTGATGTTTTTAACGTGCAAGTTGGTGAAATCAGTTTTGCTGCTTATATTTTCTGATTAAAAGCCAAAATGTACGCAGGATTCTTAAACATGCATGTGGAAATATTCTGTGAAATTAAAGAATCAGCTGTGAAACTGTTCATTATGACGGCGGCGGGTGTTTAGGTGGCGGACAGAGTGAGTCTTCACACTATGTGAAACATGTCTGCATGTTGACTGAGAGTTTTATACAGAGAGAGAAAAATTTGTAAAAAGTCTGAACAGACCAGAAAACAGACACAAATCTAAAATATTTACAAACTAGTTTTTATTTTACATGCAATTAGCCTTAGTACTCCTGCCTTACAGCTATATAGATTAGCTGGGTGTATTTACTATGATATATATTTTAAATGCATACTGTGTTAATAAATGCATAAAACTTCGAAATACTGCAATTAAAAATCGTTTTTATTTTAATATTCTTAACTTATGCAACAAGATATAAATAAATGGAAAACTGTGTAAAATCTGACTGATTTGCTTGCAGATAATTACATTTTTTATTCATTAAAAGTATTTTAAAATATCCACCAACCCAGTTTTACATGTTCAGTAACTTCTTTAAGTTGAAGAAAACGTCTTTTTATGACCTTATGATGAAGTTTTAGACGGATTTGAACCGCTGGTCACTTAAAAAAAAAACAATCTAAACTGAGTTTAATTAAGATCATGAATTTAGACCGACGTGAAGAGAAGCCGTGCGGAAATGCAGCGTACCTGGTGGTGGTAGGGGCTGTAGGAGCTGAAATAAGGCTGAGGACCAAACACTTGGTACATCACATCCAGGCAGTTCATGGCGAACAACTCACGAAGAAGAACCAAGCGTCATCGAGACGCTCAGGTCGGACGGAGAGACAGAATCGGTAAAGTCCAAGCCGGTGCTCAACTCCTCTGCGCGCTCTGCGCTCCTTACGCGCAGTACTGCAGCCCGGACCCGACAAGGAGCGACCCCACGGCCCCTCCACTTCCCACAGCACGCGCACACACCCACCAATCAGGAGCCAGAGCTCCACCTCTGCCTTAATGGGCTTTTAATTAGGAAACATGAAACAAATCAGAAGCTGCAGCTGCTCCAAACTTTTCCAGTAAACGTTTGAAGTATTATTTTTTACCCTCAAATGATTCCACTTGTTTTAAATGTGTGCACTGCTCATTTCTGTATATCTCCCCTCTAGCAGGACACAGATTTATATATATATATATATATATATATATATATATATATATATATATATATATATATATATATAATTTTATTCGTTTTCTTGGGGTATTTGGGCGCGTTTTCATCTCTTTTGTGAAAGGTTCTTACAGCTGACCACGCAGTTTGAGGACAGAAGAAGAAACGTCAGAAATAAAATTATTTATCAGCTCAAATAAACAAATGAAACCTGGAATAATCCAGACAGCAGCCGAGTTGATTCCCTCCAGAAACAATAGCTCCTTCAGAATCACATCTTCGTACGGAAGCACATTAGGGCCACTGTAGGTAAGACAATAAAAAAGAAGGTGAACATTTCTGTCAAAAAAATTCAGAAATTTTGATATTATTCTCAGAAACTTCCAAAAGCTTTTTAGAAAATTTCTGATATTCAAGAGTTGAAATGTTTGACTTTTCAAACTCAGAAAGGTTCAAGTTTTTTCATTTTTCCTTCAGAAATAATTGTTCAGTTTCAAATCTTCTTTTTTTTCAGTTTTAATATTTTTTTCTTTTGAACAAACTTTATGGCCCCAATTTAGCTCCAGACGTAATGCAGGTTGACAAGACTTTCATGCACAAAGTTTCTTCCTGGATTTTTCAGGCATTAGAGGAAATGCAATCCCTCTGAATGACATAAATGTAATAAAATATCATCCAAAAAGCGGAGAGCAGGGATTAAGCATCCTGATCTGATGTCAGTGTCGCTCAGACCCCAAACATTCCCTAAAATTGTAGAATTGATACTATCGGCCAGCTAAAGCTCAAATAAACAAGCCACTTCAAATGAAATGTTATATTTAGAATGGGTGCAGTGCTGCTCTCATTCCTCCTAGTTGTAAGTTTCCAGAGCAGCTGCAAAGAATGTCACAGCCACCACCTGCTAATTGAAAGAGTAAACAAATTAAACCAACCAATGAGAAGAATGTTAAGCTACGAACTCCTGGGATCTCTCAGCGGCCTCCTGAATTCAAGAGGTCAGATTGTTTGGTTCCAGTTTGAGCCAGGAAGTTGCTGGTCACCATCTATTGCACCCAAAACTCGTAATAATGTGTTTATCGTCTCAAAACAAGCAAACGTTAATTTAAAATCATGTAAAGTTTTCAAAATGCTTAAATAGCCATAATTTATTTTATTAAGCTGAAAGTCTCTTATAATTATCATCTAAGCTCTGAATTAAGCTCTGCATGAATTTGATTTTACCCTCAAAACTTTTTCTCACATTACAAACAGACTGCAGGTTTTACTAATATCAGATTTATGAAAACTAGAATTATTAGATATTATACTGTTGACTACCAAGGACTCAGGTGCAGGTTGTGTGATGAACTAAACACAAATAAAACAATATGTTTTTTATAAACATAATTTATAAAATAATTTTGTTTATAAAAAACAATTTTTGAGCATCAAATTATCAGTGATCCTCATTCTGCTCTGGACCTCCGGATGGATGGATGGATGGATGGATGGATGGATGGATGGATGGATGAATGAATGAATTGATGGATGGATGACATGTAATAAATTTCTTAAGCTGGTCTCTTTTTTCAGTGTATTATTAATCAAAGTAAACTGTAAACAGGCGGGTTTTTAGCCTTGATTTAAAGGAAGTCAGTGTTTCTGCAGTTTTGCAGTTTTCTGGACGTTTGTTGGTGAACAGAAGCTGAATGTTCGGTTCTGGGGATGCAGAGGGACTTTAAATGGACTTTAAAAATGGGTCATGTGAGTGAAAACGGTGAAAGTTAAACGATGAAAGAGGGAAAACAGTTACAAGGAATTACTCAGCTCTTTTCTTAGGCTTTAACTTCCTACTAAACACATTAATAATATCAAATTACAATATTTATAAATATATGAGAATGCATTTTTGTTTTCTTCCACCATCCAGCTCCAAAACCTCAAAGGTTTTGATCTTTATCATACTGTATTTATCAATGATTTCCATAAAATGCACCAACATAACCTCATTCTATCCCATAAAAATCATCTTTACTTGGTCAGGTGTGGACATTCTCACTATGTAGGTCTGTATGTCTATATTTGTTAATTAGGTAATCTGTTATAGTTATTAATAGTTATTTGTGCAGCAATCCAAGAAACGTAAAGTTTTTGTTGTGATTTTTCTCCTTCTGCTGTTCAGCTGACCTCTTCCAGCAACCAGCGCACCTGTTCCCCTGCAGGATTGGCCTAGAGAAGCTTTAAAACCCAAAATATCTCCCATTGAGGCTCAGCTCAGCTCATCTCTCAGGCTCCATTCAGCCATCGGGCTCAGAGTATTATTGAACCGGGTCGGCCAAGGTTCAATGAGGAATTTTCAATCAGGACTTTTGGTGTCGTCACCGCTGTCACTCACCGGTTTGACGGATTTGAGGGAAGGTTATTGGAAGAAGCAGGTGTTTGACGCTCTTCAGATTAAACTGGATTACAAGAAAAACACTCAAGGGCTGGCTTTAAGTAATTTTAAGGCTGTCCAAAACCAAGGGCTTTACGTTTTTTCTTAAATGTGAAAACTTTGTAATGTGCGAGGAAATCTGTATATTATTTTTAATTTCTACGTTTTTTAGCAGATTAAATACACACAATTAATTGATAATCATCAGTGTAACAACTTCCATCAAAACTGGAGTTTTTAGTAGATTATTGTTAAAATGCTAAACAGAAACAAATAGCTGTACAGCAGTAGAGCCATGGTACACAGGGAACATTTCAGAAATTTTGACATTAATTTCAGACATTTTCTAGCAAAACTGGAAAATTTCTGAGTTTCAAAAGTCAAAAATTTTAAAACTCCAGGCTGAAATTTCAGAAAATTTCTGAAACTAATCTCAAAATTTCAGAGTTTTTTTCTAGAAAATTTCAGACTTTTTTTACTTTTCAATTTCAGAAATATCCTAGCTTTTTAAATACAATTTATAAGCTTAATATCAAAGTTTCCGAGTTTTCTGATGGAAATTTACAAAATGTTTTATGTCGCTTTCACACTGCACTGTCAAATGAACCAAACTGACTGAAAACCAGTTCCCCTCCTCGCCTGTGGTGGCGCTGTAACAAGAATTACTGAATGAAACGACTTGAAAACCTCTGACTAAATCACTGAGCATAACTTCCTTCTTCACGAAATGTAAACAAAAATGTGGCGTCACATTAGAGTGGTTGTAGCACTTCTCTTTTGTCTTTGGTAAAACACCACAAACCATTTCAACGACGCCGTATCGAGGTCATTGTACGCAGAAAATTCTAATTTTCTGCAAAATTTTGAGTTTAACTTCAGAAATGTTCTAGAAAAAAACGAGGAAATTCCTGAGCTCCAAAAAATGAAAATTTGCAAGAAAAACACTCAAAAGTTATTGGATTAATCTCAGAAATTTTCTTTTAAAAACAAAAAAACATGGAAATTTCTTAATTTCAAAAGTAAAAAAACTCCATTTGAAAGTAATTTCCACATGTAACTTCTACTTTTTCTTCTTATTAGGAAACAAGTTTATTTGCAGACCATGGAGTTTCGCTTCTCTTTTGCAAATCTGCCAAACAAAGGCAACAAGCTGAAACATGTTGGCCTGCAAAGAAACATTTTTTCCAGACTGTTTCTGGAGTCTTCTCCCAAATCTTTGAATCTCTCTATGCACCTTGTGAGTCCGTGAAGTTTAGTGGGAAATAGTTTGATCTGATTTATTGACGTTTTAATCAAATAACAGATTTTTTTCGGCACAAGGCTTCCTGCTTTCGTGTGAAAAAGTCTTTATTTTAAATAGTTCATCAAAAGATGATGTTTAAAACCACATTATAATCTTGTAACACATCATAACTGTAAGCTGGACGTGTTGTAAAGGTTTTCACAATGAGCCTTTAATGCTGATTTTCTGCTCTGATTGAGACTCTTTCTGTTTTGTTGGACCAGATGAGGAGGGAGACCTGACCGTGACCCTGCGTTTACCGGCGTCTCATCAAGGACGGAGCTTCATCTGTCCACCTCTCTGCTCTCACAACGAGTGTTTAAGTGTGTACATTATGAGATTTGGTTCAGTTTAATACATAAATAAAAATAAAAAAACTATTTACATTAGATTTTTTTTGAAAGAAAGAAATTTGCATTTAAATGATTTTATGTAGCTCATCTAATATAGATCTGTGCATGTATTAGATGAGCTCTAAATAATTTTGTCCTTCACGCCCCTAAATATAGGCTGGGTAAGTCATGTTCATAAAAAAATGAAATGCTTTGGACGCTCCATCACACCCACTGCTGCAAGTCCAACTGTCTGCACAGCTGTTCCTGCAGGACGAATATTTTATTCTCCGCTCTTCCACTTCTCTGGCAATTTGAAGAATGGAGGAACTCGCTTTCTTCTGTCTCTTTGTTTTTATGTTTTCTCTATTATTAGTGTCTGTTCCTGTGTTGATGCTAAATTAAAAAGATATTTGCTAAATCTGTGGTTATAAGGACCTTCATCAGCTTTGTTGATTTTCAAGGCCAGCTTTCATGTTAGAAAAAAACCTCCTGTAAAAAAACAAACAGCTTTTCCCAACATAACTTTAGTTTTCTAATCGATACAAATCGGCCAAACAAACAGGAACAAAAGCAGTTTCTCTATTTTTACTCTGAGTGAAAATAGAGTCAAGACTTCATAAAGTCTTGGCTTTATGCAGAATATTTTTTCTTCATATTTCGCCAGCAAACTGTTATTAGCTATAAGAAACAGTGAAGTGTCTTCCTGTAAGATTTTATATAGAGTGAACCCCAGTATTCATTGCTCATATTTGCTTATTTTAGTGGTTCAAACCTGAAATACCTTAATATCCGTTAATACACACAGTGGAATTAGGAACATTGTAGATAAAAGGAGGAGTAAGTTTTTTCCAAAAAGGTGAGAAATTTGGAGATTAATCTCATAAAATTTCAAGAAAAAAATACAGATTTTCTGTCCTCCAAAAGCTGAAAATTTGCAAGAAAAAAACTCAGAAATTTTTAGATCAATCTCAGAAATTTTCTAGAAAAAATAAGGACATTTCTGAACTAGAAAAGTAAAAAAAATTACAAGAAAAAACAGAAATTTTTAGATTAATCTCAGAAACTTTCTACAAAAAAACATGGACAATTCTTAGCTTCAAAAGTTGAACCTTATTAACTTTTGAAACTCAGAAATTTCTAAGTGTTTTATATAAATGTTTTGAGGTTAATCTCAAAGTTTCAGATTTTTTTGGCCATGTTTTTTTCTGTCCACACCAATTTATGGAGCGACTGCAATATGCTGCAGTCGCTCTGACTTTTAGTATTCAGGTGAAACATGAAAAATGCTTTACTGATGCAGTGACTAAGAGATAAATGATGGAGAGGAATCATTGGACTTCTGCATTAAATTATAATACGGAAAAATGTTCCACTGGCAGATTATTTCACTTCTAACTAGTAATTTTTCATCAATATTAAGCTACTATTGACATAAAACTAACTCTTATATTGTGCTAAAAAGTGGATTGTAACTTATTTCAAGTGTATTATTAAGACATTTGTTCTAGAAACTAGACCAAAAATACCTGTTAAGACTTTGTTTCTTTGCAGTGCCAGACCATTTTAAAATGTTTGATGCTTTAAAAGCAACTATTTAAAAAACTATTTGTGCTTCCAGCCTCATTTCAGCCGATAGCTTCAAAAAAAATCTGCTTGATTTTCAGGCCGAAGCTTTGATTGTGTCATTGAGGCTAAATCGATTTTAAATGTACAATAAACCAATTTATGGCAGCAATAAAAGCGTTGTTTGGATTCCCGGGTCTTAATTTTACATTCCATCGATAGAAGCTTCTGGTAAAATATAACCTGTTACATATAGAGGAAGAATTCAGGAGTAGATTAGAAATACTTCCAGTTGTTTTCACAAGGTGACCTTTGACATCGTCTTGTTTTTTCACCGTAAACTGTAAATTGTGTTTTTATCTAAGTATTTTTTACTCTGCATTTTGTAACATTACCTCCATGGGCAGCATCTCGTCATGGTGAGGCTCTGCTGTTCTGCTCCCTGCAGCCTCGCCTCCCTGTCGGCCTCTCCGTGCTCCTGTTGGCGCTGCTGACAGGCCCAGCTGTCTCCTCTTTTCCTGCCCTTGGCGGGAGCCCATTAATTTCCACCAAAGGCCCCTCAAGCGACAGCTCTCCCTCATAGTGACCATACTTGGAAAAGAGGAGCTCAACAGACTCAAGAAAAGGACACAAAAAGTCACAGGGAAACGATAATATGTCCAGGATGGAGGTGTTTTAATCAAACTAGACGTTTTAAAGTGAAACTATTTTGCAAAATCTACATTTTGCATGATTTTGTTCTTCTATTTGAGTCTCTACCACTTCTAAAAAAAAACAGCCAGCTGATTTTTGGCATCTAGAAAACATTTCAAAAACAGAATATCTTATCACACAAAATAGTTTATATTTCTTTTTTCTAGTGCAGACATCTTGAAATGAGACAAAACTAACTTGCATGTAACTTTCTAAGTTGTTTTAAGTCAATAAATCCTTAATATTGTTGATACAGCACAAGTTCCACTGGCAGATTATTTCACTAATAGGTAGAACTTTTTCATCAATATTAAGGAATTTTTGACTCAGAAAAAAGTTCTTAAATTTTGCTGAAAAGATACTTTCAAGCTATTTTTTTATTATTTAAAGTGTACTAAGATATTTGCACTACATACTAAACTAAAAATATTTGGTAAGATTTTGTGTTTCTGCAGTGCAAAAGGAAATTTTAAGTAAATAAAAGAAAAAATTCATTAAAAAATGTCCAGTATGTTTTAAGTCAATAAATCCTTAATACTGTTGAAAAAGTACAAGTTACACTGATAGATTATTTCACTTGTAATACGACATTTTTCCCATGAAAAAATTTTATCTACCAGAGGAACTAAAACTTTTTCAACAATATTAAGGAATTATTGACTTAAAACTAAATACTTGTAAAATAATTATGTCTTATTTCAAGTTTGCAAAGATATTTGCACTAGAAACAAGAACAAAAATACTTTGTAAGATTTTTGATTTTGCAGTGAGTGAGCCGATTCAAAAACCTCCCAAATGTTAAATCACAATCGATAGGCAGTATGCCGTTACCTAGCAACACCAGCTACTGCAAGTCCAAACACATTACCCAGCAACCAAACTAGAACATGTTCGGTCAGCTGGTTTTACTGCTGTACAATGGCTGCTGGAAAAAAAAGTGTTTTGTTGTTGACGTACCAAGCAGAAACCACTTGTTGCATTCTAGTTGGTTGCGCAGAAGGCTCCACTTCTGCTTTTCAAAGACGCACTGTTGTATAATTCCACATCTGTTTGCAGCCACTTTCATGTGTGAGTGTAAACTTTAAGGTGGGGGCGTGGCCAGCAGCAGTTTCTTTGGATTTAAAGTGACAGAGCCTTAATGCATCTCTTTCTGAAAGGAGCTCAAAATCTCATTATCTAAGAATTATTTTGTTCATGGACATGTTTTGTATCACCCATAGACTTATCCCAACCTCTTCAAGAAAGCATAACAGCTGACCTTTAACCTTTAAAAGTGATATCAGACAGAATTTGTTGCTGCTGATTGGAAATATCCACAGAGACAGTCTGTGGCTGCAGCAGCAGAGAAAAAGGAGCATCAAATTTCTGCAATTCTTTGTTTAAAACAACCAAACATCTGAATGGTGTTAATTACACAGCCTGAGCGCGGCGCCGCCTCCGTGAGAAATGTAAATTAGATCCGTTAATGAATGTTTTCTCTCATCGCATACAAGTGCAAAGTAACTATGCCATCTATGCCCACCTTGCTTCTCTGTTTACCGTCCCAGTGTGCCAAGCATTCAGACTGAATGAAAATATACCCGGGCAGAACCATGCCTGGCATCCCCCCTTAACAAGCTGCAGAAACACTGCGAAGCGCGGCTGCTATGCTGCAGGGAATGCTGAGAATCCTCAGGCTTTGGCCGACGAGCGCGACCCAACTTTCTGTTATCAGAATCATGACGGACGGAAATCCATCCAACAACAGCTTATGTGAAATGCTCAAAAACGTCTCAGCTCTAAGAGGTTTGTTTTTTGTTCTGCTTGCCAAAAGAACATTTGAAGGTTTTTGTAAATAATACAATGATGAAAATATGCAAGCATTAGCTATAATAGTACCTTTGGATAATAGATGTTATGAGATCATTTAAGCCAAAAATGACAAGACAGACATGAACGTCTGCAGTGTTTTAACTGTTCAGGTGTTGCTCACAAAAATGATGACAAAGAACCAAAGTTCAACAAAAATATTTAGAAAACAACTATAAGAGACTGGGATGAAATTTTCTACTAGTAGAAGAAATCCATAAATTTTAAGACTGCATCTAAAAACATTTATAACTGTAGATTTTAATTACCCAAATATGTCTTAATATGCACACAGCAGGAGCTAACATCAACAGTCTTCCTTATTTCTGATTTTGGAGATGCAGCCAATCAGAATCAAGAAAAACAAATGCTGATTTTGGATTGGCTACTTTGAACTAATCGGCCAATCGTGTGTCAAGTAGAATACTAAAGTTTCTCCTGGCACCACAAACTTACAAACTATTGTCAGAGGTCCAAATGAAATATTTAATTCACAAGCTACATATTTAGCTTGCTAATTAAATATTTATTTTTGCAAACTAATTATTTAGCTCCAAATTCAATATTTAATTTATAAACTACATATTTAGCTTGGACCTAAACATTTAGTTAGGTGGTAAATATTTAGTTTGCAAACCAAATAATTAGCTTCAAATTGAATGTATAGTTTGTAAACTACATATTTAACAAAAATCTAAATATTTGTTTTAGATCTAAATAGTTAGTTTGGAGCTAAATATTTTGCTTGCTACATGTTTAATTTGTAAGCTAAATATTTAGCTTGCTAACTAAATATTTAATTTGCAAGTTAAATATTTAGGATATAAACTAAATAGCTATTTAGCAAGATAAATATTTAGCTCAAAACTAAGTATTTAGTTGAGTTAAATATTTGTCTCAAAATGTAATATTAGGTTTGTAAAATTTATTTATCTTGAAACTAAACATTTAGTTTGAAACTTAGCATTTAGCTTGGAGTACTTATATAAAAAACAAAATGACTTTGAAAATAAAACCCCATTTTTTCTCTTATAGCAGTTTATAAAACCCAAAATGTTCCTGTTACTTTTTAACTAACTGTGCTGCATTATATCGAGTATGTATGTATTTAAAGTTGCAAATACAAGCTAGAATCATAATTGACAGCAAATTTTGCTCCATTAATTTACACACATTGTGATGATTCCTTTTAATAATCCTGTAAGTGACTTAACTATGTGTTAATAGCAGCTCAACGCGGTTAATGTAACCTGAAATTAGCAGAATGCAAACAAGCACAGAGACAGCTAACGGATCGAGTCCAGAAATCTGAGCTACAGCTGCATTACTGGGTTACCGGCGTTAAAACCGAGCCACATTCGTGGGATTGTGTCCAACATGACACAGATTCCTGAACACAAATCCTGCGATAGTGTCTCAATAAAAAGTTGAACTGCACAGTCCATAAATGAGGAATTCAGGTTGGTGTAGCGAGGGGAGGAATTCACGGCTTGTCACAATTCATTTCTGAAGAAAAGTATGAGACACTGGACTCTCTGCAGGCACTTGCTGCAGATCAGTCAGAGCGGCGCAGAGAGCAGAAAACCTTTAAAAATCCAGAGCAAAGAATTACAACTCACAAAAAAAATAAAGATGAAAAGAGAAAAAAACATTTGTTTCTTTACAGGTGGTCTCTTTTGACAAAATTAAATATTTCACATCATTAGGCTAATTTTAATATCAGATAAGAACAAAACAAAAACAACAATTTAAAGGGGAAATATTATACAAAATTCACACTTTGAACATTTTCATATTTTCATTTTAGTTTTAACGGCTTTCTAAAAAAAAAAAAAACACATGCCCTTAAAAAAACAAAACAAAAATAAAAAACTAAGAAAGCACACAGACATATTTTTGTGTCTGGAGAATTAGCCATTTCAAAAACCTCCCAGTTGTTGAGTCACAATCAAGGGGCGTTGTGCCGTTGCCTAGCAACCCCACCTGAGACCAGTTCATCACCTAGCAACCCCATTTGTGTAATTTCCATTGATTTGTTCAATGTAATGAATATTTATTATTAATAATAGGTAAATGAGTTATTGATCTGTGTAACTGGAAAAAGGTCATCTTATATTTTATATGGTAAAAGCAAAAACAACATAAGTCACAGGTAGACGAGTGTTTTTTTCATAACCCAATTAGAATTTTAGAATAAAAATTTTGTAATATTTTTGTTTACCTATCACAAGACATTATTAATAACAGTAAAAGTCATACAAGAGCGAAATTGACTCAACTAGTTACTTCAAAAAGCACAAAAAGTTCAGTGTTTTAGAAGGAAATTCAAATTTTGCTTTGGTTTAGCAACCAAGCAGCATGATTTGACTTTTTACTGGATTAGGAAAGTTTAATAAAAAACGATTTTTGCAGTGAAATATTTAGTGAGACCTTTCTATCTAAAACTAGAAATAGTTTTAGATATTTTAAAATAAAACCTCTGAGTAAAACAAAAAGATGTTATTTTACTATTGGTGAGAAAATGTTTAAAAATTCAGTTTTTCCAATTAAACACCAAAATAATTTCTTTATTCTTAATTTTTGTGATTTAAACATGATATATTTTAATGAAAAAAGCAGAAAGGTCAATTTCTTGTGGGTCCTGAAAACAGTCTCAGGTGTTTTCCTTAATAAAAACAAAAGGCAGAAAGGTTTCTAAAGAAAGTTTTAGGTCAAATGTTTTCTGGTTTGTTGGTTTACTAAATGTTTTAGTTTAATCTCAGCAACAAAAATTATAACGTTCCTCTAAAGTCCTTACTGCCTTTAATGCCACGTTTAATGTCTGGGTTCCCAAGTCTGTTGGGTACAGAAATGGTGGATGTCTGTGGCCCAACTTAAATTATATTAAATATACTAAATTAAAAAAAAATGAACTGGCAGGTTGTTTCACTTATAATAAGACATTTTCCTCCTGATAAGTGAAGTAATCAGTTAGTGGAACTTGTACTTTTTCATCATTATTAAGAAACTATTGACTTAAAACAAGCTCATATTTCTTGCTGAAAACTTATTTTGTCTTATTTCAAGTGTACTAAGATATTTGCACTAGAAACTAGACCAAAAATATGAGTGAGAGTTTGTGTTTTTACAGTGAATGAGTCGTTTCAAAAACCTCTGGAATGTAGCGTCACAAATCAGCCCTGTTACCTAGCAACCCAACGTTTGGTCAGCTGGTTTTACTGCTGTACAATGGCTGCTGGAAAAGACAAATGTTTTATTGTTAACCTGCCATCCAGAAACTACTGGCTGCATTCTTGCTGGTTGTGCAGGAGGCTCCAATAATGCTTTTCAAAGATCCACAATTGTATAGTTGTGCATCTATTTGAAGCCATTATCACATGCAAGTGTAAACTTTGAGCATGGCCAGCAGCTCATTTGCCTTGTTAAAAGAAAATCAAACTCCCACAATGCATCACCACCTACTGGACGTATCATTACTAGAACTTTTATTGTTGGACATTTTCTCATATTTATGAAATAAATAACTTTTAACTGAGTTGTTGATGGAGGTGTTTAAAAGGGGGTGTGGCATATCGTCTGCTCTTACAGAAGCTTGTTTGCTTATTTAAAACAACTGTCAGATCATAAATGTAGCCTTGCCTCAGCATCAGTTTTCTTACAAACTAAATGAGCGAGTTGTTTGCAAAGGAACAAAGTTTTACAGAAACATAATGATCTGTTTATGGCCTTTAGAGCTGTAAGCAGCAGAAGCTCTGGCTGGCACTAATTAAATTGTCCAGGTATCAGAAACAAATGTGGCAACAGAAAGAACTGGCACTGGCTCCAGAGTCAGGCCATCCATCACCATGGCAGGCCATAACTCTGGACGTCATTTTGCAGCTTCGCCAGGCCGATCAGGTTTCAACCCAACATTTAGAAAAGGTCCGGGCACCTCAGTGTGAGAGTTCAGTGACTCACCACAGCACCCGGCCGCCATGTTGCAGTGTTTAGGGATGAGGTCAGACTCCGGTTTTTATCTGCCGGGGTGAAGAACAGACACCTGCCTCCAGCGTGACAGCTCTATAAGGCTCTTCATGAATCAAAAGTCATGTGGCTCCCCTTCTTCTTGAGAGCCAAAGTTAGACCCAGTCATGTTTATCTGAAAGGTCTTCTGTGAAACACGGAGATTTCTGCAGTTTAAGGAACATAAAGGTGCACTGGCTGCTTCCTAGAACAGGCTGGGACAGGTCTACGGCCTATACAAAACCTGTTAATTATGTTTGTTGTGCAAAATTATTCTTAGATAATGAGATTTCAGTCTGATCAGTTCTGCCAATTTTGAGCTCTTTTTAAGGCGGCTTGTCACTTTAAATTCAAATGAGCTGTTGCAGGCCACGCCTCCTAACTCAACATTTACACTCACATGTTAAAATGGCTGCAGATAGATGTGCAATCATACAACTGTTCATCTTTGAAAAGAAGAAGTGGAGCTTCTGCTTTTCAAAGTCAAAATTTCTGGATTCTAAGTCGACAACAAACACGTCTTTTCCAGCAGCCATTGTACAGAACATACAGCAGTAAGTTCTGTACAACATTTTCTGTAACATTTTGACCCAAAATGTTTTCAACCCATTTTGAACAAAAAGCATGTTTTATTCTTCTAAAATAAATTTGGCTTTGGCTGTTTTTAGAAGAAGTCGAGACACAAATGGACGAACAAAAACATGCAAAATATAAATTTTGTATATTAGGTCCCCTTTAAATTCTTACAACATGCTTTATGAGGATAGGAATTAAGTTTTAAGCAGCATGACATTTCAAAATGAATATAAATTTGACAAAAGAAAACAGGATTAAAAAACCAAAGTTATCTCAAAGAGGTTATTTTAAAGCAGAACGCCGCAAGGTTGTCTGTGTGCTTTAACCAAAGGGGACACATAAAATTTAATCAAGTTGCGTTAAGGTTAGAGCGAGGGGCTCTGAAGTGCATTTCGCCAGTAAATGTCCTCAAAAGTTGAAGGAAGCATGAAAAGAGACAGATTAAAACAGCTGAAAACCTTCATAAGGCAGCAGAGGGACAGGAGAATAATGGAGAAAAAATGTTTTTTTGTGTTCATTTGAGGCTGAGGGCATGAAGAGGTTTACCGAGAATCAGGCAGGAGGTAACTGGTTGACTCATTGGTGCACCAGACCAAACTGCGGTCATTGAAAATTAAATCCAGGGGCAAACCTGAGTTATAATTACAGAATTTTTTTGTTCTAGTAATAAGATGCTCATTATGTTCACTGAAAACATGTTTATTTGTGGACCATTTCTGCAAACGTATCCAGGTGTAATTTGTTACTCTTTCATTCTAACACAGATAGAAACCAGAAACTTAATTACTAAATCAATTTGATAGACGTGGGAGCAATAAAACACTCCTGATTAAACTGACCTGCCCACTGAAGCACACCACCGTGATAAAACCAAACAGACATACAGGATTTCATGAGAGAAGACAGAAATTTTGCTATCGACAAACATATTTCCAAATAGATTAGATATTTTATATCCACGCAAAGAGAAATACAGAAAGAACGCTACAAAATGTTGACATTGCAAAGTGTGTGATATGCCTTTTTCCTGTAATCATGTATGTTCGGTGTGTGTGTGTGTGTGTGTGTTTTTGCATGTGTGTGTGTGTGTGTGTGTGTTTTAAGCATCTCAAGGTCTTTTGTAGAGTCTAAAAAACTTGTTTGTGTTGAATTCATTCTGAAAAAGTCCTTAAAATGTAGTTTCCTCAACAAGTTTCTTCAAAGTCTGCGGTCAAAGAAAATGTTTGTGAATCTAAAGCAAAACCTACAAACCCTAAATAATGATCATTAACAACAATAAAACCACTTGATGCTTATGATTTAATTAATTTATAACTCATCCAATCCAGTAGCTATTAGACTTATTAATAACATTCTAGATCCTAATGTGTTTTTAGATTGTTTTCACACCTGATAGTCTGGTAGATTCAGTTTGATTTGGGATCAAAATTGCAACAATTTTTACATTTTCAGATGCTGCGGTTCAGTTTCTCACTGGACTTTATCAAACAAACCTGTTCCCCTCCTCGCCTGTGGTGGCGCTGCACCAGGAACCACTGAAGGAAACTACACAAAAACCACTGAAAAAGACACGAGCGTAACTTCCTTCTTCCTACAAAGTAGCGTCAGATTTGAGCAGTTGTAGGATTTCTCTTCTGTCTTTGGTAAAAACCACGAGCCATCCTGCTAGCGTTAGACTAGCAGGATGGCTCGACTAGCAGGATGGCTTACCCTAACCCTAACCCTTACCCTAACCCTAACCCTACCCTAACCCTAACCCTAACCCTAACCCTAACCCTGACCTGTAGTCCGCTTCCTGCTTTTAGAGCGGTGTCTGGTTCGAACAGTGTTCACATATGCATTCAAACTGTGCCAGAGTTCACTTCAGCCGAACTGAGAACCAGAGTTTGCTTTTATGGTTCGATTACTCATTCACAACTCCCAAAATGAACTGGAGCGCTGCGGGGGTTGCTAGGTTACGGCGGAGCGCTGTGGGGGTTGCTAGGTAACGGTTAGGGCTTCTAGGCTTTTGAAACGGTTCATTTTTCAGACACCAGAAAACATCAACTTATTACCAAAAATGACTGGTGGGTTTTTAGAACCAGTAAAGACCCAAAAGGAAGTATAGAAATGTTCAAAATATGAACTTTTCATAATAGGTCGCCTTTAAAAACTTTATGTAAAGAAGCTAAAACTGCTAACTTAAGGAGCAGAAACAGCTCTCTAAATTAAACTACATTTTGGGGTTTTTTTGAAATTGCTTTGTATGTAATTTTAATCATCTGTCCTGCTCTGTGATTCTCCACCCACATTTGGCTGCTTTCATTCCTCTCAGTGGAACCTGCTGCTGATTATCCGGACCGGCTTTGGACATAAAGGCTGAAGGGGCAGCAGCTACATTCTTCTTCCCAGGTGTCACCAAGCGGAAGAAGGAAAAGGCTCAACGTTTGCCGGGGTGAATATATTTCATCACCCGGGAGTCGGACTCGAAGTCACCCGCGCCTCTTGAGCAGCAAAACAAACTCTAATTATGTTAAAGCAAAGCATTTGATGATCACGTTTCAAACACACTTCTGCTGGGATGCTACATTCGAAAACGTCCCTTTGTGTTGGTTTAGAGTCTCGCTCCTCTTCATCACCTCATCACCTTTCAGGACGATTTTAATTAAGAAGTCTCGTTAGCTTCAAAACTCAGGCTCTTTAATTAAGACGATTCATCTCTATCCTCTTTTCAACGGTTTGGTTGTGAAGGAGAAGAGAGCTGCTTTCACTGTCATTTATGTTATTTTCTATCAGAGGAATGGTTTTCATTATTAAGTTATTTTCTGTTGAAGGATTTCTTTGAATTGGAAGATAAATAGGGAAAGAAGAAGAAGGAGAGGCTGGATAATGAAAAGCCCCGTGTCCACCAAGGACCTCAGAGCCACCTGATAAATTGGCTTGTTAAGAGGACAAAGATCACTATGTGACATATTCCTCCCATTCAGTCCCTGCAGCACAGGTGCAAAACACACAGACAAATGGAAATCAATCAAATCAAAATAAAGCTGGTGCCATTATTAATACACGACGACGGCAGCTCAGTTTTAGGGGGATGATCAATTCGATATTTAGCTGTGCAGAAACAATTCGGACGACTGAAATCAAATGTTTAACAGGGCAGAGAAGGTATAACATGCACTCATCCCAAGGCCAGAGGCAGGACAATGAAGGCCTGTGAATAAAGGACGCGAGTGTGTTTGTGCGCACAGCCCATTAAACACACACAGCTGACATTGTAAGCGTGGTCGACTGTGCTCCATGAATGCTGCAAGAAAGTGAGAGCGCATTTGATATCTGAAGGGGAAACACAGAAACAAAGAGTGGAGGGGTAAAGGGCCCGAGACATGGATGGATGATGGATGATGGACGGACGGATGCGAGGAGGAGGGGAGGGAGGGAGAGCATAAAGGGTTGGACCGCGCTTCCTTTCTGTCAGTCTCCAAGCAACTCACAATAGAAGGTCAGAAAAGATGAGACGAGGGAGACAACGGTGCAGAAATACAGAATACTCCTTTAAGGAGGAAGTAATGAGGGACGGAAACACAGAGGACTTTTGGGACACAACATGTAGAGGAGAAGGTTTCCAACCGAGACTGGTGAGGAGCTGAAGATCAGGTTGGAGGTGTTCGCTCAAAAAACAAAAACAAGTTAAGTCCAATTTGGACGTGATTTGGTACGAATTCTGACGAGCAGCAGGCATGTAAACAATCGAGGTTGCCAGATCTGACACTTTCCAGCAAAACCAGTAAACACCTGGAACCTCAACAGATGACATTATTAAACAGATTAATCGTGATTAATCAATAATTGTCAACTAATTTAGTCATTAATCATTAACTGGCAAAAAAAAGTATTTTGCTGATAAAAAATAACAGTTTTATAGCTGTAATTAAACCAAAACTGTACAAAATATATACACATCTTAGTCTTAAGATAAAATAAAAATAAACTTTTAAAAATGATCGACCCAAACCGTTTTACCGGTTCAAATTCTGAGAAGAAAATGTTCTGTTAATCATCCTTTGCTATCCAATTATTAATCAGTTAATTAAAAAATAATCAGCAGATCAGCTCTACAGTGTACTGATGGTAAGTTTGAATCGATTAATCGTGATTAATTGTTAATTGTCAACTAATTTAATAACAATTCTTCATTAGCTGGCAAAAAGGCAACCTGCTGAAAAACAACACTAAGAGCAGTAATTAAGCCAAATCTGTACAAAAACATCTCTACATTTTTATTTAAGATAAAAATTCAAAAAGACTTTGTAAATATGTTCTACCCAAACTCAACTGGTACAGTTTTAACTTAATATTTTACAGTGTTGGTGGCTACGGCGAGGTTTCTTCATTGGTCCTGATGTTTCTGAACTTTAAATAAGTTGATGTTACCATGAGAAGTGGGAAATGTTTCAGAAAGTTTTCTACTTAATCTTCGCCCATCGTTTTGTTCCTTTCTGCTTCATCTGGAGTTTGTAGTTGAGCTTCACTTTCTTTTAAGAAAATTTATTTTTCTTTTCAAGCTCTGCAGAAAACGTTTTGTGTTC
The DNA here is from genome assembly GCF_001444195.1 of Xiphophorus couchianus. Taxonomy (NCBI): domain Eukaryota; kingdom Metazoa; phylum Chordata; class Actinopteri; order Cyprinodontiformes; family Poeciliidae; genus Xiphophorus; species Xiphophorus couchianus. Next base: position 2,409,230 of record NC_040242.1, on the reverse strand, counting down.
AGCTGAATACCTGTCCTTCATATTGTCAAATTTTACTTCCAATTTTTCCTCGATGTGTCGTCTCAAAGTAATTTTTCCATCTTAAAGGTAAAATATTTGGCTTCTCAATCTGAAACTAGTTTTGAGTTTGCAGGTTTTGGTCATTTTCTGTTTCTATTTTGTGAAGATCAGTGTTTTCTACTGAAAAAAGCAAAAGAAACTTTAAAGTCTGTTGTCGCTTTGTTTCTTACAAGTTTGATGGAGATTAAATTTATTTCTTTAAGGTGAACGGAGAGAAAATCATTAAAGATTTTCATAAAATTATGTTCATTTCTTCTTTATAATACGCCTTCAGATAAAACCTTTTGGACTTCTGTGGATGTTTCTGAAAATTTAATATAGGAAAGCAGAGGTAAGACCAGCTGATAATTTGTGAATTATACTGAAAAAGTTGAGGATTTATCTCTCTTTGTGTCTGATTACTGTAAAATGTCAACAAAAAATCAGTTTGAAGAAAAAAACTGAAAAAATGGTTCTGTGGATTAACAAACATACAGTTAGTGCCGTCATTTTATCTCCTTAAAGCTAATTATTAGATTAATACACTGTATATCGCAATATATCTCCCCTCTATATATACACTTGATTCTGAATACAAAACATAAAATAAATTAAAACTGCAGTTGAGCTGAAGAGGCAGATTGACAGATTCTTTTGAAGGCATGAAACCAGTTTGAAAGTATCTCTGTGTATGTTTGTGTGTATGTTTGTGTGTGTGTGTGTGTGTGTGAAACTCGTCCTCTCTACACATACCTCTCTCGCTTTTTGCCCTTCAAGGAGAGACGTAAGCACCCTGACTCGAGCTGCTTGAATGGGATAATCCGACAAAAGCTCAGTAAAGGACAAAGATCCTCTTGATAGAAGAGAAAAAATAGTTTTAGTTTGGATGAGGTGACAAATAAAAAGAAATAAAGAAAAATTATGAAGAATGTGCAAACTCAAAACTTTCCGAGAACGACCAAGGTAAAAGGTCTTCAGTGGCGTGAAGTTGGAGAGTTGCGTCTTCGTCAAGGTTGTGAAGAACACAATGTGAACTCGTCTTCATTTTGCAGACTGAATTTCGCTCACATGGTTCCTGTGCGACTGACTGATCGGGAATAGAACTGGAAAGAGAAAGTAGTTCCTCACACGTCCACACAGAATGCCTTTCACCCTGACAAAGTTCAGAAACTGAGACTTTTTATTTGAAGTTCAAGATGAATTGAGTTTAAACTCTACAGCCATTTAATATTTTTGATGTTAAATTATCGACAAACATGCAGTAAACTCTTCATAAATAATAAAATTGCATCAGAGTATGTTATTTGTTACAATATAATTCAATGAAAAGTTTAGAGCTTTTTCCTTGTTGACTCATTATCTCCTCATTGTTACTGAACCAAAGAATTTTAAAAAGTATGAAATATACATACTGGACTGTGTCAAACAAACCATGTGGCCCTCTGGACTTCAGAGGGATGCAAACCTTAAAGGTAACAGTTGTTTGCTTAAATATTTTATCAATCAAATGAAAACAGTTTTTATCTGTAATCAACAAAATTACATCAATCAGCCCCTCCAGTTTTTTGTGAATGAGCAAATTCATTCAAAATCCCCCGCGCATTTTCAAGCTAATGCCTAATTCTGAGTTTATTGGAAATTTTCGGCTGTGGTGAAAAACATTTGGTTGTTGTAATGCTAACTCCCACCTGCAGGTGGCAGTATGTCTTATATCTACTGTACTGCTGCCTCACCCTTATTTGATGTCAAATTATAGCTGGTGATCAAATTTGGAAATGTAAGTAAATGTGACTTTTTGTTACGATGGCATAGTTAGATTAATCTGAGAAAATAGGCAGAATAAGATTAAAGAAAAAGAAAAAAATTTAGGGAAAAAAACTTGGAGATTTCTGTTTGAAATTTTTTTTAATTTGCTAGAAACAATATCTGAAGTTTGAAAACAATACCAGAAAAAATAGTTTCTAGAAAAAAATAAGATATTTTCATATTTGTTTCTAGAAACTTTCTCAGATTAAGATAAATAATTTTCTAGAAAATAAACTTAAAATTTCTGAACTTTTTGGCGAAGATTTACTCTTTTTTCTCTCCCTACCATGGCCGTAATACGCTGCTGTAAGAAAAAGTCACATTTACCATCATAAAGGTCATTATTTCCGATTATTATTTGAACAGTTCAATGGGTTTTATTAATACATTCTGGAACAACTCGCCCTTTGAAAAAATTCATTCGCTTGATTTCCATCCAAATTGAAAATGAGTTTGACCGCTAGCTAGCTGCTAACATAGCCTTGCTGGCTAGCTAACTAGCTTTTTTGCATCTGTCATGGGTAAATGACAGATGCAAATTTATTTCCAGTTTTCTGGATGAAGTTTGTACATTTCTGTGGAGATACAAGTCTTAAATTTCATTCATGGTGGTCTTAAAAAGTCTTAAATTTGAGTTGGGGAAACCTGTTAGCGCCATAGCATAGCAATTGCCTTACTGTTGAAATGTGAAACACTAATAAACTTTATTGATTGATTAATTAATTAGAATAAGTGTGCAAAACTAATTTTATTGGCCCAAATCACTTTCATCAAGAGTTGAAGGAAATTTCATCAAAACAGAGGAAAAATTTGTATCATTTGGAGACAAAAGGTCAAACTAGTGTGGCATGTCTTCATTTCTTTCTTAAACATAATTTTCTCTGATTCACTTGGAGTCTTTACAATTTTCTAGCAATCTACAAACCATTCTTGCTCTTTGTTATTTGCTTTTCAGTTTTTAACAAAATGAACAAACTGCAGAAGTATCAAAGCGCAATCACATATTAATATTAATAATAACATGAGTTTCAGCCTGTACATTCTGTTGGTTTTTGTTCTTAAATGAATCCTTTTCTCAACCAAGAACTTCTGATTGAACACAGATTTTACACATATAAGTAAAAGGTTTTGTGCTTTTATTCAGCCAGACAGATAAAAGATGCAATTAACTCGGCAGAGTCTTTTACCTTGGGCGCTTTAGGGCTGAAAACACGTAGGAGTAAATGGCATATTGTGATTACAGAGTCACAACTTTTCTCTTTTTCTCTTCTCCGTCTTTAGCTTTGACTGAATACGGCTTAAAAATATGCTTTAAGCGAAGGTCAAGCGTTATCATGTTGCATCTGCTTCTTTTTGTGCTGTCACTTTTATATGTTCTGGTGTTTAATTAAAACATCAGTACAGCTTTACGTCTTAAAATGCTACCAAACACCCATATATATGTGAAATAGAGAAAAAACATTTATCGCATCAGGGATGCAAAAGGTAAAACCAATGAAGAGCAGAAAGCTTTGACGTTTCTAACTCAGAAATTAAATTCAACTTTGATGTGAGGCTATTGAAGATCTACTAAGGATGCGATTAGGAGTCTTATTAATGTCAGTCTTTCCAAGGTGACAAGTTAGGAAAAAGAGCAGAAGCCAGCGAAGTCTTTTTATCTGCCTTTTCTTCTGCATGGAGGACAGACAGGCTCAGGAGCAGCACTGAATAGCTTGTTTCTTTTTATCGTTTAAAAATGTATCTCTGTGTGCATGCATGCAGAAAAAGATGAAAAACTATTCCACACACCTTCATCTTATATCCACTCAATAATTCATTTATTTTGTTGTGAAAACTACAACATATTAGTTTTAAAACGGCCAATTAGTGATTGAAATTTGTGTTGACATGAATTTAGCTTCGTATTTATCAGCGAAGCATTAAAAACGTTCTTGTCATTTTTAACTAATAGGATAAATGTTTCAATATCCAAACTGTCATTTCTGAAGAGTCTCTTAGCAACTGAAGGTAATATAATCTAATATTGATAGAAAGAGCTGCAGTTTAAAAATGCACATAAATAAATAAAAGATTTTTTTTCTATATTTTTGAATTTTAAAACATTCTCCTTTTTTCCACTTTGTTGCAGAATAAATAAAGATTTAAAACATTTTTAAGGAGATTGGAAAAGCATAAAAATATTAGGCAGAAACCAAAGCACTTAAAAAAATATTTTAAAAAAACATGTGGCTATTCTATTATTTCAAATTGTTTTAATATGTTTTTTAAAATTAAAAAAATGTAGAAATTTTCACATCTTATGTTGCAAAAAGGACTGCACAATATATCACAATTCATCATTACTATATAAAATATCAATGTGGTAAAAAAACAGAAAAATCGTCAATACTTTTATTTTGTTTTCAGTCAATAAGGTTTTCTGCTTTTGTGTTATAACTAGATATAAAATAATTACTTTAATCAAACCAAATGTCTTATTTAAATCAGCCAGACAGGCAATTAAAGTCAAATGGATGAAATAATTAACAAAGAGGCAAAATTACTTGACTTTTTAGTTAATAACAGATTGATTGTAAAGTTAAGAAACTATTTACTTTCAGTCCAATCTAATTATCACAATAAAAGTTATTTGATACTTGACACTTTTGAGCTTTTATATTAAAAAAGGCACTCACCGTTTTATTTCTCTGTGAAATTGTAAATTAAAGAAACGAGAGAATTGATTGATAGACACTCATTAGTGTCTATCAATCTATCACTCATTAGTCTCTGTAATAGAAATAAATAATCTTTTCTGTAGAAATCCCAAATACTTTCTTTCTTTCAAACTATCTTTAAATACACATCTTGTCTCATTTCCAATTAGAGATATTTCATAAGAATTTTTTTTGCCCAAAATACTACAGATGTTTTCTAATATTGTGTTTGGAATTTAAAAAAAACATTTCCAAACCAATTTTGTCCATTTCAGTTTAGCTTCTGAGCGCTGAAGAATTCAAGTAACGCAAAAACAGAAAAGGCCTGAAAATTTAATGTTCTCTCAAAATTTTCTTCCCAAAAAGAGGTCAAGATTGTTGCTGTTTCACAAAAATTGGTGCAAGTTTGCATTTTCACAGCAGATCCTGCACAATCTCGAGTCGAGCATTTAAGATTTTTCTCTTTGTTGGATTCCTGCAGAGGGGAAAAAAGCATTTTTTAATTCATCCTGTCATTTTGGTCACTTGTAAAAAGGACATGGCTGCAAAACACCCAAACACAGAGAGACTGTAAAATATCTGCAAAATGTGGCAAAACGAAATCCATGAAGATGACCAAAACATATCTGTGCAGATAATAATCTGATCGACTCAGTGAGAGATGATTTCTAACCTCACAACTACAAAAATATAATAAATACATGATTAACAATTTAAAAGGTTTATATTTTGTATATTTTTTCACCTAATCTTTTACATATTAATTTATCTGTCTAGTTAATTAAAAGAAAATGGGTTTTTTTGTTTCATAATTATTTTTTAATAATTTTACTTCATATGAAGTGAAGAGATGAAGGCAACTTGTTTAAATTCACTTTAGTAAAAATTGTTTATTATTATTTAATTTAACAATTTACTCTATTTATGACAGAAAGTCTAAAATGTTGGATGTGCACGAAGCAGGTTTACTGCTGATACAGTAACCTGTAAAAATCTGTACTTTGGTGCCACCTAGTGGACAACATTTAATACTGCAAGAGAAACTTTACTGAGTTTATTGCACTGTGAAAAAACTACATCTAAAATGAGCCTTTAAGAATATACAGAGTGTGATGTTTTATTCTAAAATATTAAGGAAGAAATGTGCGAATATTTTTTATTATAAAAAGCAGCTGAATAACTGAGTTTCCTTTTCTCCAAAATATTTGTGATTTTTGAAAACCCACATAAAAAACAAATCCATTTTATCCAATTTTTTGTTTTTGAAGATTTCATTTTGTATTGAATTTTTTTAATGATTTAATTATTTCCATTTTTTTATTTATTGACTTAGTTACATACATACACATTTATTTGAAGCAATAAGATATTTTACTGTAAAATAAAATCAGGTCGAAGTATTTTTATAGAGTATTATGTAAAACATCTTGTTTGTTTCTTGATTTATTCAGTTTTTGTTTGATTTCTTAAATATTGTATTTTTTAAAAGTGATTAAATCTCATTTTCACACGTTTCTTCATGAAATATCAAAAATTCTCAGATTTATTTAGTTTTTATTCATATTTTGGTGAGTAAATATTGTCGTTTAGTTCTTTTCTCATGTTCTGAATTATTCAAGCCAATGAAATTCTAAATATTGGCCTTAAAATGTAAATATATTTAATTTTAAAATGCCAATTAAAAGACATTTAAAATAAGCAAACCTGATCAAAGCAGCTGCTGACAAAAAACGACACAAACATAAAAAAGCTAAGAATAAATACTTAGCTTTCTTATTATTTTTGAATAATTTCATAATTTTTTTTATTTAACAGTGAATAACAGGAGATTAACATGGGGAAAAAAAGCTTTTCTTCCTTCTCTCTTTGTGTTAAAGTTTGTTTCACCAAATAAAATGGGTTAAAGCCGAGGCTCAAACATGGAGGCCGTCTTCTGGTTAAACATTGGCTCAAAGTTTGCCTTCAGCCTTCTGTTGTTTTTACACTAAAGCTCCGGCAATTGTTGCAGCCATTATTGACTTAGTAATTAAAGTATTTTAACGTGGGGATTCTGTAATCATTACATGCGCCGCCATCTGTTCCTGCACGGCTGCACCTGAAATGGATTTTTCCCCCTGAGTAGATAACGTATAAAAACCAATCAGGGAGGCAGGAGGAGGGCGGCGGCGTCACAAGCATCCACTGATGGGTCTGAGGTCAGAGCGACGCTGCAGCAGCTCCCAGCAAGACGAGCAACAAGAACCAGCGACCTTTAGACAAGACTCACGTTTTCTCAATTTATAACCACAAACCAACAAAATGTAGTGACATAAAAAAGGAGAGAAACATGAGAGAAAAAAGACACAAAATTAAGAAAAAAATTAAATAACTGAGAAGAACATTAGAAAAAGAAGGGGGGGAGGAAAAACCTACAGGAAAATGAAGAAAAAACTGAACAAATAAAAACAAAAAAAAAGAGAAAAGATGAGGAAGAAATCAGGAGAAAAAGTTAAAGAAATTAAAAAAAAGAAAAAGAGAAACAAATTAAAAGTAAAAGAAAAAATAGAAGTTAATTAAAAAGAAAAAAAAATGGGAAAATTTTGGAAAAACCAGAAAAGTAGAAAGAGTTTGGAAAAGATTAAAGCAAAAATACAAAAGAGGAAAAAGATAAAGAATAAAATTTCAAAAAAGAAAAAATAATTTTTGAAAAAATTAAATGAAAAATGAAATGAAAAAATTAAAATCGTATCTGATGCAGTGGTGCCCGGAGTCGGTCCTGCATGATTTAGTTCTCTCCCTGGTTTAACGCACCTGGATGAAATGATGTCTCATTAGAAGAAGAACATGAACCTGCTGAGGAGGTTGTTACCACCAGGGACAGAACTAAAACATGCAGGATGCCGGGCCTCCAGGACCGACTGGGCCCCACTGATCTAACCCGTTTTAAATATCCGTCTCCTGTTGCTGTTTCCTATTAGTTATTTCCATTCATCCATTAAAAGTCTGCTTGCAGGGTCGCGAGGTCATTAGGCGGCAGGTGGGGCTCAACCTGGACAGGTCACCGGTTCATCAATACAAAGACACACAGAATAAACAACCACACACACATTCACACCTCAGACCAATTAACCAGTCAGGCTTTTTTACCGTGGGAGGAAACCGGAGAACCCAGAGAGAATCCACACAGAATTACTAACTTCATGCAGAAAAGACCCAAAACTGGGATTCAAACTCAAAACCTTCCAGTCCGTTAGACATCCAATAAATTATTTATTTTGGTTTGAAAATCTCTACAGTTCAGTCAGCAAGCAGCTGCAACAAGCTTCAGGAGAAACAATTATTACTTATATTATGATAGGGCTGAATCGATAATCAATTATTGAAATAATTGTTAAGTTATTTAGTAATAAATCAACTGTTAGCTGGATTATGCAGACTATAAAAGGGCTTATGCTGAAAAAAAGACATTCAGAGCACTAATTAAGTAAAAACTGTTAGAAATATATTTTTTCCATTGGAGATGAAGAAGCTTCTTTGTAAAATGTTCTCAAGTGGCATAATTTTAGCTTCAATAAAACTTTTTAAAATAGGAATTTAATTGTTTGCTTATTTTTATCTTTTAGTGTATGTCTAATTTTGTATAAAAAAGCTTCAGTTGTTAAATGAAAAATTTCCAGAATTTGCCTGTTTGTTTTTTTTTTTGGTCAATCAATTAATTGTGAGAATAATCAACTTCTTAAATAATCACTAACTGCAGCTTGTATCAGCTCATTATGAAGCTAAAAATTGTTACAAATTGCACACACTGGACTTGAAACTTCTCTCCTGAACAAGGAAAAACTAAAAGAGAAATCTTCTGAAAACACATTTTAATAACATTTACATATTTTTTCCTTTTGTTCTGCTTCGCAAGTTTAGAGGATGAAATAAAGACCTGGAGCTTCCTAACACCTGTAACTACCAGTTTAAAATAGTTTTCTCCGGGCGTGCCGTGGTGGCGTAGCGGTTAGCGCGACCCGTATTTGGAGGCCTTGAGTCCTCGACGCGGCCATCGCGGGTTCGACTCCTGGACCCGACTATATTTGCCGCATGTCTTCCCCCCTCTCCTTCCCTATTTCCTGTCAGCCTACTGTCACATAAGGGACACTAGAGCCCACAAAAAGACCCCCTGGAGGGGTTAAAAAATAGTTTTCTCCAGTAAATCAGTTCAGTTTTGTCTCTGAAACGAAGTGACAAAAACAATCCGGGGCGTTTTTCACATGTTGTGCGGTCAGTCAGATTCTGATTTTATTTATACACAGAAGACAAGAAAAAACAGAAAGTTATTCTATAACAGATGCAGTTATTTTCAATATTATTTTAGTGTTTACTAGTTATTTTCCATAAGTTAATATAAGCCTATGAGTTCTTTATAAAAACAGTTATTTTGCCCCATCTTTCCGTGTGTGTCTACGATCACTGCGCTCCCCCCATGAACACGGTGTTGATGGGCGGCAGCGAGGAAACCAGGTCCTGTACCTCTGAGGACGCCGCGCCGCGATGCAGAGACGTCAGAGCGTCCTGGGAGCTGAACGGAGACGGAAGTCCGAACATGCAGGTCGCAGATCCGGAGGGGGGAAGAGGATGATGACCTGAGGACAAAACCACACGTTCAATCAGAATGTTAGCATTAGCTATTAGCTTCTGCACACAAACAAGGAATATGACTTGTTTTTCTCTCAATGTAAAAGCATTTTAAATATAAATTTGATGAGAAAATAAAAAGGATTTTCATGTTTGGTGGTCATTAGGCTGGACAATCCAATGCTATTTGTGATTATTTGAACAAATGGTAGCTTGAGGCGCCTGGAAATTGTATCCAATTGCAGAAGTCTACAATTATTGTCACCATTTATATTTAGCTTGCTAATTAAATATTTAGTTTGGAGCTGAACATTTAGCTACAAACTAAATATTTAGCTCTGAGTTAGCTAAATATTTAGTAAACAAGCTACCCATTTAGCTCCAAATTAATTATTTAGCTCTGATCTAAATATTTAGCTCTGAGCTAGCTAACTCTTTAGCCTCTAACTAAATATTTAGTGAGCAAGGTAACTACTAGCTCCAAACTAAATATTTATTTCTGAGCTAGCTAAATATTTTTTAGCTCTGAGCTAGCCAGGTATTTATCTTTACAAACAGCATCCAATGAAGAAAGAGCCTTTTACAACAAGAACTACAAGGGTCCTAAAACAGAACCTTGGAGAACCCCATAATAGATTGGATCAGGATTGTTCTGGTTATATATATATATATACATATATATGCATCTCTAAAGTAGTATTGCTAAAATATTAGCAATTGATTGGTCTCAGTGGTTCTGATATGGACCTGTTCCAGATTCTGCCTCGCTGAAAAAGCTTCCTGACGTTTTCCTGCCTGGTTCGTCCAGGATGTTCAGCGGGTCGTGGACCTCGGAGAACGCTGCGGAGAACGGGCGAAGGTTTCCCACGCTGCTGATGACGGACACGTGCTGATCAACCAAAGGATTCACTCGCTGGCTGGCCAAGAAGCTGCTGTTGCCATAGAAACCTGCAAACAGACATTAAAACAAAATCTTAAGGTCAATCTTTGTGTGATTTTTGCTTTGTAGAAGTAGAAATCTGGTTCTTCAATCAATGGGAATAAAAATCTCAACCATGAATAACATGAGAAAAAAGTCATAACAAAAACATAATTTACTTGAATTAAATTAATTAGAGCCGCTGAAAACAAGGAAATCTGACTTTAATCTCTGAATTCTCAAAAAATTAAACTTTTTTCTCAGAATTTGGGGAATAAATATGGAAAAGAAATCAAATTTTCCCAGAATTTTGACTTGAATCTCCAATTTCTGATTTCAGCCTCTAAAATTCTTATTTTTCTCATCTTTTTTAGATTAAAGCAGAATTCTGAGATTAGGATTCAGAATTATTCTGACTTTAATCTCTGATATCTGATTTCTGCTTCTAAAATTATAAATCCTATCTCTAAAATTCAGATTTCTTTCTCAAATTTCAGAGTTTAAAGTCAGAATTCTGAGATTAGAATTGGTGAATTCTGACTCTAGTCTCAGAATTCTGATTTATTCTGAGATTAGAGTCATAATTCTGGAAAAAGAAAAGGTCAGAACTCTGAGATTGGAGTCAGATTTCATTCTTTTTTTCCAACGACCCGAATCATCTTCCATATTTTTATGTTTTGGAAGTTAAAATATTCTCTGTTCAAACGGAACCGGATTCTAAGAATCCTCACCGCCATGACCCAGAACGCCGTACGCCGACCCCTGACAGCCGCCGCCACCAGCGAGGTTCAGTCCGGCCCCCATGAAGCCAAAACCATCTGGAGCGTCCAGAATCTGAGGCGCCCCCGCCTGCTGATCCAGACCCGGTTCTGTCTGGACCGGTTCGGGACCCGGCGTGTATCTGGATGGCGGCCGGACCGCGGCGCCGTACGTCGTCAGGGAGCAGTCGCCGCTGCCAGAGGAGTGGTGGACAGACGGAGGGTAGAAACCGTCCTTGCTCAGGGCCGGATCTCCCAGGGACGGGTACCGGGCCAGGTGGTACCCCACAGGAGGATTATGGGTCTGAATTGCTGTCAGGCAGGGATTCTGGACCTGAGACCTAATAAAAACCCAAGTAAAATTATTCCTGTTATTAATAAAAATTAATCTGGTTTATACAATTTTCCCACAGTAAAATTCAAGCACTTTCAAGGTGAGTTTTCAAACTTTTCCAGCACTTTGGAGATAAAAACAGTATAAATGAACTAAAAAAACAGTTTCAATTCACTATTTTAACATATAATTTATTACTGTTAATAATAATTTCTTGTGATAGTTCTCTACATTCTACAGCAGGAATAAAGTAAAATAAAACAACAAAATGTAATGTTTATGTTTCTCTTACCCTACACGTCTCTCTGGTTTGAAAATATAACACTAATTTAACAACAACAACGAAATTTTTTTGTCATTTTAATGTATAAAATATTAGCCAACCTTTATTTCAGTTACACATATCAATAAGTCATTGAGTCATTAGGAATAAAAAAATATTGAAAAATAAAATAAAAATTGTTCTTGTTAAGATTTCTTACATTTGGTAAATCTAAAGAAATTTTGAATTAACTTCATACAAACAGAAAAAAATGTTTGTGTCTTTAAATTAGGTGTAAATGTTCATGTGTTCATCTGTAAATAACTTACGGCTTTTAATCCCCAAAATTTTAATTTATATTTAAACGCTCTGACATAATTTCAGCTCTGGCTGTTTTTTAAATTTATTTTTTAATGAACAGGCTTTTTTTGAGTTTGTACGCAATTACGCAACTAATCTAAATTAGTTTCCGATTATTTCAATAATTGATTATCACGATTAATCCAAATAATAATTTCAATCCTGCTGATTTACAATACTTATGCTTAAGATAACAACCAAAGCAGACAATTATTGGGCCTAAAAACATTATTTTGCTTAGTAATTCCTACATTAATATTCTATATATACTGTATTTAGTGATTGTGAAAGTATATAATCATTACATATTAGCATAAGCAGCACATAAAGCGAACCTGGGAGCCGTTTGGTAGGTCTGAGCCGAGGGCCCGCTGCTGACGGCGGGAAAAAACCCGCTGGACTGCGGCAAGCAGTGGTACAGGGTCTCCGGGTACGAGGAGCAGGGGCTGGGCTGCGTGATTTCACTGAGAGAGGAGAGGCAGGAGGGTGAAGAGAAGGAGCAGGAAGAGGGCGTCAGGGGCCTCCCCGCCATGGGCCCCTGGTTGATGACGGAGCCCCGATGGACCAACGCGGCCGGGGAGATGGGCGGCGTCATGAGGGGTCCGCTGACCTGAGAGAAGTCCATCTGACCGCCTGATGGGCATCATGACAATAGTCAGACATTTTGTTTTTATGCTTAAACTGCCTGACGGTTACTATGGTTACCTGAAGACGTGAAGCCAGAACTGTCGTTCCCCTGATAGAGGACGGCTTTAGCTTCCAGATCCTGCTGCTGATTGGTCGATAGAAGCATGTAGGCGTGTCCTCCCAAGGATTCGTTCTTCACCGATTGGTCGACGGAGGTGGGGGCTTTGCTGCGGTTCGCCAGAAAGCAGGAACTGGGCGACGCCATGAACGCAGCTTTACTGGCATCTGAAGGAGACAACCAAACTTAAATTTCAGATAATTATCCTCATTTAGCGCTGCTGGGGGAGTTCAGGAGGGAACTGTTTTTAAGGATGTTTTCAAAGTTGCAACATTTGTTACATTTTCAGCTGCTGCGGTTCACTTTCACACGGCACAGCGTCAAACAAACCAAATTAAACATAAAAACATGTTCCCCTCCTCGCCTGTGGGGGCGCTGCAACAAGAACCACTGAAAAAAATGGCACAAAACCCTCTGAAGGAGACACTGAGCGCAAAAAATACTTGGTAAGATTTTGTGTTTGTTTTGCATTCACGCCTCTTTAAATTAACCAAATTTTGTAGGTAAACAAACTGGATTGAACAGGACTGGTTTGATTTGGGTTCAGTGAGACCAGAGTTGGGTAGTAACTAGTTACATTACTCAATTACATTTACTTGAGTAACGTTTTTGAAAAAATTTACTTTTAGGAGTATTTTTAATATGTTGTACTTTGAGAAATATTATTATGAAGTATTTCTAATCTTACTTGAGTAAAATTTCTGGATTTTCTGCCCACTGAATGAAAAACAAAAATTCACCAGACACAGACCTGCAGCTTTTATTAAAGTTTCATACGTTTTTTTATTGAAAGAAACTGATTTACAAAGAAATTATTTGTTATTTTTGTTACTTATATGAATTATTGACATTTTCATCATTATAATACCGAAATTTGCTTTTTAATTTGGTCCATTTTATGTATTTTTTAAATATTAAATGATCGATAATTTCATCAGTTACTAGGACCTTGAGTAGACTTTTAACCAAATACTTTTGTACTTCCACTTCTTAGGTGGTTACTTTTTACTTTTACTTAAGTAAAAGTAGTTCCACTCTATCTCAAGTACAGTTTTTGGGTTTTCTGCCCACCTCTGAGTGAGACCCAATACCTGCATTTTTCATGTATTTTTCCAGAAGGTTCTGCAGGTCCTGCTCCTTGTCGTTGTTGAACTGCGTCTCCAGCGCCAACAGGATGTACTCGTCTAACAGCATCCGGATCAGATGGAAGGAACCTGTCAGCGTCAGAACAGAAAGCGGCTCAGACGTTCATCCAGCTGAGAGTTCACTCGACCTTTAGGGCCCCATTGCTCTTTGTTTGACCTGCAGGGCCACACGTTTGTGTTTGAGCTTAAGTGGGCCTTCAGAGAGAGCGAGAGCCACCAAATGGTGGTTGTTTATTCATGCACACGTAGCCTGTGTGCGTGTGTTTGAACAGAGAGCACGCCGACCGCAGATAAGACTCTGTGTAATCAAAGCGAGTCTGGCCATTACGATTTATGATGCTATTGTAGCAATCTGCTTTGAGCTGACTCGTATCGGACGGCCAGACGTCTTTTAGTGGGAAGATCTGAAAATCTTCATCTGCACTGCAGAGACACAAAATCTTAAAAGGTATTTCTGGTCTAGTTTCTAGTGCAAATATTTTAGGAAATAAGACGAAACTAACTTATAACTAACTTTTCAGCAAGAAATGGGAGTTTAAGTCAATAATTCCTTAAATTGATGAAAAAGTTCTAGTTACATTGGCGGATTATTTCACTTATGATAAGACATTTTCCCCCATATAATAAGTGAAATAATTTGCCAATGGAACTAGAACTTTTTCATCAATATTACGAAATTATTGACTCAAAACAATCATTAATATTGGTGAAAAAGTAAAAAAGGTCCATGGGCAGATAATTTAACTTATAACAATTATTTTGAGTAAATAAACAATTATTTATTTGTTTATATAAGTAATAACATTATAACAATAAATACATATATCTTGCTGAAAAGTTACTTGTAAGTTAGTTTTGTCTTATTTGAAGTGTGCTAATTTATTGCATTAGAGACTAAACCTAAAATATTTGGTAAGATTTTGAGTTTTTGCAACATGAACCAAGATTTGGACCAAGTTCTACGGCTGGGCGACATGGACTAAAAATAAAACCTCCAGATCCGATTCAAAAAATTACAAATGATAGAAAACATTTTCAAAAAGTGGATTTTATAATCCCTTCTGTGAGTTTTGTATAATGCAACACACAAAACCTCCTGCTTTAAAACATTAACACCAATGTTACAAATGTTATAAATGCCATAAAGCATGCATAAACTGGAATAAACTCTTTCCACTTCCTTACCGAAGCTGGAGGCGTTGTTGAGCGTGAGGTTGTGCATGATCCGTGCACCAAAGAAGCTCCACCGGAGGAGGAAATCCTGAGCTCGCTTCTTCACGGATCGACCGCACTGCTTGCCAGGCTGATGAAAACATGAGTAAGTGATTTAAAAAGCTGCTTATTTTCTGTTTCAGTTTGTTTTGGTGAGTGGATGAACCGTCTCTACCTTGATGACTTTGTGCTCCACCACCGAGTCCAGCCACTCTATGAACGACTCAACTGTGGCATTTTTCCTCAGCAGCTCCTTCAGCTCCTGAAAAACACTGACGGAGTCGTCTGGGTGGGAAAAAAGAATAAAAACGCGACAAGAAAATGTAAAATTGCAGGCAAACTTGGGTAGGTTTTGTCACTACAAAGTCAACGAAATATGGAAAAGTTATTTCCAGTTTAATTCTATGAGTTAAAAGCATCGAAAGGTGCAAATATTTATTTCCAGAGTTTCACCGGCAACCTAAACACCTAAACTTTAGAATGTGTAAAAAAAATTAGGATGAACTTTCTACAATCTGGACAGACCCAACAAGGCACTTATTATGTTAAACATTCAAACAATAATTTGCATGAACTATTTTTATGATTTTTTGTTTCTTTAACTCATAAAATGTGCAGAAAAACAATTAAATGTAGAAAAAAATTATTTATTAACTAATTGTATCATTTATTTCTTCAATCCTTTTTCCAACCATTTATTTATTTTTACATTCAGTCATGTCATTTATTTATCTCTCTATTTATTCTGTATTTTTTACAACTTTTTTGTTCTGCCAATTAATTTTTAACAATTTAATAATCTATTTATCTGATTTCTTTTCAATTTTTTACATTAACACTTCTTCTTTCTTTGTTCTATTAATCTGTTAAAATTTTTTTAGAATTTTATGATTGATTTATATATTTGTTTGTCTGTTGCACTAAAATACGTTTTTATAAATGCTACAAATCTATTTTTGTCAAAGCCACAATGAGGCTTTTAACATCCTCGTTGTGGGTTTGGATTTTTTATTTTATTCTTTTCATCGAACCTCCAATTTAACTTAGAAATATTGAAGTTTAAAAGTACATTTTAAAAAAAAAACAAAAAAAACATTTTGGTTGCTAACATTTATGCTAAGCTAACAAACAGCATCAACCCTGGTGATGAATCCTGATCAGTGCATAACTGAACATCATCACAAGAGATTTTCTTACACTCAGAGTAAATATCCGAGTCCTGGTCTCCGGCTGCCGACGCGCTGAGCAGCGGCTGTGAGTTGATGCTGCTGAGATCCACGCAGTCGATGTCCAGAACCATGTCGGTCACCACAGTTTGGTCAAAAAGAGCCGGCCGGGCAATCTGGCAATCAACACAAAGAAAATAAAAATCATTTCTGGCAATCAACACAAAGAAAATAAAAATCATTTCTGGGACAACACAAAGAAAATAAAAATCATTTCTGGGACAACAGAGAGAATAAGAATCATTTCCAGGTCCGTTTCCAGACATTCAGTTGGTTTCTCGCCTGCTTTACCTGTGCCAGGTGCAGGAAAGATGTCTGCCTCTTCAGCGAGGAGACGAAGCGCCGTGCGATGGGGAGCTTCTTTGCTGCAAGGCATTCTGGGAGGTTCTCCAAAGACGAGGCCAACCAATGTTCCCAGTGTTTGGCAAAGTTTCTTATGTCTGCCAATAAACTGAGAAACAAAAACAGGTTCACCTCTAAATTATGAGAAGTTTTCTGGAGTAAAGTTTTAGAAACACACCTCTCAGGCATTTCCTGCATCGTGGCCGGAATTAAAACGTCAGTTAGAACCTGAGAAAACAGACGACAAATCATGAGCAACACGAAATCAGACACAGGAGAATAAACTATCATTTCTTTCCCCTTTAAACAACATCAAATAAAGGTCTGACTTTTCTACATTTCAGTAGGCATGGAAGAGCCTCAGGCTCACTGCAACAACAAAAGAATAAAAATCCTGACTTTAATCTCAAATTCTGTTTTTTTCCCCCTCAGAATCAAATTCAAAAATATTTTATTTGTCAATATTTTCACTTTAATCTCAAAATAAAAAAATTTTCTTAGAATTCTGACACTAATCTCGAATTTTGTCTTTATTGTTGTAAAAATTTGAGATTAAAGTCAGATTTTTTTTTCACTGGCCCTAATATTCTTCCACAAGTAGGAGATTCTACTGCTGCAGTAAAAGGTTAATTAAGATATAAAAGGATATTAAAGTGCAGCGCTCTAAATCGAAGCTGGTAGGACAGAGTTTCATCGTCATGTAAAGTTTGTGACATTAAGGCTATAAAGCAACATTATCAAGTTAGATGGTGGATCATCTTGGTTCTCTCTCAGACCATCAAGGCAGTTAAATACTCATGTGAAGAATTTCTGTATAAAACTAATAATGATATTTAAACATAAAAAAGCAAAAATGTAAATTTGTAGAAGTATTTTATAGCAACCTTGTAGAGGATGGAGTCACAGACACAGAAGACGTCGACTATAATCGGGTTTTCTAGCAGCGGCAGCAGATGGTCGGGCATTCCCTGCCAGAAGTGGAGCAGGAAATTCTGGATCTGAGCAAAAACAAAATAAAGTGATCAATATGCATCAGTACTTTATCAGGATGAAGTACTGATACATAACAGATAATGACCTCTTCAAAGTTGATATTGATGGCGTTATCCAGGATGCACTGGCAGTGAGTTTTATACATCATGATCAGAGTGTCAACCTGGAATAGAGAGAAAATTCAGTCTACCTAAATCTAGAACATCTTTTGTTTGTTTGTTTGTTTATTAAAACACAAAGCATGAAATAAAAACCAGCCACCTTTTCTCTGGAAATATTTCCCTGCAGCACGAGATGCTGGGCGTTGGGGAAGTCCGGAAGCAGCGTTCCGGTTTTAGAGCTCAAAGAGTATTTCCTGGTAAAGCCACCCTGCAAAACAAACACTTTCACTTTTTACTCTTTATTTAAATCCGTTTGGGAAAAAATTATATTGTGGCAACAGAAAATGCTGAAATCACATTTTGAAATCACAAATTACTAACAAAGAAAGGATCTATTTTGGTCCACTCAGAGGATTATTCAGTCATTTTATATCAAAATCCTGTTGAATTTTAAAGTTTTTAAACTTTCTCCTCACAGCAGCGAATAAGAGTAGCCCTACTGTAAAAACATACGGTTGACTCCCAAATCACTCATACCCTTGGCAGATTTCAAATTAAAATGATAGAAAATGTAACTAAGAAGTTTGTTTCTGATTAGAAGTGAGGCAAACATCTTCCAAAAGATATTTGCAACATCTGTGAGGCAAACATCTGGAACAGAATGTAACCGGAGAAGCAATTCTGGGAAAAAAAGAAGCAATTTATCTATTTTAATTTATATTTTAATTTAAGAAATGGATGTCAAATATAGCACATAAAAATGGCTGCAAATAGTAGCACAATTATACAACCATGCAGCTTTGACAAGCAGAAGTGGAGCCTCCTGCACAACCAACAAGAATGCAGCATGTGGTTTCTGGACGGTAAGTCAACAACAAAACATTTATCTTTTCCAGCAGCCATCGTACAGCGCATACAGCAGTAAAACCGGCTGACCAGATGTGCTGGTACTCAGCTTGTGTTGCTAGGCAACACCGCAGTGTGACTCAACAAACAGGATGTTTTCGAAACATTATTTTATTATCAATAAAACTGTGTGGATGTTGTTTTAGAAGTATAAAAAGGTGAAAAAAGTGAATTTTGTGTAATAGATCCCCTTTAATTTTCCCAATAAACTTCCTGAAGGTGTTTCAGGTGTTGGAGACCTCAGCATTTAAGCTGGTGTCAACATAAAAACAAACTGATCTAGTTTTTATTTTTTAAACTAAACTAAGGCAAAGTTCCTATTAAGGGTTAAAGTATGAAAACCTGCTTTGCATTGTGGGTAAAAAAAAAAGTACCTCATTCTTGAGTTTACTCCCTGAAAATCTGCAAGCAAAACAAAACAAGAGTTAAATTCAAACAAAACTCTTTAGCTGTTCAAATCATTTTATTATGTAGTTAAATTAATAGCAGAAGGTTTGACATAAACTCACCTGGTCAAACCTTTACCCGAATACACGGAGTGATAATACGCGCTGCTCTCTTTGATCCCAATTCCATAGTAATGATATCTGGAAAATGTTGTTATGCATAAATTCACATAAAACCCAACTTGGAATTACTTATTTTCCCTAATTTTTCTTTTTACTTGGAGTGTCCTCTGGTGCCGAGTCGTCTTGTTGTCAGAAGAGGAAACTTTTGTCGAATTGTCTGATGAGCAGAAAAGGCATAAAATAAGCTTCAAACTATTTATTTTAAACTGCATGCATCATTTTCATTCACTAAAGAAAATAGTTTTAAATTTAAGGTTTTATATCTCAAGAACAATTCTTGTTGGTCAGTAAAACCACAAATAAAACAAACTTGGATTAAAAAAACTAGTCAACAGCTGATTATTCAGTTGGACCATTTCAAAGAAAGATGTATTCCTGCAAAACAAAAAACCTGCTTTGCCTTCCTTATATCTGGTTATTTGTGTCTTAAAATTTAAAGAATGTCAGGAAAAAAATAAACTCACCTTTCCAAAAGTAGCAGCACATGCAGGCTCTAGTTTCTCTTTCCTGCAGAAGTCCAGATAGTGAGCATAAAGGATGCAACGAGGCAGACACACTCCTTCACACACGATGTAGTTCTCCTCAAGCCTGCAGAGAAAAACAAAAAACCAAATATCATGTTAGAGATGCAAAAAGATTAAAAAATAGCACCAGGAAAAGAAAAAATGACTTGACAAGTAACAGAACAAATTATTATTTTTGTTTTCCCTGAATGACGCCTAAATATTTAACACGACACCCATTCATAGTTATTATTAGAAAAGAAATAAAAGGTGTAAGTGTCTGCCAAAAAACTCTTTTAGAAAAAAGTTGAAAATTTGCCAGAAAAAAATCTGAAATTTTAAGATTAATCTCAGAAATTTTCTAAAAAAAAGAAACATGGAAGTTTCAATTGACAAAAATTTGACAGAAATTTTTGGAAATTTACAAAAGTCAAAATTTCCAAATTTCTGAGATTAATTCCTGGCAAATTTTTGACTTTGCAAACTTTGAATTTTTTTTTCTGAATTCCATTTTTTTCCATTTTATCCACATTTGGTATCCAAAAAAGCACATAATTATGAGTTTAACTCAACACCAAAATACTTATCACATGAAAAAAATAATAATAAGAAAAAGCATCCAATACGTAGTTCCCACAAGTCTGAGTCGGAATTGATCCATGCCACTGAACCGCCATGTTGGTAGGCAAACAAAGCATAAATGAACCTTGGCTTCAAGACCAACAAAAACAAAGTATATTGACACTCTTGACTAATGTGCACGACAAATGAATATTAACAAAATCACTGCTGTTGAGATGGAGAATGAGATGGAGAATGTGGCTTGTTTACTGTTGTCATAGGAACTCCATAGCAACTGTCATGATAGTTAGCTACGGATACCTACAAAGATGTCTGCCAGAAAGTGTGACATAACATAACCCTAACATGTCACTTAACCTATCAGAAGTTTCCAAAGCCATGACATCATCATCTGGGTTTTCACCTCTATTGTTTAAAGAGACAGTCATCATAATTGTGTATGTAAACTTGTGGTTTTGAAGACATTAATGAACAAATCTCAGATATTTCTTCTGTCTCATTATTGCAGCATGTATTTAATTTCAAAAAAGTTAGATAATCCTAAAAAAAATCCCTAAAACAGGACATATTTATGTCATACAGAGAGCAAAAACGGGATGTTTGTGTGTGTTCTGTAAATATGAAATAAGATCCTTATGCGTGCACCATGTTTGCTCTTACCACTGTAGCGTTAGCTGCGTTTGTTTCTTCTTGTCCTTGATGATCTGACTGATTGTCTTCCTGGACGAACTGTTGCTCTGTTTCATGGAAAGGTCAGAGTTCAACTCCAACAGGTCGTGCTCGTCTTCAGACGAAGGCGTCTCATTGCTGTCCTCTGCAGAGAAATACAACAGAGCAGGAAAGTTTAAGCCAAAATTCACCTGAAAAACATGCAGAAATTTCTGGAAATGTTTTCCAGCATGCAACTACAACTTCAGCTGGAAAGGAATGAAATTATTTGAAAAATCTGCAATTCTTTCATCCTGTAAATCACTCCTGTACATGCAGGGCTGCGCAGTTTGAGAAACTTTTACTGCGCTCAACAACTGTAAACTTTAGCTTGTAATTAAAAACATGGAGGAATAAAGAACAGCAATCTGCTCATTTTCTTAACTCTTTATATTTCTCTTCTCTTAAATTAGTTCATTAACGTGCTTCTGATAGTTTACTCTGACCTTTCTCCACTAATGGAGCATTTGATGAGTAGTTCTTAATTTATTTTAGATTTGGTGTTTCTGACTAAGCCTTCAAGGTTTTCCTCATTTCCTTCTCAGCTTTCATTTCTGATTAGTTTCTTTTATCCGACCTTGGAAGTATTTCTCTCTTTGTTTATCCCTCAAGTTTAATTGTTTACCTCTTCTTGTATTACCAAAAGTATACAATATGATGAGGATAATGTTGAAAAGAATCAATAAAGTAGACCCATATTTTCTGAAGTTTACAGTAATAATTTTTAAGGCCTGTGCTGTGACCTCGTAATGACTTGTTATTGTGCTAACGGGGAATGTTTTCATTCCTTTTCCTGTTCCAGAGAAAAAGCCTTTTTACAAACCAATGTGTTAAATTACTTTCAGAAAAGGTCCTAATAGAAATTCCTGTCAATTCTTACATCAAGATTATGTTTTATCAGTTTATTAGGTTCACAATTATTTTCTTTTTAATCAATTTGTCACACTTAAATGTTTAGATTGTTGAAATAATTTAGATATAAAAGAAAATGCAAAGATGTTATTTGTTAATTAAGTTTTGACTAATTTAGTTTTAATTTGTTGTTTTATTTTTAGTTGGTTTAATAATTTCCCACAAATGTCAACATCCCATAGAAGGACATGTATCCATCCTATTTTTGCGTACTTACAGTAGATATTTAAAATAAAGCAACAGTTGTCTTTTTTGTAACATTAGCGGCTATAGGCTGGGTTTATTTAGCTTACAGGAGAGAAAATGGCTCTTTGGATAGGAAATGTTGCACAGTCCGCAGCAACCCCGGTTCGAATCTGGGTCACGGCACCAAACTGTCGTGGAAAAAAACTATTTCCAAGCACTGTTCAGGTAAAATCACTCAATCAGGTGTATTCATGAATTGTGCACAACTCAGAGAGCTCACAGGAAAGTCAATAATGAAGCAAGTCTGAAAGGGAAAGCTCTGCTAGGCAGAGACACCACATGAGTTTTGTACAAAGGGATAAGGGATCCAAAGCCTGGGAATCAGACTGGTTCCCATGCAGCTGGGGAAAAACAACGTCCAACCTTGTGCATGTAACCCAAACAGCTTTAACTTGGTGGGAATATACAGAACTTAGAATAAACATATAGCAATACAACTAGCAGGTGTAACCTAACTGTAATTTTTCCACATCACACAGTTTCCAAAAAATCCCCTTCAGAATATTTTTTACAAGATTGGAGGTAATCAGTTTGCTTATTTATTAGTGTAAGATAAAATTTTGTATTAGTTTTCTGTCAGCAGTTATTTTTCCCCTGGCAATCTGCCACAGACTCCATTAGCCCTTTTATGCTAGCAGCTAGCAGGCGGTTTAGCTGAACCAAACTCTCCTCAGTTTGGGTCCCGGAGTCCAAAAAGTATCTTGATGTGGTTTTCACGCTACAATGAAGGACTCAGTCTCTATTTTGAGTTTTCAGAAATGGCCAATAGTGGATGCTAATTTTTCATTTAGTGCTTTTGCTAACATTGAAAATGTTTAGCCCAACTTAGCTTCCCATAAATAAAGACATTTCCAGAAAAATCCTGAAGAACTAATTTACTTGGCTGCTTCCAGTTATTCAACTTCCAGTTGAATAAAGTTCAACATCTGCGTTGAAGTTTTGGTTATTCATGCTCTTATTTTGAAGGGGGAACTGTTTGCAAAGCAGCTACGTTTCCTCACGTTTTATTTTTCTCCACCATAAAGGTAAAAAAGAAAACACGAAAGACGGAGAACAAACATGAATGCAATTTATAAACATTATATTACAAGTGTAAATTATTATGTCATAGTTAAATTGTTGGTGAATGTTGTAGTATTTAAAGAGTAGATATAATTTAGCATCTAAACTGTAATTTAAAGCTCTATAGCGATATTAATTGAAGATCACAAAATCTGGAAATTAGATACTCAAATTTAAAATACTTTAAAATTAGGAGTTTTTAGCTTCAAATGCTTTGTTTTTCCAGGCTGCATGTTCTCCGTGTGTAAAACAAACATCCAGCACATATTGCATAATCCAATCATGTGATCTACTAGAGCCAACACTGAAGCTAATGTACAGAACGAGCTGAATATAGACATAAACAAGGGCTGGAGCCATCAGTAGTAAACATGTCTCCAAAAATTCAGAATCAAAAATAACTTTTTATATTCTATTCTAAGATTTCCTGTTTAAAAACAATTATTGTGTCTAATACTTAAAATATTTAAAGTGAATAGCAGGTTTCAAAATGGTGTGTTAGCTAAATGATAAGATTTTATTTCAATGAGCTACAGCAAAAAAGAACATTTTTAAAAGAATCACTTAAAGTTTCTTATCAGGTGGCAGTGTACAAGTTATAGCAAATTAAATAACAGTTTCCATATATTTCTTTTTTCTTATCTTTTTCTAATTTTTTAAATCATCATTAAGATCTTTTTCTTAGTTTTTTTATATTTGGATAAAAGTAAAAACATACATTTTGCCAGAATATATGTAGAATAAAATAAAAATTAATGACATTACAAAATTTTATCAGGGAGCTTACTACAAATTAAATGTAACATGTACTTTTTAACAGGCTTTTCTTTGCACAAATGACAACCCTTAAGCATAATAAAGGTCATTATGAGCTCTGTTGAGTATGTTTTCTGCAAATTAATCAAATTTTTCTCTGGCAATAATAAAAGAACCATTTAATTTGCTTGTTCATGTGGAAAAAGTTGTGTGAATGAAAGTGATTCAAGTTCTGCTCATTTTTTTAAAGCATGGCTGCAAAGATGTGGATTTAGTTTTTGAGATTAGGAAGCAAAGTTTAAAACTTCAGAACATTTTCCGAACACAGAACAAATATTATTTGAGTTAAGCTGTAGTACCACCTTGTGGTTAATTAGTGTCACTGCATATATTTAAGTTTGAATTAAATAATATAGTTCATATGTAAGAGAGGAAATCCACTTCAGTTGAATTTTAATTATGTAAAAAAAAAAAATATATTATGTAAGACTAATAATCACAGATTTACCTGATTTAATCCCAGAATCGTCTTCTTGATGAAAAGTTGTTTGTCCATTAAAATCAGAGTTTATTTCTGGTGAGTTTTGCAAAGCTTTTGCAAAAGAGTGAATAAGAAACATGTCGCCTCTGGCTGAACTCTCGCTACTGCGCTTCATTGGCATGATAAACGAATTACAAAAAATATTTTTTTCTTAAATCAACTAAATAAAATGAAGGTTTCCATCTACTGATCCATGAAGAAATCTTTAAGCAATACTCCTCAACCTCTTATTTACACAGATCCAGCTGAATATCACAAGCATTAGGTCCAGCATTTTGGAAAAGTGAAGCTGCGCTGAGTGAAGGAAGAACTAATGAAGCTGTGGATGCATTCATCATATTTACCGAAGACTGAGCTAATCCACTTTATCAATGATTAACAGAAAACCCTCATCCAGCTGTCTATCCATCTATCTATCTATCTATCTATCCATACCTCCCACAGTCAGCTGGCCTCTTACTTCAGGTTAAACACACACAGATTTCACTCAGAGCTGCTCTCTTTGTTTTCATTCTATCAGGAAAGATATAAATCTAAAATATCTGGATATGTTTGGGTTAAATGTGACTCCTATACTACAGTCCACAACCATCCAAAAGAAGCTTTAAAGTAAAATAAATGTATATTTTCTTTCAGTAGCTTAAGCTAAAACTGAGAAATTATATTTTACTACATTTTTATCTCTACAACAAAAAAACATGAATTAATTTCAATAAAATCACACCTGTTAACAATATGTAAATATATGTGGGATGTTCTTAGTTTTAATTTTTGATGCATTACTTTCTGTTTGACTGGGGTATAAATAAGATGCGACACACACTTCAAAACAATCGATATGGCGTCTTATTGTCATCAAAACAAAATGAAATATGAATTGTTTTTAATAGTTGCAAGATGTTGGACATGGGAACAAATTAGGTATGTAGAACTTGTTTCTGTCCCTTTAAAAATGTTCCCGTTCATTATAAATTATTAATTTTTTTGAAAACTTCTTGTATTACAAATATTTTATAATACAAAATGCTTAATGTTGAATATATAACTCAGATTGTTTAATTGTGTGTGCAGCAAACCATAAAAAACATTAAAAAGTGTGCAAAAAGGAACAGTGAAACCCAATTTGTATGAATTTTAATAATATTTTTGGTTTTATTGACTAAATGAGAGCAGCTCTATTTCTAAATATATAAAGTCTGACTTGTCTGAACTATCTTTTTCCAAACATGGTTTTCTGTTATTTTTTTGATACCTTTATTCATTTATGAATGTAAAACAAAACAAATACAAATAGGTTTTATTCTTTGTTATGCACAAACGATATACATTTATTAATATAAAATTAAAAAATAACCATATATTGTTGGACGTTACTTATTTAATTAATGCATATTTATGTGATGCTCTAGATGGCGAGTTATTTATTGTAATTTATTTATTATTTTTTTAAACCTACGCGAGATGCCCAATAGTTACGAAATTAATTTGTTTGTGTATTTTTTAAGGGGGAAAAGAAACATGGGTCAATGTTTGAGTATTTCAATTATCTAAATGGATATCCTTTATTTATCATTTACTAACTTGTTCATTGTTCCGCCTGAACGAGATGACAATTTATTTGTTTGTTGATTCGCTGAAACGCGGGATTCATTAATGCGCATCAGAAATTAGCATCACTGTAGCTTCACCGAGGCTAGCAATGTTTCACAGCCACTGCTGCTAACTTGGACTTACCGGGTCGCAGCGGGCAGGACACGGGCGCCAAGGTGAGTTGGGTCACTAACTGCGGTCAGAAAGGTGTCACAACTCGACCAGTGTTCCCGGTTACTGGTATCAGTACGTCTTAAAGCAGACCAGCGCGGTTAAACTGGGTTAAGATAAAAAAAATTATTTGGGTCGTCTGTGTTAGCTCAGTTAGCTTCGTTAGCTGTTTGGTGCTAGCTCCCGCTAAACGAAGCTAATTTGCTGAGTCACTGTTCGTTTTATCAAAAACAACCGTTCAACTGTTTGTTTGTTTTTTGTATGTAAAAAGCAATTTTAGATATATCTGTATTCTGAAATGTTTATATCTTAATAAAAATATAAACCGACTTGCTTTTAATAAAGCAAATATATTCCAAAAATAAAAAATAGTTACACCGGATTTCTGTGAAATCTGCAAAAAGGATGGGATTTATGCATTTCGCAGCAAATATATAATGAAATAAAGTAAGGAAATTTTCCTTGTCGCTCTTTATAAAAGTTGCATCTATCCATCCGTCTACTAATCCATTTATCCTCGTTTATTTATGCACCTGTAAATCAATATGAGCCATCAATGCCACGTCAACAGGTCCTGTAACCTAAACTATTAATTGCCTTATTGTATTTATTTCAGAAATTCTCCATCACAGCTTCATTTATTTATCTTTTGGTTCCCTGATTAGTTTTAGTTAACTTAGTTTTCCAAAAGTTACTGAGGTGTTTGGTTCCAATACTTTATAATATTTTCCAACTTGTGCACATAAATATACTTTAAAATTATTTTGTTTTGATTTTCCTAAATCCTAAACTTATTTCTTGTTTCATAATAATAGATCACTGCTATGTTCATTAATCATGTTTATAGAAGGTTAAAAAACTACTATAGATTACCAATGTACAAATCTTTAGTTGACATGTAATTTATTCCTGTTGTGGCCATTATTTAATCCAGTTTTTAAAGTTGACACTTTTTAAAGTACTGATATCAAGCTATTGCATACAGTAGTTCAGATTTTACTGTAAGTAGAGTAAGGTGAATATTTAAAAGCTACTAAATTAATGACAAAACCACCTTGTTATCTTGAAATCTTGTTTTGAACTACCCTCAAATAACATCTTAAGATTCAGTTTGTGTGGGTGTTAGTTTGGGACGTTTGCTGATATTGTTCAATAACACAAACATTTACCACAAAAGATTTCTTATATGCGTTACATCCTTGTCACTTTATGTATGTTATTATTTAGAGGATTTTTTGTTAATCACTAGAATACAGTGGACCCCTTCTATTCACGGTTCAGTATTCAGAGATTTTCCTCTGAATACTGTTATTTGTAGAAATTATTTGTAGAAATGTGCCTATTCCAGCATTTCTTTTATGGAACACCATTTATTTTCATTGGGGCTGATTGGCAGCAGAGAAGAAATAAGAAAAACTGTTTATTAGCTTCAGCGCTAGTGCTAAGACCATTTCCACTGCACCTATTATATTAAGGTATATTGTATAAAGTAGTCAGTTATAAGTGTATTTAGAAGAGGTTTTGTTCGCAGGCAGCTGTGATCCCGAACCATCGCAAATATTGGGGGTCCTATGTATTTAATAAAAAACTAACATGGTAAATGCAACAACATCTGTATGCCCTGTAGGTTGATTTGGTGATTTGAAAGGACCTAATTTTGCTACAATGCAGTCCAAGCTTGGACCAGAACATGAGAAGTAAGTAAAACAGTTAAATCATAAACATACCAGTCGGAGTGGATGAGTTAATTTCTTTGGGTTTTTATCTCATTGGTTGTTTCCTGTGTTTACTGCTAGAATGTAACTATTCTAGCAGTAAACTAGAATAGTTACATAGTCCTGGCAATTAGTCAGGACTATTGTGAAACATTAGATCAAGATAATTAACTTTCCAGTTGTGACATTTTTTTTTTTTTTTAGTAAATAGCTGGACTGTATTATTAATTTAAGTGACATCTAATGGCAATTAGATGCACGGATATGATGTAGGGGTCTCAGAGTAAATGTGTTTTTTTTTACACATTTATCACGTCTGATCAATGTTTTGAAACACAGCCTCGTTTAAACACCAGGCTGTGAGTTCTTCCTCTTTGGACTCACCCCAAAGATTAGAACAGCACTCTCAGATTCCTGCTTTCATAAATTACAATTATGTAATAAAGCATTACAGATAGAATATTGTTTATTAATTGATGCTATTTGAATTTGCAGGTCACAAGATTCAGGTGTACTGACACAACATGCCCTTTGGTCAGTGGATCTCAGTTTGACGCACTTGGACTGGAGCCCCGAAGCCACCCTGATACACTTCCAGGGACAGTACCCTTCCATATGTGAACTGGACTACAACATCTTGCAGCAAGAACTTCAGAATGTACCAAAGACTAAAGCCGCAGTGGACGTCGCCGATTTCTGCCTAGTTGAAGATGTGACCTCAGCTCGCTGGTTCAGAGGAAGAGTTCAAAACCGAAAGGAAGACTTGCTTGATGTTTTCCTCATAGATTGTGGAAACGTCCTGAGTGTCGACATTGCTCGCATATCTTCCTGTTCGGACGACTTGTTCATCCTGCCTCCAAAAATAGTCAGTGGATTTCTGGCAAATGTACTGATTCTCCAGAATTGTTCTCACTCTGTTGTTGAAAGATATTTGTCAAGCTTGTCAGGTAAAAATGTCACAGGTTTTATCCAAGCATTTCTTCCTCACAAAGTCCTTCTGTTTGAAGCGCCTGACATCAACTCTGACCTTGTTCGACATGGTTTTGGGAGACATGTGGACCGAGATACATTTCTTCTCCTGGTTAGCATGCTTACAGAGGTGCCACTCAAACAAAACATGGAGCCAGTTCCAGACCTGCTCATTGAAAAATCAAGAGGCCAAGAATTTTGCTACAAATCATCCAGCTTGCAGGGATATCAGGACATGTTGTCATTCTGTGGGCCTAAATTTAGTTTTGGGACATGCTCTGAAGTGCGAGTAACTGCTGCTGTCCATCCTGGGCTGTTTTACTGTCAGATGGCTAACACAGCAGCAGAGCTGTGGCAAGTTTCAAAAAAGCTGGCTGCAATTTGTGAGGACAAAACCAAAGGATGCAGTCAGAAGACTCCAGAGAACCTGGGTGTTCTGTGTGCAGTTAAAGGAAAAGATCAGAGATGGCACCGAGGCTTTGTGCAGCTCCTGCCAGCCAACTCTCAAGTAAGAGTTTTCTTCATTGACTATGGTTTCTTTGAGACAGCAAAAATTGAGAACGTCCACAGCTTACCTCCTGAATTTTACTCAATGCAAATGATGGCGTTTCCGTGCACACTTCCCTCTCTGGCTGACCAGGACTTGGTGTTCAGAACTCAGCAGATGAGTCTCCTCAAGGCAGGGTTGCTCGGAGCAGTTCTCGATGTGGAGATCACTGGTTTTGATAAAGATAATCATTTGTATACCATCACGGTGCTAAGTGCTAAAGACAAACACCTGGAAGAACCAGAGCCAATCCAAAATCTTTCCTCCCAGCCACTTTCAGATGTTGAGGAACCATCCCCTCAGGATCGATATGAGAATTATGAGAAAATCCTGAGTGAAGCATTATACAAAACCCTTGAAACAGAGGAAATTCAGGTTGACTCCTTTTTCATGGGCTATGTTGAGTATGCTCAGGATCCAAACCACTTCTGGATCAGAACCCAGAAACGCAACCAGGAGCTTGAGGAAATGATGGCCAAAATAGGAGAGCACTTCAGTCAGGTGAAGCTGGATGAAGATGTACTGCTGAATCCGGAGGTAGGGGCAATGTGCTGTGCTCTGTACAATGAAGACTTTCATTTCTACAGGGGTGTGGTGACAGATGTTCTCGAGCACGGAGCCGAAATCCTTTTTATTGACTATGGGAATGTTGAAAAAGTGCCACACAAGTTGATAAAGAACATACCCAAGACATTTGCTGACACATCCCCCTTTGCTGTCTGTTGCACACTTGTTAACATTTTTCCTTTAGATGATGTCTGGCCTAGCGCAACATGTCAGTTCTTCAGAAAAATGGTGTCCGGCAGAGCTTTGCTTGTCCACCTAATCCAGATGAAAAAATACACATTTGTTGTCGACTTGTTTGAGATGGGAAGCGACAAGAGCATGACCGAGGTCTTGATTTCTTCCAAACTGGCTGAGTACATTCCACATGTACCTGTGGAGAAAAAACAAGATGTTTTGGATAAAGCAAGACAGCTACAATGCTCTGAAACAAACATGAGAAAAGAGCAGCAGCAGGATTGTGAAGGAGAAGTGAGCCTGTGCAGAAATAAAACTGAGAAGATTGAAGTTCATTCTTGCTACAAATCTTTAAAATTCAAGCCAGGGTTTGAGGTCTCTGTACGCTGCTCCCACATTAACTCTCCATCTGACTTCTGGTGCCAGGCTCTAGTTGGAACTCAAGCTTTGGAGAAGCTCATGGATGACATCCAGCTCCATTACTCAGCTCACACAGTTCCCCTCCATCCAGAAGAGTCGTGTTGCATTGTAAAGTCACCTGAAGATGGATGCTGGTACAGGGGCTTAATCATTGGAAACAGGAAGAGCCAAGCCCTAGTGATGCTGGTTGACCACGGTTCCATTGTCCTGGTCACACCGTCTCATCTTCAGGCAATTATGCCAGAATATCTTCGCTTGGAAGGACAAGCTTTCAGATGCAGCCTTTATAACCTCATTGAACCAGCAGATCCAAAATACTGTGGCGATTGGAGTCCCCATGCATGCAACTTGCTGAAAGGTTTTGCCCTCAACAGTGAAGGTGTTCTGAAATGTAAAATTTCATCCCTGTTGATTGTTAAAAACAAAGGCATGTGCAACGTAGTTTCTCTCCACAACACTCAAACACAGCAAAGCGTTGCAAATACACTTATCAAGCAGGGACTTGCAACAGTAGCAACTTCATCTACGAGGCAAAACTCTGATGTGTCCCCCGAGTCTTTCATCTACTCTTCGTTTGACATAAGTCCTGGAGATGAAGAACAGGTCTATGTTACGCATGTCAACAGCCAGTGTGAAGTCTACTGCCATCTCGAGAGGAACACAGAAATCATTGAAGAACTCGAGATTAAAATCTTAGAGGCAACTGAAAACATGCAAGCCAGGACAGGAGCTGTTGTGAGAAAGATGTGCCTCGCAAAGTACTTGGATGGCAAATGGTACAGGGGTGTAACCCTAAGTGTTCAGTCGTCCCTGCATGTTGGCGTTTTCTTTGTTGACTACGGAAACACAAACATATCAGAGAAAACGTCTGTCATGTTCATTTCCAGGAGCTGTGAAGACTTATTGTATACTCCAATGCAGGCTGTAAGATTCAACCTCCATTCGGTGCCCACAGAGGAACTCTACGCAGATGCCCTGGAGTGGCTCATCAATGCAGTCCTCAATAAGCTGGTGAGAGTTGTTGTACGAGGAAAGAGGGATGATGGATCATTTGATGTTGAGCTGTTTGATGGAAAGATCAACATCAATGACAAGGTGAAAGAGCTCATTTTGAGTCTTTCCCAGAAACCAAAGACTGCAGTCAGTTTTTCTGTAAGCTGCGGAAAAACAAAAAAGCAAAACCAGCGCATAAAATGTGAAATAGGCACATTCAAAACTCTTCTAAAAGTGCACAGTGCATCTCCATCTAAAGCTATCGGTGCAAAACTGAAAAACGCCAAAAATTCTGCACTTGGTAGTGCCCCAAACAGGAAGGCAAGAGCCAAACAAGAACTTGTGAGAAATCAAAAGAGGACTGGTCCTATAAAACCTCAAATCAAGTCCACAAGTGGAAACCAGCATACAAGGCAAACACAGCACAGAAAGGAAAAAGGAACGCCCCAACTGGTGCGGTTGCCATATAAGAACATAAATCCTGGATGTAGGGTAAAATGTTTTATGTCCCACATTGACTCCACCAGTAGGTTTTACCTCCAGGTGTCAGATGACGAATCTGCCATCCTGAAAATGGGCGAAGATCTCAACTCAAGTGACTTCAAAGATTCCTTGAAGCCACCCTCACCCTTGACTGTCAGTGATGCTGTTTTGTCAGAGTTTGAGGAGGATGGTGCTCTGTATCGTTCAGTTGTGAAGAACCAGGAAGACGATTCCTCCTACAAGGTGGAGTTTGTGGACTACGGAAACTCAGCATTTGTAGGAAAGGAAAAGATCTACTTTCTACCAGAGCAGTTCCTGTCCCAGCCAAGGTTTAGCATACCATGTTCACTGATTAACACATGCACCTATAGAGATGAAGCTTCTTTCATCGAAGCTGTGACAGAGAAGCCACTCTTGGTTGAGTTTGTCTGTCAAATTGGGGATCAATGGCAAGTCAAGGTTGAGCTTCTTGATGGAGAAGCTGAAAGAGATGCAACACTTAATAGCACCTCTGCAGCAAAAAGCACAGAAGCGACTCCGTCACTTTTATCTGATTTCACTCCAAGCACAAGTCCCTGTAAAAAGAACCTCAGAGAAGAAAGTCAGCAAAGTGAAAAGTACAGAGAAGCAGCAGCTACCATAAAGAATAAGGGTTTGATGCCAGAACCATCACCCAAGCAGAAAGTCCAAATCACCAGGTGGGTTAGACAAAAATGCTACAGAAGAAAGCGCAACAGGAAGTTCAAAACATCTTCCATCCCAGTCTCCAGGGACTGTCCAGATGTGTTCATCCATCAGACTGTTCAGGCCAGAGAGACAGAAACTGGAACCATTCTTTCAGTCCAGAGTGACAGCAGCTTTTATGTCAGACTGACTAAAGAAAACAACTTACTAACATCGATGGAAAGACATATAAAGGACAACATAAAGAAGTACAAGACTGTGCCTGAGAAGGATGTCAAACAAGACCTGAAATGCTTAGTCCAGGCTGAGGACGGCAAGTGGCGGAGAGCTGTTGTTCAGCAGATACGTGAGAGAAAGTTTGAGGTCTTCCTGGTGGATCATGGAATAACTGTAGAAATGCCAAGAGGGCCTGTCCCACAGCAATGTACCGACCTGAAAGAGGTCCCAAACCTGGCTTTGTTGTGCAAGATAAACAGTGTTGGACTCGATGAGGATCCAACACCTCAGTGCTGGTATGAAATGCTCAAACCGTTAGTAGGCACTGAGGTCAAGTTGATACTTGTCCAAATTTCTGAGGCTGATGGAGTTTGGCTGGTTGAAATTGCCCTGAGTGAACTCTTGCTTATGAGTCAAATCAAGGCTTCATTGCACAAAAATGGAGACAAGAGTGCATTAGCAGCTGAAACCCAAAATGAGGCTTCACCAGATGGATTCACCGCAGACACCAGCACTCCTCAGCTGCTCTTCTTTGCTCCCCTTGAGACAGACAAAGCTTACTCTGGCTTTGCATCTGCATTTACCACTCCCTTTGAGTTTTGTGTTGTCCTCGAAGATTTACTCCTCGTCATGGATAAAGTGTCTATCATGTTGGACAACCTGCCTGGCAATATGCCTTCTCTTCCAGAGGCCCACCTGGTTCCAGGTACCTGCTGCCTGTTGAAGTCTGAATCCAAGAACAAGTGGTGCAGGACTCAAATCATACACACCGACACTACAGTGGTCCTGAAACTCGTCGATTATGGGCATCACGAGGTCATACCATACCATGACCTCTCCAAGTTGAAGCAGCTTCCAGTGGAGCTTGCAAACCTCCCAAAAATGACTTATCCCTGCATTCTGAGAGGGGTGAAACCGGCTGGTGTGGACGGACAGTGGAGTGATGAGGCGGCAGCCTTCTTCCAGGATTGTTTGTACAAGAAAGATCTGCAGATTTTCTTCAGAGAGTGTGGCCCCAACTCCATCTGGAGAGTGGACATTGTTGCTGATGGAGTCCATATCGCCAAGAAGCTGGTGGATGCTGGACATGCAAACTATATGGACATATTGCTTGGACGCAGGTATACTCTTCAGATTCTACTAGTAGTAAATTATAAGATGCATGATGTAGATTCTTTAACAAAACCATGCTATGTTGGTAGTATATTTAAGATTTTTATTTGCATTTCTCTTACCTAAAGGTTTCAGGAGTTGAGCTCATGTAAAAAACCTCAAGTTTGTGATACCGATGAAGAAGAGGTCTACAGTGAAGTTGAGGCTACTGATGGGTGCAAAGTGAACACCTCAGTCAACTCAGAGTCCAGAACAAGTCAATGTAAGAAACAAATAGTTATAAAGACAATAAATAATAAATACTGGCTGTGGGAAGGTGATCTTTCACAACATAAGATATGCAGGTACTTCATAAAGTAGTTTTGCATAAAAATGCAACTTGTTCACTATAAGACAAAACAAGAAACTGAGCATGGCCTTGAAGAAAGCTTTTACACTGCCTGGTAAAAGTAAGTTGCCTCTTAAAAAGCTAGGTCACACTAATATCTTAGCTTTGATTAGTCGTTTGCTGTGGCATTTTTTCATCAAATTTCTGCATCGTCAAAAGACTTATTTCCATCCAGCGTTGCATTAATGTTTGAAAATTATGTGTTACAAACCCAGTTAGGCTACAACTCCAGAAGTTTGGATAAGACATGGACAAAGTATAGCAGTATTTATTTTCAGCCTGGAATCATTTCTACCAGCAATGGCCGTGTTATTAATTTTATTTTCTTCTCCAACAGGTTTCCTGATGTGAAGAAAGCTTCTTCACATGTTTGCTGCAGTGTTTTTTTTTAATCAGCCACACAACAGAAGTTTACATTTAAATTTATATGTATTAACATTTGGTTGTATTGATTTGTGGCTGACTATGTTTGTTGTATTATAATTTCCTCACTCAAACCTTTTCATTCCTTAAACTTAGTAAAAGTTTGTTGCTCTGGAGAATTACATTATTTGTTAGAGGCTCCTCAAATGTGATAATTTGTTTTTGGAGATTTTTATTTTCTGGTGCTTGTCTGAAATAAACTACCTGAAATGAATGACCTGCATTTTCATTTTGCTCCTCTTGGTGGTGTTATGGAACAAGAATTGTAAATGTGCTGTGTAACCTCAAATTTTCTCTTCACATAGATGTGAAACTATTAAAGAATATATGTTTATATAAACTTATTTCCTATAGTCTTTTATGCTTAGGGTTCCCATTCGTCTTGGCTAAGGTCAATGCTATGCAGATAAATGACTCAAAATAAACACAACTGGCATGAACTTAGGATCATCACAGAAAAACAATTTTTAAAAAATGCATTGAAAAATCAAAACGTTGTCAGAAGTGGGATTCGAACCCACGCCGCCAGGGGAGACTGCGACCTGAACGCAGCGCCTTAGATCGCTCGGCCATCCTGACAGATGCAATGACGTATTGACAGCCATAATATTAACGGACATAGTATTGCGTGTTACCACTTATATTTTTGGTGCGTCTGAAACTATACATATCCGCATAAAATGGGTGTAGCTACGATGACTCTCGCAATACTTTCGGTTTTCTTTTGAGTAAAAGAAAGCTTATGCTTTCAGAACAAAATTTCCAAAACACGTTTCTTCCCGCGAGAGTTCTGGACATTTCCCGCTTCTAAAGCGCCAGTTCCATCCCCTTCATGTTGGTTCTGTTCTGAGTTCTGTTTACGTCGATAACAGAACTCGTTTGGTGTAAAGTATACAATATTTTCGTTCATGCTAAAATCTTTTCCCTCATACAAAAGATTTTTATTTGGGTTTACAGTTGTGACTCAAATTCTGAATTGATTTGATCTTAAATTTATATTAAAATTGCCTTATGAATGTTTCAATTTTTAAAGATGTATGGCATAGTCATTTTAATTTTGATCCTTCTCATCTATGACAGATAAAAATTTGCTTAATATACTTAACTTGGGCACATTTATCTTCACTGTGACTTAATTTTATTTTGAAAATTTCTCGAAAACAAAAAGTACGGAAGAGGATTAGGGCCACCGAAAAAACAAAAAAAATTCTGACTTTAATCTCAGAACTCTTTTCTTTTTTTTCGGTGGCCCTAAGTGTTAAAATATATACAATTTAAAAAAATGTAAATATTGGATTTAAAAATGTGTTTCAGTCTAACAAAAGCTTACCAGAATTTAATTTTGACAATATTTAAATGAATCTTAATTGAAACTTTGTAATTGAGGTATTTGTGCATATATACAGTATTTTTGGTTAATTAAATTAAAAATATATATTTTTGCTTGTTTGGCAGCAAAACAAAAAAAAAAACATGACTTCTTACAACCATTTTTTAAATGAAAAATGCTGAAAAAATGAAACATTATCAGGCCCCATTGTTGAAAAATCTGTATTTATTAATGATTTACAAAAGGCTAAACATGAAACCATTTAAATGATTCAGTTCATTTTGAAACCTAGAGGGAGAAGTCGAGGAGGAAATGCTTGTAGTGATTCTACAGGTCGGTTACTAACAGCATTTTATCTCATCGTCACGTAGAATCAGTTTCATCTCCAGTCAATGAAAAAAAAATAAGATCCGTTCACACAGGATGGAGTCACTCAGAGTTTAAAGCTCAGCTGAAGAGTGTCGACACTTTGGGAAACCGTTTACTATGTGAAACCGTCACGTTTCGCTGAAGCTCTCTGTGAAAAAAGATTACCACAGTCAAGAGGTCCCAAATATTATCCACTTCTCTGGAATAAAAAGGTCTGCAGATACAGAGTAAATACTAAAATATGTGCATGTATGTTTTACTTTTTCCTACAAGGTTTGAAATAAATACCTGTAAAGCAAACAAGCATTCGAAGAGAAGCTCTTCTTCCTTTACTAATATTGTGAACACTAATCACATTTCGAGTGGAAGTGTTTCTGAATTGAATTTGGGGAACAAATCAAATTAATTTCACACAACTCGGCAAAAAACTACCTTTAAAAGAACCTAAAACTCAACATTCGGAAACCAGGTGGGGAGGGGGGACACTGAAAACGAGAGGTTTGTTGGGTTTTCTGAATTGAAAATTCAAAGTTAATCACGGAAGCGTTCCGGTTTTCTTTAGTTTCCTGGAAGGTTTCCACAGTAGTAAAAAGAGACAGTTATGGACCGGAATATTTACAGTAAAGTTGTGCACTTACAGACCCCTTTACCATCCTCCAGTTCCTCTTAAGACGTCACAAAAACGAAAGAAATCCGCTCTCTGTCGCTACCGAGTGAAAAAACAGTGTTTCCTCTCATTGAGAATTTAATCTTTAAAATAAAATAAAAAATGGATAAAATTAATAAAATATGTTTCTTTCTGCTGGCAAGAAGGAACTGAAAGATAAAACAACAAAAAAAGAGAGTAAAATATGATAAAATTGTTCATATTTCAGGAAGCTATTTAAAAAAAATTTAAACGACAATAAATCTTTCTAAATCCCCCAAGAACCATTTTACAAACAAAAATATATCCCCCGTTTGTTGTGTTTCTCTAATCAGATATAATTAAAACTTTTTTACAGTGCTTCATTATTATGTAGCTGATAGACTTAGACGAATCTGAAACTAGAACCGTCTGCCATGTTCCAACGATACCGCTACGTCATAAAAATAAAAGGTGAATGGTCCAGTTATCTCGAAATAAAAATAAAAATCAGAACCGGTAGGAGGCTGTCAGTGGTACTCAGAGCGCCGCTTTGCTCCATCTGGACGTTTCCCAGGACCTCCTTAAGGTGGATTTAAGGCGGCGCTGGGTAGCCTACTGCTTGGTGTTGAGCTCGTTCTCCAGTTCCATCAGTTTCCGGGAAGCTTTGACCTTGTTGGAAACCTCTTTCCCCTGAGAGAAGAGGCGCTGGCGCTCCTTAAAGGTCAAACTCTCCGGAGCGTCGCTGGGGATCGAATTCTCCTGCTCCTGACTGACCACAGACACAAACACACAATGAGAAAAACTCGTTTTCAACACCAGAGCTACAGAAAAGCTGCTGCAGTGTCTCTGTGACGCCACCAGGGGGCGATCAATACCAACCAATTTAAAAAGGCGGATGTTTTTTTCAGTTAAAAATTACTCATGGCATTTTAAAAACTAAACTTTTTTTTACCTACTCAACAAAAAACTCAAACTGAACTATTTATATATATATATATATATATCTAATCTAATATATATATATATATATATATATATATATATATTAGATTTTTAAAAATATTTATATATAATTTTTTTGTAGATCACAAACTTTAAATGTTTTTTTCTATTTATTTTGTGCTCAATTTGAAGAAAACTGAAAAATATTTAATATGTTTCCAGCAATAAAAACAGGATCTATGTCAGTGGTCATTTGAAAAGACTTGCTGTATTTAGACAAGTTTTAATACAGCAATTAAAAGCAGATTTAGTGTGATCAATACCAATAAATAAAAAAGGTGGGTATTTTAATGGCATTTTTATAAACTAAAATAGTCAAAAACAATTATTTAAACAAACAAAGCAAGAACTATTCTAACTAAACAAAAAGATTCTGTTTTTAAGATAAAAATGTCCTTTATTTTAGACAACTTATTATTTCAGGCTTGATTTGAAGAAAAACTGAAAAATATTTAATCTTTTCCCAACAATCTTATTTTCTTATCTTATTCTATTTACCCAGATACCCGAAATTTTAGGATTAAAAAAAAAAAAACTGGAAAATTTTTTTCCAGATAATCTCCAACTCTGAAATTCCCCCCATAAATTTGACCCAACCTCCAGCCACTAGAGGGCAGAACACAACTCTGTTTTCAAATAGTTGGAAGAAAAAAAATCTCAATTTGAATAGTCAGGCAGTTTCATTGTAAATCAATCAAATGGTATAATTTATATTTTGCTTATTTACACGTTTACAGCTTACAGTTTGTGCTTGGAAAGACGATGTAATGCTCACCTCTTTGTCCATTTGTCTCGCGGGTCGTTGTAGAACTCTCCTGATCCTACAACTCCTGTCGAGTTTCCAGTGTGCGAGTTAAACCCTGTTGATGTTCGGGCGCCACGCAGCAGACACACAAACAAAGCAGCACAACATGAGTCAGCATTCACAGAGGAACTGAAGCTATCTGAGGTGGAGGCTGCTGGGTGATGGCTGAGAGACTCTGATTATATTTATTTTTAAAAACTCTGAGCTGAGACCCAGCAGCCTCTCCATACAATCTCTATTTTGTTATTTTTTCCCACAGACCGCTTTGAGCAGAAAAAAGAGCAGCGTTGAGAAGCATTAAGGCAGAAACATTCAGATCTCTCCAGGCAGGAAGAGGAGCAGTAAGAGCGCCGGCCGATCCAAAGCAGGAAAACGGTCTGTGGAAGCGTGGGCCGGGATCTGAGGTCGGGGTCACCCTTATTGTGCAACTGGTGACCCCGACCCGACGCCGCTCAGGAGCTCAGCTCATGTGTCCCTGTGTCTCAGCAACGACCGCCGCGATGGCCTCACTTTAAGCGGGAAAAACACCAAAACCAACCATTTCACAGAATAAGCTTTGTTTTTTTTAAAAGTCTAAAACCACAAACTGAAAGGTTCTTTAATTAAAATCGGATTTCTTTTCTCTACCTCAGAAGATGACAATGAGCGCAACTTCCTTCTTCACAAAATGTAAACAACAATGGAGTGGCATCAGATTTTTTCTCTTTTGAGCCATTTCTCCTGCTATTGCTAAACTCGCGCTTGTTTTGGTTGCATTTACCCAGAATGCCCTGCGCTATAGTCCACTTCCTGTTTTTGGAGCGGTCTCTGATTCACCTGTCGTTCACCAATGCATTTGAACCGCACCAGAGTTCACTTTAACCGAACAAAGACCTAATTTTGTGGGCAGACTAGAGTTCACATGCGTATTCACATCTCCCCAAACGAACCAGAGCTCGATTAAAGCGAACTGAACCTAAAAAAAGAGTCGGCATTTGACAGACATTTCACCTCGAGTCTTTTGAAGCACCGGTTCTGCTTGACCTCACTCAGATTCTGGCTGTTTTCGTGAGGTTTCTGCACAATAAACGTTCACAAACTACACTGAAAGAACATCCCTGCTTCCTTTTCTGGATCTCCATCCAGTTTCACAACAAAAGGTTCAGTTCAGCAAGTATAAGAGTGAACCCCACAGTGTTGGTTTTGGTCTTTTTTATGACAACTGGAAAAACAGTGAACTATGCCAACCACTTCCTCTTTAGAGAACAAAAAATGTTGGGATTTTCCAGCTGAAACAACATTTAGTTTTACTGCTTCAACCTGAGAGCAGCAAGCTTTCAGAGAAACAACGGATGAATCTTAACTCTGGTTTTTACTCCAGAAGCAGCTCCCTCCACACCCAGAGGTACTCCTGGTAAAGATGTGGACATTTCCTCAAAGTAAACTCATCTTTAATTGCAATGGCAAAGGTTCCCTACAGTGTTTAAGAAAAATGTTTGCGTTTTGGGAACCATTTCTGTTTTGATTTGACCAAATGTTTTATCCTCTTCAAAGACCCAATTCTAGTTCTTCAAGGTGTTTACATGTTTCGTGGACTGGGAGGAAGCGTTTGACCTTGATACGTTAGCTTCCTGTGTGACCAATGAGAGATTGGTCAACAATGCCGGCATTAAATCCGACTTGTTTTGGTTAGAGTTGGACTGCCCCAATGTTGGCCTTTGTCTTTGATTCTGCTCATAACAGTCCAGGACAAAATTACGAGGCCCAGCAAAGGTGCTGAAGGATCCATTTTGGTGGTCTCCACTTTTCCACAGTGAGACGCATGAGAATCAGCACCTCCAAGTCCGAGACCATTGACTTGTGCCAGAAAAAGGTGGAGGGTCTTCGCCGGCTTGGGGACAAGATCCTGGCCCAAATGGAGAAGTTCAAGTATCTCAAAGTCTTCTTTATAAAAGAGGGAAAAAAATACATTGATAGGCAGATTGTTACAATGACAATCTCAATTTACCAATCAATCTACGTTCAATAAACTCAGCTATGGTCACAAGCTTTGGGTAGTGACCAAAAGAACAAGATACAAGCAACTGAAATGAGTTTCCTCCACAGGGTGTCCTGTCTCGCCCTTAAAGGCTCTGCAGGCCAAACGGTCCAAATCAGTCACTAAACCAGGGGTGGGCAATCCTGGTCCTCGAGGGCCGGTGTCCTGCAGCTCTTAGATGTCTCCTTGGTCCAACACACTTGAATCCAACAGCTGAATCACCTCCTAAGTGCAGTCAAGTTCTCCAGAGTCCTGCTAATGACCTCATTATTTGACTCAGGTGTGTTGAAGTAGAGACGCATCTAAAAGTTGCAGGAGACCGGCCCTCGAGGCCTGGAGTTGCCCACCCCTGCACTAAACGGAAGCAGGAAAAACGTTCATCCATGTTTGTAGCACCTTTAAAGGTTTTAATTAATAAACCGACTGTAGATACGGGAAAGTTTAGGAGATTTTGTTTTAGCCATTTTTTGATTATATCTGTGCTATATTCTCATTTCCACAAGACAAAAAAATGAGCAAGATCAATAAAGTATGTTTAATTTAAAGAGCAGTGGTGCCCAAACCTTTTGCCAAAACTGGCAAATCTAAACTACTGGGTACAAAATTAATTAAATTCAACCAAATTTTTCTGAATGATGTTCTGTACATCATTAAAGAGGCTACCTTTAGTTGAGCAGTTGTTTTCTATTTTGTAGGCCAATTTTTTTTACCATGTTTGACTTGGTAAGGGGCCAAACAAAATAATTTGAAGGACCATAAATGGCCCCAGGGCCACACCTTGAACACCCCTGTTAAAACAAACTAAAACTTACTCAAAATAAATTTCAGTGGACAAAGTCTTTTCTCACATCTTTACCAGGGCTGCAAATAAACGCAGATGTCGTTTTGCGCCGGACTTTAACTCTACATGTTGGGTTTGTGCTCCAATGCAATAAAAAGGCGGGCCGTTTGGGACCGTTTCCATACAGACACAGCGACAAATGGTGAACCCAAACACATTCATCCAGCTGGCAGCTCCTCAGCTCCATCCCCCTCCCAAAAAAAACCCAACACAAAAACGAGCCCTCACATTCCTCAGCTGAGCCAAAACAGATGAAATTTACTCTGTGGAATCCGACCTCTTGTTCTTTTTTCCATTTTATTAAAGTCACAGTCGAGCTTTCGGAGATGCCAGCTCAGTAAAACAATAAAAGTTTTCTTTTATTTTTTGCATTCAGTCCAGCAGGGGAAAAGCCAGAGGCTCAGGTGTTGATAAATCACCTGAACCTGCAGCAAAGCCCTCTGGGAGTTGTAGTCAGGTTTTAATGAAGCTGCAGCGACAAAAGCGACAGTTGAAAAGGAAGGACAGCAAAAAAAGGAGAGCTGAAACTGACGAGTAGTTTTGGCGGGAGCAAATTAACTAGAAAAGAAAAGAAGGAGGAGGAGGAGGAGGAGGAGGAGGAAGCTTCGCAGAGGCAGTAAAAAGCAATAGACATCAAGCCGGTGACTGAGGTGAGCTGCTGGCAGCCAGCGTGCAGCGCCGTGCTGTGATTCGTTTCTGAAGCATGCAGATTTGATTTATTGGGTGGGGGAAGGGTGGTGCTGGGGGGAGGGGGTGGGGACATTAGTGAGATGATTTTGCTTAATGAGTGCAACATGAAGTGTGTCTGAGGTCTCAGGTGTGTGATGAGGTGGAGGTGGATCGTGTTGGAGGTGCAGGCAGGAACCGAATCAGGACCTCAGGTATGGATTCAGATGCTTTTAATTCTGCGTTTGTCTGAGCGTGTCGAGAGTTTTTCCTTCAGCTTCACTTTCTGAAATTTAAGTGCTGCATATAAAGCTGCGACATGATATAATAAAGCCAAATATACAACAAAAAAGAGCATTAAATAGTTGTTTTTTGACGTTGTGAAGTACACTAAAAAAACAAAATCTGACCGAGTATTTTTATCTAATTTCTAGTGCAAACTCTCCAAGTACAATTGAAAAAAGAAAAAATTAACTCTAGTAACTTTTCAGCAAGATATGAGTTTGTTTCAAATCAATAATTCCTGAATACTGATGAAAAAGTGCTAGTTAAAAGTAGACAGAGACAACATGGGAAAAATGTATTGAATAAACCAAAACAGCAGCCATTTTGTTAAACATTCGTCTAGTTAAATTTCAAGTTGAAATGCTAAACAATCTCAGACAAAGGCAAGTTTTCACTGCTGCTGCATTTATATGAAATCATTTTAATTACTGAGTTAGAGATGGATGTGAAAAGCCAAATCTCCTTCCCTTTAAAGCAAACATTGCTAAGCAGAGCCGAGGGGCAGGAAGTGGAGGCAACTCCTCCATCCCTGTTCCCACCAAGCAACCAACCAGACAGAAAGGAGGCGGCGAGCGACAACACCAACAGTACTATGATTAGCCTCAATCGTCTGTACCAAACGAGGTGGCGTAATTATCGATTGCTTTTTTTTCTGTTCGAAGAAGGGGGGGGCGATCGGAGGAAGATGAGGAGAGGGAGTGGAAAAAAAATCACCGAGAAGGAAAGAAGGTGTTCAAACTGGGGCTGCAGCTAACGATTATTTTAATGACCGATTATTTGATCGATTATTCTGACGATTAATCGAATTTAAAAAACTGGACCATTCTGCAGATTTTTTATTTAACTACTTAAGGTTATTTTATGCAATAATAGAAATGCATAAAAATGTTAATGCCTAAAACGCAGTAATACAGAATTCCTTCAATAAAAGTCTGACAGTCATCTTTCGGATAAACAATTAATAACTGGACAGGAAAACCGACTTTTTATATAATTTGAAGCTAAAACTACAGATAGAAGTTTGGTTTTTTTTCATCTTAAATGCAAAATTTATACATTTTGGCCAGTTTTGGGTCATTTATTGCTTCATTTTAGTAATCGCTTCACGATTAATAATTTCAGACTTAATATGTTTGTTTTTTTTTACAATTTTGACTTAATTACGTCTCTGAGAATGATAATTTTTCAGCAATATCACCTTTATTAAATGTATACTCCAATTAATCGCTTACTAAATTAG
The DNA here is from genome assembly GCF_001444195.1 of Xiphophorus couchianus. NCBI lineage: Eukaryota > Metazoa > Chordata > Actinopteri > Cyprinodontiformes > Poeciliidae > Xiphophorus > Xiphophorus couchianus. The sequence continues at coordinate 2,365,269 of NC_040242.1, read as the reverse complement.
TTGACTATTATTTCAGTGATTGATTAATCACGATTAATTGTATCAGCCCCAATATGTTTTTTGTACAATTTTGGCCAATTGTTCCTCTGAGTATGACAATCTTCCTACAATTGGTCTTTTTTCAGTCTGTATTCACCAATGAATGATTAATCGATTACTAAATTAATTGATTATTTCAATAATCGATTAATCACAATTAAGTCAATTAATCGATTATTCAGCCCTAGTTCAAACACAAAAACAATCTGATTGGCTTAAGGAGAGACGAATGGATTCCCACAAACAAAACTAAATTAAAGTGAACGATGAAACGTTGGACAAAATCTAGACAAAGACGTAAAAGAGGGAAAATCTAAGAGCTGAAAACCATGAAGGGTAGGAAATGACAGATGAGTGGATGGAGGAGGTGGTGTGGGAGTTTAGAGGCGCCTGGCTCCTCGCTCCTCTCCCCGGCTCTACCTTTATAGCTTCCTGGTGGGGGGGCGGAGCTGGGTTTGGCAGGAAGGGAGGGGCCTGTACTGTTGGAGTTGTTGGCTGGCGGCTGGAATGAGCCAGACAGGAAGATGCCATCAGAAAGAGGGCGGGGCTTGCGCGCAGTGGGCGGCGGCTGAGGCCGGCTCTGAGTGGGCGCGGCGGAGGCCGGGAGGTCGCCGTACGACTTCCTGGTCGCCGACAGCTTGGCCTGACCTGATTGGCCGCCGCTCCCTGCCGAGTAGGCTTCCTCCTCATCTTCGTCGTCGCCCGCGTACGAGACGAATTTGGCTGTGTAGAGCGTGTCGGGCGAGATGACCTGTGTTTTGAGGTAGGAAGTGTTTCTCTGTGGTGGGGGCGGGGGGGTGTTAGTAGGGTTGTGGGGGGCGGGAGGGTTGTAATCCCGAGGCAGCGGGGGCCGATACAGACCGGCCGGCTCATCGGGCGTCAGCAGCTTTCTCTCTGCTTCCTCGTGCTGCCGCCGCCGCTCGGCCTCCAGACGTGTGTAGTACTCCTCCTCCTGTCTCCTCTGGGGGAGGGATAACCTGTTAGTAAGCTCCGCTCTGATTGGCTGCCACCAACACTGGATGCTAACACGCTAATTAGCTAGAGACACAGCTAGAAGCTATTCAACAAGCAACCACCCACCTCTCTGTGACTCGCTTTGACAAACTATCCGTAACCTGACACGTCAGGAAACGCCACACAGCCGACGGTCCAACATCAAGGGCCTCAACTGGGACATTTTATAAAAAACTACCTGAGTTTTTCCTCTAAAGTTTTAGCAAGTCAAATTTAAGACTTTTTAATGCCACGTTGAATGAAATTTAAGACAAAAAAACTAAATATAAAGTATTGTTGGAGGTAAAAAGCAAAAACTGAAATCTCTGGGGTGAATTTGTGTTTTTGCAGTGTGGGTAATTTTAGCATTTCAGTTAAAGTTAGAATAGCAGCTATTGCTAGTTGTTGTTTACCAACATGTTTTTGGAAGCAGCTTAGCTAATGCTAGCAGATAAGCAAACACTAACCTATCGGCTCGCTGTAGCTTTGAAGGTAATGTTCCCTAGTAGTAGCCGTTTTGCTAATTACAGCATATTGATGAAAAATATGTAAATGCCTGTAGTATATGATGTTTGCTACTGATAGCAATATGCTACTGCTAGGGCTTCTGAGAATGTTGGCAGCTTTTAAGTAAAAGTCTTGATTTTTTTAAGGTTTATTGTTTAAAGAATAAAACAGGTTCCAGATTCCTAATGGATCTTAAAACATGAAGGGAAAGAATATTAGATTTAATCAACTGAAACTGACTGGACAGAAAGTGGCACTAATTTAGTCAAGAAACTGATTTATTTTCAAATATATATACATATTTATTTATGTAATTTATTGGACAAATTCCTGACTTCATCTTTCGTTTCAGCTTTGAAGTGTGTAAATGTGAAGAAACTTTCCCCAAAGAGGCCCCCGAGTTGGACCTACAGTCGACCCTGACCATCAAATTCATCTAAGAAAAGTCCTGAAACTTGATAAAAAATGTTTGGATAAAAGGTTCTAATCCAACTCCTACCAGACCCACCGGGTTGTTCCCTCCCTCTCTACATCTTTGCTTTGTTCGATCAGGCTATATGTAGCGGATCTCAGTTTACATTGTGAGGTTTTGCGGGTTTTTCTTCCAGCCCACCCTGACTCCTAGCATCTTGACTTCAGAGGATGAAGCTACGCTGGTGGGGGAGAGATTTGGATTTCAGGGTCAGCTCCGGGTCTGATGTGAGATTATCTTCCGTCTCATGTGGCGAGGGTCGGATCCGATCTGCCTGGACAGTTCGGTCTGAAGAACCTGGGAGGGATTAGCAGCTGTGTGGGCTCTGGGTTTATGAATATGTTCGGCACGGATGAGAGAGGCGATATTAGCTTCTCTAAATGTGTGTGAGGTGAAAGGTTTGGGGAAAATGTTTGTTGGAGAGTGGGCTGCATTCCCTAAACACAGGTTTGGATGCTGGATGGAATGGGAATTAAAAAAAAATACTAACAAAATTAAAAACTCAGCTCTCCCCCTAAGAAAACTGAAACAACTGCACCTTCCTGACAACAACATGATGGGAAAACTCATGCTTTCTGGTGGGTGGGAGCACAAAGCACGACAGAGCAAAACGTCACAGAGGGTGGGAATGCTCAGGATGACAACATGCAACTTTAATAACAAACAGCATTAAAATACAAAAAAACCCAAAATAAATTAGATTTCTACCAGAAAATTATGCTTTTAAATAACCAGCGATCTCATCATGGTGAAACAACAAAACATGGACGACATTTGTTACAACAAGCAGCACAAATGTGGATGATGGTATGAAACCAAACCGCTGGTTATTCAAAAACAAAAATATCTCATCAACTTAAAAGGGAAAAAAAGGCTGATTATATGATTGCTGCACACTTTATGTAAAAAAATAATTTCTGTTAAAAAAAATACACACTTAAAAATATTGGACAGAATAAGGAAAAAACCTAAAATATTTCTGAAAATTAACATTTATTTCAAGTATTTAAATAATAAGTGTGCATAAGTCGAGGATGTTTGAAACTACAAGAATTAGACCAATGCCTTTAAATTATTCCCACATTATCATTAATATAAGAAAGATTTGATTTAAATAAACAAACTGCAGTGCCATCACAATCAGCTGTCCAGCATGAGGGGCATGGGAGTATGGCAAGACATTTTACAATTTAAAAAGAACAAAAACAAAAAGCTCTATTTCCCATTTAAATTACAGAAAAACTTAAATATACCAATTTCAACTACATGCAATGTTTATTTAGATAAAAATAAATGGAAGAGTGCAGCTGAAAAGGAACGAATGGAAAAGTTTCTGTAACTTTAAGACTTTAATATTGTGCATTTTGTTATTAAGCAAGACATTCCTTTCACCACAGTCATTAACATTTATAACAGGGGTGTCCAAAGTGTGGCTTGAGGGCCATTTAAGGCTCTTGAATTTATTTTTTCAAGCCCTGGCCATAAGTCAAAACCAGTAAAAATTTAGCCGACAAAACAGAAAACAATTGCTGAACTAAAGATTTTGGATATTTACTTTTTGAAATTTGAATGCATTTTTTTAATGACAGACAAATGTAATAAAAAATACTTTATCGTTGACTAGATAAGTCATATCAAAATAGAGCATAAACAAGTAGATACTAGATTCTTATGTCAGCATAGTCATCGTGAAAGTTAAGAGAATGTAATACTGGTGAAATGTGGTTTGCTGCTATTGCATAAAACTGATTTAATTTAATCAAACTCACATTGGCAATTTAAAAACTTGTAATACTTCTAAGTTCATAGCTTGGAAACATCATAAATGTTAATGACTTGTGTTTCAGCTGCTTTCTGCTGAGTTCTCAGAGCAGTTTAGATTAAATACTTTCTTAAAAACTGGATTTAACCACATTGGTCTAATCCCAGGAATTTCAAAGAAAAATCTTAAAGTTTTAAACGTCTGTAATCTTTAAACGAACATTTTCTCAGACAGACGAACCAACCTTTTCCTCCGCCTCTCTCTTGACTCTCTCCTCCTCCCTCCACCTCCTCTCTTCCTCCTGCTTCACCCGCTCCTCCGCCTCCCTCTTCCGAATCTCCTCCAGCTGCTGCTTGCGCCGCCGCTCCTCGTCCTGCAACTGGTTTTTCACACACAGACACACACACCACGCCATAAGGCAAACATGCAAACAGGGAAATAATTAGAACAGCAACAACCACCAAGTTCAAATCAAGCAATCTGAGATTATTTAATCTTGACTTTCTGGACGCTAACGTGAAGTAGCATGTTGCATAATGTCCCAATCTGCTGCTCCAGCACAGCAAAAACACAGAAACTCACACGTCCGACCATGCAGACACCAACATGCAGCAGCAGCAATCAAAACAAAGCAGCAGTAAAGCTCCAACGTTCAGGACTTCAATATGGAACATTTTTTTCAGAGACCTGCAGAAATGCATTTAACCCAGTAAAAAATTAACAAACAGACCCGTTTCTTTTGGCTGGATGGCGGTTAAAGGGTCAGTTCAACCAAACTATAAATAGAGGAAATTTTCTTGCATTATGTGGAATAGAAAAGACAATAAAGTGAGCAAGTAAATGTTTAGTGAACTAACATCAATGAAAAAACTGCAGATTTTTGCACATCATGAATATCCTACAAAATAGCTTGCTCTGATTGGTCAACAGTAAGCTCCGCCCACCAATCTGTACCTGCTGCAAACAAATGTATTGGACAAAGTTTATATTAATAGTCACAAAAACAGTGCAACACCCTGAAAAATCTAAATAACTAATGGGAGTTTTAACTTAAAGCTTTGGTATTGAGTATTTTTGTTAAGAATTATATTCTTCCAAATTTTAATTCTTTAATTTAAGCCATTTTCATTACATTTCTATTTATCATGAATTGAATTTTATTAAAGTAAAATGGCAAAAATGCTACAAATATATTCAAACAATTAAAAAAAAAAAAAAATATTTGAAAATAACATTTAATTAAACATTAAACCGTATAAAAACTAAAATTAAACTTTATTCAGGATTAGTTCCAGTTCTCTTTAATTTTTAAGCAAAATACAACATATTTGTTATGTTTCTTAAATTTTTTATTAATTTTATTAAAGTATGAAAAATGCATCAAATGTGTAATCTACAATATAAAAGTGAAAATAATATTTATTAAAAATAGAACTATAAAAAATACACTTAAGCTTCATTCATAATTTGCATTTTTTAAAATTCAGTTATGTTTAATATTTATTGAATATAAAACTAAATATGGCATACATTTGTGTTATGTTTCTTACATTTCTATATATTATGAATTACACTTTATTAAAGAAACTTTGCAAAAATGCAAAAAAAAGAAAAATTCAAATGGAAAATTTTTAAAAAATACAAAAAATGTGAAAATCAAAACAAAGTCTGTCAACTCACAAACTAAATAAAACTATAAAAATATAGAAAAGAAAACTTTTCTCAAACTTTTTAAATTAATAGATTTCACTATTCTCGGTATTAATCCTGATGATTTTTTCTGTTTATGTGGTGGAATATGAGCGTCCAGGCAGAAGTCTCTCTCACCCCCACTGCAGGTTTTTGTTAGTAAAACATGAATTAATTAAATTTAACCTTGTGGTTGAACAGACCCCTTAGAGAAAACGCTCAGCCAGTCGTGCACAAACAGATGGAGAAACAGAAAGATGAAGAGATGGATTCAGGGACAGCACAACGACATGATCCTCATGCATGGGTCTCCATCGGATGAATCCAGCCATGCAGGTTCTCCCTCCATATTCACTCAAAACAAACACCACCAGCAGCTTCTAGGCCTTTTTTAAACCCAAACTTCCCCCAATTTTTCCCTCGTTTTTGATGTTTTGAGTGGACAAAGAGAAGGAGCGCTTCGACATCAAACATCCCAGAACCGGCTGCTCTTTAGCCCCCAATCATTCAAGCTAACCCCAAAGAAACAGCAGCTGTGGATATTAAAATATGTGAGGGGAGACAGAAAGGAAACGAGGGCAGGTGGGCAGCCGAGACAGAAAACAAGGAGTGATGCGAGGGCAGGGACAGGAAACGCGCCATTAACAGGAAGAACATACCAAGTCTAGAACAGAGATAGCTGGGACAGCAGTCTGCTGCTGCAGAAGAAGAAGAGAATCAAGAGTAAGAGAGGCGGACAGAAAGAAAGAAAGAAAAGGAAGGAGGGAGGGAAAATACCAAAGTACTGAGAAAAACGTGAAGGAGTGGAGGAGATTTTATAAATTTAATAAAAAAGGGAGGAGCAAAATATGTAAGCAGAAGGAAGGGGAGGACAAACAGTAAAGTGAAAACATTATTGAAGCTCGTAAATTAGTGGTCATGGATTTGAAATATGTTAATTACCTAAACATAATTATATTTCTATTCTGTTCTGTTCCAGGTTTATTTTGTAAGAATTTAGAGGCTCAAGATAAGAGATTTTTTAATATTTTAAAAATCAAAAACATTAATTACATTTCTCCCTGCCAATTAATCACCTGGTTAATTAAATGTTAAATAAAATAATAAAAACTGTATAAATTATTGATTTGGGATGGAAATAATTTTCATGATTTTGGTTTTTCTTCACATTCTGGCACAATTTGGCATCACGGCTTTGAAGGAGCTGCATTATTTAGGCTTTACATGCTTCAAAAATCTATTTAAAAAAACATTTTTGGGGCTTAAATGTCTATTTATCTAGTTCTTAAGTTGTAGATCAAAAGGTATTTAAGAATTGTTCTTTATCTATATAAAAATATATCAACTAGTTTAATTTTTGCTTCCTCTTGTGCATCTTTCATTAGAGTTATTTGCACAAAAAGTCAATTTTTACAGAAAAAAAATTTAATAATGCAAGTCAAACTTAAAAAAAAATCTTAACTGAATACTATTTCTTTTCACTATTTTCTATACTGAACATTTGACTTGTTCTCTAAAAACTGTAACACAGTGAAGGTTTATAAAAGAAAAATAAATGAATAAAAAAGGAACAGTCATAGCAAGTTTGAAATATTTCAGGATATTACTGTTAATTTTACAAAGGCTGAGGCAGTATGCATAAACAGTGTATGGAAAAACAAATATTTCTGAATCTCATTGAAGCAGGGAAGAAGCAGCTTATCCGAGGCATTGATTAACTAATCAGGTGATCAAATAAGTTTGATCGCCTCCTTAAAAGTTCAAATTTAACTTTAATAAGCTAGCTTGTTTTTAGGAAGAAAGTAATTTTTCCTAAAGGTTGGTGTTTGCAACTGAATTAACCAAACAAAATCTGGACCAATTTCTAATTGTTTAACAGTCAAACACGGCGTTGGCGGTATGGTGATGTGGGCTGAAGTGAGTCAACCACCAATATGTGAGGTAATCCATCTTCAAATATATTTCAAAAACATTTTAATTATCCCAAAGGGAAATGAAATGTTATTGTAACTCAAAGAGTTGGAGCAGATCTCCTGTAGCAGTCAGTGCTGCAACAAATCTGAAGAGACCTCTGACTGAAAACTGTATCATGACTGTAACAACATGCTAACAGTGCAATTTCCAGGCTTCAAGGACAATGTTTAAAAAGTAAAATGTCCTACATGACATCATCAGATGTTACCAAGCAATGCTAATCCACCTCATTTGCTTTTGCCACATCTTTTTAAAATCTCCATCAGGCCGTTTGGTTAGAAAGCAGGCAAAAAAAATAAATAAATAAATATATATATACTGTATATATATATATATATAGTAGAAAAAATAAATAAAAAGAGAGATGCTAAAGTAGGGGATATAACTGATGTAGTAGATTGTTTGACTTTTCTAGGATTTGGGGTCACAGTTCAGCTATTATTTGCTTTACAGATGTGTATAAATACCTTGTTGCTATGGTTACGCACCATAACAACTGTCTGGAAGTTAAACACTAAAAACAAGTCGACCCTAAACCCAAAACTGGTTAATCGAAAGCGCTATAATTCCTAAAAACACATCAGCAACTCTACGACAGCAATGGCTGTAAATGGCCCAGTCAAAGTCCAGATTTCAACCTTCTTAAATAATTAAATATCCACAACTGAATTGAAGCAAGAATGAAGAAAAGAATTAATCCAAACAAGGTAACAAGATTATCTTTCCACACACTGTTCCTGCATTTCATCTTTAGCTGTTAAAAAACTTAAAAAAATTATCTGTTTAATTTGGTTCAAACTGGATCAAAATCCCTGGTGGTGTTGGGTGCGAGGAAGCCGACTAGCAGAACCGCTGCCCTCCTTCCTGCCCATACCCGGCCATCCACCCTTCCAGCCAATCAGTTTTAAGCAATGCAGCATGGCGAAGCGATGACAGAAGCATGTTGCAGATGCACACTGCGCGACATTCACGGCGGAGGAACCGGTTTCCTCCTCTAGCGACTGAAAAGGCGGTTCTGTTTTTCTCCCCATCAGCCTAATTTTCCCGCGACTCGCCCTTCCAGAGCTGCGGATTTGTTTCTGGACTCTGAGCTGATGGGTAAGGCGGCTTGAAAAAAACAGAAGTCAGGTTTAATACTGCCAGAAAGCCTGCGCACATGACAGAGTGGGACCTCTTCCTCCAAGACAAAATCTTGCTTTCCGCCATGTTGAAACATGGCGACCGACTGTTCGTCCGTCCTTACCCTGGCTCTCTTCTCGGCCTCCAGCCTCTGCATGATCAGCATGGCGTCCATGTCCTCATCGTCCTCCTCCTCCTCGTCTTCGTCGCTCTGTTTGGACTCTTGCAGTCGCTTCTGGAACTGCCACTCCAGCATCAGCTTCCGGAGTCGGTCGCTTTCCTCCGCTGTTCGCTCTGGTTTCGCCTGAGAAACAGCAAGAATTTGAAAACAGGACCTTTGAAGTGGGGAAAAAAACTCCAAGCTGGATAAACTTGAACTTTTTAACAGATTGTGACAAGTTTATGGTCTACACAAAACATGTTCCTTACATTTCTTTGCACAAAATCATTCTTAGATAATCAGATTTTCATCTGCTCTGCTATTATATAATAATAATAATTTAAATCCAAATAAGATGCTGCTGGCCACGCCCCCAAAACTAAACATTTACTCTCACACGTGAAAATGGCTGCAAACAAATGTGGAGTTACACAACTGTACATCTTTGAAAAGCAGAAGTGGAGCCTCCTGCACAACCAACAAGAATGCGGTAAGTGGTTTCTGGATGGTAAGTCAACAGCAAAACACTCGTCTTTTCCAGCAGCCATTATACAGCGCGTACAGTGGGTAAAACCAGCTGATAAAATGTGCTGGAACTCAGTTTGGGTTGCTAGGTAACGGCGCAGTGCCTATGGAATGTGACTTAAATTTAAGACTTTTTAAGTAAAAGACATAATGAGGGATGCTTCATTGGTCTCTGAATTATTTTTCTCATTAATGTCAAAAATGTTTATTGGAATATTTTGAGTTGCTTGTTTATTTTCATCTATTAAAATCACTTAAGTAAATAAAACCAACAAGTGAGACAGGAAAATTGTGTGTTTTTTTATTTAGCTAAACACAATAACTGTTGCCCAATAATTCTCCAATATGCTTCTTAAAACATTTTAGATTTACAGAGAGCGCTGCAGTTGGGGATTAACAATAATAATCAAAAGTAATTTTTACCTGAAGCTCCTGGATTTCTTTGTCCAGCAGATCCACAATGTGGAGCTGCTGCTGCTTCTCGGCCTTCTCGCGGGCGTCTCTCTTCCAGGGATCCGGAGACAGGCTGTCGCTGGTGGACAGCTCCTCCTTGCTGATGGTGATGTACTGCAGGTCGCGCCGCTCGATGGTCCGCGGCTGCTGCTGTGGAAGCAGCTCCCTGATCACCGTGTCCATGGCTGCAAACGTCCAACAGGGTTTAAATGATTCGCTTTACAGATACAAATCTGAAAACTTGTGGCCAAACGTGGAACGTTTTCAAGGGAGACTAAACCTTTAATAATAGGAATCAATTCAGAAAACAATGAAGGGTTTTTAAAGATTATATTTTTCACAAATGGGCTCCTTTGGTTGCCACTGCCGCCATCTTGTTTTACAGCTTCTTTTTATTTGGACTTTGAATTTAAATAAATTCTGCAACAAAATATTGGGGCCAGACTACAGCTTTGATTTTTGATAATAAGAACAACAATATGGTCATAAACTTCCAGAAAACTGTAAAACAGCTGAAACACTGAGTCTGTTTAGAGTTGCTTTAAATAAAACACTGACCAACACAGAGGTGTATAATTTTGGCGACTCATCTAAATGTAATGTTTGTTACATCCTGAGAAAAATAGTCAGAATTCTAAGAAATATAGAATTCTGAAAAAAAATTAAATTCTGAGAAAGTCAGAATTCTAAGAAAGAAAAAAAAAAAAAGAGCCAGAAATTAATTTTAAAAAATGCTGGTGGCCCTAATTTTCTTCTGTACATTGTTGTGGTAAAAATGTGTCTTTTTTTGTGCTGATATTATGACTTTATTATAATAATAATTTCTCACATGCTTGCCCTAAAGCTCAAAGGGGATTACCAAATAAAAAAAAACTTCTTGAAAATATTTTCTGTTATTTGTAATTAATTTTTTTAGAAAAATCATAATATTAAAACTGGATGTGGCATGAAAACAAATTGCTGATTGTATTTTACCGGCAGAGGTGGCGGCGGCGGGCGGCAGCACGGCGGAGCGCGGCAGGCTGGACAGCTTCTCCGGTCTGGAAGGTGGCGGTGGCGGCTGCGGCTGCGGGGCGTGGTAAGGCTGGGGCGGCGCCATGGAGGCCATGGGCGGCTGGTGATGAGGAGGAGGCATGGCTCCACCGTTGTTATGGGGCTGGACGGGCATGACTGGGTTGGCCCGGATCTGACCCAGCTTCCTCTCTTGCTCCCTCCTCTTCCTCTCTCTGGTAAAAAATAAAAATAAAACAAATAAATAAATAATAATAATAATAATAACCCCTATAAAATACCACAGGTAATTCCACCAACAACCTGCTAAATAGGAGAAAATAAGATTTTCTAAACTAATTATTGTTCCTTTCTGCACTTCATCATCTCCTAAAAGATGTAAATGTTATTAATTCGGATGAACAGTCAGGAGAGACTCATTTAAACTATTTTATCATATTGCTGTAATTTACATCTTTTCGAATGAATGAAGAAAACACAAAAATAATTGTATTTTATATGGAAAATTAATCTTAAACAAACATTAGCTGAACTTGAAGAGTTGAACATTTTCCACTTTGTGCTCAGAAAATGTCAGTTTTTTTCTTGTAAATTTTATAAAGGAAAATAGCCTCACTTTAGTGATTTTTAAAATCATGATCAATCACAATTAATCTGATTAATCGATTCATCACAGTTAATCCATTACGATTATTCTGATTAATCCATTCATAACGATTAATCGTTTCGGCTCTAGTTAATATTCTAGTAACTCGACCAGCTCTGGTCTGATGAACCAAACCCACCTTTCCTCCTCCAGCCGGGCTTTCTCCTTCTCATACCAGCGCTGCTGCTCCTCCCGTTTCCTGCGGTCGGCGGCTTGCTGGGCCGTCACCGGGCTGATGGTGGCGGGCGGGGGCGGCGGCAGCTCCGGTTGCGGATCGTAGGGGTCGGGGTAGACGGCAGGCGGTGGCGGCGGAGGAGGCGGCAGGTCGGAGCGGGACGGCGGCTGCACCGAGTGCGGCGGAACGATGTGAGGCGTGTTCGGCGTCTTCCACCGGCCCGGCCCGGTCTTCTGGTTCTGGCCCTTGTTTGAAGACGTGGAGGAAGCAGAGAAGTTGAGCTGCTCCTGGCTGGATGTCGAGGACTCCAGCGAAGAGGAAACCTGCGGCTGAGGCGTCCAGTGGTCCAGCGGAGCTCCCACACCTGAAGATAAACAAAACCAATAAAACATTTAAAGTGTTTATACTAGATGGACTTTCACTGTCCTTCATGTCCACGAGTCACCAAGATCAGGGGTGGTGAGACTTGGCAACGGTAGAGAGCTGAAACGATTAATGTGATTAATCGATTATTGACATAATGGTGGTGAGACTTGGTAGAGAGCTGAAACGATTAATGTGATTAATCGATTATTGACATAATCCTCAACCAACTTAGGAATTTATTTATAATTAACTGGATTAGTTGTCTACTATTTTAGTAAAAGGTTAATCATTAACCGGACTTAAATAAAGGCCATTAGCAGAAAAACAACAGTCAGAGCAGTGATTTAGCAAAAATTAAACAAAAACTATATAATTAAGTTAAATTAAACATAATGGTTGGAATCATTTTAGCTGTAAATGCATTTTTTCCTACAAATTATCAATCATTCCCTGAAAAAATGCAGTGTTATTTCATTTCAATGTTTATTTTCTTAATTTAAAAAGTGAATTGTTTATTTGCATTTGTGTGTATTTCTAATAAATATGGTTTAAAATAGGATCTAGTGGTTAAAAAATATGCAGAAGGTGCTAATTTTTTATACGATTAATCGTCGGATTACTAAAATAATAATTAGCTGCATCCCTATAACTATTACAGTTAACATATTTTCAAATGTCTTGATTGATTTCTGCAGTAAAAATTATTTATTAAGGGCAGTTTGATACTTTGACATCTTGTAATGTTTGTGGTTAGCTAATTCTTAACTTCCAACACTCAATCTGAGTTTTAATTTTATGTAAAAAAAAAAAACAAGGAAAAGAAAGAACAAAAAAAAACAAGGTGAACTAAAATTAAAAGTGTCCTCCATTTACAAAGCAAACTGTTTTGGCAAAATAATTTTCCTTCACAAAATAGGAATAAAGTAAACATGTTTTACAATATTCACATCCTTCTTTATTTACTCAATTGTAATATTAGCATATTTTATAGATCTGAGGTTATTTTATCCTGTGATTGTGATTTATTTTGAATAATAATGAGCAGCGAAACATTTTTACTCCATTTTTGGGCCATCAGGAGTCTTTCTCTGACTCAGTTTTCGTTCTCCTACCTCCTGGCGGACCTCGGTGCTGGTAGTCCAAATCCCGGTGCTGGTAGTCCAAATCCCGGTGCTGGTAGTCCTGTGGGTAGAGCGGCTGCATCCGCTCATCAGGCCTCATCATTCCCACCGGAGGGTACAGATCTTCCTGGGAGTGATTAATCCTCTGCAGAGACAAAAACATAAAGAAAGACATCAGGAAACGAGAAAATCATTTACATCTCCTAGAGAGGGAAGATGGGAGGACAACATAAATAAAATGACAGTAGATTAATGGACAATTCAGTCATTCAGGACTTTGAAGCATGGAGAAACTTGAATGGTAAATAATCCATCCATCCATCCATCCATCCATCCATCTTCTTCCGCTTATCCGAGGTCGGGTCGCGGGGGTAGCAGCTTCAGAAGGGAGGCCCAGACTTCCCTCTCCCCGGCCACTTCTTCCAGCTCTTCCGGGGGAATCCCGAGGCGTTCCCAGGCCAGCCGAGAGACATAGTCTCTCCAGCGTGTCCTGGGTCTTCCCCGGGGCCTCCTCCCGGTGGGACGTGCCTGGAACACCTCACCAGGGAGGCGTCCAGGAGGCATCCTGACCAGATGCCCAAGCCACCTCAACTGGCTCCTCTCGATGTGAAGGAGCAGCGGCTCTACTCTGAGTCCCTCCCGGATGACTGAGCTTCTCACCCTATCTCTAAGGGAGAGCCCAGCCACCCTACGGAGAAAACCCATTTCGGCCGCTTGTATCCGCGATCTTGTTCTTTCGGTCATGACCCAAAGCTCATGACCATAGATGAGGGTGGGAACGTAGATCGACCGGTAAATCGAGAGCTTCGCTTTTTGGCTCAGCTCTCTCTTCACCACGACGGACCGGTACAGCGCCCGCTTGACAGCAGACGCTGCGCCAATCCGCCTGTCGATCTCCCGCTCCCTTCTTCTCCCATTCGTGAACAAGATCCCGAGATACTTAAACTCCTCCACTTGGGGCAGGACACCCCCCCTGACCCGGAGAAGGCACTCTACCCTTTTCCGGCTCAAGACCATGGCCTCGGATTTGGAGGCACTGATCCCCATCCCGGCCGCTTCACACTCGGCTGCGAACCGCTCCAGCGAGAGCTGCAGATCACGATCTTATGAAGCCAAAAGGACCACATCGTCTGCGAAAAGCAGAGATGAGATCCTAAGGCCACCAAATCGGATCCCCTCAACACCTTGGCTGCGCCTAGAAATTCTGTCCATGAAAGTAATGAACAGAATCGGTGACAAAGGGCAGCCCTGGCGGAGTCCAACTCTCACCGGAAACGAGCCCGACTTACTGCCGGCAATGCGGACCAGACTCTGACACCGGTCATACAGGGACCTGACAGCCCGTATCAAAGGGCCCGGTACCCCATACTCCCGGAGAACCCCCCACAGGGCTCCCCGAGGGACACGGTCGAACGCCTTCTCCAAGTCCACAAAACACATGTAGACTGGTTAGGCGAACTCCCATGCACCCTCCAGGACCCTGCCGAGGGTGTAGAGCTGGTCCGGTGTTCCACGACCAGGACGAAAACCACACTGCTCTTCCTGAATCCGAGGTTCGACTATCCGACGGACCCTCCTCTCCAGGACCCCTGAATAGACCTTGCCAGGGAGGCTTAAGAGTGTGACCCCTCTATAATTGGAGCACACCCTCCGGTCCCCCTTTTTGAACAGGGGGACCACCACCCCAGTCTGCCAATCCAGGGGAACTGCCCCCGATGTCCATGCGATATTGCAGAGTCGCGTCAACCAACACAACCCTACAACATCTAGAGCCTTAAGGAACTCCGGGCGGATCTCATCCACCCCCGGGGCCTTGCCACCGAGGAGCTTTTCAACCACCTCGGCGACCTCGCCTCCAGAGATTGGAGAGCCCAACCCAGAGTCCCCAGGCTCCGCTTCCTCAGTGGAAGGCATGTTGGTGGGATTGAGGAGGTCTTCGAAGTACTCTGCCCACCGACCCACAACGTCCCGAGTAGAGGTCAGCAGCACACCATCCCCACTATAAACAGTGTTGGTGCTGCACCGCTTCCCCCCCCGAGACGCCGGATGGCGGACCAGAATCGCCTCGAAGCCGTGCGGAAGTCTTTCTCCATGGCCTCTCCAAACTCCTCCCACGCCCGAGTTTTTGCCTCAGCAACCGCCCGAGCCGCATGCCGCTTCGCCCGCCGGTACCCATCAGCTGCTTCCGGAGTCCCACAGGCCAAAAAGGCCCGATAGGACTCCTTCTTCAGCCTGACGGCATCCCTCACCGAAGGTGTCCACCAACGGGTTCGAGGGTTGCCGCCGCGACAGGCACCGACAACCTTGCGGCCACAGCTCTGATCGGCCGCCTCGACAATGGAGGCACGGAACACGGTCCACTCAGACTCCATGTCCCCCACCTCCCCCGGGACGCATTCGAAGTTTTGCCGGAGATGGGAGTTAAAGCTCCGTCTCACAGGGGATTCCGCCAGACGTTCCCAGCAGACCCTCACAACACGTTTGGGCCTGCCAGGTCTGACCGGCTTTCGCCCCCACCACCGGAGCCAACTCACCACCAGGTAGTGGTCAGTGGACAGCTCCGCACCTCTCTTCACCCGAGTGTCCAAGACATACGGCCGCAGATCCGATGAAACGATGACAAAGTCGATCATCGAACTGCGGCCTAGGGTGTCCTGGTGCCAAGTGCACATATGGACACCCTTATGCTTGAACATGGTGTTCGTTATGGACAATCCATGGCGAGCACAGAAGTCCAGCAACAGAACACCGCTCGAGTTCAGGTCGGGCGGGCCGTTCCTCCCAACCACGCCCCTCCAGGTCTCACTGTCGTTGCCCACGTGAGCGTTGAAGTCCCCCAGCAGAACAAGGGAGTCCCCAGGAGGAGCACTCTCCAGTACCCCCTCTAAGGACTCCAAAAAGGGTGGGTAATCTGAACTGTCGTTCGGCCCGTAAGCACAAACGACAGTCAGAACCCGTCCCCCCACCCGTAGGCGGAGAGATGCTACCCTCTCGTTCACCGGGGTAAACCCCAACGTACAGGCGCCGAGATGGGGAGCAACAAGTATGCCCACTCCTGCCCGACGTCTCTCTCCCTGGGCAACTCCAGAGTGGAAGTATGTCCAGCCCCTCTCAAGGAGACTGGTTCCAGAACCAGAGCCATGCGTCGAGGTGAGACCGACTATTTCTAGCCGGAACCTCTCGACCTCACGCACTAGCTCCGGCTCCTTCCCCACCAGAGAGGTGACATTCCACGTCCCAAGAGCCAGTTTCTGCAACCGAGGATCGGACCGCCAGGGTCCCCTCCCTTGGCCGCCACCCATCACACAGTGCACCCGACCCCTTTGGCCCCTCCCACGGGTGGTGAGCCCATGGGAGGGGGGGCCCATGTTTCCTCTTCGGGCTGAGCCCGGCCGGGCTCCATGGGTAAAAGCCCGGCCACCAGACGCTCGCCATCGTGCCCCCCCTCCAGGCCTGGCTCCAGAGTGGGGCCCCGGTGACCCGCGTCCGGGCGAGGGAACACCAAGTCCAATGTTTTTACTCATCATTGGGGTCTTCGGGCTGCACTTTGTCTGGTCCCTCACCTAGGACCTGTCTGCCTTGGGTGACCCTACCAGGGGCATGAAGCCCCAGACAGCATAGCTCCTAGGATCATTGGGGCACTCAAACCCCTCCACCACGATAAGGTGGCAGCCCATGGAGGAGCCCATGGTAAATAATACCAGTAACTTTTTTTCCATCTTTTATTTCTTGTATTAATATTTTCCAGATTTTGTTGGTATATATTTTACTCCTACATAAATATCAATTCTGCTCATTATGAAAGAAGATTTGTGTTTATTTCAACCTTGGATCAGCCCTTATTGTTTCAGAAACCTCACTCTCATGTCAGACACAAAAAAATGTAATTAATTTTTAAAAAAACATTAAAAAAAAGAAATGAGGAAAAAAAAAACTTCAGAAAAACAGGAACGCTGCGCCGTACCTGCATGCTGTTGTGGATGTTGTCGACCACAGGGAGGTGCTCTCTGTCCTCCATGCCCTGCCAGTGCTGCGGGGGCCCCTGCCCCGGACCCACCACCCGGTCCTGGCTCTTGGAGGCCGGGATGGTAAAATACTCCCTAGGGTAGGTCTGGGTGGGGATGGGGTAGGCCTCCGGCCGGGGCGGGGACGGCTCGTCCTGAGGGGAAAGAGAGGGACAATTCAGCTAAACACCCAGAAAACTTACAAAAACCAACAGAGGAAACAAGAAAATTCAGCTAAACATCCAGAAAACTTCCCTAAGTTGAGACTGGAACCACATTTCTGTCCAACATGTGTGAAATTTTACTCGTTGGTGCCACATTCCTCATTTAAGCTGGGACAGGTTTGAATGCTGCAGGGCTGGTCAAAACATTTTTGAGGCCCTAAGCAGATTTTAATATGAGGCCCCTTACCAACAGATGCTTCATCGTTCCTAGGCTGCTCTGAGTGAGTAACATATAAAAAGACAAAATCTTACCAAGTGTTTTTGGTGTAGTTTCTACTAAAAATCTTAAGTACACTTGAATTAAGACAAAATTTAACTAATTCTTTAATATTGATGAAAAAGTACTAGATCCAATCCAGCTCCGCTGCCAGATTATTTCACTTATAACATGGGAAAAATGCTTTGTTATAAGTGAAATATAACATATATACATATATATATATAAATATATATATATGTGAAACTAGCACTTTTTAAAAGTCAATATTTAAGAATTTTTGATTGCATATATATATGCCCTAACCCTATAGCTTGCTTAAAAGTTACTTGTAAATTCGATTTGTAGCCTTGTCTTATTTCAAGGCTACTAAGATATTTGCAGAAGAAACTAGACCAAAAAAGATTTTGTGTTTTTGCAGCTAGCATCATTTATAATTAGCTTACATTGTACCATCGTACAGTTTACCCTTATAGAAGATGCAAACTAAAATAAAAACATTTGTATTTAGATATGTAGAAACAAACAAGTTATTACAATTGTGCCAACTACTAAAAATGATAAAGACGTAGTTTTTATGTGTAATAATTAAAAAATTTAATTAAATGCATCTTTTTGCTCTTGGGCTCCCCCTTGTGGTGCGGAGTGTCTCTGCACTTACGTCTGCACAGAGGTTCCCGGTGGAAACGGAGGTGATCTTGGTTCCCGGTCCTCCAGGATAAGCCGACTTGGTCGCAGGACTCTGGCCCTGATCTGATGGAGGGAAACAAAATGATGTCAAAACAAACCTTCACACACATTCAGTGTTTGTTTTTCCAAATGCAAATGTTTCCAAAACATTCGTTGCCAAAATATCCCGCTGGTTTGTTTCTGTATCAGGGTGGAGCAGCTGCAGAATAACACCAGCAGAGGTTTTAACCCAATTCCAGTCTAAAAATGTTTTCAATCAACTACAAACCTGCAGAATGGATCTGGATTGCAATAAAAAAAGGGTTCTTGCACTTTTCAATAAAAGTAAAATTGGAGCACTTTTCAAGGTAAGTTTTAAAACTTTTCAAGCACCAGACTTTGGAAAAAAAAGACAGTTTCAATTCACTATAACGACATATTTATTACTGTAATTAATAAAGTCTTATGTTAGTATTCTACAGCAGGGACAAGCTAAAGTAAAATAACATTTTATGGTTTGGTTTATTTGCTGGTCTGAAGAACAAATTTAACAAAAATTTGAGTGATTGATTCATTTTGAATAATAAATATTCATTACATTTAAACTGTTAAGGTAAATGACTCTTCCTGATCTATTTAAATGCTTAAACACAATATACAAAGAAAGTTACAAGAATAATCTTGGTAAGTTTTCTGACATTTATCAAACAGAAATAATTTTCTAAATAATATAAAACAGGGAAGGTTAGTCTGATTTAACTTCAGACAACAAGAAGAAAAATATGTATGTCTCTTTTTATTAGTTGTATGGAAATATCTGGTTTCAGCTGAAAATAATGTTTTCCAAATTTAGGCTTTGAATAAAACATTTGATTGATCTTTATTCCAAAACTGCAGTTTGAGTATCAGAAATCAAACATTTGCAGGGATTTCAAGCACCTGTATGTACCGTGTAATAAAGAGAAATAAAAAATGATAAAGATGATTAAAAGGAGGACTTACTGGCTACGTTGGGGCTCGATCGGTGGTCGGCCCGGTTCTTCAGAAGCCGGTCCTCTCCACTCATCTTCTTTGGTTCTGCGTACGAGTCCCAACCGGGCTGTGGACTCTCCGGGTCGCCGTTCTGCACGGCGTTGTTGTAGAGCTCGAAGCCCTCGCTCTTCGGACGCATCTTCCCGTTCTTATCGCGGCCGCGGTCCGACGCTGGGAGACGGGAAACAACAACGATCAGAACAAACAAACATTCATGAGGCAAAAATAATTCATTCAAAAGCTCTTCTTAAAAAAACTTTATAATTTAAACATTTTAAATTCAGAACACACAAAAAGTTTTTATATATCAGTACTTGGGGTGAAGCTCTGGAATGATTTAAGCATAAAACGGTTTAAAATGTCAGAGACACCGGCCCTCAAGGACTGGAGTTTGACCTTTGACCCCAGAGTGATTTAGCAAAACTGAACAGTTAAAGATGCGTCTCCCTTCGTGTGTTACAGGAGAACGCAAAGTGACGTCCAGCTGGGAAAAGAGAGAATTACTCATCTTTGAACTTTCAGTAATATTGAAGGTAGAATAGAAGATCTTTGAGACCAACCACTCTGTTTCATTTTACTGTGTGGTTGATGGGACTATGGGAGAAAAGAAGACTTCCTTAATGAAGCTCGGGTCAAATTCCAGCAGACAAAGAGAAACTCAGAGCCAGACAACCCTTTAACCTCCGCTACACGGTGTGTGTGTGTGTGTGTAGCTTTTCATGGACACACACATCCCAACTGTGCTGCACAACAAAGACACCCCTGTGTGGACATCCGCCTGTCTCTTTGATTGGTATCAACATTTAAATGGATTTTTATTAAAAACTAACTAAATAAAATGTAAAAATATTAATTTTTCTCATATTTTTCCCACAGTAAAATTTAAGCATTTTTAAGGTAAGTTTTCAAACTTTTCCAGCACCAGATTTCCAGCAAAAAATTAACTACATTCAAAACTTAACCCTGTTTTGGATTAATTTCTCCTTGTTTTGCAATATAAACAATTAAAATCACAACTGAAGTCAAAAAGGCGTGAATAACGGTACCTCTCTGCATCATGGGGCTGGGCTGGTTGAGGAGCGTCGCCAGGCCGTGGTAGATGGCTCCCTGCTTGGCCACCTCCAGAGTCACCACAGAGCCCGTCCGCGTCATCAGCTCTGCAGCTCTGAACACACACACACACAAAGCCACGCCCGCGCACGCACACACACACCACACCATCAATCTCCCAACTTCAAGGAAACTTTTCTCCCTGATGTGGCCGTTTAAAGTGACGCAACACACAGCCAGGCTTTAAATCTGCGGTAACGAGCTTCATTAAGCGGCTCCGTCTTTGATCCAACCGTCTCATGACTCCACTCGAATCTTTCCGCTTCACTGACATTCATTTTTGCACTAAATCTAATTTTATATAAACTGACAGCTGGTAGTTTGGCTGTTGGTGACATCCTGGTGGAGAAGCTGCACTGAAAAACATGAGCGGTAGTTCCTGTCCAACGCCTCTACTTAGTAAATTTAAGCTCCTGACAGTTTTTACAAGCTAGAAGAATCAAATTTCACCATCATTATTTCATGAGATAAACAGAAACATTTAATAAATTACATATTTACATTCAGACTAATATTTTCAAGCCTTTATGTTAATTATGATGCCAATAAAAACAAGACAATGTTGGAAGAGGAGTGGGTATTTATTGTATTGTATAAACTTAAAACCATTTTGATTTGTCGACACAATAAATTCCAATATTTTTTCTTTTTAAAAATAATATTACTTAATTCTCCTAATATTCTGAATGTATTCTGGTAACATTGATGTTTTATTCTCGCATTATTTTGACTTTATTGTTGCAATGCTATTGATTTTATTCTTGGCCTTTATCATATCATTTATCATGATAATTTTTTGATTAAAAAACATTTTTCCATTTTTTTTAAATCTATTGTGATTCTTTGGGGTTTTTTCCTGTGCAAAATTAAAATGTAAGAACTTATTGCACAAATTTCTGTTTAATCAGACGTTTAAGGCCAGTTTTGTTCATCAAATTAACTTCAGTAGAGCTCGAGGTCGTCTATAAATTTTTAAGTGTTGTTCAAAAGTCTGATTTTGAACAACACTTTTGAGCTAAGTGACATAAGAACTCAGTAATCTGACAATTTGAATCATGAAGCTTTAACATTTAAATTAGAGCTGAAACGATTAATCAGATTAATCGTGATTAATCAACAATTTTAGCAATCGGTTAATCGTTTAATTGGATTATACAGACTTTAAAAAACAGCCATTTGTTGAAAGAGCAACATATTCAGAGAAGTAATTAAACCAAAACTGAGCAAAAAAAACATACATTTTTGATTTAAGATAGAAAACGTTCTTTGTTTGAAAATATGTTCTACCTAAGACTCTTTCAGGGTCAGTTTTAGCTTCTCCTGCTTACAAAAATCTGCTGTTATGCACTTTATGCTGTCCAACTATTAAGTTTTAAAAAATAATCAATAGATCAACAAAGCTGAAAAAAGAGGAGCGTTGCACATGTTCATGAGTTTTTTTAGGTGCAGATGCATCCTTTGCCATAAGTGATCAAGCATCACCAAAGGAATGTTTTTTAATGGATCTTAGGGAATTAAATGTTTATTTTATTTTAAAAATGAATTTAATTACTTGCATCTTTTAGTATATTTCTAATATTCTATAAAAAAATTTTTTTTTTAATTGCAAAATGCTTTTGCAATTAAATGAAAAAGCAGCAGTATATAACATTTTTTAAATCCAATTAATCATCAGAATAATCAGTTACTAAAATAATTGTTAGCTTAGAGTTAAATAAAGACACGTTTCCTAGAAGGTGGGGTCTGAGGACCAAATTAACACCTTCATCATCGACCAGAGGAGCCAGAGATTACAGATTTGTCGCCCTGCTGTAATTTGGGTTCAGTCCAGATCCACACGTGTAATTTTCTTCACCACATTCTTGTTTTCCAAACCCTGTAAACAGATGATGCACTTGTTTTGGATCCAAGTTTTGGGAATGAAACGGATCGTTTCGGTTTAGCAGGGAGCCGGCTCTAAAGGAACAATTTGGAAAAGTTTTGAGGGGTTCCAAACATTTTGTAACAATCTGTTGAAATTTGTTTGAAGTGAAGGAAGAAAAGCGTTCAGGGAATTACAGAAAAATGTTCCAGTTCCAGCCTCGTCCTGCACGCAAATGCAATTAAATATATTTATAATCCGGCTCAACTCTGGGTCGACATGACGACACCAAACAACAATCCTGTTGCTTTATCTGCACTATCCAAGCAGGAACACACCCTTTTTTACACTTTTGGACCCATTTAGTGCAGAAGACTCTTTGGACCATCCACAATAGCTCATTATAATTTTGGCTAAATAAAACTTTTTTTTTTTAATAGAACTACTTAATATTTTTAACTACTATAGTATTTTGTCTTCTTTCATGAAATAATTTTCATTCCCAAAGAAAAACAATTTATCCAACTTCTTTTTGTAAAAGTTTTTTGTTATTGTTTCAAGACTTGAATATAAAAGTAAAACTGGAAAATGTTCAATTTCCTGTATAAAATGATAAATAAAATATTAATTGTTTTGGCTTAAGACAATTATTTTAAAAAGCTAACTAATATTTTTAAATATAAATATATTAAGACTTGTTTGCCTTTTCCCGTGGAATAATTGAATTAAATTTAAATTAAATTTCCAACAGTCCGACTTTAAGATTATGAGCAAAATGTTTTTAAATCTATATTTCTTATTACTTTGGAAAATTATTTCATAATAATTTTCATTTTCCACAAATGAAATAGGGTTTTTTTTTAAAAATGTTTTTCTTTATTTAAAAATTTCAGGAGGCTATTGTTTAAAAAATTATAACTAAATTCATATACAAGATATTTGTCAATAACTATAAGCTGTGTTTTTCTAACGGTCAGGCAACATTAGCGACTCTAAACCAGTTTCAGTTTTTAGGTTTTATGATATTAAAGCTGCAGACTCCTGATGTACTGTTATGTAATTTCCATGTAAATCATTTCCTGCTCTTACCTCTCCTGCGACAGACCGACCAGACTGCGTCCATCAACGCTCAGCAACTGGTCACCTGCTGCCAAACGGCCGTCCTGCAAACATCCCATAGTGAGACTCTGCGATATTTCCAAACGTCTCACTTTTTTAATGTTTTGCAAAAACTCACCTTGTCCGCCGCTCCGCCTTTCACAACAGACTTGATGTAAATGCCGAGTTTCTCCTGTCCGGCACCCTGCAGAGACGGAGAGGAAAACCGACGGAAATGAACATCGATGTGCGCAATCTGCGTTCACAAAGTTTAAAACAACACAGAGACTATCTAATTAAGATAAAAAGATGATATAAATATCACAATGTTGAAAAGCTTGTGATATTTATCACAAGCTTAAATATCACAACGCATCATGAAACGCAGCAGTCGGATCCAACATCGTCACCAAAGTCTGTTGCTAACAAAACGTGATTCATAATTGGCTTACAGCCGCATTAAACTGCTTCTGAAATTTAGAGATCATTCAGATAATCCATCAGGTGAGTGAGAACAAACTTTGATTTAAAGTGTAGGAGAAAAGGTTGCAGGTCACAATTATTTAATTAATTTAATATTTTGACTTTTAATCGGATTTTTAAAAATGGGCACAAATCTGCAGATTTTTCATTTAGCCACACAAGTTTCTTCTATACAATGTTAGAAATGCAAATAAACAAATTAATTTTTTTAAATAAGAAAAACATTTTAATTCCTAAAATGCAAAAACGGCATTCCTTTAATGAATCATTTATTGATTTATTGATCATTTACAGCGAAGGATTTATCTGCAATTATAAAAACACTCCTAGCAAACGTGAAAAACGCACATTTTCTGTTTGATTTATCAACACAGTGTAGGACTGATTTGTTTACTATTTCTGGGATTAAACTGTTAATTCCAGAATATATTCCCTCCCAGCCACGCTGCTAGGAGGGAAATGTAATTGTTCATTCCAGATTTGCCTTGCGGATACAGAAAAAGCTCAGAGTGTTTTGGAAACACGGATTGCTTTTACAGGTTATCCAGTTCTGCATTCCAGAGATAAATCTGAACTTGCTTCCAGTGCAACTTGGCCTCCTCTGGTGTCTGTTTGAAACCTCAGGGTCTGAAGGTTTACTTGTGCAGATGATTTGGTTTTGTTGGTGTCTGTGAGCAATCAAGCAATTCATTCAGTGAGCAATGACCCAATTCATCCAGTGAGCAATGAAGCAATTCCTCGCCAAATGAGAGACTTCACTGTGCAACATAAACATTTTATTCTCTAAAAAAATGGTCAAATGACCATTAAAAATGCCCAAAAACGTGCACGTGAATCCCCCAAATCCTTTAATCAGAAAGGAAAAACACAATTTTGATGCAACAAGCAAACAAACCTGGCTAATTCTGGCCAAAAAGATCGCACTGTGAAGGAAAGTGCGATCTCAGTACTGGATATCTGCGTTTTGCATAAATAAGAAGGAAAAGTTTGACTTGCAAAGAAACAAAAACAATTTGTTAAAGCTGCATTGTAATCTTGTTTATGCGTTGCTTAGTGACGCAGAGAGCAGGTTGTTCTCAGTTATCTTGCACAACGTTGCCACAAAGTTTCTGACTCCTCTTGTACTCTAAATCACGACAGAACTCCTCGTTCCTTCTGTTGCTCAAGAAGATTTTAAATTACTTCTGGATGTTTGGGCTCCAAATGCACAAAAAGTGCAGAACAATAAGAACCTAAAAGTTGCTGTATGACAGATAAGATTAAATGTAAACATCCAAAGAGATTTTATAATATTTGCTCAAACTGAAATAGTTTCTTTGCGAATCAAGCTGCACCGTCAGTGTCAATAACCAGAGACGTCTCAGTTTGATTCCCAGAAGGTTTACTGTGGAGGGATATTATTAGATGGTTTTTATCCGCTTCTCGACAAATTTATCCTTGGAATCTGCAACATCTGCAAACAGAAACTAGAAATATTCCAGAGAAATGCTGGAGGAGCATTTCTAACATTTCAGCTCCAATAAACGCAGGGTTTTTAGGATTTTATGAAGCAGAATGAGACGGTGGCCGACTTCAGAAACATTTTGATTACTTGCAGCTTTTCCCGCTGCAGTTTGTGTGTAGGTTTGCTCCACTAAAATAAATGCAGTTC
This sequence comes from Xiphophorus couchianus, assembly GCF_001444195.1. Lineage (NCBI taxonomy): Eukaryota > Metazoa > Chordata > Actinopteri > Cyprinodontiformes > Poeciliidae > Xiphophorus > Xiphophorus couchianus. The sequence goes on along the minus strand of NC_040242.1, from coordinate 2,339,908 downwards.
TGCCACAATCTGAACACGATTTACGCACTTATCTGTTAAAAATGAAGCACTTAAACAAGAATAAATTATTGTTTAAATGTCGGGTAAGAAGAGCAGCCATAATGACTGCTGTCTGTGTTTTTCATGTTTTTGTCGTGAAAGGAGTGAACTTCCTGTAGGGGACTGTTTGAATACTGGAGCCTCTGTCTCAGACGGAGCCACAGCTTCATGCTTGGGGCCAAAACAGCTTCCAGAGACAATTCAGGGAATTCCCTCCGAATGTCAGAGAGGTTTCAGTAAGTTACGGAAACACAGAGGAGATCCTCACAAATCAAGTCATGTTTACTTTATGTGGCAGCTATTATAAGGAGATTTAAACTCTTTGCATAAAATGAAGTTCATTAGTGAGAAAAGACTAAAAGATCTTGAGCAGGGATTAAATCTGCAGCTGTGGATGTTTCTCTATGAAGCGGAATCAGTGAAAATCTACATTTTTGCAAAATGGCAACAAAAATGCTTTAAAAACTAAAACTTAAAGTCACGATTTCCACTTGTTCCTCATCAGGACCTTTGACCCAGTTCAGCTGGTGGGAATCAGAAGTTATTTAGTTAAAATAAAATAACACTGCTAGACATTAGCTGCGTTTCCATCGACCATATAAATGAGCCGTTTGATATTTCGAAAATCTGCCGCTATAAGAAATAAATCAATTAATGGCATGATAAATTAAACAATTTAATGATAATTTAGAGTGTTTTCCCTTTTCTCCACCAAAAACTGGATGATAAAACTCTTCAGCCTGGTGCTTTAGACTATTTTGTTTACAGAGACATTATAATTCATTTTGTTTGTCGTTTCTATTTTATGTATTTTGAATATTTAAAATGTTAAATGTTCATTAGAATTCAACGTTTATTGATCAGAATGTGTTCTTCCATTATTATCCCATTATCACCTGTTTATGGTCTTAAAATAACAATATCATTTATCGCAATAACTTCTGGGACAATTCATCATCCAGCAAAATGTGTTACCTTGACAGGCCTAGAAACGCAACAATTTAGAAAAAAAAAAAAAAAAACATATTTTGACTAAAGGTTTTGGAGTATTTTTTATTTTTTGGTTGTACAAAAATTGGTAAAGATTACACCAGGATATGTAACAAGATTTTATTTTAACAATATTATAGATGTGAAGTTTCTCAAAATGTGCTTCTTTATTCTTTAAATTTATTTCATTTAGTCAAAATAAAGATATTTGTTGATGTTTTAAGTTCTGCTACGCTGCTCTGGACAGTTGGTGGTTACCACGGTAACCAGTAACTGACAGCTCCTCCCCCTTTTGTCTGTTGCCGTTGGTAAGTGTGGGGCAGAAGCTTCTGGACTGATGTTGATTTATTCTTTTGTTAGAATAAATGCAGTGAACCTGAATGTGTCTGTCATGAAGTCAACCTGCACTGCAAAAACACAAAATCCTACCAAGTAATTTAATCTATTTTCTACAGCTAATGTCTTAGTACACTTCAAATATGACAAAACTAACTTACAAGTTATTTATCAGCAAGATACAGAAGCTTGTTTTGAGTCAATAATTCTTTAATATTTATGAAAAAGGGGCAGATAAATGTACGTATAACTAGACAATTTCCCCATGTTACAAGTGAAATAATCTGCCAGTTGAACTAGTATTTTTTATTTATAACAAACTTCTATATCTTGGTGAAAAGTTACTTCTAAGTTAGTACTCTTGAATTAAGACAAAATTAAGATATTTGCACTAGAAACTAGACAAAATACTACTTGTTAAGATTGTGTGTTTTTGCAGTGAACTGGACCTGAGACGAACATAGGAGGGTTACAGATATGTAACGGCTTAGAACCACAATACATTAAAGATCTGCTGTTGTTGTATCAACCTTCCAGACCTCTCAGGTTCTGGTTCTGGGGATGCAGAGCAGAGGAGACGCAGCTTTCAGCATCTATGCACCACAAATTTGGAACAAACTTCCAGAAAACTGTAAAACAGCTGAAACACCGACTTCCTTTAAATCAAAACTGAAAACCCACCTGTCTAGGATTGTATTTGAAATGTGATCAATTACAAATTTGCTGGTGGAACTTGACTTAATGTCGTGTTTTGATTGTTGATTCTATCTTGCATTGTGTTTCTGTGTTTGTAATGATGTAAAGCATTTGAAATGCCTTGCTGCTGAAATGTGCGATACAAATAAAATTTTATTGATTGATTGATTGATGTGTGTGTAGCTCACATTTGACCCAGAATCAACTGATAATTCATGAAATTCAGTTTGAAATTAAATAAAAGCGTTTCAAACTCCAGACCTCCAATGAATCCCTGCTCCATAAAACCGGAAACATTCATTTCTTTATTATGTGACGGCCATTAAAGAGACTCTGCAGATTTGACATGACAGATTCTCCTTGGACAGAAAACAGCGCGGAGATCAGACCCACGCAATCACATCGGCCTGATTTACGGCGGACAGAAAGTGCTGCAAACGCACCACAATTACAGCTCGCAACGTTCCAGCCTGTGGACCTGCCATGAAACCGCTAATCCACAGCAGAGCGTTCAGAGGCTGGCGGGACGCCCACACAGGTATCAGAGCGTTTTAGTAGATTACAGCGCTGCTCTGCCTGGCTGACATGATGTAATACAACTTTACAGTTTCTAGGCTGAAATCCACCCAAAATAAAAGCTCAAATTTGATTAAAGAGGAAAAGAGCTGAGATTTTTGCTTCTAGATTATCAATGGTTTAGTAAAAAAATATTATTAATGGCAGATAGATTACCATCTTTAGATTTATTTGGAGGAACAATTCAACAAAAAAAACTTTTAAAAAGCAAAACTTCAGTAAATATGGATAAGCTGCTTCTTAGCTTGTAGGAAACAGGATGCAGGTTGGGAACTTGACATCATCTGTGAAGCAGCCAATCCAGGAGCACCATTTGTTTTCCTTGGACCTGATTGGCTGAAACCCCTCAGGCTGTTGTGCAGATAATTGTGGGAAATTGGTGTAAAACTGGTGATTTGTTCTTTTTCTATGCAATTAAACATTTAAGTGAACATCCTCCAAGAGTGGTGATTAAATATTTCTTGCCAGTGGCCCTAAAAATACATCACTAAGCTTTCATTATGATGAATATGGCTGCTGTGGTTTTACTATAAACAGCTGCAGCAACAACCAACGTTTCTGTTTAACTGACAGTTCCTGAGTCTTTTAAGGTTTCTGGGTTATTTATAGGTATTATTAATAATAGGCTACAAGTTTCAGCTGTTTTAGAGAAATCCCACACTGAAAATAGAAAGATGCGGTGGAAAAACAGCTTCACCACGAGGCAGAAATATATTTAGGCAGTTTCGTTTTCCGTTCATGTAAACGGCTGCAAAACAAACGCCAAGAAAACAGAAGCTGAGCTCCTGAAAACGGCAGACAAATATAAACACACATAATGGCAGCGGTTTGTTTTAGCCGCAGCTAGTTCCACCGCTATCAGCTCAGTCACGAGCCGTTAGCTCATTACAGAGCTGCTGAAGCGCATTTCTCAACTGATGCTGACGGGTTCAAGGACAAAACATCAATAAGATCCAGCTGAGCTGTTTTTGTTCTGTTTGCTCAGGATCTACCGGATGAGCAACCTCATTTGAACTGATCTCCAAAAGGAGAAATGTCACTTATTTCAACCAAAACGGTTGAAATTGCAGCGATTACATGAATGCAGCTGGTTTAAATGTGCAAGTTTTTCCTCAGTTTATTTATACATATATATATGTATATATATATAAAAAGTTTTGAAACAGCTTCATCTTTGCAAATATTTCCTTTCAACTTCATATGAATTCTGTAAAAACATATTTGCCCAATAATCTTAGACTATTTCTAGGCTTTAGCTATCTAAATAGCGGCAGTTTTCAACAAAACAGAATGTTTATTTAAAACAGCAACGAACAAAAGTTTTTACCAACAAAGATAAAAGAAAATATTGAATGCAAGCTTGGGGCTGGACAATAAATTAATAATATATGTCACAATAGACACATGGTCAATATTAATAAATAATACATCTGGTAGAATACTGACTACTCAATATATACAATATTCACTGAACTCAGATCCAGAACCGCCCAGCATTCTGGGAGATGTACGAAAGACTTTTAGCTTGCCGAGTAAAGTTGGTGGAATCCACTAACTCGCCTACTCTTTGGTTACCTAGCAACTCGCTCATTCTTTGGTTACCTAGCAACAACCTGTTGAGTAACTGGCGCAGCAGCAGTTTAGGTTTTTGCCTCATAACTGCTTAAAAATAAAAAATAACTGTGAGGAGTGATAAGTGTGGAAATGACAGTATTTCAGATATTTAAAACGTAAAACTAATCGATATCCTATCGATCGACAGAGTTGACATGCTCATATTTTCAGTTTATATCGTCTAACTAACAACGTCTTTCTCAGTAAAAAGTTTAAAATAAAAAAAATTTACAAAGAATTCAAGTAAATCTGTAAATTAAGTGTACTGTAATAATATTGGATAAATAAATAAAAGATTGTAAAGGGAAAAAAGGCACAGAAAGTAAAAAAATAATATTTAAAAAGCAATCAGGCTTTAACTAATCCTAACTGAAGGAACCTTCACAATCTTTTTGTTACAGGACAGATGTTTTTGTTTGGATGTATTTCTAAACAAACCCGGAAGAATAGAAGAGTTTTCCAGTCCAGGAGGTTTTATAGAGAGCTCCAGAAACACCTGAATTTAGCAGGTAGTGTTTTTGTCATTGCACAAGACTCCACTGGTGAAGAAAAAGCATTTTTCAGCTTTCAGACTATTTGGACAAACCAATAAAGCTCTAAAGAAACAGAACCTGGTCAGATCAGAGCAAAATGTAACTCTTTAAAGTGCAGATGTTACTTTACAATCAGGTGTTTATGCTAACTCTCAGTTCCTAGCAAACATTATGAAACGGAAGCAAGAATAAAGAAATTCATGTTTTTGATAAGAATCTGAAAAAGAAACTAGGGTGGATTTATAACAAACAATATCCCAAAAACACAAAAGAGGAAATTATTAGTTATTTTTTTAAAGTAAATAAAACTTCATTAATTTCCAAGTGGCAACAAAAATGCAGAGAAAATCAGCAGTATATTAAAAACCCACCATAAAACCACAAAAAAACAACTTTAAAAAGAAAATTTTAAAAACTGGAAAGAAAAAAAAGAATTTAAAACCAAAACAATGGACCAGCCTGACTTCAGTCAAACTGCAGAGAACATCAAAGACGGTTTTGATGGAAGAACGAATTAAAATCATAAATGAGAAACGTGCGCAGCTGCTTTTTCCACTCATAACTGTAGATATAACTGTTTTTTCACCAACTATTCTGGAACAAATATTTCTCATGTAGTTCTGTACTATTTTTCACAATTAATTTTATGGATTTATTTTCTTAAAGTGTGTGGATTACTTGGACTGTTACCAACTTCTGGTGAATTTTTTACAACATATTTACTGGAAAAATATTTGTCATCTTCAAACAACATGATTTTTTAAAATCAATCTTTGCAAGAACTAATAAAATGTGAAGTGAATGTATCATTAGGAAAATATGCACTTCTTTTGTTACCTAAAAATTGCACTTTTGTCAAGTTAAAAAGGGCGTTAAAGGTAAAATCTCGCCACAGAAGAGATTTGTTTCTGCAGATTTGCAATATTTACTCCAAAGACAGAATTAGACTTAATTTTCCTGAAACTATGATGCAATTTTTTCCACACAAACCTCTATACACACATTTCATTCTACCGCCACACACACGCCGTGAACCCGTCCAACCTGCAGCTTTACAGGAAGGCAAAGTGTGTGTGTGCGTGGGTGTGTGTGTGTGTGTGTGTGGTACATCCTCTCATTGTTCCTGCCTTCACAGGGGAGAATGCTCTCATGTTTTTGTTTCACCTCAGGAACAAATGAGTTCAGTCAACAAACAAATCTGAGCAAAGCTTCACTTTGGAGAAACAAACAAAATCCGGTAAAATTCTTTCAAACAGGAGGGAAACTTTTCCAAAACTTAAATGCCCCAAAGTGAATTTGCACAAGTTGTTTTCTTAAACTGAACTCAAAATTATTAATTTCTGCTCTTAACATTGTTTCTTGTGGGTTTATCTTATTTAATCAGCCAGATTTGTGAATAAAACGTTCTCTAAAGATATAAAGAACATCCTGCATGCTTCTTTATCTTAATAATGTGCAGAATGTTCCGCACATCAAAAGTCGGCTGCTTAGTTATCTTTTTCATAATAAGAAACAATTTGTGATTTTCTGATCTGCTCAGTCTGATGTTTTTAGTCTTGATTCAGTTTTATGGACTAAGAAAAACTTGTGCTGCAGGTGTTTCTCTTCCTTACAGATTTCTTCTAGTTTTGCTTCTTGTGTCCAACTAGTTTGTTCTGTTGTAAACAAATATTTTAGTAATTGAGTAATCTATCGATTATTCTTACGATTAATCGAGTAATGGGATAAAAAAATTTATGAAATAAAATATTGGTAAATCGGGCAGAACACCAGAGTTACTATCGGATATCGATATCAGTCCAATTTTTCATATTTGAGCTTCTCTAACAGTTACTTTTCTGTAGTTTAGGAAACTCACCTGTAACAATAATAGCTCACTTTCTAGGTTAACCGGTAGAAAAGTTATACAAAGATCTGAAATTATATTCAATTTAATAATAAAGAGGCAGGCTCACGAACACGTTTGTAAACAATGTCTATGCTCCAGCTTTCAGTTTATGTATTCATCTTCAGTAAGTTTAATAGATGAATTCTCACCTTGCCCCACACCTGTCAAGCTTTGGGTTTGAGTTGGGGGCTTGGGGTTCAGGGAGCAGGCGAACGAGCGAAGGTAAAATGGGGGGTGGAGGGGAGGAAATACACCAGGGCACAGCCGAACGCAAGTTTGGGGGGGTAAGACGACCGGTAGACCAGGGGATGAACGTAAGAACGGGGGGGAGCAATACGGGATATTTAAGACACCTTCGTTCGTCACACTCAGAAACTACCAGCCATGTACCGCCACGATGATTTCTGCCACCCGTTTGTTGAAACCGGGATGATATGAGATTTATTGTGCGGTTCGTCCGTAAAGCTACACTTACACCGTAAGCATCAACTACTCAGCCGCCCGCCGTGTTCAGCATGTCCCCTCACCTGTATAAGTACTCCTGCAGCGCTGTTCGCACCGTTCGCTCTGAACCAGCAGCTCCCGTAGGAGAAAGGCTGCCGTACTCCAGGCATCGCGCCAGTCATTTTCAGGATGCTTATTGGTCTCCCAAAAACAATGAAAACCCAGGCATTATCATCAATCAATAAAATCCCCACGGGCCAAACTTGAAAATTGGACGTTATGCTGCTAACACTTAGCTTTCGTCAACAACTCAGAGGCGGAGGTCGGAGCTCTGCACAATGCAAGTAAGGTTCTGGCTGAAACACGGTGCGCTAAATAATAAAACATAAATTAACGAAGCTTCGAGTCGGATAAATGTTCCTCGAGGAATTTTAATAATCGAGGTACTCGACTCATTCGAGGAATTGTTTCAGCCCCATGTCCAACAGAAACCTGATTTTTGCTTGAGTTAGTGAGGTGGCACTTTGGTAGAGTTAGCATTGAGACTTGTTGCTACGGTTACCTTGTTCATTTTTGCAAGTGTTGGAATCATGGCATCTGTTGTTGCAGCTTGCATTGTGGCTTTTTGCTTTTGAGCTGTGCTTTTTGTTTTTGCCTTTTGGATTTCTGTGACCCGTCTGGGCCACCATACAAAACATGACAAAGGCCCATCTCACAGTTTTTTAAAAAATATTATTTGGATCGACTAGAGAAAGTATTAGGGCCAAGAGAAACAACTTTACCATCCATAATATAAACTGGGAGTTTTGATGCATTTAACAAATAAGAAATAAAGCTGCGAACACCAATCAGTGATAGTTCAACAATCTTAATTCAAGCTCGAGGATATTTCCACAAACATCTTCCAATCTGCCTGTTGTGTACTTTTGTCTAACCATTAGCAGAACGGCCCTCAAAGCAAACAGTGAAACCAGGAGGTCATTGACTGGATGACAGCAGATCAAAATCTATGCTAAATGTCTGTTTGATGCAGATCAATCCAAAGCAACTGAAGATCCGCGGGACATCTTAAGCCAAATCCACACATTTAGGCTTTTATCATTACTAAAAAGAGAAAGAACATTAAGAAACTGTTAATTTTTACTTAAATAAGTGGTTACCTGGTCTCTTCTGCCCACCACTGAGAACCACATGTTGCTGCTTCCTGCTAAGCTTTCCCCAAACCAGTTTAGGCTGCCACGTCCAAACTGGTGGAGGGACAAGAACTGTGCACACCTGCTTTTATCCCAGTGAGCTTTTTCAACCTGCTAACATGAACCGACAAGTCCGGCGCCTCCCAATTACACCGGCTGGAGGTAATCCATTCAAAAGAGGAAAAAAATAAATCACTGTTTACAGACGGAGACGTGGGACAGCGAAGGACTCCGAATTCCCAAAGTTGAGATAAAAAATAAAAAGTCACAGGATTTTACTGGAAGTCATGTTAAAAAGTTAGAAACTTTTCAACAAACACTAGGAGAGTGAATTATGAAAAAGTAATGCGGCAGTAATTTCCGTAAATGTGTCCAAAAATATGCGGTGGATTCCAGAAATGTTTCCGAGTGAAGCCCAATTCCTCCACATGTTCCTAAGTGCACAGTTTGTCAAACGGTGACTCAAGAGGTGAAGCGTCTGCTGGGACGGCTGCTGGTCAGACTGAGGTGGAGCGCTGCTGCAGCTCCACCAGACACACACACACGCACACACACGGTTATATAATAGGCCAGAGCTCAGCCCAGTTTACCGTCAGCTCCAGCAGCTGCTTGATAAAATGCGCTCTACCTGCCTTTTCCCATCCCACATACTCGTTACTTTTCCTCCTCCTCAGACGTCCCAGAAAAAACAAACGCAGCGAGGCGAGGAGGTTTCCTCTGCGCGACTTTCCTCCCCACACACAGACTCAACATGTGCGCTCAGCAGCACAGGAAAGCTCTCGACTTCAGCAGGAAACTCGCTCTTCTAAAACAGACAAAGAGTCTTAATGCTAACAGCTGACACTTTCCGCCTTAGCTACCACAATCAGCTTCTCACTGATTACAGAAGCTAAAAAGCAATTTTTAATGAGAGCATTCAAATTCAGTGGGCGAAGATAAAAATTTTGATAAACAATAATTTGTCCCAGTAAATTATTGTGATGAAATATTAATGTTTTGAAACCATTTTCAACTAACATGATTATGGCGCAGTAATGCAAGTTTGTCCTCTCAAAAATTAAACTTAAATTTGATACAGAACACTCCAACTATAACAATAAATAAAAAGGAAATAAAAACCACACAACTGAAACCATAAATAAAATGAATTATGATGAGCAACATTTGCTACATTTTCAGCTGCTGCGGTTCGCTTTCACACTCCACCGTCAAACAAACCAAACTAATTGAAAAAACAGTTCCCCTCCTCGCCTGCGGAGGCGTTGCACCTAGAACTACTGAAGGAAAAAACCTCTAAGGACACTGAGCTCAACTACCTTCTTTACAAAATGCAAAAGTGTCCAATTTTGCAGAATTCCTATTTTGTTGTTTGTAAAAAAGAAAGAAAAAAAACAAACATGAGCCATTTCTCCCACTATTCAAAGATGCATTCAAACTAAACCAGAGTTTACTTCAAATGAACGAGACCGAGGTTTGTAGGCGGACCAGAGTTCGAGCACGCATTCACACTTCTGCAAATAAACTGGACTCTAAAAAAACCGTTTAAAACGAATTGAACAGGCCTGGTGGGAACGCATCCCTAGATTCAACATCAAATATTTTCTTCAGGTGAAAGTTGCCACTGATTTCACCCAGAAGACTCACTCAATTTTAGCTCAGTTTTATAACAAAACAAATAAAAATCATCTTATATTCAAACCCACTCAAATACTGCATTTTAAACTTTGAAATAAATTTCAAGATGACCTTAAAAATCTGCAGGCTGACCATAAAAATGCACACATTGTCCTTTCCAGGCACATTTTCTAGCATAATCAACTATGTTATGTTCAGTTGTTATAAAAATTTTGTATATATGAAATAGGACTTAAAAGAAATTTTAGTTTGTCATTTAACGCTTTGAAATTGGGCCTCTGTCTCTTTAAAAACTCCACCTTCAGGAAGTCATCACAATCTGGCTCCTCTATTAATCCTTTAACAAAGTTTTTACCAGCGTTTCACTAAGTAGCTCCTACAATGAGCTCAGCAGCTCCACCAGGTGTTTGCTAATTGCTGCTGGCTAGTCTGAAGGAGTAGAGCAGGGGTGGAGCTGCACCTCGAAGGCAGGGCTATGTCCAACCAGGTGTTTTGTGTACAGCTGCATGGTTGCCAAGGAGATTAAGGTATTTCTCAAACATGCATGAAAAAAGAAATCAAGGTAACCCTCCAGGTTTGTTTTTGATGAAGGAATAACATTACAACGTGATGTTAAGCTAAAATAAAGTCGATTTTATACAACATTCCCCTTTAGTCCCACTTAGCAACTATTCAACACAAAACATGAGGAACAACTGAAGCTGCACACTTCCTGTAGCCCTGCTCAGAGCTGACGCCAGGCTGGAGGTGAACAGAGCAGGTTTTTGTCCAGAAGCTTCTGTGCAGCGTCAGTGTTTGGTTTTCGCTCGGCTGTCAGACTCAACGGTGAGAGTAGAGCAGCTGGTTCTGTCTGCACCCATCCAGAACACTCCATGTGTTCACAGCCAGCAAAACAAACACATGATCAGTCCTACCTTGGCGGCCACGATGCTGAGGCCCATGCCGTTGGTCTTCTTCAGGGTTACCGTGACAACCTCCGGCTCTTTCCTCATTGGCTGAAAGGAGAAAGAGACAGGAAGGACAAACTGTAAACGAGGAAGAAACCTGCGGAGTGGATCTGAAAGACCTGGAGAGGACGGAGCGAATGTCCGAACTGTGCGGAGAAACACTGGAAACTGAGTCAGAAAAACAAGGAGGAAAAAGGGAGGGAAGGAATGAAGGAAAGATGGATGGATGGAGGGGAAGACCGCAGAGGGACCCGTGGTTTCTGGAATGGAGTCAAGAATGAAAGCCACATCATGGCAACTCAGAGACACTTATGTACACACACTTATACACACAGCAGGGCTCGTTTAGGGAGGGCGGGGGCACAGGGTGGGAGAGACAGAGATCTGAAGCGGTTCCCACGTCACGGTTTTTAACAAAAAAACAACAACAAAAAAAACACTAAACAACCGAGAGTCTGACTGTTTCAAACACAAACTGGTGGTTAAATCGTTAAACTACAAAACAAACATAAAGTTTTAACAATAGCTCTGTTTTCATTACGAATGCGTTCAAGACTTTGACGTTCCGCTAAAGTTGAAAAAACAAAATTTCGCAATTCTGGTGTTTCCATTCAATAAGAAAAGTAATAAACGGGGTTCGTACTCATCTCTCACAGCAAATTTCAAGCACTTTTCAAGCATTTTCAAGGTAGGTTTCCAAGCTTTTCCAGCACCACAGCTCAGATCTGGATTGAAATGAGTCGTCTTTGCTAACAGCAGAGTTCACATACTTTGTATTTTGGAGATAAAAAGACAACTAAAAAAAAAATTAAATTAATTCACTATTACATTATTTATTACAGCAACAAAGTAAACTAAAATATAACAAAATTTTATGTTTTGAAATGTTTCTCTCATCTGCTTGGTCTGAGAACAAAACACTAATTTAACAACAAAAAAATCCCCCAATTTCAATAACTTTAACGTATAAAATAACATGTTATATTTTATACATTAAATAAAATTTTACTTTTATTTCATTTGCACAGATCAGTAAGTCATTAATTAATTAGGAATTATTTTGATAATTCTAAATGAGCTCAAACAAGAAAGGTTTAGTCTGATTTAGCTTCAGACAGTAAGGAAAAAAAATGCATCTCTTTATTCGGTGCATGAAAATATCTGGTTTTAACCTTGAAATTCAAACATTTTCAAGGATTTCAAGCACCTATAGGAACCCTAAAGGAAGCCATGTTTTTTAAATAAGTATAACAAGCTTACTTACATGTAATTATCAACAAAGTTTTTCCCACCTTACTCATGGAAACGCAGCTGATTATAAGGTTTGTATTTTTAAAAATAAACCAATTTTTAGCCTCAAAACAGCAAACATCACTATTACGCGGTAGAAATTTGAATATTAAGATAATTACAGGCCATGCTGGTTAACCACACAGCCACTGAAATGAACTGAAACCTGCTAGACAGACACTTTAGACCTTAACTTCACCACTTTTCATCACTTTGGGTTTATTTTTTTACCCACTATATGTGTTCAGCTCCATCCTGCCGCCTGCCTGAACTCACCGTTAACCAGAGACGCCTGGATTATGTCGAGACTATAGCCATGAAAAAGTGGAGCAGGGATAAACAGACCAATTACACAGGAAGTGGCAGAGTGTGTGCAGTCTGTCATTTACTGCTGCACGCTCGCTAACTGACTCCTTAGCTGCCGTTGGTGTTGATTAAACCGAGAGCGAGTCTCTGAAGTGAACGGCGCCGTTGGACTGGAGGACCACACAGACGAACCTCTGGGCCCGAGACGCTAAAAATAGACCGACTGTCAAGACGTCGGAGGCTTCACTTCTGTTCAGGAATTTTACCTTTTTAGACCAGAGAGTCTCGTTTAAAAGCAAGAAATGTTTCCTGATCCATTAAATCTGAGGAAAATTCAGATTTTCAGTTCTGCAACATTGTACTCTATTTCTCTCTCTTTCTTCCTCTCTCTGTCCATCTCTTCGTCTCTCACGTCTATTTTATTTTGTTTTCACCAAAATAAATTATATTTCAGTTTGCATTGTGATCTGACATAATGCTTAATTCAAGGCTAATGAATGTTTTTGCAAAGCAAAAAGTATTTATAATAAAATACATTATTCTGCTGTCTTAAAATTGTTTTAATGTCTTTCTGCTACTTTTTCATTGACATTTTTAGATGAAAAGACAAAGAAGAAAAACCAAACATTTTTTCTTTCCTGCAGCTAAAAAACAAACAGAAACATAAATTATTTTTTTTTAAATTTATGATAAGAAAACTTTAAAATCTCTACAACTATCAACTATTAAATAGAGAATGCTTAATTTTAGTTTGAAATTATGAAGAAAAGATTAAAGATAGAAGAAATATCAGTCACAGCGTAAATATTTCAGTGCAACTGAACAGTTCGATGAAACTCTGAGCCCGTTTCCCTGAGTCAGTTTTATTTCCAAGTTTTATCTAAAAGCAACTTCAAACATAAATATCGTGCTGGGAGGGATGAGAATAGTAAATAAATCCATAAATATACCAGCTAAATAAGTAAAACTAAAATCTGTGTGATACCATTTCAGTGTTGTCGGCAGCAGAAAAGTGGTTGTCGTTGTCGGCTCCTTCAAAGTGGATGGTCCAGGTACCAGGAGAGCGAGGATGAGGAGTTAGTCTGCAGAAACCTGGAAAACAAAGAGACACAGAGCATGATCAGAGAGAGAGAGAGAGAGAGATAGCATCTTTAGAAAGAAAGTGATCGAGATCAACAGGAATACAGACAGAGCAAGTGAGAGATAGAGAAAAATCCCTCTCTATACAGATAGATGGATAGAGAGACAGATGGGCATAGAGATAAACAGAAATAGAAAGACACATTGTGCAAGAGACAGACTGAGACAGGTAGAGAAACAGAGAAATAGAAATAGATAGAGAGAAGAAGCAAGAGATAGTTGGAGAGCGAGATAGAGATAGAGAGATAAATAGACTAAGAGAGAGCGATAAAGATGGATAAAGAGAGAGACAGGTAGTCAGAGATAGAGACAGCGGTAGAGAAAGTAGCAGAGACAGGTGTACCCCTCTGCAGCAGCGGCTCCAGGAAGTCCTGCAGCCCGTTGGGAAGGTGCCGCACCACGTCGCAGGAGTAGCCGTCCTCCGGCAGCAGGAAGGGCAGCTGCAGGTCCGGGTCCTCTTCCAGCTGCACCTCTCGGCCGTCGCTCCTCGCCAGCTCGTCCGCCGTGTTCTCCGCTACCGCCACCACGTGGTCTATCAGGTCCTGGACACAAGGCACAGAAGGGACTCCCAGAACCGGTTCCAGTTGGAGGCGGCGCCGGTCGGCGGCGGGCTTACGGGCGGGATGTAGGGCTCGTCCTGGGCGCAGCGGTAGTTGGTCATGAGGGCGTGCAGCTGGAGCGAGTTCAGCTTGAAGCAGGTGTTGTGGATGTTCTGGACGTCCTGCGTGGAGTATTTGTCCATGGTCAGCAGGGTGGTGGCCTGGAAGGACAAAAAAGCAAAACGCATCACAATCTGAAGAAGATTTACATTCAGAATGGAGTTTACATCGTCAATCTGCCTCAAAATATTTTCTACAGTTAAATCTGCATCCAGTTTTTCATTCATTTTTAAATTAATTGAATTTGGATTCATCCATAATTTCATGTAGGAAATTTACAGGTTCAGCATTTTTAGATAATTTTACCTTGTTTTTAATATCAGAGTTGATCAAAAATATTTTTTAAAGTGGGCAGGATGGATGGATGAGAGAGAAAGAGAGACGGAGGGGAGAGAGAGGCATGGATGGACGGATGAACGAACTGATGGAAAGATGGTTGAATGAATAGAAAGATGGATGAATAGATGGATAAACAGTAAAGTGCTGTGGAGTCCTCTGGACGTGATAAACCAGTTCAGCCCATTTAAAACAGTAAAAAAAATTTTAACTATTTTTTTTACAAACTCATGAAAATCATTCAAATAAATTCAGACTTTTCCAACTGATCAGAAACCTGATAAACTTCCTCTTTTCTCCTCCCAGCATGCATCTCTAACTGCGCCATTAAAACTCTCTTGGACTTTTACTGATGCTAATCAACATTTGCTTCACATATAACCAATAAAAAGCAGGAAAGTCTTGAACAAACAGGTATTTATTTCAGATTTTCTTTTAAATAAATAAAGCTGATTTTTGACAGATTTTACCTGGACAATGCGGCTGAGGTGGCAGTCGGCAGCCAGCTCCAGGCCCTGCTTCTCGGCCCAGGACTCGATGTGGCTCAGCTGCTGCCGCAGGATGGCGCCCCAGTAGTGGCAGCACAGTCCTGAGTCGGCGTCCGTCACCAGTTTGTTGAACAGCCACATGTTGATGAAGTGGAAGAGCTGTGAGAAGAGCTGGATGGTGAGAGCGGCGTTGACCCGGCAGCGGCGCAGCAGCGACATGGCGCCCGTCAGCGTCTGCAGGACGTCCTCTGGGGACACAGACATGAGACCTGGATGAAACTCTGCAGACGCCACGTCCAGAACCACTGAGAGCTCAGATTACGAGATGTTAAATCGGAAATCTATCAGTCCAATTATGTTTTTGTTGGAGAGAAATGTACGGCGTCACATTCCTGCCAAAAATCGTATTACCCAAGCGTGGATAGATTTGATCTTTGGCGATTCCATTTATTAGAGGGGTCATGAACGCAGCAGGCGTGGGGTAAAACACGCTCCCTCCACCCATCTGTACACTCTCGCCAAAAAATGTGAACTCATTCTTTTATTAGTGGCAGTAATGGTCAGCCGGGGGGCGGTAACTTCTAATTGGCCAGATTTTCAGCTTAAACCCGATGACAGAAAACCTAGAAGAGCAGAAAAAAACCCATAGAAGACAAAGAAGAAAGAGGGCAAAAAGACAAAGAAGATAGAGGTCAAAGAGGATGATGAGAACAGCAAATATGAAGACAAAGAAGAAACAGAAGACAAGTAAGACGACAAAAGAAAAAAGCAGCCAAAAAAATATGTAGAAGAGGATGAAGAAGAGGACAAAGAAGGAGAGGGAGAAGACAAAAAAGAAGTAGAAGAGGACGAAAAAAAGGATTGCAAAGAAGACGAAGAAAATGAAGAGAAGAAAGAAGTACAAGATGACAGAGAAGATGAAGACGACTTAAAGCAGACAAGAAGAGGACGGAGAAGAATAAGGAGCAGAGGTCACGTTAACGGAATATTTTCTGTATTTGACTGGTTATTGTTTTAAACAACAGGAAAATTTGAAGCCCGTCGGTCATTTGACAGGTTATAATTCACACCCTTAATTGGTGCATGGGCAGACATTACAGCCTTTATGCAAAGTGTTTATCACAGAGGCAACTGAAATCAATTAATAAAAAAAATTCTTTCTGAACCAAAGTCTTTCTGCCAGAAGCTGACAGCAGGTTGAAGAGTTATGGTCCGGACGCTTTGGAGCGTCTGGTTCAGAGGTACAGTCCAAATCTTTGGTTAAAATGGCGCGTTTAATTCCAGTCTCCAGTACATCCAGAAGAGAGACAAATAAAGAGTTTTCAATGTTGTGTTAATCCATTTATAGTCTAAACAGAGGAGCCGACAGTTTATCTTGAGGAAATAAATAAAGATGCAGAAGTTAATTAGACTATAACACGCGCAATGCCCTGCAAACCCAATGCGGATGCGGCTCCGCCGCTACGAAGAATTAAACTCGACTCATCCTGCGGTTTTTACAAATGGAGCTGGAAGACGTTACCCTCCTGTGCCCAGAAGGAGAGCAGCATTCACAAAAAAAAATAAAATAAAAATCCTCGTAAAAGCGCAACGTCCGGACAGCGCACAGGGTAAAAAACTCAGAGTTCAATTGATCGGTTTGGATCAGACAGATCCAACTGATTGATGAACCAGCGCAGATTTCTCTGCAGCTGTGAACCAGGAGGAATTTGTGAGGCTGTGCGTTCAGACCCCTGCAGGTGAAGTGCTTGTAGTTTAAGTGGAGTTGTTTAATTTAATTTATTATAAGTTATTGGGGCCACAGTCAGTGATTTTTGTCACTACAGAGAAAATGTTAGATGCGTTTATCTGCTTTATGTGTGATAGGATCTGGATTTGCGGTTCAACTAAGTGAATATTAACTAAACTGCATAAAAATGCGGCTAAATAGTTGATGTTAATATGATTATAATTTGACAGGTAAAAATAGAAGGTGACCGATTTTTTTAATGCCGTCAGTCAAAATGACCGACAGTCTTTTGATGCAAAGCGATGAACGGTTCAAAAAGAGGAAACCACTGGCTGCATCTGCTGTAGCATTTTAAAAAGCTACTAATAATTATTTTAATTTCTCCTTAAAATTACCGATTTTGGGTCTCTGTGGATTATGTTCCTCTGGGTCGTCCAGGAAGGCGGGCATGTAGTTATTCAGATCCGCCTGCAGGCAGTGGACCAGGTACCTGACGAAAAAACACAGATTATTAACGACACAAAAGTCTGAGATATCACCTACATTTTATACTGAAATTAACCTTAAAACTGCTATAAGTAGCTTTAAGCTTCTCAAACATTACAAGATTTGGAATTTTAGACAATAAATTACTAAAGATTTAACAAAGCAACCAATAATACTTTATTACACTAAGACTTTTATCCATGATCTCCAATAGATTATCCTTACATATTGGTAAAATGAAGTTTTAATTTTGTCAATATTCTCTTTCTGCTCCTTTTCTTTGATGATTTCTTTTAATTTAGTACGATTCACATTAATGAAATAAAGAGTAGAGTAAAATGCGAACGGACTTGAAGGCCATCTGGACGAGGTGGGCCAGGATGTCCTGCGCATCCAGCGTGACGCGGCTCAGGTCCCGGTCCTGCTTGACGAAGTTCAGCAGCTCGGAGGCGTTGGCCATCCAGAAAGCCAGCGCTCCCGCGATGTTCTTTTGTTTCTGGAAATGCACCGATCACAACCACAAACACAGACAGACAGAAGAACACGAAGAGGAAGCTGTTAGCGCTGCAGGCTGCAGGCCAGGTCGCGGATGTTAGCGGTAAGAAACAGAGGGAGGTTTGTGTTTGAGTGGCAGCCAGAAGGAGCAGTTGTTACTTCAGAGATAGATTCATGCCTCAAACGCCCCAAGCCTGCGTCGAGAAGAAGATTGGTCATTGCTGTCGCATCAGGGAGCAAAACAAAACGTCTCCACTGCTTTTCCAACACAGACCAACAGTTCAACATGAAGGTGACCTCTCCTTTTCCCTCCAACACACACAACTCCAATCACAAACGTCACCAGACAGAGCGGATTGAACAGTGTTCACACTGCAAGCAATGAGGAGAACATAAACATTGGGATTTACTCAAATCCTCCAGGTTACGGCAAAAATAAAATTATACGACAGCTTAAATCCTAATAGTAGCAACGGAAGCAAGATTTAAAAGTAACATTTTGATGCCATTTATTAGAGAAAAATGTGGTTTCCTGTAATCTTCACTGCAAAAACACAAAATCTAAGTAGATTTATCTAGTTTCTAGTGCAAATATCTTTGTGCTCTAAAAATAAGAAAACTAATTTGCTAGTTTCACTGCAGATTATTTCACTTATAACATGGGGAAAATGTCTTGATATAAGTGAAATAATCTGCCAATGGAACTAGAAATCTTTCATCAATATTAAGGAATTATTGACTTAAAACAAGCTCCTATCTTTGCTTGCAAGTTAATTCAAGTGTACCAAGATATTTGCACAAGAAAATAAATCAAAAATACTTTTGGTTCACTCTAAATACATTTGCTGTGTTTCTCTAAAGCAGCAACAAATTGAATTTCAAAAACAGCCTGAAAACAAACTTGGTTGCTTGCAGAGTGAACTAAAAAAAACGAAAAGGACTTATTTTTGAGGAGCTGATTGGACCTGCACTCATCTTTCCCCGCTTCGGAAATAAATCACACAAAACAAACTAAAATAAACCTTCATTCAGAACAGCCAGAGAATGAAAGGTTGCATCCAAAACAAAACCAGGTTTGAAACACAGATGAACATGTTCAGTGAGTTTTCAAACAGACAAACGAAGCAGATGAGGTGGAGGAGGTCAGAGGTCACGACTCGTCTCTCGTCCACACTGCTGAGGAGAAGCCAGACGTCACACGAACAGAGAACAGACCCCAGAGTTACAGATGGAGCAACAGTGACAGAGTGGTTTGCTTTGGGTTTTCTCAGTTTATTTGGTTGTTTTAGTACCAGGCAGGATCCAGGAAGCTAAATGAGATTAGTCAGGCTGTTGTTGCTGTTGTTGCTTAGTTTTCCAGCTGTGGACAGGACGTGTAGTTATGGCTTTTGTTTATTGCTTGTTTTTGTTTTTTTTGACATTTCTGTTACGATGGAAAAGAAAAATAAAAAAATAAAAGGAGCAGCAGCAACAATGATGGGCTGGTTTTAAGAAAACAAAGCACAGAGAGAGATGAGAAGAGGAAACAGAAGATTCACGAGGTTGAGCGATGTGATTTTCTTCTCCGTAAATCTGATGTCGGGTTGTTTGAAAACTTTCCCCCCTTCACTGATGCAATCGCTTCAGCTCCTCTCTAATTGGACTAACACCACAACATTGAATAGTTTCAACTGTTGGGGAAGAAAAATAAGGGTTCCCAGCACTGGGGAAGAGCACACACCTCCAAATTGTGCATATATATACTGCATTTTATATAAAAAATTACCCTACACATCATTAATGGGAAGCTCTGGTATCATACTTATCAGTGGTAATGTGCCAATAGCAGAGCTAATTTTTCATTTAGCATTTTTTGCTAACGTAGCATCCCATAAATTTATTTTCCCAGCTAAATTATAGAGCTCTAATTTACTTGGCTGATGAATAAACTTTGACATTTGTGTTGAAGTTTTAGTTATTGACTTAAAAATTCTTCAGGTAGCTAGAAGTTTATTCCATGCTTTTATTTTGAAGGGGGGCAAAGGCTGTTTACGCAGCAGCTCTGTTTCCTCTTAGACAATGTGTTTGTTTTCTCATAATTATCAAACATGTAAATTATGTCAGAATTAAATCGGAACCTGAGGGTTGTAGTTTAAGGGCAGATATAATTTGATTTGATGTCATCACTTTAGCATTAGCTTCTGCTAAATACCGTGTTGGCACAGCATGTTAAGCTAATGTTTATGGTTAACGCTTTAAAGCTAGCACAACTTGCTTTTTAGTTAGCCCATCACTTCTATTTACCAATAAGGATGGAGAAATAATAAGCGTGTGCATTACTTCATAAATTTGATTTAAAGCAGGATTTTGAACCGTTAAAAAGGCGAAAAAATGCTAACTCAATCCTCACCCTTTTCACATGATACTCATGTATCCTGCACTACCAAGGTAGAAAAAAAATTAACTACCACCTGCTGGCTTAAATGTGAACATTGTGACCTTTTGAGTTCATTTCTCAGTGATACATAAATTACATACATTAAAGGTTATAATGAATTATTAACCTACGCTTTAATTTATTTTTGGATTGTTACTGAATTTTTGCACTTTTTATTTCCATCTTAAGATGTTAAGAGCTGCAAGGAATGATTTCTATAGTTTGCTTCCTGTTTTGGATAAAGACTAATAAAATTATCCCACTTATCTTTTTTACCGACTAGTTGAATATTAGTACAGGATACAACACACTGACTGAATCGATCTTTTTGGTCTTCTCTACACCCTCCACCAACTAACTTCATATCCTATTTCACCACATCTAATTTTTTTGTTGTAAGCAATCAATCATAAAAAAACACCTTAAAATTTTATAATGATTGATTTTTCTCAACATCGCCCAACCCAGACAGAGAGAAAAATGGCAGTGTAGAGAGGAGAAAGTCTTTGGCAGCCATATCATGGTGTGCTGTTGTGACGTCCTACCTGATCCCCTTCAGCAATCTCCTGGACAGAAGGAAGTGGAAAAGGAGGAGGAGGAGGAGGAGGAAGAGGAGGACACGTTTACAGGACAGAGAGAAAACACGTCAACAGCTACAGTATGGACACAACATGTCAACACACAGACACTCTGGCTCACACATGGTTTACACAACACAACCCAGAATGAGTTCATGAACATCAGACTGATGGACGCGAGAAGAAAACGTAGAAACCGTCTTGATTTCTTACACATGATGGAGCTACGATTTAAAACGGGAAGAACTTGGACATTAATTCAGGATATTTAGCTTTTATATAAGCTTTAAATAATTCATAACTGAAGGATGCATAATAACTCGTATACAGAAACTGATTTTCTTGTGAGTTTTTCTCCCTGTTTTTCATTTAAAGATATTTCATCCACATATTCAATCACTTTCACAATGTGGGATTTCAAGCTGAACTATCAAACGTTTTTTTGTTTTTTTTCCAGTTTCTCATCCTACACGCATCCTAGGTGCACAAAGGAGCTTTATCAAAGGTCCTTCCTGACAGAAGATGCCACGGGTTTTTTGGAGAGCAGCCTCCCCAAAAAAACTCAGTAAGTCTGTCCATCACTGCTGCCATTTACACAACATAATGTTCTAATTAGTCTGTTAACATTTTACTTGCAATTTTTAATAACTTATGTTGCAAAGCTGACCTTACTGTACGTCTTCTGTTTGACTTTAACTTTCTTCTGGTATCCATAAATAATACATTTCTATTCTAAAATATCTATTAAAATTATATTTAAAACTTCAACAGATACAGGGAATGTCGTCAACAACAACAAAAAGCCAAATAAGAACTGGAATAAAAACCCAAAGCGAATCTTTTACCTTACTACCATTTGTTTCAATATTCACAGTTACATGCATAGCCAATTGCAGTTGTATTTATAAACACAGCTGGCTATAATATTTAAATTTCCCCACCTTTCGTCAGGAAATACTGCTCAGAACTGTACTTGGAAAAGAATATGAATATGCTTTACTGCCCCACAGTGGGGAAATTCAGGCGTAACAGCAGGAAGATGACAGGATATAAGGGATGTAGATTCAAGATAAAAGTATTAAAAAGTGTTTTAAAAAATTAAGAGTAATATATAATATATAATATATGGTACTGTAAAGGCTATAAACTCAATTTAAAATGTACAAAATGTGCATTAAAAACAGACTTTTTACAATATCTGAAACAGTGCAAACAGCAGAAATATCTAAAATGAAGAAAACTGTTAAAACAAAAACACAAAGTTTTAGATGAAATAATCTGGTTCATATTGAAACATAAAAAAGAACTGGGTTTAATTTTAACATTTTTAAACTGTTGGTAGTTGATAGTGTAGTTTAAATGTCCTAATAAATTTACTATTACATCTGAATGTTTAGTGCAGGTTCTCATCTTTTGTCCTCAGCCTCATATTGAAATATCTTCATAAATACCACTAAAATTAAACCTACTAATGTCCACATGATGCGTTTTATTTAATAGTCACTGCACACCAAAAAATAAAATAAAAAAACTGCCAGTGAGATCAAATAAAAAACACAAAAATCATGTACAAAAAAACATGTACAGACGCTTCAGAGAACTTCATGCATTTCTTTGCCGTTTTCCCGTTTGTCCTTAAAACCGATGGGAAATACACAAAACACCAAGCGCAAAAGAGGCAACAGGCAAGCAAATGCAAACACACCTTACAACTACAAAGTGTAGTTTGTAAGTAAAGTTAATGTGTAAACCCAGAATGCCCACATTTCAACAAAAAACAGCAACATGGCGGGAACCTGCTGGACTATCAGGAGCAGAAAACGGTGAAAATGACTCGTGAGATTACGACAAACATGGAGGAAAGAGTTACTGACCTGGATGACGCCTTCCATCATGCTCACCATCTTGTTGACGATGGCGATGACTTTATGCGTCCTCTCCGACGGGGACATGTCGGGCCGGTACGTGGGCGACAGGACGTAGCGGCAGGCCATGTACAGGACATAGGTGGGCGACAGCTTGAAGTGGACCGTGGAGCTGTTGGTGTAGTTGATGATGGCCGACAGGAAGGTGTCCTCCGCTGGAGATCAGGAGTCAGGTTTTACCATCAAATCAAATCAAGGCGGCTTAGATTTACGTCCTCATGCTTAGTGGTCAGGGATGCAACTGACATTTATTTTGGTTATTAACATTTATTATTCTGGCGATTAATCAATTTCAAATTCAAGAATACTTTATTACCCCCAAAGGGAAATTAAATCTTGTAACTCATTATTTTTGATTCTTCAAAGAGTTATTGTAGATGCTGATGGCAGGAAAGATCTCTTTGTTTTGTTGATTAATCAATTAATCATATAAGAAATTGGCACACTCTGCAGATATTTTGGCTGCAACTAACAATAATTTCAGTTATTGATTAATCTATCAATTATTCCAACTATTAATCGGCTTAATCATTAGACGATTCATCGGATTAATCGATTGATCATAAAATTTGGCATACTCAGCAGATATTTTGGCCTGCAACTAAATTATTTTAGTTATAGATTAATCTATCAATTATCAGAATCATAGAATTGGAAACCCTTTATTGTCAATGTACAAGGAAGCACAAGAAAATAAAAAAAATAGCAAGTCTTGAAGGCATTACAAATAAATAAGTAAATTTCAATAAATATAAAAACATAGTGGAAACGCAAGGAAACAATTGGAATATTAATAGTCTATTTAATTCACGAAAAATTAATAATATAATCGATTCATCGTATTGCATCGATTAAAAAAATAGAGTGGAAAGATTTTGGTCTAAAAAAATCAGAATAGCATCATAAATTTGCTGCAGATTTGTTGGTTGTAAATTTATGAGCATCTCCTCTTCCACTACACACCAAACGTTGAGTAAAGTTATCCAGGAAGTTCTTTAAAATGACAAACTATGTCTTACTGAGATTTAACTGAATAAATAAATATCTTATTATGTGAATCACAACAACTGCCTTCTAAACCTAATACAGTTTCACACAGGAGTCGGCCCACACAGACAGGGTCTGCTCCCACTCTGCGGTTTGGGTTTAAGGTATCTGTGATGTTGCAGAACTTGGCTGAACATTCCCATGTGGGATTCCCCAGTCAACCACTTGCCACCGCTAAAATCTGCTTCTTTTTTACGTTTAAATTGCTTTGAAAAGTGATTCAAGTGAAACTGGTTGCAGCTGCTATTCAGCATCACCGTCTAAAACCATCTACAACCTGAAGCTCAGAGCAGAGCGACTGGCAGGGCTTTAACGGTGCGTGTGCGTCACCGTCACCACTAAGTCAAACTGCCTCTCTGAGTATATGATTTCACTCCTGGTGCATTGTGGGTATGCAGGTTTGCACCTCGGTATGAGTAGCTGAAACCCTCCTGTGCCTGGAGAAGTGGATGAGCTCACACTACGCCAAACATGCAGTGCACACAAAAGCTTGAGGAAGGTCAACAAACACCAAGGTGAACAAAGACAAAGCAAACAGCCGAGGGAGCTTTGAGCTACACTGAGAGTGGGAAACACCCAGTGTCAGAAAAACCCGCTTTTAGCTCTGTTTGGGACTAAAAGATCAAAACACTGACTTTGAAAAAGGCAAATATAAATTAGAGCCATAAAATATATATATAAATATGAAACCTAAAACCGTTAATCAGCCTTTCCATTGTTTCATAAAGCACAGGAAACCTTTATTGCTCTCAAATCATGTAATAATTGGTTCAGTTCACCGAGGTGACTGTTGCTGTTTGTGATCATAAAGTTCATCTAGTTAGAGAATACTGACAGATTATGCAGCTTCTGTCAGGGAGAAGCATCCATAGATCACATTAAATCAATAACTGCTCTCCAAATGATCCTCCTACACGTTTAGCCTCTATAATTAGCTTCAGCTGCAGCTTGTTTTTCCAGGCAAATCAAGGAGAGACGGTTTGACTGCATCTGACTGTATGTTTAGCTTCCCTTCCATCCACCGCATGCATACAATTTGCTTAGAAGGACTGGCATCAAGTAGTTACAGTGGGGTAAATAACTGAGTAACATTTTGACAGCTAAATTATTGGATGTAGCTTAGCTTAACGGTCGTGAGTAACAAACTGAATGGTTATGTGGAAAAAGGTGAGGCTTGCACATCGCCTCTAGGACTCACTATTGTGAAGTTATTCTGGAAACAATTTTTTGATTCTTCAATGAAAACAT
This sequence comes from Xiphophorus couchianus, assembly GCF_001444195.1. Taxonomy (NCBI): domain Eukaryota; kingdom Metazoa; phylum Chordata; class Actinopteri; order Cyprinodontiformes; family Poeciliidae; genus Xiphophorus; species Xiphophorus couchianus. The sequence continues at coordinate 2,314,874 of NC_040242.1, read as the reverse complement.
CTTACCAAGTATTGTTGGTATTATAATTGATTATGTAAATATCTTAAGACACTTGGAATAAGACAAAATCTATATGTAAGTTTTTAGCAAGAAATGGGAGCTTGTTTGAGTCAATAATTCCTTAAAACGATGAAAAATGAACTAGATCCACTGGTATATTATTTCACTTATAACAAGACATTTCCCCCCATGTTGTAGGTGAAATAATCAGTCAGTGAAAATAGTACTTTTCATAAATATCAAGGAATTATTGACTTAAAACACACTCCTATAGCTTGCTAATCGATTAATCGTCAAGGTAAGATTAATCGATTACTAAAATAACTGTTTGTTGCAGCCCTACCTAATATCAATGAAATTATTACACTTATAACTTTGCAAAGGGAAATAATCTGCCAGTGGAACTAGTTACTTTTAAGGAATTAAACTTAACATAGGATCTTATATCTCGAAGAAGAATTACTGTGTTAAGTGTAGTAAGATATTATGCACTAGAAACTGTTTTTTGCAGTGAAAGTGATATTTTCCTAGCTAACATGTTATATACATTTACCCTTTGCCTTCTTCATGTTTCTGTCTCCCAGAAGTCTCTTTGGAGTGGGTAGGGAGGAAATTTGTTTATGTTTTGTACATTTTGGGGGTAGAAAGCTTGAGATTTTGATAAAATTTAATCAAAACCTCAAATGAAAGGCTTTCTGACTGAAATAATCCACTCTTTTCACTTATGAACTGTGGAATTAGAGGCAAAAATGCTTTCTGGTAAACAGACATTAACCCTTCAGTCAGGGCAGACTGGCATTGACTGGAAAAGGCTCAATAGTTTCCAGTTATTGACCATCAGAGATGCTCACAGTTTTCTCTGAAGTCGATGCTAGCTGGAAGAGTCAGCTCCGTCCTGTCTGCAGAAAGATCCTGGGATCTGTTGAGATGGACGGACAACACTGTGAGAAAACTCCTGGAAGACATGATGGATTAAAGTCAGAGAAGAAGGAGGCAAGATGGCGTCTGACCTGCTGTCCTGCTGCTCTCCTCGGATCATGGGTTTCACCATGCCTCTCTCCATCTCCAGTTTCCCTGAGCTCTGCAAACAAAGACGAACAACTTCAGCAGGATTTTACTTTAAGAGAACAAAAAAGGAAAAAAAGACATTTTTAGAAGGTGTGAAAATGTAAAAATTAATATTTAGAACTCTATAAATCTACATTACTCTACCTATAAATTACATATGGAGCTCAAAGTAATCAATAATAATAATCAATTAATCACGAATAACCTGATTAATCGTTTCAGCCCTAGTTGATATTTGTAAATTCTGAGGAAATAATTGATAGGAGAGTAAATTACATTTTGAATTTTGTTCCTGAAAAGCTTTGAGGAACGTCCAGCTGGTGACGGAGGTAAAAATGTGCCATTTTAGGTTAAAATTAATTAATTTTCTTGCTAATTTTGTTGATGACAAGATCAATTTCCGATTATTTTCCTTCAGTGGATGTGAAGAAGAGCAGTCTGTCAATTCTTATAATTGCAATAATGTTTTCTGCTTGCTTACATTTTTTTTTCAACAATTACTTAAATTCAAAATAAATAATATATTGTCATATACACTTTCTGCTTTATTAAAACGCAACTTTTCACCTTCCAGAAAAGATAATTATTTTGATCATCATCATCTCCGTAATATGCATCAAATAAACGGGATCTTTACCACAAATGTAACATAATTAAAGAATTGCATCTACTATGCATAAGTTTAAGTATAATAAACAAAAATGTCAGTGTTTTCATGGCGTCATTTTGCTGAAACATCAGGAATAAACAAATGTTTGGTACCTTGCTGGTGGGCAGGGGCGCTCCACTGAGGACGTCTCCGCGGAGGTCAAAGGTTGTCTCTGGTACGCTCCTGCAGACGGCACACAAACATTCAACAGAACCAAGTCAGACTTGATCCAGAGGCCATATTTACTTCTCCAACTCATGTTCAGGAAGAAGAGAGCTGCATCTGAGGGGCAGGAGAGGAATAACTCCCTGATATATAAACACAGACATTTATATAACGGTGTAATTAAGAATAAAAAACCCATGCCAAGTGTCTAAGAGAGCGACCAGCTGACCCAGTCTGTGTTTGACATCTATTGAGAGCAACAGAAGTCGGGTTCAAACACAGCAGAACATTTCCGCTCTGTTATTGACAGAAAGGTCCATCACATCCATAACAACACAGCAGGCGGTTCAAAGTAGGCTAAACCAATCACAGTGTGACAACAGAAACAAACCAGGAGTTAATTGGTTTTTCTGCAAGGTTTCCCAACAATATAAAGCTCTAATCAGGAGTTTACACACACACGTTTTGGCTCCTAATAATATGGCTTCTGGAATAAAATAATTCGACTGACGCTTTCATCCTCATACGAGACACGAAACTGGAACAGTAAGAGTAAATATCCGCTGGAAGCAGGTTTTACATCAAAATTGACTTAATGGGTGATAAAAGGTGTATTTGGACCAGAATCTTTTTTCTTAAACTTGACTTAAACAAGTTAAATATCTTCCTACGTGCATGGAGGAAAACCCAGAATTAGGGCTGCAATTAATAGTTACTTTAGTAATTGATTTATCTATCAATTATTATGACAATTAATTGGATTTTTAAAAAATGGCACATTCTACAAATTTTTCTTTCAACCATCTTTTGTATACAATATTAGAAAAACTTTAAAAGTTACAAATAAACAAATAATTCCTTTTTAAGTAAGAAAATAAACATTTTATGCCCAAAATGCAATAACATGACATTCCTTTAGTGAAATTGAAACAGGTGAAGCCACAATTATACTTGATGAGTTTTGGGTAAAAACATATTTACATACACAAAATGTTTTTATTTTAAATGCAAAACGTATATTTTGTTTTTGTACAGTTTTGGACTAATTACTGCTCTGAATAGGTTTGTTTTTTCAGCAAACAACCTTTTTTTAATCTATATATTCCAGATAACAATTAATCGATTGCTAAATTAGTTAAAATTTATTTCAATAATCGATTAATCATGATTAATCAAATTAATTATTTAACCCCTACACAGACTGAATCAACAACTGTGCATCCAATTCTTGTTTGAGAATCCAAAATAAGAGAAGATATTACTGAAGTTGTATGTTAATTTATTAGCTCACATCAGGGTTTAAATTTAAATTTAATGCGCCGTTCATGTGTGACTTTAACACGACGATAATGATGAACTTGCAGACAGTATTTGGATTGTTAAATGTGTGAAATCTCACATCTTGGTTTTTCGTCATGTTCAGATCAAAACGCTCTTCAAAATGTTGCTTTTCTTGTCACTTAATGAACCTCATAAAGACATTATACAATAAAGGATAAAGAACGAAAACACAATCATGACTGCTGTAGTTATGATACAAAAGACATGTGTTACTCGTTGATGGAAAGCAAGAGCCAAATGTCGCTCCAGACTTCTGGGATCTTTAAACGCTCCACTCTCTCGCTGATTGAAGCTAAACGCCGCTGCTGTCAGTCCGGTCTCAGTCAGAAAGCCTCAGATTAAAAGGTCCAAACACTCCTTCTCTACGCGGCCGTCTGTGCAGCTGCCAAAACCCGGCGCCAAGCACCTCACATCCCTAAAATACTGCCAAATTGAGGCTGTAATCAGACTTAACATCTCAACGGGACGCTGCTTGGCCTGAAGAAGGTATCTGTGAGAGTTTGGACAGCCGCCCGGAGAACCACAGGGATCCACATCCACCACTTCACACACACGCGCGCGCCCACACACTCCAGACGGAGTCACAGCTGCACAGAAACTATGGCTGCTGTTAATAAAAATATCTCAGCCTTTTGCGTAAAACCCAACGACGATTGCAGATGATTTAGTTCTTGTCAGAGAGATTAAATGTGGGAAAAGAAGCTCATTGTATTTGATTTGATTTAAACATGTCATTCAGATGTAGATTCACCACAAAAACCAAATCCTACCAAGTACTTTTTGTCTAGTTTCTACTTCAAATATCTTGATAGAATTGAAAAAAAAAGAAGTAACTTTTCAGCAAGAAGGTATCTGTGAGCTTGTTTTAATTCAGTAATTCCTTAATATTAATGGAAAAAGTTCTAGATCCATCAATATTAAGGAATTACTGACTAAAACTAGCTCCTATTTCTCGTTGAAAAGTGACTTATAAGTTAGTTTTGTTTTATTTTAAGTGTATTTAGATATGTGACATAGAAAACATCAAAAATACTTGGTCAGATTTTATGTTTTTGCTGAGCTGAATCATATTCTGGTTTGTTTACCTCTGTTAAGGCTTATGAGATGAAAGTTGAGGTGAGCTGGAAACATCAGATTCAAAGCTCAAAGTCTGAGATCCCAAAAAGAAAAAACCGACATGCAGTTTCCAAGAATCCGGCTTTTTCAACTCACAACAGTATTAAAATAATCTTAGACATGAAAGCAATATTTAAAATCCATCTACGCAGCAAATTTAGAAGGAAAACAGCCCGTTGATTCCCTGGGATCACATGCGCTACATAATCACAGTAGAGTGCTACGTTGGGGGATTTGGGTGAAAAATGGCAAATCTGAAATGTCCCTCGGCATATTTGACCTTTTCTGTTGCATCTGAAAATTAAATATGATCCAGAAATGTGAATATTTGGAATCACCATCAGGTCTGTCGTCCTTTTGTTGCCAAATATCTCAAACTATGATTTGATCACCTGATCACCCTCCACACTTGCGAGAACTTGGATTAATTTTAGACTCACGTTTACATGTCTGTTTTGAGAAATAAACATGTTTCTGACACAGATTACAACTGTTGATGTGAGAAGCGGCCATATTGAAACATGACGTCATAACCGGGGGTGGTGGGAGTTGCTCCCAGTTTGCTACTTCATCAAAATCGAAATTTAACTTAATTAATTTCAAGGTTTTCTACAAATATTTATCTAAAGTGCCAAATGACCAGTGGTGGAGAAAGTACTCATACAATGTACTTAAGTAAAAGTACAAATACACAGACAAAAATTTACTCAAGTAAAAGTCAAAGTACCACATTATTATTTTACTTAAGTAAAAGTAAGAAAGTACAAGCTTTTAAAACTACTTAAGTATTAAAAGTAAAAGTACTTGCCGACCATAATACCTAACGGCTTATATAATGTCATTAAGTGTACCTATCGTATTTAGTTTTAATAAATCAGTAATGTACCATTTTAATGAGCAATGCTGCAGATAAAGCATGTTTTTATTGTGTTTACCCCCTGTGACAGTTTAGATTTAGATATTTTATTCTATGCATCAGAATTCCAGGGATGACCTGCAGGGTTACATGTAATTAGGCAAAATGAGAGAAATTATTATACCTTTGAAATGTTTTATTTAATTCAAAATAAACACGTTCAAAAGAAAATTGTTTCCCTGAAAAAAGGGACTTTAAACTGACCTAACAAACATCAAGCGATTTGGAAACATCTAGTCTTTCATCCTAACAAAACATGAACTTAACTTTTTTGCCAGCTATTTTGAGAGAACTCTTAACAGAAAGGGGCTGACAATAAACACCTTCCAGGCAGGGGGGGTCCGGCTGACTCTGTGGGCAGGAATGTCCGCCAATGTCGCCGGACTTGCGACAATTGCGTCTCATTGGAACCCATATTCTAATTTATTGAATATGACTGTAACTGTTACATGGAGATTATTTTAATGGCGCTAACATTTATTCAATAACCAGGACGTGAAGGAGTTTAGCGTCAATGTATATGTAACATTCATGGCGGGAGACGTGATCACGACCGCAGTAATCACTGTTACTTGCAAGTTCATGCTAGCTTATAACAATATACAGTAATCGTATTTATTTACTGCAGTCGAGTTCAACAAAAAGCTTGCTAAGATTACATAAAACTTCACTAACACAAATTAATTTAACATCGATAGCGTTTAGCAACTTAACTTACCTCAATATGTTTTTTCAAATTTGATGGTGAATTTTTGAAAGATAGAATTTTATGCAAAGGCGGCATTGGAATCTCCAGGAAGCGTTTTTTGACCCAGTTATTTCAAAGAAATCTTTTAAATAAGGCCATGGGTGGGGCAGGTCTTCTGGAGGATGATTATCCTTGGACTCCATTCTGGGAGTTAATGATTCTGCAGGTCCTGCGTACTGTGCTGCTCTTCTTGAGGGAGGGCCTAATGGTTATTTCCCGCTTTGGATTGGTTCAGCGGACTGATTCTGCTCTCGCCATTGGATACTTTCAAACTAACGAACAAATCAAAAAACTGAAATGCGTCTTGGATGTAACGAGTAACGAAACGCTATATAGAAATGTAGTGAAGTAGAAAGTACAGATACTTACTGTTAAATGTAGTGGAGTAAAAGTAGAAAGTATCCATTATTAAATCTACTTAAGTAAAGTACAGATACACGAAAATTGTACTTAAGTACAGTAACGAAGTACTTGTACTTCGTTACTTCCCACCACTGCAAATGACGTTGTAAATTAAACAGAAACAAGAATCCTTTTCTAATGTTTTCATTCCTCCACAAATTGAATTAAATGTCAAACTTCCTGCCATATGCAAAGTGTGTGGGCAGAAGGATCTTTCATTCATAAAGCAGAACAGGTGGAGGAACCTGTAGAGAGAGGTTTGTCTTTGTTGGCGTCAAACCACGCATACCTGACAGAGGAGAGCCAGCAACAAGGAAGGGTGACGCATAAATGTAGGTTTGCATATTTTCAAAATCATGTAAATGAAGGCACAAAAGTATGTTTCTTTTTGATGCTGTCAACATTATTTCATTACAAAAATAGTAATATGTCAGATAAAATAAGACAAAAAGATGCAGCTGGTTCAGAAAGCCAGCATGTAACTAAATGCCAAAAGCAAAAGAAAAAAACTCCAGCCCAGCAGATCTTAAAGCCCTTAGACAAAAACCAGGTTTAATTTTCTCTTTCGACATGGAGAGTAATCCAACAGGTTCTAATTCCAGCTTTACTGATTATTTCTTCCTCCACGCCTGTATAAGCTAATGGAAATCACCTGATGGGAGGTTTGAGGCTGGAGTGTAAATATTAACTCAACACTCACACACTGGGACGAACACATCTAGATATAAATATACATTTAACTCTTCAGATGAGCCACAAAAACTGAATTCATGTTCATCTTGCAATGAAGTTCATTTCTTCTGACATCTTTAAGAGAATTTTATAAACTAAAATGACTAGAGTTGAGCTATAATTTATACTTTTTTCCTCTGGAATCGTCTAAAATAAAAAGAGGAACGAAGGTTACTCACACTCTCTCTCGCTTTTTCCAACTGTTACCAGGTGATGACGCCATGAAATCGCTATAAAGTGAATATTTCCAAGGCGACGATCATGTTTAAGTTGCTTCTGCTGTGATCTGCTGTGCTCCGAGTTACATTGTGAAAGTGAAGCGAGCGGGAGGCCCCACCCAACAGCATGCTGATCAGATTAGAGGGCAGCCTGTTGCCATAACCCCAGACCTCTGCTCTTCCTCTGCCTCTCATTCCCTCCACACTGCAAAAACAAAATCTCACCAAGTATTTTTAGTCTAGTTTCTACTTCAAATATCTTAGTACACTTGGAATAAAACTAACTTATGAGTAACTTTTCAGCAAGATGTAGGTTGTTTTAAGTAAATATTTTCTCATCTTCAAGCAAGATTAATTGTTATTAATCTATTATTGAAATAATCATCAGCTAATTTAATAATCGATTATCATTAACTGGAGAATTCATACTGAAATAAATTAGATATTCAGGGCAGTAATTAAGCCAAAACCGTAAAGAAAATGTATACACTTATGTCTGTAAATATGTTTTTGCCAAAACTCCTCAAGTTTCGGTTCATATTTATTAAAGGAATGCTACATTTAGGGAATAACATTAATTTTTTTTTAATAAAAAAAATTACATTTATTTATTTGCATCCTTTAATGTGTTTCCAATATTTTATTTTTTTTTAAATGCATAAGTGATCAAACAAATAGTCTTTAAATGTCCAGTTAGAGGTGGACTAAGAATCAGAATCTGTAGATTTTATGCTTGACAGACACTCATAAATAAGATCTGATCTTTTCTCTATTCAGTGAATGCACCATAACCAGATGCTAACTGTATGCTAACAACAAACCTAGTCAGACCTGAAGGAAAGTTAAATAGCATCAGTGGGGCGTTTTATTTCAAAATAAATTCACAGGAAGCACAAAAAGTGTGAAAGGTTATTTGAGAATGAAACTCTACTTTCTTTTGTTTCACTTAAAAACAGTTAATTTTGTAGTAAATTACTTTCTGGTCAAATAAAAAAAAACCTGTAGAATGTGCATATTTTTTATCCAATTAATTGATTAACGATCTGAGTAATCGATAGAAGAATCAATTACTAAAATAATCAATGGCTGTAGCTCTACTTAATATTGATGAAAAACTATCATTTGCACTGGCCGATCATTACACTTATAACATGGAAAAGTAAAACAATCTAATCTAATAACTTTTTAAGGGACTATTTCTTGCTGAAAAGTTGCTTGCAAGTTAGTTTAGTCTTATTTATAGTGTAGAAAGATGTTTGCACTAGAAACTGAACCAAAAGTACTCTGTAAGATCTTATGTTTTTGCAGTGCACGCCCCGCCTCCTCCCCTCTTTTTCATCTCCTAACCTCATGTTCGCCTCTCGCTCACCCGGATTTGTGTCGGCTCCTCATGGCGGCGTTCGGGTCCCTCTTCCCTCCCTGGTCGACCATGGGATCCACGAACTTGAAGACGTGCGCAGAGCCAAACTGCAGTGTGGATCCGGATCGCAGCACCGTGGTCTCCGTGATGTGCTGGCCGTCCACGAAGGTGTCGGCGTCGTGGCCGTGCGGCGTCACCGTCACCATGCCTTCGCTGTGCATCAGGTTGCAGTGGTGGGGCAGGATCCCAGGGCCGAGCAGCTGCAGAAACGCACACGCATCAAGAACAGAAGCAGGAGAAGAAACATGCGGCAGCTCTGAAGTCGATTTAATCTGATGGACCAGATGGTTTGCTAAACAGAACCGCCTGGAACCAAACAAGTTTGCTGTTCTGTTTCAAATATATCAGTCTTTCATTAAAGACAAATTTCATTTAGGCTTTTATTCAGTTTTAAAAACCAATAATAAATTATTTCCAGCTACAAACTGCAACAAGAAAAAACTAAAAAAGCATCTTTCTCTTCAGGCTTTTTCTTTTTTGTTAAATACCAAAAGAAAGACATTTTGCAGACAAAATGTAACATACAGAATCTCAACTTTTTAATTCACACTGCAAAAATGAAACCTTACCCAACATTTTATCAAATTTTCAGTGCAAATATCAAAGCAATTGAAATAAAACTAACTTTCAAGTAACTTTTCAGCAAGATATCGGAGTTTGTATAAGACAGAAATTCTTGAATATTGATTAAAAAGTACAAATTTCATTGACAGATTATTTAACTTAACAAGATATTTTTCCCATATTATAAGTGAAATAATCTGTTAGTGGAACTAATGCTTCATCAACATTCAAATATCGACTTAAAACAAGTTCCTCTATCTTGCTGAAAACTTACCAAGTTAGTTTTGTCTTATTTCAAGTGTCCTGAGATATTTGCACAAAAACTAGACCTAAATTACTTGGTAAGGAATCACCATTGTGGAATCACTTTTATTAACTTTCCTTTGTAGTCACCAGAATGAGGGGGAAAAAATCATGTATTGATATATACAAAATCACACAATACGTTTATCTTGGCAAAGAAAATAAAACTAATTGCGAGCAACAAGAAACAGACAAAAAAAGAGATAATAAAAATACTTAAAAACCTAAATGAAACAAACTGCTGCGGTTCAACAGAACATTACTTCAACAAAATGTTTTCCAAACATTATGTGCAAAACTAAGCATCTTGTTTTAATATTAAAAGTAATCCTCCTTTTAAAAATGTTCAATGCTCGACACCAAAATGTTTGGTATCAAAGTATGAATTTTTTCACCTGTGTCAATAAATTTACTGTTACAACCATAAACGAAACGATATGGCGTTCCCCTATTCTACAGTAATACAATTTGAGTCTTTTTAAACATTTTTAACAGAACAAGTGTGAAGGGTGCCGATTAAAAAGTTGATTCTCTTCAAAACAACCGAATAAACTACAGATCATACCAATAATTATAATAATGTTTACACAAAATGCTGGGGGCGTTAAAAGGTCAAAGTTCAGCAGGTCTGGGTTATGTGCGCTCACCTGGATGGCCCCGTCCTCGGTGCAATCCGAACCGACCTCGGTGATGCTGTGCTGAAGCCGATACAGCTTCGGTTTGTCTCTGGAGTCGGAGCCGTCTGGAAGCACAGAAGCTCTCAGGTTTAGCGCTGATCAAACCTCAGAGGAACGCTCAGCAAACCGCATTTAATCCAAGAATTAATCCAAGAATAAATCATCAATCCAAAGTGATGTGAACAGATGTAAATGTGGAGAAGTTACTGATAATTAGTAAGCAACGTTTAGTAAAAGCAAAGCAGTGAAAGAAAAAGGTTAGCATAACCTTATAGTAACGGATATTCTTTTTTTCTGTCTATGATCATTTGTGGTAAATCCTCTCAAAGATAACTCCCAATTCATATAATAGCTACAGTATTAATGCAACAAACTATTTAATGCAAATATATTTAAAAAAAACGACATATTTATCTGTTTCAGCTAATAATTGCTTTAGTAACCGATTAATCGATTATTCTGACGATTAATCGGATAAAAAAAATTCACAATCTACAGATTTTTGATTTAACTACGTAAACCCTTTTTACACAAAATTAGAAATTCATTTAAGATGCAACTAAATAATTCAATTCCTTTATTAAATAAGAAAATAAACCTTTTATTGCCATAAATGCAGTAACATAACATCCTTTTAGTAATTCTGAACCAGGTGGAGAAAAAGCTTCCACTTGAGGCGTTTTGGCTAAAACATTTCAACAGACAAAAGTAATTTTATCTTAAATGTAAAATGAACATTTTTTGTGCAGCTTTGGTCTAATATTGCTCTAAATATGTTTTTTGTTTTTTTAGCAAATGCCCTTTTTTGAGTCCAGTTAATGATTAATCAATGACTAAATTAGTTGACGGTTATTTGAATAATTGATTAATCACAATTGATCCAATTAATCATTTCAGCTTTAGACTCAAAAAACCTACAATGACTCATAAATACCATTTTTACTCCTGATTCGCAGTTGTATATGGATATCCGATTTAATCACTATAAGAATCACTTATTTCCCATTTTTAAGGGAATGTGTTTGCGCTCAGAGCAGAACAAGCTCAGCAGCCGGGACAAACAGGAAGTACGGTGTAGATTTTACCTTCTTGGTGCCGATAGGCGTAGTAGGCATAGTGATTCCCTCGGCCTACAGCAGGCAGGCAGGCAGGCAGGGAAGAGGCAGAAGGACACGTGCACAGGCCACACACACGCATAATTACACACACACACAACCAGGCAACCAAAACATGCCATGAGAAAGTGGGAAAGAAAACAGACACATAGCAGAAGTTGAAAATGCAGCCAGGAGGAGAAATAATGCAGTAATAACTGGTTAACCCCAGAAAGCATTCAACGCGCACTCAAATTCAATTCACACTGAAAATTATTCGGACGCCACTTCCTTACAGCGACAAATAAATGCCTCTTTCTTGTAACTTGAACAATTTTCCTAGATCCACATATTAAATTAAAAAAAAAAGTGATGAGTGCTGATTCTAGATCGTAAATGGAAACCAGTTGAAATTTCAGTTGGAAGATCAAAACTTTACAAAATAAGAGACTGGAAATTAGCCATAAAATTCTAACAAGCAATTTTCTTTTTCAAATTTACTCCAAAAAAGTAGGGATGCACGATATATCGGCACCAACATCAGTATTGGGTGATAGTAGTAATTTGTTAACATTTCGGTATCGGCCCGATAAATAAAACTGAGCCAATATTAACCAGTCGATATTTATTTACATTTTTTGCCGTCTGTTTCTAGTCAAATGTGTCAAGATAGTAGAGAACTATACGTAATATCAGTAATATCGACTATGACCGCAATAATAATATTTGATATCGGCCCAAATTTTCATATTGGTACATCCCTACAAAAACCTCAGCATAAGTTCAATTTGAGACCAACTTCCTCCAACATTACATTAAATTTTGGGTTTTAGCAGCCGATGTGAAAATTTGGGCCGATATCTCATATCTGATGTGCTGTTATAGCAGATTACCAATATTTACCGAATTCATATACATATTCACCACTGTTCTGACACTTTTGGGGGGGAAAAAGACCAGAAAAAGGCAACAAGATAAAAATAAATATTGGTTGTTTATATTGGCCTGGTTTTATTTGTTGGATAGTTATGTCAAAAAAAAAAAAAAAGACAAATATCGTCCGATACTGATCTTAGTGCTGCATCCCTAGTTTTTAGAGATGAATAAACTAATCTGGACTGTATTACTTTGTAACAAACATATAAAAGCTTTCTCATTACATCAGCTACCATGGTCATCAGCTATTAATGCACAGAAATAAAAGTAACCTTCACACACCCACACACAGCCAGGCCTGGCAGCAATAAATCAGTCACCAAACCAGTTTGTCATCCCACTTCACCCACTACCACAGACCAGTAAAACCCTGCAGTCAGTATGAAGTAGATGCGTTAGTTTTCTCCTGAATCAGGGCGCCAGGTTACCCAGAAACTCACCACCCAGAACCAGTTAAGTGGAAGTCTCTGGGTCACCTTTGGGTCAGGGAAGATAATGATGTGGGAGGATGAGGGTTATCAGAAGCAAAGAGAGAGGAGGGGGATCAGTAGCAAGAGACAAGCTGTTAGGGCAGAAAGTTATCAGGGAAGGGTCGCCAAAAATGACCAGAAAGGATCTTTTAATAGTTTTGTGAGGTTTAACATTAATCCAGGATTTTATGACAAAACTTACCTTTCACATTCCTACAAGTAAATCCCAATATATTCGGTTTTTCCTTCTACTTCAGTTTATATAATTTCAAGTAATTTTTCATTGCAAGCAAATAAAGTGACTCACTTCTAACTGAAACTACAGGAAATGTAGCTCTATTGCACTGCCACCTGCTGTCCGGATTCTGTCATAACAGGATAAGAATCTTCCCCTGAAGCTACTGGTCATTTTCTTGCTGCTACAGTCACAGATAATATAAAGTAATAAATAAAACACGTTGTGGTCGTACCTGGACTCAGCTCCACCAGATAAGGCAGTTTCTCCGGCGGCATGGAGCCATCTTTCCCTCTTAGCCCCTTGTCGTCCTTCCTCCCCTTCCTGGGCTGGTAATCCGGAGGTCTCTTCTTCAGCTGGAACACCATCGCTCCTGATGCCATAAAGAAACGCAGCTTTTACAAAAAACTCAATAGAGTAAATTAAAAAAATTATAATAAAGCGAGCACATTGTTCTTCTCTGCAATTCAGATCGAACACAATCAAGGACCTAAAAACAAAACAAATATTCAAACAGAACCTCATAAGAAAGTAAGCGCCCCCAAAGCACACTGACAGCGGTTCAAATACAACAAATTTGTTTCAGCAGATTTCTTATCGAAGAGGACAAAAGTCACATATGGGGTACTGCAAGGCTCAATCCTAGGACTCCTGTTAAATAATATCAATATGCTCCCACTAGAAAATAAAATTCCCCTGAATTTAAAATTTCACTTTGAAAAAAAAAATTCACTTTGAACTGCCTTGTTGCTGAAATGTGATTTACAAATAAACTTGAGTCAATTATGTTGCTGTGGAGCAATTTCTTTATTTTTTTCAATTCACCCAAAAGAGTCTTCAAGCATAGACCACCTGCTAAAAGTCACTCCATACACTGCAAAAACACAAATCTTACCAAGTATTTTTGGTCTAGTTTCTAGTACAACTAGTGCTTTCTTAGTTCACTAGAAATAAGACAAAACCAACTTGCAAGTAAATTTGCAGTCAATAATTCCTTAATATTAATGAGAAAGTACTTGTTATATAATCTCAAGTGATTATTTCACTTGAGATTTAAGAAATTATTGACTTACAATAAGCTCTTATATTTTGCTGAAAAGTTACTTGTAAGTTAGTTTTGTCTTATTTCAAGTTTACTAAAATATTTGCACCAGAAACTAGATTGAAAATATTTGGTAAGAATTTGTGTTTTTGGAGGCTCATCGTCTCAGTTTAGATTTAAGTCCAAACTTTGACTAGGCCACTAAATAAGGATGCACTGATTACAAGCCAGACCAGGTGAGCCTTAGAACCTGAACTTTTTCAGAACCTTTATCCTAATTCCTGTTGTTTCCCTTTATGTGAGTTCTTGGTTTTACATGTCTGGCACTAATCCACCCTGGGTGTGGCTATTTAACCGATCCCAAAAAACAAAAACAAAAAAGTTGTTAATGACAGTTAATTTATGATTTTACAATACAAGCAATTAGACTTTGACACTGGCTGGTTGGTTTGGACACCTTTGTCCCCTTAATAAATTAAATTATCTTTTGAAAACGTATATCTCTATTCACTCAGGTTTTTTGCGATTGGTATTAAGATTTGTTTGTTTCAAGTGGTTTGTTTAAAGGTTTTAAATCAGGTTCTGACAGGACAAAATGACAAAGGATACGATTTGGCAAAATGACTCATTTGCATCCGCAAAGCAAAAATATACATTCAGAGTAATAAAAAGCTGTAATGACAGCTCTGGAGCAGAAGGGGGCAGCAGTAATCAAAAGACAGGAAGTGAATCCAGTTGGTTTTGTACCTCTGTCTGCAGGCCAGTCCCTGAGGATCTGCAGAGGACAGTCCAGATCATCCAGGATCACCTCTTTACCCGTCTTTTCTTCCTGCTGCAAACATCCACACAAATAAAAGTTAAAACAAGTTCAACCAGATCAAAAACACTTCTAATATGTTTACGAAGATTTAATTCACACTAAAAACATGTTTGAGTTGAAATTTCAAGCTTTTAATTGATTAAATTAAAGCTGAATAGGAATACAAATTAACTGTAAGGTTTTTAGATGAAAGGACCGGACAGAATTGACGGCATTTACTGTACTGTGAACAGAACTACGTAGTAACTAGTAACTTTTACTTTTTGGAAAAATGTACTTCTAGGAGTACTTTTACTATGCTGTACTTTTTACTTGAGTAACTGATTTATGAGTTATCACTACTCTTACTCTAGTAAAGTTTCTGAATATTAAAGTACAGGTTTGTTTGTATCAAAAATTCACCATTTACAGACAAAACCTGCAATTTTATTAAAGTTTTGCAAGTTTTATAGTGAAAGAAAATGAATTGGATTTTTTTTGTTATTATTTTGCAACTATGTTACTTGTATGAATTATTTTATTTTGGTTCTCAAAATACCAAAATGTCTGCATAACCAGGCCTGTTACAAAAACATTTTGCTGGATGATAAATTATCCCAGAAATGATAGTGATAAATGATATTATTGTTATTTTGAGACCATTTTTGTGTAAGATTATAACAGTAGTAAAATAATGCAAGTTATCAAAGATCAATAAACTTATTTTGTAAAGAAAACTTAACACAGAAAGTGGACAATATTTTAAATCTAAAAAATAAATTAAAAACAATAAATGAAACAAAAATAAAAACACACACACCCATAAATGAAATGAATTATCAAGTTTCTAAACAAAATTGGTCTTTAAAAAATATGAATTAAATTACTAAGCGAATTTTAATTTATCATGAGATTAATTGGTTTGTCTGATTATGTAATTTTAAAAAAAAATATTGATGTTTTGTTCAGTTATTCTTTTTTACCAAATACTTTTACTTGTAGTACTGCTTTTACTTTAGTAAAACCATTAAACAGGACTTGTTTGTAATGGCTTGGTGCAGCGGTTGGGTTTTTACCCGGGCTATGCAGTACTCCCTGGGGTTCTCCTTCTCCAGCCCGTACTTCTCCAGCGCCTCCACCACAGCGAAGTCGGCCGTGTCTCTGGTGGACATCAGGATGGTCTTGTAGGGGATGTTGGGCTTCAGGCTGTCAGCGTAAATCTTCAAAGTTCCCCCTGCAGACAGCAGAGCATTTGTTGCATTCAGATGAACCCAAACTAGGGCAGAACAACAAATCATTAACAATGGACACTTGATTAATATCAATTGGTAATATGTCTGACAGAATATTCAATAATTTCACAGAACTCCGATCCAGAATCGCCCAGCATTCTAGCCAAGCTAGGTTGGTGGAATCAACTAACTCGTTCATTCTTTGGTTGCCTAGCAACTCACTCATTCTTTGGTTACCTAGCAACCACCTGCTGAGTAACTGGCGCAGCAGCAATTTCAGATATCACCACTGTTCCTCGTAACTACATCAAAGTAAAACAACGGCATGAAAATATATTTATGTATAACAAAAAAAAACTAACCAATAATTATCGATATCGACTGATATGATAAATTTTTCAGCTACGTCACCAAGCTTCAAAACCAAAAACATTGGCAGAGGAGGTTGATTTTTTTCCCCACAGATGATCTGTTTCATACTAAACTATCACAACATACTGCAGCTTTAATAAAGGGAACTTCAAAGTTCCCCAAAATTACTTAGTACAGGTAAATTTTTCTAGCGTCTAAACAGGTAGTTACTGAGAGTAAATGTTCAAAAGTTATAATTTATTCAGTCATTCCAAAATTTGACCTTAGAGGAACACACCCACTTTAAAAAAAACAAACAAATTAAATTCAAAAATACTTTATTAATAGTATTTAATAAAATACTAAATAAATACTCCTGGTCCCCCTCCTGGTCCACCATCCGGCGTCTCAGGAGGGGGAAGCAGTACGGCACCAACACTGTTTACAGTGGGGATGGTGTGCTGCTGACCTCAACTCGGGACGTTGCGGGCCGGTGGGCAGAGTACTTTGAAGACCTCCTCAATCCCACCAACATGCCTTCCATTGAGCCCTTTGATACAGGCTGTCAGGTCCCTGTATGACCGGTGTCAGAGTCTGGTCCGCATTGCCGGCAGTAAGTCGGGCTCGTTTCCGGTGAGAGTTGGACTCCGCCATGGCTGCCCTTTGTCACCAATTCTGTTTCATTACTTTCATGGACAGAATTTCTAGGCACAGCCAAGGTGTTGAGGGGATCCGATTTGGTGGCCTTAGGATCTCATCTCTGCTTTGTGTGGATGATTTGGTCCTTTTGGCTTCATCAGGTTGTGATCTGCAGCTCTCGCTGGAGCGGTTCGCAGCCGAGTGTGAAGCGGCCAGGATGAGTATCAGTGCCTAGGATTGGCGCAGCGTCTGCCGACAAGCAGGTGCTGTACCGGTCCGTCGTGGTGAAGAGAGAGATGAGCCATAAAGCGAAGCTCTCAATTTACAGGTCGATTCCCAGCCTCATCTATGGTCATGAGCTTTGGGTCATGACCGATCGAACGAGATCGCGGATACAAGCGGCAGAAATGGGTTTTCTCCGTAGGGTGTCTAGGCTCTCACTTAGAGATAGGGTGAGAAGCTCAGTCATCCGGGAGTCGCTGCTCCTTCATGTCGAGAGGAGCCAGTTGAGGCTCAGGCATCTGGTCAGGATGCCTCCTGGACGCCTCCCTGGTGAGTGATCCGGTCACGTCCCACTGGGAGGAGGTCCCGGGGAAGACCCAGAACACGCTGGAGGGACTATGTCTCTCGGCTGGCCTGGGAACGCCTTGGGATTTCCCCGGAGGAGCTGGAACAAGTGGCCAGGGAGAGGGAAGTCTGGGCCTCCCTTCTGAAGCTGCTACCCCCGCAACCCGATAAAGTGGAAGAAAATACATGGATAGATGGATGAATACTTTATTAATTCCCAAAAGGGAATTTAAATGTTGTTTTATAATCAAAGTTTCTTCAAAGTGCTGTAGACAGTAAGAATCCCCTTTAGCACTCTGTATTACAGCTTTATAATGAATTTAGGTAAAAAAATTATGTTAAAAAGTGTTTCAGAAATATTCCAGAGATATTTTTAGAAGCTGTATTTTTTGCAGAGGAGAGTTTCTGCCTCACCAGCTGTCCGGACCGCGGACAGACAGTGGTTAGAGCCGTTTCTGGAGCCGCTTCACTCATCCTTCCATCTGTCTGTCTGGCGCAGCGATTAGGTAATGCCTTAGTCACAAACCCAACCAGTCAGCGTGTTTGTGCCGTTCACTCAACATGCCTCTCAGTGTGTGTAAACATGTCGGCGTGAGACTTTCTAACATATGGCGCTCCTGGGGTTCAGTTACAGCCACGTCAAAAGATCAATGCCGACTACGACAACATGGCTTCACTATCGCTAAAACCTGCAGAATGAAATGCAACAGAACCGAGTCAGCGCATGAAAACAAACTGCTACTGAAAATCATCGACATAAACTTTAATTTAAACCTTTCTGTAGATCCTGATGAGAGACCATAGCAGCAGCAGCAGCGACCTGTGATCTTCAGGTCACTCTGCAGATTAACTCTGGGATCACATGAGACTCAACTCCAGCAAAACAAAGACTTATTCTAAAGCTTTATGCTTTCAACTTTTGTCATGAAAATATAACAGCATATTCTCTGGAAAAAGGTTTTTATTAGCTTTGTTTATAGATGACTAATTGTACTAAATCGGGTTGGAGCCAAATAATCAGAGAGTCATATCAAAACAGGGAGGAAACATGCTAACATTAGCCTAGCATTTCAGCAAACTATACCTGTTAGGACAAAATACTTGAAACAGAGAAAAAGAGATAGGAAATACTTCACCATGTTTAGTTTTCGGGGATGTACAATGATTCAGTGAAAGAACAAATAACTATAAAAGTGCACTTTTTAGAGAGATTGGTTTGGAAAACAACATTTTAAAAAATCCAGACTACTCTCTGCCAAATATCTGATCCAGAAATTAATCTGAACAGGAAACAACTTGGGAGATTTAAAATCTTTTCAAATTATTGAGGCACTTTGACCTCCGGTAATGAAAACATCGGAACTTTTTTCCTGCTTTCCTCTGTATTTGGAGTCAGAGGCCCAAACCGCGGTAACAGCTTTGCTTCGTTCTAACGATCTGAGCAGCGTATTCTAACAGAATTAAACGGTATCAACCACCATTTAACGTACCCGACTCTGGCCTTCCATCGCTGCTCATGAACTCCTGCATCCGTTTCTCCAGTTTCTGCTGCCGCCTCCTCTTCATCACCACCTCCGGGTTGGAGATCGTCCTGGTGAAGCTGGTTTCTGGCATGTCCTTATAAACCTCCGCCGCCAGACGGTTATTCTCCCTAAATCAAAAAAATATACAGACGGTGGAGGATGTGGATTTAAAAAAAAAAAACAACACACAGGAGACGGAACAGCCAGGTCAGAGGTCAAGCAGTGTGCAGCCGGTTTGATTTACCCGTCCTCGCGGCTCAGAATCTGTTCATCTCCGTCTGGGATCCGAGCAAACTCTTTCTCCCTCTTCTTCTTCTCCTTCTTCTCCTTCTTGGACAAAGTCCTTTTGAAGTTCTGTATCACTCCGTCTTTCTCCTTCTCCGGTCCGTTACTCTGACTCTTCTGGCGAGAATCAGACAAAAGGTAAATCAGAGCAAAAATGTTTCTGCAAAAACAAACCAGGTTAGGAAGGAATCAAACCTCAGAGAGAAAGGAAAGAAGAAATAAAGCAGCAGAATTTCGGACAGACGGAGGTACGGAGGGTCTGACGGATGGACAGACAGACTGATGCACAGATGGACAGATGGCCGAACAGATATGGGTGCGTGGACAAACGGACGGATAAATGTATGGACGGACGTACAGATGGATGGATGGATGGATGGATGGATGGACGGACGTACAGATGGATGGATGATAATTGGATGGATGGACTTCAGGGTTAATCAGTCAGAAACTCAGCAGCTAATGCTAAAGCTAAAGCTGCGTCTCTGTTTCATGTCGAAGCGAGGCGGTGTGATGCAGAGTGATGTGGAGTGATACAAAGTGATGCGGCACTCTGCGTCTCACCTTGGGCAGGACGTCGTTCTCGTTCTTCAGGACGAAGCGTCCCTCCCTGTCATCTTTGTTCCAGTTGAGCTGAACCACCAGCGGCTTCTCGTCCAGGTCCAGCTGGCGCTCTTCTGAAACACAAAGCCAGCGGTTCATGCAGCAGTCGGCAGACTGGGGCGGGAGCCGCGCGGCCCACAGTACTCACCGCCGCTGACGTGGACCTCGTACAGCGAGTACTTGGGCGACGACAGCATCCTCATGTCCGGCCTGAACTTCTCCGCCAACGTCTCGATGACGTCCTGCGTCGTCGCCGTGCTGGAGACCCGGATGCACTTTGTGGCAAAGTTCCCGGCCACCCGGTCCTGGAAGTAGAACCGCATCACGCCATGGAACTCCAGGTCCTTTTCAGAAAAAAACAGAACAAACGCAGCGTCCATTATGTGTTTATTTAGACTGGAAACTGCAAAAACAAGAGCAGAATTTACAACAATTGTGTTTATACGCAACAATGAAAGAAAAAAGTAAACCGGAAAATAAAATAAACCTAAACTGCTGCTAATGTCAAACTGTGCTGCAAGATAACAAATAACAATTATGGAAAAAAAGTTTAGAATGTAGAAAATATGAAAAATGTGAAGCTGTTTTTCAAAGCTTTTTCAAAGTCAGTGTTTGATTTCTGCCACATTTATTCCATGAAAGACAAACTTTTGGTTACATGGGACAAAATGGGCAAGTCAAAAGGATTTATTGTACCTAATCAACAATAAACTAAGCATGTAATACTTTAATTAAATAAATAAAATAGTCAGAAACGCATATGCATTATTACAGATTCAAAACTTAAAAAGGCTTTTGCATGTTTGACTTAAAGAAATTTAGCTAATTTTCTGAAAAAATAAACAATATGTAATTTCTGAGCAGTAGAATCAGGATTTATTGAACTCTTTCTTTGAATATGCTTGCTTTAGCCAAGTTTAATAAATAAATTAAAGTCAACTTTTGAGTAGAAGTCAAACAAATGTGATCTTTTCAAATAAAAAATTAAAAGTTTATTTAAAGACAAATAATTGTTATAACGGATGGAAAGGCTTATTTTTTCAGACAGATTGCAATCTGCAAAAGTAAGAAGATCTGAGTTAAATGGGAAAAATAATTGTGGTAAATTATTCTTCTACCACAATTATTTTTGCCTTATTTGTTTAATTTAATGTCTAATTTGAGTCGAAACAAAACAAAAACAAAAATAAAAAAACTGGTCCAGACACAATCATTCCAGGAGCCACAAATGGCCCCCAGGCCACATTTTGGAAACTCACATTCATGTATGGACTGTGATTGTTGACATTTTCAGATAAGTTTCTTTTTTTAATTCAACTCTTTTTCAAGTATATCAACTTTATTGGTTTCTTAGATTTGCAGTAGAATTTGAGACCAAAAGTAGAAAAATCTTGAAGTGAATGGAAAAAAAGCCAAACTCTTATTACGGAGGAATTAAAAACTCAAACAAAACTAACCAGGTCAGAAATTGAAGAATTTAAAGGTAAATTGTTTCAAATTATATTTCTTGAGTTCGTTTTGAGAGGAAATCTTCATTTTCCCTGTAATTAGAAGCAAATGACAGTAATTTCCAGGAAAAGCCCACTTCCTCCCTGACCTGTAAATCGAATCAATTAACTTCAGTTCAACTTTATTATCTCATCTTCTCCCCCCTCTGGTTTGCGGCGCTTGTTTAAGGAAATCTCTCCTGCAGGCAAACACACGGATGGAAGTTCAAACACGGCCGTTTGTTTCCTACAGCGATGGAGCAGAAAAGCCTGAAACGTAAACACGCCGTCATTTTCTGATGCAGCTGGAGCGCACAGCAGTAAAAATAAAAATTTTGACCTCATGTTTCATCACAGACGACACCAGAATCATCTCTCAAATTCCCAGCATTCCATTCTCCTTATGCGAGCGTTATCTGGTATCGAAAACCAAAGAAAAACAGATCTGAGCGAGAAAATAAATGATTTTGGAGGTTTGTGGCATGAAGTAAATCTGACAAAAAATTTAAAGAGGAAATAACCTGAATTTACAGAAAACCAGGATGTCAGCTGAGGACACATTTCCTCTGTCGGTGTTTGAATATTAAATTAAAAAACGCCATGTCAGCATTTGAACAACCATCTAAGGCAGGAGTGTCCAAAGTGCGGCCCGGAGGTCATTTGCGGCCGTGGGGAAAATTCTGTGTGGTCCACAATTCACAAATAGCACAGCTTTATGTGCTTAAAACAAATTAAAGTGAAAAAAGGTCAAAGACAAATTAAAATATTCTTTGGTCAACTACATTTTTTGCCATCATTTTGATAGTACAAAGCAGGGCTGAAACGATTAATTTAATAATCCTCAACTAATTTAGTAATCGATTAATCGTTAACTTAATTATACTAAAAAAGGCCATTTTACTGAAATTACAACACACTCGAAGCAGTAATAAAGCCAAAACTGTACAAAAAATATATATTTTATTCTGTTTTAGGCAAAAAAAAAAAAAAAAAAAAAGCGTTTATTTAAAAAAGGAATTCATGTGCAGATTTTAATGTATTTATAGTATTGTAAAAAAAAAAAAAAAAAAAAAAAAAAAAACTTAAGTGGTTAAATGAGAAATTTAACCACTGTGCCAAGTGGTTAAATGTGCCAATTTTTATGTGATTAATCGGCAGAAAAATCAGTTGACTGTCAGAAAAATATATTAATCTATAACTAAAATAATTGTCTGTTGCCTCCAGCAACTTTTACTTGAAAGTAGGAAGGGGGGGGGGACGCACCCATTTATGAAACAAGGCTAAATGTGAATGTTTAAAAACGAAAAAGAGACGTGGATCGTGTTCTTTTAGCCTAGAAAACACCTGCAAACACATCAAAATATTGCATATTTAGTTTGTTTTTACAATGGAATCTTTTTAGCTTTTTTCATACCAAAAAATACTAAATTTTTGTGGCCCACAGCTACTTTTAGCTTCACAGTTGTGGCTCTCAATAAAAAAAGTTTGGACACCCTGAACTAACGTGAGACGGGAGCGTTATGGAGACGGGAGCGTTATGGAGTCAGACATATTCAGAAACTGAAAAAAAACTAAACTCAAAAGACGCAAGAAAAGGCAGGAAACTGATGGGGATGTTTACTTTTTTTTACACAGCAACACTTTCTTTCCCTCGTTTGTTTGCTGGAGTGGAAACGCTGAGCACAGTTTCGATCGGCGGCGACGGGTGGAGTCAGGAATGTGTGTTTCTGTGTGTGTTGTGATTTACTGCTGGAATGTGGGTCATCGCGGGTTGCCGTTGTCAAGCTTGCGTAACCGTTAGTAACTGTTACTGTGGAGACACTAGTCTTCTTGGTTTCAAACAAAGCCAGGCTCAGAGAGAGAGAGAAAGAGAGAAGTGGATAATTAACGCTGCAGGACCGCAGTCACAATGGCCCAGCCCAAACACACACGCAGTTCAAGTTCAATGCAGTAGCATCACTGCTGCATTTAATGTTCTCCTCGTTAGTACAGTGGTGAGTATCCCCGCCTGTCACGCAGGAGACCGGGGTTCGATTCCCAAACGGGGAACAGGTCCCCCCTTTAAAATGAGATCTAGAGCTCAACGGGGTTTACCTGATTAAGTAAAGGAATAATAAAAAATAATAAAATAAAATGTGTCCAACTCAACTCATTAGCAAAATGCTACAAAACGCCAGCTGCTGCTCTTCTTTACAACTGACGCTAGCTCTGCTAGCGCCAGGCTACTCATTAAAACTTTTCAGCTTCATTGAAGAAGCAAGACCTTAATAATTTTATACTTAATAAGCAAACAAGGTTCAAGTTAACCCCTTACCCTGCAGAAATACAAAATCTTACCAAGTGGTTTCTAGTGCAAATATCTTAGTACATTTGAAAGACAAAATTAACTTGCAAGTAAATTTCAGCAAGAAATGACAGCTTGTTTTAAGCTAATAATTCATTAATATTGATTTTAAAAGGACTAGTTCCATTGGCAAATTATGTCACTTGTAATGAGACATTTTCCCTTGAAATAATCTGCCAGTAGATCTAGTACTTTTAAAATCAATATTAAGAAATTATTGACTTCAAACAAGTTCCTATGTCTTGATGAAAATTTGCTTCCAAGTTAATTTTGTCTTATTTCAAGTGAACTAAGATATTTGCACTAGAAACTAGACCAAAATTACTTGGTGATATTTTGTGTTTTTGCAGTGTAAAGCTGCTCAAAATGACATGCCAAAAGTTAATTTTATATACCTCATGAACTACAGGGATTAAATTTATTGTTCTAGTATCAAAATGAAGCTAAAACTAGAAAGCTAATAAGAATCACTTATATTACTGATAGGGCTGTCAATCGAGTAAAATATTTAATCAGATTAATCACTGTTTATCTTTGTAAGCTTGAAATATAAATATTCATGCAGCTGTGGTTCTTGTAGGAATGGTTCCCTGGTCCAGCCCCACTTTCTGCTGCAATTCAACCAATTAGAATCTGAGAAATTATCTTTTTTTGTAGCAGAAAGCAAGTAATGTAGATTCATAGTACTCAACAGCAACTAAGGGAAACCTAATCTACTTCATATGCATACAATAGCAAACCTGACACATCTTATTTCCTAGTTCTTGGGTGCACCACCCCTTTCTGATGCAGCCCAATCCAATTAAACTCAGTCACAGAGTAAAGATTCAGATCCGATTACATAATACGGTCAAATCCAGTCATCAAGTAATGCCAATTGTTATAGGACAATTTAAGGAAGCCCTGATAGTTGGATCAACTTTGTAGAATTGACTCATCAACAAACAAGTTTACTCAAGTTCACTGGAACACACACACACACACACACACACACACACACACACACACACACACACTCAACTACTGCTATTGGCCCAGAGCTGCATACTTGTACCCTGCATGCATGTTTGCATGCCTCTGTGCAACATTCCCCATTCCTGAACAACCAAAGACAAGAGTTGTGGCTATTAAAAAAATAAAAAATCAAGGGTTTAACTTTTCATCCTGGATTTTTGTTAAGATGCACAGAAAGACCAGAGGTTAAAACATAAAAAGAAGAATAATGATTTAATTTACTTTTAAGTTGTTTGGTTGGGATAATGCATATTGACATTTCTGTTCTCCCTGGATAATGTTCATTTTGTTTTGCTTATTACTTATTTTAGTACTAATGGAGCCTTGCAACAAACTTTCGCTCTATATTTATGTTTTAAATGTACAGTTTAACAGCGATAAAGTGTCAATGTCTCAATACAAAGGTTATAAAAACAAGGTTAAAATTACTTAACTATGGTACACACACTGTCTAAAAAGTTTAATTAATACAAACAAATACAAAACAAGGAAACTACAACACAATTATAAAAAGCAGAAGTAGTAATTAAAACTAAATCTACACATTTTTTGATTATCTTTATCACATTAACTGTTATTAATTATATTTAATACACATCCAGAAGTAGAATATCTTCAACAGAAACCAAAAGATTAAACTAATTTATTCCCCCATGGAACTGACTTTTTTTTTTCTTTTTTACTTGAATCTCAAAATATCCTGAATGAAGATGTTTTTATCCTCCTGCTGCATACATTAAATAATTTTTTCCTAATTATGCACACATATTCATCTGTAATCTGAGCAAATGAACCAACTCGGAGTAATTACTGTAAGTCAGAGCGCTGCAGGGCTCTGTGCTGCATCTTAATCCCTCGTCTCCACCGCGTAAAGCAAATCTGTTCACACACAATGACTGATGCTTCACGCTAAACCTGCGAGCTTCAGAGACAGAACTATTTATGATCCAGAAAGAAAGTAGGTCAAGTCTGCAGATAGCTGCTATCTGGCAGATTTAAAGTGTGTCTAAGCTGGAAGTTGACATGCAGAGATATTTGTGACTTCTGCTATCAGGGTGTTTAATAATCAACAACGTGGCTGCAGTCAATGCAACATTTCTCTGACAAAAACATGAAGGAGATTTTCTAGCAGAATATGCAGAACTGAAGATACTTCAGCTTATCTGATAAGAAAAAAGACCAGGACACTGGAAATGTGAATCTTTCAGCATTTAATGATACAACTCCAATTTTTAGGCTCATGATTCGATTCAGAAACTATTTTTAATTCTGAAACCAATTTTTCAATTAAAATAAAACTATAATTTTTGAACTATACAGAATTGAATAGAACCAATTTTTCTATTCATTTATAGATTTATAAATGAATCTATAAATTCATTTATAGATTCTGTTTAAATTATGTGACTGAAAGGAAACAAAAGACTGTAAACAAATATAACATTTACTTAAATGATATAAGGTTCCATAAATCATTTTATAAATAAAAATAGGTTTCTGCAAAAAAATCTCCAACTTAAATGACCAGAATAAGATTAGTTTAGCTAACTGGCTTTTTCTTTAATAAAAAATACAATCGAAGAATTTTTAAATGTTTTTTTTTAATAGATATTTAAATATTAATTGGTATTTGTGTATTTGGAATTGATTCAGAATTCCCAGGACTAGGAATTGATTTTTTTTCTGCATCTCTAAAGTAAAAATTCAGTTAAAAGCACTGTAAAAACAACATCTTACTAAATATGAATGGTTTAGCTTTTAGTGCAAATATCTTAGTACACTTGAAATAAGACAAAACTAACTTACAAGTAACTTTTCAGCGAGATATAAGACATTGTTGTAAGAGTACTACTGTAATTCCATTGACAGATTATTTCACTTATAATATGAGAAACGTGTATTGTTATAAGTGAAAATAATCTGCCAATTGAACTAGTACTTCTTCATCAATATTAAGGGATTATTGACTTAAAACAAGTTCTTATTTCTTGCAGAAAAGTTACTAGTAAGTTAGTTTTGCCTCATTTCAAGGGTACCAAGAAACTAGACCAAAATTAGTTGGTAGGATTTTGTGTTTTTGCACTGAGATGAAAACAACCAAACAAACAGGCTAACCGATAAGCACTTCTTTATTTAAGCTGCATTTATTTTATGTTTTGTGATGACCTGATGGAGTTGGTCTTCTTAAAAAAGTTGTTTCTTTGGCACTACGAATGTTCCAGGAGTTAGATTTATTTTATTGCCTCTCTGCACATACCCCAGAAACATCTGGATTTAGTTACTAGCTCAGGAAGCAAATTCGCAAAAATGACCAATTTCACACACAACTAATCTAAAATCCAATTCTAGAACTGTATGAGTACTAGCTATTAAACCAGTTACAATCTTTTTTTGGAAAAAAAAAAAATCTGTTAATTTTGTGAGCAGCAGGGCCTCATTTTGCTACATTTGGCAAATCTCTGCCTACATTTTGTGTGCGCAGCTGGGAAAATTGTACTTCACACAGGGGGTATTATATTGCTGGTTTTGCAAAAGTGTGAGATTTATACAGGTTTATAAAACAAAAACAACTTTTTCTCCCAGTTTTGTTCATGAACCATTAAGCATAATGAAATGTTACAAACCAAATCTATATCAAAGAGTCATACCAAAACAGAGAGCAATAAGGCTAGCATTAGCCCAGCGACTCAAACGTTATCTGAATGAAAACTCTGGAGCTGACTGCTTTTTTAAGTCACTGGTGAGGAAATGGGACAATCACCATAGTGTTTTACAACATGTGATAATAATGGAGCGAGGTGCTTTATTTTACTGTAATCAGGTATGGAAGCCAACAGGAGACATAAATAATCCTGATCATTACTTTTGTAAATAATAGCTTTTTTAAGGAATATAACTGGAATACAAAGATGGCATACTGTTGTGTTTATTTGGATAACTTCTGTAAATATACAAATTAACAGTCCTACTATAAAGTTCTATAAATTCTAATTTAGTCAAATACTGAAAAAACTATGAAACATAACTATATTTTGGGGTTAAAATCTATAAGTTGGTGATGAATAAGTTTTGTTTCTATCATAACATTCGTAGGATCAACAGCTCTGTATTTTAATGGACTCTGTTCGGTCTGAGCAGTAGTAACAAAAACACTGAAGATCCTCCTTCATGTGCTGCATGTTTTCATTTCAAAAAGCTCCAACACACACATACACACACACATATTTTTATCTCTTTCATTTCAGCTCAGGAATGCTGTACGCCCAGTTGTAAAAGTTACACTAAACACAAGTGGATTAAATGTAAAATGTCTGCCAGACTGAGACAAAAGAACCGCTGTGGCGAGGAAATCCGCTTTAAACAGACAACCTTAAGTCCACCCATGGAGCTTTCTAAAAAAAAACCCTCCAGGTCAAAGTTCTCCAACAGCAGAGGTCAAAGGTCAGGTCTCAGTTTGTATGAGAAAGTGAGTCGATTTCACACACTGGCCAACTGAAACCGGTTCCACCTGCTGCTCATCCCTCACCTGTTTAATGGTTTCTCTTTAAGAAACTGAACCAAACCACTGGAAAAAGTTATACAAGATAAACTCATCACCTGATTCATTCCATAGTAACCAAGTATCTATGGTAATAATGCAACCTAACCAAGTCAAACTTTAAGAAATTAAAAGTTTAAGTATTAAGGACAGGCAAAAATATGAGATGTTTCACTTAAATTTCCCAGAATTTACAGCAATAGACAATAAAATTGTTGTTTTGAAAAAATTTCCAAGTGATATAATGGTAATGGCATAATAATGGAAGTACACCTTCTCAAAGATCAACAAGCTTTAAGTTCTACTGGACAACATTTGAAATATCCACAATATATAATCTAAAAATCAGAAACAACAAATAAAATGAATTATGAAGTCTCTGTAAACAAAGTTGTCCTTGAAAAAAGGCTAGTTGAGAAAAAAATACCAGTTTTTGGTAGAAAGAGAGAAAAGAAAAATTATAAATCATACAAATGGAAATTATTTAACTCCTTTCAATTTATCATGTAATTAAATGATTTATTGCCTATTGTGACAGCCTTATGCAACCTGCTTTACTTGTTTACATTACAAACTTTTCTTTCAGGCGAACCAGAACTTGTATTTTTTCTTTTTGTAAAATAAAAAAATCATTTTAGAGATCAAGATCTCAAACTAACTTTGATTACGGCTTTTTAAAGAAAGAATCAAACACTTTGTTTTTATGAAGAGAATGCAAAAGATATAAGCATAAAAGAAGTACAAGATTCACAATTTTTTATGTGAAATGATTTACATATTTTTCCATCAAAGTCTTTTGTGCTCTGTGTATTAACTCTGGCTGCAGGCTGTTAAATTTAGCACCCATCAGAACTGTAAAACATTCATAAATACTTGGGGCTGTTGCATTTTTCTCAGAAGATGCTCGCAGGTATCAGCTTCAAAGTCTCATTTGCTCCCTCATTGTTTTTCTATGATTATAATATAACAACCCGCCTAGTTAGCCGACAAAAGGGACCCTTTTTTTTTTTTTAGAAGGACTACAAACTGCTTTTGATTTCAAAAGCAGAGAAACACTGATTCAAAACATGCAACAAGCAGAGAAACAAGAAGGAAATAAAATCCAAGTTTTAATCAGAAACAGCCGTCAACACTTGCACACACCGTTATATCTTGTTTATGTTTATCTTTCCTCCACATCTCCTTTCAACCATAAAAACAGCACGCCTTTTGGTGTGTGTGTGTGGTAGGCAGGGGGTTATCAGGTGGTAAGGAAACTAACCAGAGCTATTTATCTGAGCCTGTGAATCACTTTAGGCCTTGGAGTGTGATGTTTCATCCACTGAGCCTGAACAGAGCTGCATTTCTGCGTTTCAAGATATTACACTGAAAAAAAACAGAGTTAAATTATAACCAAGGCAATCGTTCAATAAGCTGGTTTTAGTGTCAAATAAATAAATCATGGCATAAAGAACTCAAAAGGCTTCGCCGTATAAATCTAACATGAAGCATTCACAACCGAGATGATCTTCCAGGGCAGTTGGAAGCTTTTTCTGGGCCCGGGGCAGGATAATCCGAGATGGGCCCCCCGCCCACAGTGATCTGGAACTAGTCAAAAATGTATCCATAATTAACATTTAAAAATATATTTAACTTTCTCCCTTAGTCTCCAAACTTCTCCATCGTTGGCTTTTTAAATTTTACATGTTTATTTGAATAAAACTTTATTGAAAGAAATGTGTATATATATATATATATAAAATATATTTATAATATATGCTTAAAAATCCTAATTTAATATTAAATAAAATAAACATGTGGGGAAATTTTATTACATTTTTAATATTTTTTTCTTTTATGTGTTAAATTACATAATGGTAGTATTTTCCCCCCATTAAGTAAATTATTCTCCGGTAATTTATTTTATTTAAAAATAAATTTATTATGTACCCCAGCACAAGACCAGGAAGCAAAACATGTAATTATTAAACATTTAAATAATAAAAATATTTTTATGTATTTATTTAAGAAAAAGATTTTATGCAAACATCTCCAGTTTTATAAAAAAAAAAAATTCACATGCATAACTATTCACTTTAGGACATTTTCAATTATTTAATTTTCTCACGCTTCTCTAGTTAAAATGGTGAGACAGAGCCGGCCCAAGGCATAAGTAGTCCTCAACATATAACACTCAGCTTATTCAGAATATTTCAGCACTGATAAATTTAAAACTTGCAAGATTTAAAAGTATTTACAAGTTGACTTTGTAAAAGTGCAAAAATTAAGCATCAACATTTGATTGTTTTATCATGGTAACATTTTGATGCTTCAACTTAATTTTTTGAACTCAGTTTGTTCACAAATACAGCCCAGCAAACAGCAAACATCCATCTATGATTGCGGTCAACCTTGGCCAATTAGTGGTGATGAGGTCCTAAACAGAAAGATGGGCCCCCAAATTATTCTGCTTAAGGCCCCATAAAACTTTTTGCCAGCCCTGCATATCTACAATGTCAGCAGATATAAATCAATAAATCATCAGAACAACAAAGATTGTGTGAAAACTTCAACAAAAATTGTATAAATGTAAATTACTTTAAAACATTACTCCAGCATAAATTAAAAGTGTGGTAGAGGATGACTACACCTCACAGCACACTGCTTAAAAAAGTTACGAAAGTAAATGTAAGAGAGTAAATGTAAGTAGTTTGAATCCAGCTGAAATAAAAATGCTCAAAAACTGAAGGAATGAATCAAGTTTTTATAAACACTGACGTTTTCTGGAGAAAAAAAACCAACATAAAAATGCAAATTCTCCATCTAATTTTCATAGCAGAAAGTGATACTGCTGGTCTGTCTTTAATTAAGTAAAATAGCTAAATCCCTCGTAACCATGGAGACATAAGATTACATTTGAATTTGAATTTTTTAGCGGTATTGAAAAGATTAATTTTAAGAGAAGGGAGGAGGAGAAACTTTCTGGATAATGGGAGCAGATTCCAGCTGCTCTGCGTCATTCCTTTCTTTCTCTCTCTCTCTCTCTCACACACACACACACACACACACACACACACACACACACACACACACACACGAACATGAGCCTAATAAAATGAACTGAGTTCCTGAGTCAATATTGTTGCAGCCCCACCTGCAGTACCATGGGGGGATTCCACCCTAAGCCTGTCTAAGGTCAGCTGGTTGGAGATTTCATCTCAGATATGAGGAAGCGAAAGTCATCCCAACACACACACCCCCCTACAAACTGTTCAACATGCAATAAAGCTTAAAATCAAACAATGAACCCAGGCAGAAACTGAATCTACAGTTTTGAAGGAATCCACGGGAACTAGAAGGGGAAAAGTGAGGAGTTGCACAATGACAGTAAGAGTGGAACTGGAGATTAACCGCTGCATAAATCCAGACTCCAGCTTCACTGCCGGGATTCAGAGTCAAGGCTTACTGAGTGTAAATTTAAGCTTCCAAGAAAATTAGCCATCACAACAGCATAAATAGTGTCAACCAACAGCATAAAGAGAAACGTATCCAAGCAGGAGCCCAGAGGTTTGTGGGAACTTGTGGTCATGTGGGGAAACAGTGTGGTGGCAGTATTATGCTGTGGGGAGACTTTTTCTTCAGTAGGGATAGAAAAACTGGTAAGATTTGGTGAGAAGATGGAGCAAAATACCAGGCAAATCATAAAAAAAATAAATATAATAAAAAACCTTAGTGGCCCCAATAAACATTAATGAAAAAATAAATAGATACATTAAAAAAATACTTTAAAAAAACCAAACATTTAAAAATAAGTAAAAGCTGCCAAAATTCAAAACCTTGGTATGAAAAAAAACTTGTCCTCAAAAAACTTGAATGAATGAATAAATAAACAGAAATAAGTGCCTGTTAAGTGCCCCTAATGATTGAAAAATAAAACATGAATAAATAAAAACATTTAAAAGGAATAACTCAATCTTAAAAACATGAAAAGATATAAAAATACAAAGAAAAAATTCAAATAATGTTGAAATTATTTAAAAATTAGTAAAAGTTGATAAGACAGAGCTAAATACATAGACTGTTAGTTGTCCCAAATTACTAAAAACAAACATTTTAAAAGAAGCAGCCAAGAGGTCCATGGTAATTACTGGTTATGTGGGAAATGTTGTTGTACCAGTATTATGCAGTGGGAAGACACTTTCTTCAGTATCAACAGAAAAACTGGTAAAATGTGAGAGGATGGAGCTAAATGCCAGATAATGGTAGAAGAAAAAGATCTGTAAATAAACTGGAAACTGGGACAGAGGTTCACCTTTCAGCAAAAATAACAGCCCAAAACAAAGAGTCAGGTTAACTTAGCATGACCAACCTAACTGGCTTCTCTAAGCATTCGCAGGAAAATACACAGCAGGAACAAAAAGATAATCAATGCCCAGTTCCTGTCCTGGACGAAGAAGTCAAACTTCCAGTAATATCACAGCACTAAACTGGTCTAACTGGGGCTTTTGAGTTTCCTGCCCAGCAGAAAACAACTTGAATCACCAGAAAAACAAAGACGGGCAGGGAGGCTCGCCGCCCCAAAACAATGAGAAGACAAAGCGCAGACATTTCCTCTGCTGCGGGAAAGAAAAGCCTTTTTGTTTCAGGTGAGTTTCAGCCTCGGTATCGAGCCGTCCAGCCCGGCGGACACAAAGCCCACCCTGTGGCTCTGACAGAGAGCGATTGTGTGAAGGTAGAGGATAAATCATGTAGGAATCCTCAGACCTGCTCACTGCTTCAGCACCTCCATAACTAACTCTGAGGGATCAAGGTTGGCGCACAACAGTAAGGCCAAAGGAATGAAAACACTGTGGGAATTAACAACCATGAGGCTGCAGAGTGGAAATGACTAACATGAGAAGCTCAGCCCTGCCTGCTTTAGCACATACTAAGGTGAACTAGTTATAACGTAGCAGAGAGAGAAGGAGGGGAGCCGTGAGTGCCACATACACGCAGATGATTGACAGCGTTAAGGCCTTCCTCTTGGCTCCAATTGGCCTTTTCTGCAGTTAGACACTGCAGCTATAAGCAAATTAAATCAATTCATCTGCAATACTTGTCAATGTAAAAAAGTTAGAAATAATTTAACAGCTACATTTCATCTATAGTCCTAAGGTACTAAAAACACAGAAATTTCATAAAATGTAGGTATAACTTGAGAATGTCAAATTATGAAAAACATCTGAAATATCTCGCAAGATATTTGTGTGCATATTCTCGTTATAATGGGTACTGTTATAAAATTGAATTTGTACAATTTAGCATTTGAAAGGTGTTTTAATATGAATTTGGCATTAAATTAATTGAACACTGACAAAGTTAAAGTCAGTATTTGCAGATAAACTTCAAAAGGTTTCAGCAAGCACACTTGTTTAGAGAAAGAAAAAAACCAGCCCATTAGTTCGAATGTT
This sequence comes from Xiphophorus couchianus, assembly GCF_001444195.1. Lineage (NCBI taxonomy): Eukaryota > Metazoa > Chordata > Actinopteri > Cyprinodontiformes > Poeciliidae > Xiphophorus > Xiphophorus couchianus. The sequence continues at coordinate 2,280,967 of NC_040242.1, read as the reverse complement.
GTGGGAACATGAACCCAGAGTCAGTCAGAAACAGGCTGGATAATGAGAGGAAGCGTTCACTTCTGCTCCATTTACTCAGATTTTTTCCCCCTTCTGCTTTTCAGTAACTAAAAAAGAAAAGTTCAGAAACAGAGTTCAGAAAACAGGCAGGAAGGTCACAAGCTCCTGGACATGTGTGGATGTAAAAGGAAGATCAATACCTGGTTAAACATGGCTGCAGGTACAACACACACCGAGCCGGAGCACACAACGCCGTGACCTTAGGAGGCATTTTTGAAGGTCTGCACGTGCAGCGAATGGAGAAGCAGCTTCAAGAATGTAGAGCGTACACAAAAAAAACGTACCAAATTACTGAATTATGCAGGCTGACCAAAGAACTGTCACATCAAGCCCTGGAGTGACTTTTGGACAAAATAAAGGCAAGGGGAAGAGGACGTTCAAACTATTAGAACTGGGGTTGAAACAATTAATCGGACTAATGATTAATCGTCAACTAGTTTAGTAATCGATTAAGCATAAACTGGAGTACAAAATCTCAAAACAAGACATGAAAACTATCAGACAAGGGGCTGAAACCAACACATGAATTGAGATTAATCGCATCAATCACATATTTAAGTAATCATCAGCTAATTTAGTAATTGATTAATCATTAACTGCAGTATACAGACTCAAAAAAGGACATTCAAACCATCAGAACTAAGGGTGAGATGATTAATCTCATTGTGACTAATTGAAAATTTAAATAATCAGCTAATTTCGTAATTGATTAATCAACTGGAGTACACAAAAGAATGTCAACAAAAGAAACTATCAGAACTAGGGCTGAAACAATCAGATTAATCATGAATAATCAATTATTGAAATAACCGTCAACTAATTTAGGAATTGATTAATCATCAACTGGAATATACAATCTCAAAAAAGAACATTCAAACAATCAGAACCAGAGCTGAAATGATTAATTGGATTAATTGTGATTAATCAATTATTGATGTAATTGTCAACTAACTTAGTTGATTTATCATTAACTGGAGAACAAACTGAAAAAAGGACATTCACAATATTGGAACTAGGGCTGAAACTACTAATCGGATTATTTGCGATTAATTCATTATTGAAATAATTGTTAACTAATTTAGTATTTGATTAATCATTAACTGGAGTACACAAATTCAAAAAAGGATATTTAAACTATCAGAGCTAGGGTTGAAATGATTGACTTAAATAGTCGTTAAGTGTATTTATGGTAAGTGAAGCAGAAAGGGCTTATTTTAAGCATTTATTTATTCATTTAGCTGCAGATGCAGCTATTGCTAAGTTATCTCATTTTAGGCTAAAATTAGTTTATTTTCTTGTTTAAAAAGGAAGTTTCATTATTTGTTTATTTGCCTTTTAACATATTTCTAATCTAATGTTTAAGAGGATATGAAAAAGCTGCAGAATGCGTCAATATTTGTTATCCAATTAATCATCACAATTGATTAATCGATTACATCCAACAAAACAAAGTTGAACCACCTCAGACCAAATCAGGCAGAAATGCAGTATTTAAAGTCTTATTACAGAATAGAATTACTTTATTCATCCCAGCAGGGAAATTATTTTTTTAGTTGGACCAGTACGATCTGGGGTTCTTGCACAACTGCTAATAACTGCATTAGCTGCATTATCCTGCATGAATCGGTCCCACCAAAAAAATTTCCTGTGAAAATCAGCTCAAACCCAGAGGTCATCTGATAATATCGGCCTCATCTGGATGTGTGCTACAGTAAAATGGGCCGTAACTTTGGCATAGTTGAAGTTTTTCCCTCCTCTGTGGGGTTTTGGATTACTAATCATCCAGAGAAACGTCCAACATCCTACTGGGAGCGAATTCCAGGGATTCATTTAGCTACTCAGCACAGAGGCCAATTTGGAGAGAAGGCTGATTTCTGTTGCACAAAAAGAGAAAACAGTTTCAGCTCAAGGACAGCCATCAGCGGTTTCATCTTAATTCATTTAATCTGAAGAATTTAACTTGTGCAAATGTACTGGGTTCTTGCAGTTTACACATTTATTGGTTGAAACGGTCCATAACTAAGGGAAAATGGTGCGACACTAGCTAGCTTGATTGCTGATAGTTTACAGACAAAAGCAAAACAAGTTTAATTTACAGAGACTTCATAATTTATTTTATTTGTTGTTTCTATTGTTTTGTTAAATTTAAAATGTCTTCCAGTTCCAGGGTTAAATGATTATTAGAATTTAAAGTTTATTGCTCTTTTAGAATGTATTCTTCCATTATAATCCCATCACAATCATATTACTTGAAAATGGTTTTAAAACAACAATATTACAGTATTGTATATCGCAATAACCTCTGGGACAATTTATTGTCCTGCTAAATTTATGGTGACAAGGCTGATATTGAATTAAATGAAACCCTGGAGAAACATTTGAGTATGAGTGATGAGATCGCAATTTTTTTTTTTTTTTTGCCTGTCCTTAACACTTAAACTTTTAATTTCTTAACATCAATAGAAATATCAATTCCATTGCCACGTCAAAGAATGTCTACTATAGACATTTTCACATCTACAGTTTGTTTTCTTTGGTCTGAATTAGTTGATGAGTCACATTTATCTGACTTTTGTCATTGATGGGAGACCTGCGTCATAAGAAGCCAGACTGCGCACCAAACCAACTTCTCTACAGAAGTGGCAACGGCCACAAAAGATTGTTGCTATATTAGTTGCGCTTTTGTTTCTTTTAGCTTCCTTCGTCTTGTTACGATCTTGAGACAATACCGTCGGCTCTCGTTGCTTAACAACATTAAAGATCGTACATAGATGTAAAGGACTTTCCTCCTCCTGAAAACAATGTGTTGCGCCTCAGTGGTTCTCTTCTCTTTGCTATGGAGTACCACAGGGTTTCATGCTAGGACTCTCTTTCTCTGTCTTACAGAAACACCAGAAGGTATATCAGGGGTCTCAAACTCCAGGCCTCGAGGGCCGCAGACCTACAGTTTTTAGATGTGCCACAGGTACAAAACACTGGAATGAAATGGCTTAATTGCCTCCTCCTTGTGTAGATAGTGACCTAATTATTCTATTCAGGTGTGGCGCAGCAGAGGCACATCTAAAAGTTGCAGGACTGCGGCCCTCGAGGACTGGAGTTTGAGACCCCTGAGGTATAATATTCATTTTCATGTTTATGCTGATGACACCCAGTTGTCAGTTCCCTTCACTCTCCATTTGTCTCACTGACTTAACTGTGAATGATGAACAAATTAAGCCAACAACAAAAATTTAAGTCATATCAGCTGCATCTGTTTCTCTGGATCCAGTGCTTCCTTGGTACTGAATCAACAGCATCAACTATTTCTTGCTTCTTTATTTAACTGCTGTTGCTTGGCGATGAGAACAGTATTTAAATAAGAGCTATAAATAAATGAGCTTGCTGAAATCATTGAGCATGTAGTATAAACTTTGTTTGGAAAGTTGTATTTTACAGAATTTTAGAAAAGAATAAACATGGAAAAGTGCTTTTTTAGTGAAAATGTTAAATTTATCAACCAACTCACGTAAAGTCACGACACTCGGAGGTTCTTGTTTGCTTTAACGCTGCAAAGACGTGAATGGCAGCGCTCTGCCACAGGAACCCGACACCAACTAGCGACTGATCGTTGCCATGGCGACCACCTCGGCCAGGTCTCCCGTTTCAACTCAGGTGAAACAAACAACGGAGGGGAGGCTAAAATATGGTGCATCAATTACCCTTTAATACTGTTAAACAAAACATAATCATAAATTGTTTATAGAAATATTTTTGGTGATTGTTGGGGGGAGAAAAAAAAAAAACTTCCCTTGTTAGTAATTTGACACTTTATTTTTCACTCTACTCGCATTCCTGCTGCTTGGATTACCTTCAACGCTCCTGACCTGGAGCTTTTCTGAGAGCCCTACATCTCAGAAAATAACACTCTTCTACTTTATGCACTGCCGGTCAGCTGGCTGAAAGAAGCCCATGTTTCATGATAGTTTGTTAAAAACAGGGATGCACTCATATAAAAATTCAGGTCAACATTGATATCCGATATTAACACTACAGTAATGGCCAACAGTAAACCTGTCACAATAAACAATAAATCGATTAAAAGCAGGATAAATTAAAAGAAAAGCTAGTTAAGTTATTCAAATGGAGTTTTTGTTGTTAGTTTTCACTTTTTGTTTCAAAAGTCCCAACTAGGAATTTTCAGAATTTTTCTTTTCTAATGATTAATGTTTATTAAAGGGCCTTTTTGTCTTCAGAAAATCCATAATCAATGTTATTCATTGCTTTGGTTGTGTTTAGGTTTTTATTTAAACTTTTTTTGTTTTTTTTTAGATATACAAAGTCTTAAAGTGTGATTTAGAAATTACAGTTTTATTGATCTCTGAGAGGATGTATTTGCACTATTATGCCATCACTATTACATTATTTGAAGATGCTCTCAAAATGACAATATTTTAATTTGTCGCAATAATTCCTGGCTATTTATTTCTGGCCAGTTATACTTATTGGACACATGATAAAAAATGGCAAATATTGGCTGATGCCATTGTTAATAATATTATGCATCCCTAGTTAAGGTAAGGTTGTCTTTAAGTTTAAGTCTACTCTGGACTCATTTGTAGATTAACATTTTCATTAACTTATTTAATATTTAGGTCATATTTAAATGCTTTAATTCATATTTATGTATATTTTATTACAATTTTTCACTTTTGATTGAGTAGCCTGTCAACAAATAAGCAAATTCCTTTGGGGATCAATAATGTATATTATATTTCATTAAAAATATCAGAGAAATGATGTGCTACTGCAATTTATAATTAGTTTTTCTATTAAAAATGTAACAAATTGACAATTCTGATCTAATATAAACCATAAATATTGCAAACTTGAGTAGTTATACCCTACAGGGCAAATACACAGGCTACACACAAGATAAACTATAAAGTAAAATGAAGATTTGCATATATGGATTGAATATCAGAATAGAGGAAATAACAGCAGATGTGGATTCATCACCAAAAATGATTCTGCAGAAGCTCTGGCACCAAGAACAGCTATTAAACATGATGGAAGCTGCAGATATCCTGAAACTGGTACGACTGGTGCCACAAGCATCCAGATTAGCGCATGACATCATGTGGCCTTGGACAGAAACGCTCTGAAGACGACAAGCTTCGCTTTCACTTGGCACGTGACGACTGAAAACGCTTCAACAATGACCAGCGCTAAACACGTTAAACGCCGACTCCGTGGATTTGCATCAGACTCTGCCTCCTTGGACAAACAACTGATTAGCAATAGTAGCTCAGTGTGCAACCTCTCCCTTTCGACACACATGCACAGGTCATTTATGAAAAAATAAGGTTGAAGAGAAATACATCTGCTCTCTTTTCGGAGAGAGAGATCCACCCAAACTCTTAGGAAAACAGAAAAACTAAAACTTCCACCCACACATCGGCTAGGATTACGTCAACCTCAGTCGCACATTGCATGCTACAACACTCTGGTGTGCGCGTGTGTCTGTGTGTGTATGTCACAGCCATTCTTATGCAGCAGGCTGGATGGCTAAGATCAACAAATATGAGTGAAGGAAAGTCCTGAGGACACCCACAAGCTATTATTATTGCATTTCTGGTCAAATTCTGGGGCTGGGCTCAGCTGACAGGCGAGGACAGGGTGCAGCGCCCACTGGGTCTGGGGGAGCAAAAAGAACCAGCTGACAAGGGGAGTGCAGATGGGACAAACAACCTTGGACTGTTTTTTAGTCCACTTTAATCAAACAATTTTTTTAGCTCTAGAGAGGCCGGTTTGTTTGGTGAGGTGTGAACATGATCTGATGTGAACCAAAAAAGCAAACAAACCTCGGTCTCAGTTTAGGTGAAACGAACTCTGAGTGCTTGAATGTCAAGCAGACTGGAAACCGCTCCAAAAGCAGTTAGTGGACTACAGTGCAAGGCATTCTGGGTAAATACAAGCAAAACAAACGTGCTAGTGTATCGCTAGCTGAAGTACTGGCTTTCATCAAACAAAAGAGAGAAATCTTACAACCGTTAAAATCTGACACTACTCCATTTCTGTTCACATTTTTTGTGAAAAAAAATTTGTGTTCAGTTTCTTCTTCTGTGGTTTTATGTCATTTCCTTCAGTGGTTCGTGCCACCACATTAAAGGAGAGGGAAGAAGCTGTCTGCAGAAAAACATGGCGCTCTCACCATGACAATTCGTAAAACAAAACAGGGGATGCAGGTAAATAAGGTTATGTGAACAATTCTAGTGTCTCCATTTATCATTCTGCCTTAAAATGCAAATAAATCTTGAAAATATTTTAAAGTCCTATAAAATAATCATCAAAAATGTTATTTTGATACAAAAAGATTCCCATCCCCAGTGAAACTAAGGTTTCAAACAAACCACATTAGGGCTGGATGGGATGGACTTAAAAGTTAAATCACAATATTTTGTGGTACTATTCTGACAATAAAAACTATTTAATATTACTACTTTTTTAGGTAACTGTATGGTTGTGACTGCATGACATGGCAATCATTGCCATAAAGACATATATTGCTAATGAAAAACATTCCCATTTCTAATGAGCTTTGTTAGGACACCAGTCACATAAAGAAGAGTGATTTGATTCACTAAAACACAAACAGTAACTGCATGTCATTATATTGATATACCTTTAAAGTAATAATGACATTTTAAGGGATTTTATCGTGATAATGATAAAAATCATCAAAAACTGCTAAACGACACGATAAACTCCCACCATTAAGCCACAGTGTTTGCAGCTTTGCGACCTCTGACTTCATTCTGCCCACAACAACCAAACACTGGGCTTAACTCATCATCCCGAGAGACGCCGCAGACCGCTGCTTGTTTTCCCTCCTTGCAGACCATCGATCTGCTGCAAAGCACCTTGGGAGCTGGTGGCGGCCGGTGCCAAGCGGCCATAGTAATTGGCCCCTGCCTGACTGCTGTCTGATCCTGTGAGGTCAGAAGAGAGACTGACAGGTGGGCAAGCGTTTGAAGAGGAAAACGGGCCGGGCCGGGCCAGAACCAATGGAGGCCGCCGGGGGAGGAGGAGGAGGTGAGCTGGGCCTCTGAGGGGATTAACGCGGTCTGACAGGCTGGCTGGGACAAACACATCCACACACAGCTTTGAGGGAGGGCTGCTCTGCTGAGCACACACAATACACTGCTTGTTTTAGCAACACAGGACAGAGGGAAAAGACCGATAAGAGAGCAGGAATGTGCAGCCTGGATTAGAAACCACAGGTGCTTCACTCCAAAACTCCTGCTTTAGCTTTTATATTATCCACCACATAAACAAGTGTGTGAGGGAATCGCAGACATCCTTCGCCGTTGATCCCGTCTGCTGTTCTTGTCTAAAAGCTCCATTTGCATACCAGGAATTCCAGCAGTAGCCCCTCCAAACGATGACATATTACCCAGTTGGACATCCTTCCACCGAAAGCCGCCCAGTGTGCTGATGTGTTACTCCAGACTGCTTAGGGAAGCTCCTTTAGGGAGCAGTTTAACATATATTGATCACATTTGAAGGCCCATTACGGAAAATTAACTGCCTCCAATGTGGAGCGGTGGTTCTGCGAGATGGATGGAGAGTAATTTAAGGCTTAAACAACCCGAGAATTAAAGTTAGAATCAATTATCTGAGAAATGTTGCAAACTAAACTAAATGTGTAAATAAAATCCACATACTGGAAGTCTACACAGTTAGGATGACTTTACACCAGCTCTTTTAATTCACTTTAATTGAACTCTAGTTCATTTGTCTAGAAAGTTTGGTTTGTTTGGGGAAGAGTGAAGCAAACTCTGGTTCGCCTACAAACCTGTGACACGCTAGGCTAGCACTGGAGGGGGAAATTTCTCCTGGTATTTTGCCAAAAATAAAAGAGAAATTGTAACAACCTCTAAAATTTGACGCTGCTACATTTTGTTTAGATTTTGGGGGAAAAGTAAGTTGCACTCAGTGTCTTCTTCAGGGGTTTTTGTGTCATTTCCTTCAGTGGTTCCTATTGCAGTGCCCCCACAGATAAGAAGGAGAACAGATTTTTCTTAGTTTGGTTGTTTGACCATAGTAGCGTGAAAGCGAATAGTACCAGCTGAAAATAAATCTTCTGGTTCGGTTAGAACGCATATTTGAACGCCGAGCAGACCAAAGTCCGCTCCAAAAGCAGCAGGAAGCGGACTACGACGCAGAGCATTCTGGGTAAACGCAACAAAAACAAAAGTGCTTGTCTAGCAAACAAATAAAAAAACAAGAGAGATCCTACAACCACTGAAATCTAATCATTTACATTTTGTGTCGTTTCATTCAGAGGAGGAGGGGGACTGGTTTTCCAAAGAGCTTGATTCGTTTCACCGTAGTTATGTGAAAGCAAATTGTACCAGCAAAAAATGCAACAAATGTTAAAATTTTTGTCCCCAAATGAACAGAGTCAAACAATCAACACCTCAGGACTCAGAACAGTAGGGCAAGTGGCTACATGAGCAGACAGCTCAACTAAATAACCAAATGACAGATTTCAGATTTGTGTTATTCTATGAAGACAAAAGAAATGCTCACTAAAGTTATCAAATGTCTCTATGGCTTTGGTTCCCTATCAAAAATAATAGGAAAATATCAAAACAGTAAATCTGTAATAATCAATATTTCAGCAGCAGTATTAAAGAAACTTGCATTAATTAGATAATTTTGCTTCAAATGTGTGTAAAAACAAATCTTGCTAGTGTGGTATTTTTATTTAAGGTTATCATACAGTCTGGACATACTATCTTATTCACTGCATTAACAATAACACTGTTTGTACTATTTTTTTCTAATATCATCAAAACTCATTTGAACTGAAGAAAAATCAAGTGACTGCTTCTGGTAGTTCTCGTCGAGAAAAATAAGCTGAATTTCACCAGAACTACTTTCCCAAAATCGGAAACAAACTGTTTAAAATTTAGATTTCAAAAAGAGATAATTGGTTGCTGAGACAGGTTTTGTAGTCGACGTGTTTAATTGGGTTTAAAAGGTCTGGGAACTGAGGCAGTAAGTGGCCAGACATCAGATCCCCGCTGTCCAATGTGACACCATCCTTCTTTTTAATGTGCAGCAGCCAATAAAACTCAGCCAGCTGCATTAATTGGAGTTAATACAGTCAACAAAGCTGCTGCACCAAGATTAAACACAGATTAAAAAAAGAAGTGTTGGCAAAGCAAGACTTTATTTTTATGTCTAATATCAGCTGAACACCTAAAAATGAAGACAGGTAAAATGTGAATTTTTTTTTTGTGGAAATCAAATAATCTGGGATGTAAATAAACACACAGCTTGAAAAGAAAGAAGCATTTCTAATGTAATAAATAAAAAGACACCTGAAGTACAAGCAGGTAGGCCTGTCACAATAAATCAATTAATTGCAATTTGAATGATTTATCATTTCTCAAAAATAGAACGGTAAAAAGTCTCCAGTCTGGCGTTTTGGTCTCAACTAGTCCTTTTTAAAGGACAATTTTGATTACAGAGATTCATTTTGTTTGTTGTTTGTGGGTTTTTTTTAAATGTCTTGCTGTTCCAGTGTCAAATTGATCAATCAATCAAGTTTATTTGTACAAAGCAGTTCAAAGTGATTTTATAAACTTAGAACTTTCTTCTGAGCCAGATAAACTTTTGTTTCTGCTACTCTAGATTTAGATTTTCTCACTAAACTTCTAGGCAGACAAGAAATTCAAGCTAGTCACTTTTCACATGAAAAATCTCTGTGAACAAGTGAAAAAAGCATAATAACAAAATCCAGACTGAATGATAGTTTTGCAAGCAACACAAAAACAAGGAGGTCAGGACATGATGTAAATCACTTAATTCAAATAATAAATATGCAATAGTCTTCAGTCAGAGGCCTCTTCAGATTTGTCGCAAGACTGACTGCTTCTGGAGATCCTTCCTGCCATCTACAACAAATCTTTCAAGAATCTTGGCTTACAACATTTAATTTCCCCTTGAGATCAATAAAGTATTTTTGACTTGAATTAGCATTTATTCATAGTTAGTTTTTGTCACAAAGAAGAATGTAAATATTTATCCAAATTGACATTTTCTCCCACGACAAACAAATGCTGATGACAGAACATTAAAATATGGAGAATGTCGTTGATAAAATTGCAGGTTCTATTCTAGAAAAACAAACTATTTTGCTTTAACTGCATTTATTCAGCCTTTGCATCTAAATTTAAAGGATTAAAACCAGGCTAATATGTTTTATTTAAAAAGAAAAAAGAAAAAGCAAGCTCTCCCCGTGTCTCCTTAATGCTGAGTGGTAATTTAGCCTCTAGCTGACAGACCTGACAAAGCCATCTGCCACTCAAACCTCAATTAAACTGCAGATTAACGAATCCTTTCTGCTGGCAAACTAACTGCTAATGGCCATGTTAGCCTGAACCAATGCATTCAATCACAGCCCAAACACACATCTTTGTTTTCACAGAAGCCTGTTAAATACAGCGACTAATCACAGCATCGTCGTTACCACGGTGACGCAAACATGACATGGTGAGGGACTGACGGACAGAGAGGAAAAAAGGAAGATGGTGAGGAGGAAGGGTGCGCCTGACAGACAGCAGAACAACGGCGACAGAACAACACTCGCAACGGTCAGCGGGTCTGGTACCAGTTTCACTGTGCTGAGGTCCAATAGGCTGCTAGCTATCAACAGCTAGCTAAAACTGAGCCACCACAACAACGATTTAACCAATAGTCATTCAGTTATTTACTAGGTCATTTTAAAGTCAGAATTTAATCACATTACTTCATTACATATTTTTCTTTATTTTTACTTTTTTATTGATTTTATATTTTTTCTATCAATTTTATGACATTGATTTTATTACTATTTTAACTGTATAGTTTTATTAAGATAGTTTTATATTCTTAGTTATTTTATACCTTTTTTACCTTCAGTTATTTTTATCATTTTGTTTAACACTTTTATACTTATATTTTTTGTTTCTTTTATTGTTTTGCGTTATTTATCATTTTATTCTCTTTACTTTTATTTATTTCATGCATTTAATCAATTTAACATTTTACCATTTTATCAATTGTCATTTATCTTTTGATTTGTTGCAATTGTATTACTTGTTGTTATTGTATTATTTATCTTTATAATTTCCTAATTTTTTGTTATTTTTTTTTATTTACAGTTTTTTATTATTTTATTTGTCATTTTATTGTTGTTGCTGTCATTGTGTTGTCATCCAAAGTTTTAAAACAATATTTTTGCAATCTTCCAGAAGAGCTGAGACAACAGATGTCATTTTGGTAATAAAGTTTAAATATTTAAAAAAATTTTAATGTCAACCTTCTATATTTGGGGCAGCTTTGACTTAGAGCAGGAAGAGTTGACTTCAGTTCAGTCCAATAGCTGGGATTACTGAGAGGTGACTTATGTTACATGGAAAACTGGAATTTTTACTTTATTTAAAAAACTGAGCTTTTATTGCATGCATTTTCTTCACCTTGAACCCTTAACAGCTTTTAATTTATTGTGAACTCTGAAATTTGTACCGAATAGCTAAACTTATAGGCACTTTTTCCACTCCTAAGACCATAAAAAAGTATGATAAATGTTACCTTAATTTACCTTAATCATCATCAGTAAAGTGAGAAACTCTGGGAAAAACATTCTTGTGATGAACTAGTTGTTCTAAACAGTACTTTTAATCTGAAAAAGAAAAGTAAGTGGAATAAAGAAAATCTGACAAAAGCGCCTTTCTGCAACAGCGCCTTTCCACTTAGACGACAGGAAACGCACTATCTCCACAATCCACACACTTCCTGTTAAGTTTCCTGCTTCCTGGCAGCAGGGAAACTAAGGGAGCGGCCGCTGATGTCATGGGGAGTCCGCTTACTTGTTGGATTTCACATCCCATTGGGAAGAAGGTGGACAAGAGCTTCCGGCTCGCAAAGACGCATTCAGCTCAGATCCAGTTGGTATGCACCAGAAATCTGTGACATTTACTCATTTTGCAAGGAGAATATTTTATGTAGAGAGAATTTAATGTGAAACTTTACACTAGTATTGTTCTGTAAAGAGAGGAAAACCTAAGCTAATATCACAATCTCTCAACATAGTGTGGCAAAAACAGTGAAAAATGTTTGATGAACAGAATTTTCCTTAAATATTAACCTTTATTTTAGTGCATTTTCTTTTATTTAAACATCTTAAACTTCTGGACCAGCTGCCTGGTTTGGACGCTCTGAGTAAGTAGATTTAAGACTTTGACTGGAGTCAGCACTTGGGTCCAGCAGATGAGCATTAAAAGTGTCCCATACCTTCATCACATGAATAAAACACTAGCACATCTGCCTTGGCATGGCGTTAACAGCAGACATTTTTGCACAGATATAACACAGTAAAGGGAATCTGTGAAAAACATCGCTGCCGTTAGCTGCTTTTCCACATTTCTGGCTAATATTAATTGAAGAAAAGCCTTCAGTGTTCAGTCTGATCACATTAGCATCAACTGCTAATCAAGAAGACACTGGAAGTCAGCAAACATCTCCTGGGTCTGACACTAAATCACTAATAGCCGTTACTAATCAATATTTGAGCACAGATTTGAGCTGACCTGGCTTGACTTATTAAAGAACTGCTGCAGAATAAAATCGCCTTTTATGCAATAACAACTCGTATTTTTCTTTTTTCCCCTCGCTCTACGTGTCGGCTACGCAACACACAGACCCGTTGCCATAGCAACTGACTGATAACAGCTCCACCAAAAAGTATTCAGTCCATTACAGTTTATGTCTCCAGTCTTGATGTTTATTTTGCGACTATTAATAAATTATCTTTTGAACACAGCTGTGGTCGATACGTACCAACATACTCTACATTTCCTAACAATAGACTGAAGTAAATTATATGAATTTACCAAATTACAGCTTGTCAAAGCAATTACAAAACGTCTCACAGGCAGATATGAAATGACAAGTCCGAAATGATATGTCAGCTACAAAATGGCGAAGGGGCTGCATGTTATTAAAAAAATTTATGCAATGGTTATATTATGGGAAAATGTTTGCAAAACAATCCTGGGTTAGAATCCCGACTTGGGGTCTTTCTGCATGGAGTTTACATTTCTCCCATTGTCCAAAAACATGCATGTTAGGTTAATTAGCCTCACTAAATTCTTCATATTTATTAATCCAAAAAGTGTGTAAATCTGGAGTGAATGGAAACAAATCAGCTTCACTTAACTGTTATTCATGTTTCCTAAATATAACAGTGCTGTGGTTCAGCAGAACAATTAATTATTTTACAAGGTGTTTAAAACCATTCCGTCATTTTTATGTACAAAAAAAATCTCATGTTTTCACATTTTACAAAAGAAAATCTCCCTTTTAAAAATGCCTTAGAGTTGAACTAAATACTAAACTATGTCTCACAAAGAAACCTTCAAATTCAATCAGGACTTTTATTCCTTTCCATTTCCTAACTCTGTCTCTATTAAAAAAAAAACATGTCACTGTTTTGTGTTTAGCTCTCATGTCCCTGCAGATCTCCGTTTATATTGCTGCACCAAAACTTGAACAATGCTTTTATGGGGTTTTTCTCCCCCAAAAGAAACAAAACAGATCAACAAAACCTTCAATAAACTCCAATTTATTAAAATTAAGGGTTCATGGGTTAGCAGATGTGACTAGCTGCAGCTAGTTGAGTAGTCATCATATCCTTGCGCCTCAAGTCAACCGTATACCAACAAAACTTATGGAAAAATGTATCTACCAATTCATAAAACTCCCCAACTCTGAGCCTTGCACTAAATTTTGAGTCTTTTTTTTAATTTTATTGGAGGACGTTGGTGTTTCATTGAGTTTTTTCATCATGCCTGACTGGTTTATTCTGTCTGTGGAGAGGAGAGCGAAGCAAAGTCAAGCTTACAGATACTGGAGCTCCTGCCGTCAAAATACTACAGAAACTACTGGTTAAGATTGGGCCATTACATTTGCCCAACCAATGTTCATCATTTTGAACAATGACGCCTCATACAAATGCGTCAACAACCGGCTGTCACTACTGGCAGAAACGACAAAGACGACGACAGGAAGTGGTAGGAAGATGATGGTGCGGGATGTTTAATGACTTCTCATATTAAACTGTGAAATTGAGGAGATCTTTTCCGACATTGACTGAATATCGACAAATTTCTGGTGGAAATGCAGCTAAAGTAAACATGTATCGACTGATTTGCACAGAAGCCATTTTGTGACTAAAATTAGTTGTCAAAAAATACAAAGCCACCCCAAGACTCTACAGAAATGTTATGATGATGACATTGTGATGAATCATGAATCCATGTCAGGTGTGTGCGTCCAACAGACTGAATATTACATCAGCATACCAACAGTGAGTTCAATTACTTAAATTACAATTACTGCATCCACACACCTATTTTGGGATGATTATGCACCCATAGAAAACACATCCAACAATTTTAATAACTCCTACCATTTTTTTAAAACACTGAACACCAAAGATGTCGATGAAAAAGAAGAAAACCCAGTGAGTTAAATCTGCCACTGAATAGATAGTTAAATTCTCTAATTTCTGCACAAATTGAGCCTAGATAGCATAGCTGCACAATTTATGGAATCAATCATTTGAAAATGCAACCAGAAAAGACTCTCAATGGGAAAATAACCCAACATTAAGCTACACTGTGCTGATCAAAATCTATCAAATGATACAAATGAAGGAAAAATTGTATTACTTATATCAAATACAAAACATGTCAATATTACGATCATTTTGACAAGCTGGAACTAAAAATGCATTCAACTTAACCTTCCTTAGGTATAAGTGCTTTACATTGTTTTAACATGTATATGTTTTAAAAACTTTATTGTGAAGGTGAATTATCAATTACATGTAGCAGTAACCCTGATTACTACAGGAGAGCTGCATGTATTTGGTAGGAAGAAATTACAAACAAACCGCAGCTATGATTGTGTCTTGAATGTGCCACACATTTCAAGCTGAGTCTGCAGAATTAGGCTTTTTGCTACAGTGAGTCCACATGTGACAGAAGAACGTGTTGTGTTATAATGAGCCCAGCAGTTCCCAAACGGGATTTATTCAGTTTGAGTTTGCAAGATTAAAAAGTTTGAGAACCTTTGTTCCAGACTAATCAGGCAACCGTGGCTAATCTAATCACACGAATGATCTCACCGCTCTCAGCAGCAAATCACACACAAATTCTGGATCTTTTTTATTATTATTTTTATCATTATTTTGAAATTCACTTGTTTGATTCATCACATCATACTTGAAATGTTCCTAGCATTGCACATCTGAGTCCCAGCTAGACCCGGAAGCATCCTAGACAATTTGAAGGACAGTCGTGAGGCTTTGGGGCTCCACCAGCTGACATATGGGCCACAAGGTGTGATCTAGCAAGAGCAACCATGCATCTGCTTTACATTTAATCACGTTCTGCTGGACAAGATGATGCAGCCCTTCAAGCAAAGCTAACAGTTAGACCCCAAAGAACAAGAACAACAATGTTAATAATTTCTTACAAAATGAGGGAGTTGTTGTACGCAGTACGCCACTTTGGCAAATGGATGCCCAGCTTTGAGCCTGATGAATTAATCGGCTCAAGAAGGAGGAGAGGGGACCTTGTGACCCCTCCGTTACACTCAAGGCGAGGTGGGGGTTGGACGCCAGCCTAAAACTGCGGCCAACACAACCTAAGATTAAAATTAAAACTAAGAGATAACACGCAACAGGCAGAGGGAAGGTTGGTGTAACTGACTAACTTGCACAAAAACTAGTCATTTGTTTCTGCACTGGTTTAACTCTTTATTCAAATTGTGGGTTGAATGTTTTCCAAATTCATATCATATCATTTATTTGTGTAGCAAATTTTAGAATCATAAATACACAAAAAGTCATAAAAACATCAAACCAATAACAAACACTTCATTTTGTCGGATGCCATCATCAATACACATCAAATATGTTGGGCAATGTTCCATTACAAACCCAACTCTAAACAGGTGGGTTCATTTGTTTCAGCAGCTTTGCAGTTTTCTGGAAGTTTCTTCCAGATTTGTGGTGCATAGAAGCTGAATGCTGTTTTCCAGAAGACCTGAGAGGTCTGGAAGGTTGATACAACTATAACAACATAAAACACACACCCAGAGTATCATTAATTAGTTATTTCTTTTCCATTCCTGTTTATTTCCAGAGCTTATGTAGAAGTTTTGAGAGGACAAAAACCTTCATTGGTTTCTTTAAAGATAGGATAAATGATTTAATCAACTGTATGATTACTGTGCCGACTGTTAATTGATTAATGTTTATTAATTAATTCTCTAGAGTAGAAATAGAAGTAGAAATTCTCTAGAGAAACAAATAGACTTTTCCAGGTAACATCTGCAGGTGCACAGTTAACAATAGTCACCTCACTGATGCTGATTTACCAGCTTTGTCTCTACATTTACCTTTTTGGGTAGGAAATGATGCTTCATGTGTCCATCCTGGTCAGTAGAAAATCTACTGACAATGGTTCAACTGAGAGCCACCAGAAGAATATTTCATGCTGGTTTTGACAACTTAACAAAGGAATTGTTTGTTACTCCAGTACAACTTATCCATCAGAAGAAGATCACTTACAAGAGGGCTGTAAAATAATTTTATATAATTGTTGAAAATTGATTTCAATTAAGATTACCCCCCATTTTCTTTTACTTTTTACCATAAAACAATGTCCCACGGCAACATTAAAATCACGCAGAGTCCATCCAACTGCCAAAATATTATCTGATACATTAAGTTCAACATTCCACCCAATACTACACACAAGACAGCCTCTGTGGTTATGATATTGTCCGCACTGATGTTGCAACGGCAGCTGTGATTAGATTCAGGGTAGTAATCTGAGATACTTTATAGAAGTAACAAAACTGGGGTAAAAACAATCACTGGGAATAGAGTATGACAAGGTTTTCAGATGATAAATCAAATTAACTTGTTTTGAACAAGTTATCTCCCTAATTCATAAAAAACAACAAATAAGTAGCAACTTACAGTTAGACATGATATGAGGAAATAAATTGACCTACAATCATCAGAAGGTTCAAATAATTTATTACCTTTAAATATTTTGCTAGCATCCACATCTACAGCTAGCTGGTGTCTTACCCTGTAATTCATGAGTATACAACAAAAGTCCTGTAAGCCAATTTCATTACAGCTCTGCTTCCTAACATGTTGCAGAGTCAAATTATTGCTGGCAGCTCCCATCAACCCAGCTGATGTGGTTTAAGGACAATGCATGGACGGGAAGTCTCATCTTCCACAATTTGTCCTTTCAGCCGTCCCTACCCAGGTGTTAGCATTTACACACCAACCATTTGGTAATACTTTAAGCTTTTATTTATTTACACAACGAGTCCTTAAACCCTGTCTTGGTCCGTCGGCCATTGCGATGCCACTGCTAACGCCGACATTGGTTATTGTGTCAGAAATCTGACCTTATATATAACTATTGTGATGAATACAAGGACAATTCATAGCAAAAGGTATTCGTAGTATCCTGATAAACGCAGTTATGTACCTGCTAACTAGCTAGCTGGCAAAAATCTGATAAATCAGTGCCGACTTTGACTCAACTACACGCATTTCTAACAATGAAACGCTCAATAAAGCACCGATTTATATAATAAAAATTATGATGATTATAGTGAACATAACTGTCAACTTTTGAGGGACGAGGCTGTTAGCTACTCCACAGATACAGTTGACGGCGGTAGGTAAGCTAGCAGCTAGCTACATGTATTTAATTTATTTCAAGAAAATACACAAAGCTAAATTGTAAATAATTAACTCCAATATGTGTAGGTCGCTTCAGCAGCCCAGACAGAGTTAACATCATAGGCCTCACGATGACTAGAGTAAATCCGCCGGTTTTTCAATGGAGTCTGGCGGCGCTTCGTACGGAGAGGACTTTACCACCGAGTTAACCACGCTGCCCTCAAACACCACCTGACTTTATCTAACCCCCTCGGTGTCCGCCACTGGCATCTTTATTCCCCCCACAGCAGAGGCCCCACAGGGCCGCGGCCTCTCGTACAGGTCTCCTACCTCCGTGGGCTGGCTGATCTCGAACAGGTCGAGCCGGTTGGCGTTCCAGTGGTTGATGATGTCGGCCAGTTTCCTCCTCTCCTCCTCCCTGCTCCCCGACATTGTGAACAGCGTTACGGAGCCTCAGTCAGCGTCCGTTCCGCTGGATAAAAATTAAAATAAAATAAAAACTTCCCGAAACGTTAGTCCACCGGAAAACAAACCGCCAGCGAAAACCAACCGTTCACGTCGACTTCTTCCAAATTTTTTTTTATTTAATAATTTTTTCTACAGCCGGTACTTTGTATCCCAGCTCATCGACCGACCTGCTGTCTGATCTGTTTCTGCTTCGCGTTCGCGGTGCACCTCGGCGCGCTCCCGCTGAGTCCGAGCACGCGCGCTGGCGCTTAACTATTTAATGCCCAATAATTCTGATTCATGACGTCGCTTCCCGGGATGTTTACAGGGTTAACAGCCGGCACGTGAGCTACTAAGCAGGATTACGTCATCGAGAGTTAGTTAAAGCGATATTTCCCCAGAGCATATTCATATTTAATTTAAGGTTTCAATGTGCATTCTTCTTTGTATTAAATAAAAATCTATAAGAAATATACATATATTAGATTTACAATGTTATAGGAAATATATGTTTTTGAAAAATTTAAAAAAAACAGCTACATTTAAAGCTAGTCCATACAAATTTCTATCAAATCTGTGTACAAATGTGTGTAAAAGCTGTACTCAAGAGTAGCACTACTTCAAAAATATTTTTACACAAATAAAAGTAAGTAGCCATCCCAAAAATTACTCAACCAAGAGCAAAAAAGGTACTGAGTAACTGAAGAAATTATCAATCAGTTAATATTTAGAAATTACATCATCAGATGAACCAAATTATAAAGTTAAGTGGAATTTTTGGGGGGGTTTTAAGAAAAAAAAAGACAATAATTCATGCAAGTAACAAAATATAACAAAATCAGGCAAAAGAAAATGTTTCCAAATCAGTTTCTTTCAACCATAAACTTATGAAACTTTTAACAAAAACTGCAGGTGTGTGTCAGAGAATCTTTGGTTAAAACATCTTTGTTTCTCATTTATTGGGTAGAATCCAGAAATTGTACTCAAATAATAGAATAGAATAGAATAGAATTACTTTATTCATCCCAGCAGGGAAATTATTTCGCAGTTACAGCAGCATAGAGACAAGACACACAACAACCACCACTGAGTAGCAATGTAGACAAGATAAAATAAAAATAAAATATAACATGCTGTCAATAAATAAGAGTAGCTATACTTCATAATTAAATTAGTGAAGTAAAATGTAAAGGACTTTGAGCTGCCTTGTTGCTGAAATGTGCTTTAAAAAGAAACTTAACTTGACTGTTGGGGAAAATTCTGTAGTGGAAATCTGCACTTCATGATGTTACTGTAAAACAATTAAACTAAAACGCATTATCCTTTTATATCCGTTATCCTATAATTAGGACAACAAAACTGTTTAATTTAATTACAGCAGCAGAGATGAGTGGTTTTGTCATCATACTGTAGCCACTTGCTAATTAGTGCTAGCTTACAGGTGCTAAATGCCACAAACAGCTGCTAAACTCCTCAGCCTCAAAATAGGAAATATTATATTCTAGCTTCATTTTAACTTCAAGCCAGTCTGAACTGAATATATAATTTGATATTTGTTGCCAGATTTATTTGTGGGGGGAAAAAAAGTTAAACATTGAGACCAATAAGCAACTATTCATGCAGCATAATTAACTGAAACACTCCAAGGACAATTTTGTTTACAGACACCTGATAATCCATTTTATTTATGATTTTGATTGTAAGTGATTGTTATTTTTGCTTTATCTATTGTTTTTGGGTGTCGTGTTTTATTTTGGATATTTAAAATATCTTCCAGTTCCAGTGTTTGGTGTTCTTTACAATGTTAACTTTTATTGGTCTTTCAGATTGCAAACTTCCATTATTATGTAGTTCAGTTAGAGATCAGGCCTGAAATCTTTAATTTTAATCGACAGTATGATGTTGTTATGACATAAAACAATTTGAACTGCCTTCTTGTTGTATACAAATAAACCCAAAAGTAGTACTCAAGTAAGAGTAGAACTACTTCAACATATTTTTCTCAAGTGAAATTAAAAAGTATCAAAGAAATTTCTCAAGTAAGAATAAAAACGTTGGCAAAAAGTCAACTGATCAAATTATCAATCATTTGATATTTAAAGATTGCATAATCAGGACCAAAATATAAAGTTTATTTTAATGGTAAAAATGACAATAATTCATACAAGTAGCAAACAATAACAAAATCAGACAAAAGAAAATGTTCCCAAATCAGTTTCTTTCAATAAAAAAAGTATAAACTTAAAGAAAAACTGTAGGTGTGTGTTTGATGAATATTCAGTTAAAACATGTTTGATTTTCATTCAGTGGGAAGAAAATCCAGAAATTTTACTTAAGAGTAAAAATACTTCATAATAAAATTACACAGGTAAAAGTAAAAAGTACAGCATAGTAAAAATACTCCTAAAAGTATATTTTGTCAAAAAAAAAGTTACTCAAGTAAATGTAATTGAGGAAATGTAATTAGTTACTAACCAAATTTGATATGACAATAGTTACTGGACCAATTTATCGTCCATCAGAATGCTGTAGTATCAGGCCTAATTGAGAAAAATCGCTGGTTTCCAGGTGGATTGTGTTATTACTATTATTTTAACTGACAGTTTGTTGCATTCATGCAAACAGCAGCTCTTTATTAACACACCACTGTGAGAGTCTGAGAAAGGTCACCAAATATCAGGCAGATCCCTGCGAAATGTCAGAAACGGAGAACTGATCACATCCATAAAAATAGCCGTGATACAGCAGAGAGGTTTGTCATGTGGGCCTCCCACCTCCTTCCCAGACGGGGAGTAGCGCCGCCGCCGCAGCAGCAGCAGCAGCAGCTTCCTATAAATACATTAGTCACTGAGCCAGAATCAGAGAATCTGTGGGTGTTGCTGGTGTGATGGATGAATGCTGCTGTTGAAATCATGTGTGAGTAATGAGTAACAATGACTTTTGGCAAAACATTTGATAACAAATCCAGGAAAATAATCTATTTACATTTCAGCAAATATCTCTTATCTTGAACTGAGAATGACACAATGTGTGAATCTCAGTGATAGGCATGTTTACTTTGCTCAAGTAACTAGTTTACGTAAGAGCAATACTATCATTATTTTTATTGTAGCTAATTTGCAACCCTTTTTTCTGTTTGTTTTCTGACCGATTCCTTAAGCTGGAAGTAGCATTGTTTGGAAAATCATTCCCTCTGGTTTTGCATGCTGCGCAGCTGGAAGGATTTCTGCTCCAACTTCTTTACTTTTGGACAGTTGTCATGTTGCGTAACCGCAGGAACAAGGTGTTGTTTTTACAACTGGGAGCAGCTGGTTAGCATCTCAAATAATACCTGAAAGGAGGCTTCATGGATGCAGAGCAGAGAAAGAAGAAGTAAGTTCAAGCCAGCATCATATCCCCTACTCCAACATCTCTGTGCCTTTCTTTCTAACTACACAGCTAAACAGAGATATAAAGAGGAGCGGCCAAAGGAGATGTAGTTGACTAGCAGCAATTGCCAACAATTAGAAGAGTCAAACTAAGTTAAACTAATCTAAACTAAACTAAGCCATGCCAGCTAAACTAAACTAATGTAAACTATACTAAGCAAAGCTAAACATAGATAAACTAAGTTAAACTGACAGACACTCAAGAGTTAACTCATTTGCCAACAATTAAAGGTGTCAAGCTAAGCTAATCAAAACTAAGCTAACCAAACTAAGCTAATGTAAACTAAGATAAATTAAACTAAATTAAGCTAAACTAAACTACCCTAAGATAATCTAAATTAACCTATGCTAATCTAAAATAATCCAAACTAAGCCAAACTAAACTAAAATAAGCTAATCTGGCAAAAACTCAGCCAAGAATTAGCTCATTTTCCAACAATTAAAGGTGTCAAGCTAAGCTAATATAAACTAATGTAAAGTTATATAAACTAATCTAAGATAGACTAACCTAAGATAATCTAAAATAAGATAATCTAAACTAAACTAAACTAAGATAAACTATGCTAATCTAATCCAAACTAAACTAAACTAAACTGACAGGCACTCAGCCAAGAATTAGTTTATTTTGATTTTAAGCTGTGGTTCTTTAACTAGAAAGAAGTTGCAACGCCGACAGAAATGAGCTAAACAGTATCTTGTTATTTTTATCTTGACTGAAGTAAAGCTCTTGCTCATTGTGAAGAAAGATTTGGGTCAAAAGGCAAGTAAATCTCTTGCTTTTCTCATCCATTTAAACCTCCATTTATGAAAGAATGAACTGGTTGATGGATGGATGGACCTCTCTGCATGTGAAGGGGTTGACCCTCATTTAAAGACCATAATCATAGGACCAAAGCCAGCTATCCCACCCCCAAAAAACCAGAATAAGTATCATTTGGGCTGGTTTGTATTTTCCTAGTAATGGAGACCAATTACATGTTTCTGAAACTTGTTTTACTTTCAGAAAAGGCTGGTTTCATCCTCCACTGCTGTTCACTGAACTGCACTGAACTTATTAAACATCAGCAGCAGAAATGAAAAACCACAACAGGAAACCAACTTTACCAGACAGACTTCAACACTTCCTGTATTTGTGACATTATTCTGGCCTCTGTTCACACACACCTCAGCGTAAATGCGACGCTGCGGTTGCAGTGATTGTTTAAAAAATGCCCACCTAGACCAGTTCTTGTTGACTTCATCTGTCAAGGTCTGATAAATGCAGAGCGATTGTCTGCTTTGATCTCGCTCTGTTTGTTTGATCTCTGCATTTCACACAGTCAGAGATAAGAAACGTGCCCTGCAAAGCCTTCATGCTCTAATCCTCCCTAACAGTTATCAATTATTATGTCTCTGACTGCGAACATAATAACCTTCAGTTATCTGTTGCAAATGTAAATAATGATTTCCTCACTTATATTCACCATTATAATCTTAAAATAAGTTCCACTATTTTTTTTAGAATAAATACAAAACATAGTAACAAATAAAAGCAAATAACTGATAATTTAAGAAAAAGTTTAGTGAAAATCAATCATTTACATGTTTTAGTAGGATATACTATGTAGAAAAAAATAAAATGTTATGTTGGTGAATGTTAAATATGCTATTTAGACAATGTAGAGATGTGTCCTTACACGGTTTTAAAGCTAGTTTAAACCACTTCCCATTTTAGTTTCAACACTGAATAAAACTTCCCCTCATGATTAATTTTCTTACAGTTTCTCATGTAAAATTACATGAAAAACAGGAGGTCTTGATATTTCTGAAATTAAATAGAAAGTGGAAATAAAGAAAGAAAAAACAATTAGAAAAGTCAATTACGTCACACAGAAAATAAAAAACAAATGCAAATAAACAACAGAGAAACAAAAAGCTACATAACTTTAAAAATAAAATACAATTCAATAGAAAAATGTAGTTGTTCAAACTGAAAGGGTCAGGTTTCCTTAGAAGGTGGAAACTTAGTCTTGAAACAACACTGTTCAAAGTAGCAGTTAGCTTTGATCCAAGTAGCTGTTAGCTTAGCTCTGCGTGGCTGTTGGTAGCTGTTACTTGAGCTCTAAACAGTTGTTAGCTTAAATTTGAGAAGCTATTTGTGTAAAAGCAGGTGGTACTGTTACCTTACCACTGAGTCACCATTAGCTGAGCTCTGAGTTGCTGTTTGTTTGGTTGAAGTAGCTTTTAACTTTACTCTAAGTAAATGCTAGTATGGAGCACCATAGCTATTAGCTGAACTCAAAGTAGCTGTAGGCTATCTGTCTTTTAGTTTTGAGTAACAGTTAGTTTAAATCTTAGTACATGTTAGCTTAGTTCTGATTGAGTTAACTATTTGTAGATGTTAGCATGAACTAGAATACCTGTTAGCCAATCATAAAGTTGCTATAAACCAACTCTGAGTAGTTTTCAGTTCTAAGTAGCTTTCAGCTCAATTTTGGTAGCTGTCAGCTTTGCTCTAGGTAGCAGTTAGCTTATCTCATAGTAGCTTTTAATTTAATTCAGAGTGAATGTTAGCTTAGCAATTAGCAGATGCTGGCAAGACCAAGAATAGCAGCTGTCATTTAAATTATGAGTAGCTTTTTGGTCTAAGTAGCTGTAAGCTTAACTCAACATTGCTGTTAGCTTTTCTTTAAGTAGTTGTTAATTCAGCATAGTTAGCTTAGCTCTGAATGGATATTAGCTTAGCTCTAAGTAGATGTTAACATACCCCAGAATAGCTGTTAGCTTAACTCAAAGTAGCGATAAGCTTATCTCTGAGTTGCTGTTATTTTGAATCCATTTCCAAAGTCTTCAGATTCTAATTAGTTCTATTAAAATTATTAACATTCACATTACAGCAGTAATTTTGCAAAGATATCCTTGTTGATTGTAGCATGCTAATATTAGCATTTTGCTGCTGTGGTTTTAAACCAACTGTGGTTCTTCCAGTTGGTTTAGTTTCTGGTATTTTTCCACAAAGAAACTGTTTTAGTGACACATTATTTATGTCAGTGATTACTTTAGAGAGACAACTGAACTCTTACCTCAGTATATATCACAGAGTCATGAGCAAAAGGGCTTCTCCATATACATTTCTGTGATATATCATCACGCTTATGTGTGCTGTTGTCTATGGTGGGCTGAATTTACAGTCTACACAGTTAATTGTGACCTTTTCAAAACTGATGGCTATGCTTGCCTGAGTTGCTGATGTTGTTTTCCAGGAGAAGAGTATTTAATATTTAGGCTAACAGGAAGAATATTAGGTATTATAGCTTATAAAGTCAAGAGTTAAAATAAAAAACCCACAGGAAAATCAGTTAAAAACCACCAACCTGACTTCTAAATTCAGATTTTCTATCATGAAACAAGCCAAACTTGCCTCAGAGATCTATCAAACTACACAGAAGGTCTCTAAGAAGCGAAGAATATTTGCACAAACAGCTGTGGTTTTTAAATATATGCCAGGCAGAAGAAAAGCAGGTGGTAGATTAGAAACAGACGGGCGCAGCAGCAGAGGGGGCGCTCCATATCCAGAGACTCCCAAACGTTTGAAGAGTATTCAGGCAACGCTCAGGGAACATTTATGACAATTATAGCCATTTTGTGGTCAAATAAAAGTCAAATTAAAGTAAAAAAATAAAAATTCACGTACATTCCTAAGACTAATCAATTAACTAAACAGTTTTGTTTTTAGACTGAAAGGAAATCAGAGCAAACAGAGAGAACACAGAGCACAAAAAACTCAAAATGAACAAACTATGTATATATTTATTAATTTATAAATTTAATACATTTATTTATGTATTTTAAAAATTTAATAAATTAATTAAAATGGAATATATAAATGAGATTTAGGACAGCCAATTGCCACTTGAAACAAGTATTAGTTGGCAATTTTTTTCTTCATTGTTTATTTGCAAGTATAAACAAACAACAATATTTCACTACAATAACAATATTAGCCTCAGCGAGTTTTCAATGTGTGCATTACATTCATTTACCAAGTTGCACCAAAATACAGACAAAACTGTTTGGCTAAATTTATTTCACGTATAGTTTTACAATTTTGAAATTTTCAATCAAAAAGTGGTGAATCAAGATGACATATTTAAGATTTCAACAAAAATATGCTTTTTATAACAGAGGCATAATGGAGGATCATTAATATGGAATAAAAAGAGGTTAGCTCTAAACTCTGACTACCTGGAGGTTTTTTAGAGCCTCGTTTGAACTTTTATTTTTCTCTCCAGATCTGTTTTTAAGTATCAAAGACGTGTGATCAGTCAAGCAGCTCAGGAATGCACCTCTCTCAGCGCAGCGCTATGATTCAATTTGTTATCTATCAACACACCTTTCTGTTTTTCCTGTCCTGCTCTCACCATCTGTGGCTCATATTCCAAGAGAAACATGAATATCTCCCACACAGCTCAACAGGAAACATCTGCTGCACTGTGAAATGCGGATCACAGGATACGCGCAGAGCTGCAGATCGCATGAATTCAGAGGTGTCAACAAATATGTTCCTAAGAAATTATCCTCCTGCTGACAATTTTAAGATATTTCAAACTTAAAACAGCGACGAACACAATGATAACTCATCTTACAAGATTATATTCTATATTTAATTGCGTGAATTTATGAATTAAAGAAAAGCAGAGGGAAATAAACTCACTGAATAACAAAAACAGATGATCCAACTTAAAAGAAATTGAGTTAATTTGTTACAAATCGCTTCCTTAAACAGGTTAGGATTGGTTTATGGGCAATACAAAACATGTTCATTACATTTTTATGTAGAAAATCGTTCTTAGACAATAAGATTTTGAGTGTGAACTGTTTTAGGGCATCCTGTCACTTTAAATCCAAATTATCTGCTGCTGGCCACGCCCCCTCCAACTCAACGTTTACATTTGCACGTAAAAATGGCTGCAAATGGATGTACAACTGTACATCTTTGAAAAGCAGAAATGAAACCAGCCAGCCAAATGTGTTGAAGCTCTGCTTGGGTTGCTAGGTAACGAGCAGAGTTCCGTTGGGGTTGCTAGGTAACGGGCTGGGCTTAGTAGGTAAGAATTCAACGCCTGCTGATTTGTGACGTTACAATCAAAAGGAGTTTGAAATGGCTCATTTTCCAGACACCAAAAAACATTAAATTATTGCCAAAAGACAGCTGGGTGTTTTTTTAAGCACTTTTATTGTTTTTTAAACCGTTTTTAGAAGCAGCTGTGACCCAAATGGAAGTATAAAAACATGCAAAAACAGAATTTTCCATAATATGTAGAGAGTAAATCATAACTCTGTTTGAATTGTATGTAACAAATAAGATATGAAAATTTCATCCAGGTACTTCAGAAGCACAAGGCTGCTTGATACGGGGTACAAATGCAAATGAATACACAAAAGTCTGAACAGGAAGTGATCCACACCACCGAACCGCCATCTTGATAGGCAAAGCACAGATGAACCACAGCTTCCAGACCAACAAAAAGAAAGTATATTGACAATCTTGATAAAAAATATCTTTGATGCGTTAGCAAAAACTATATGTAATGGAAAGCACATCAGTCCAAAGACAGTGTGTTTTTGTGAAACATTTTTGTCACTTTAAGCACAGGATGTTGATTTTGTGTGACTTTCAACTCAAAAATAAGGAAAATCCTCCACATTTAGGACAGGAGAAAGATTCTGTGACATACATTGGCATATTAGGGCCAATATAGATGGAATTAAAAAAAGGAGTAAATTTCCACCAAAATAACTATGAAATGTTATTCTCAGAATTTTTTTAGAAATTTCTGAGCTTGAAAAGATTTCTGAGCTAGAATTTTCCTTTTTTTATTTTGATTTACCAGAATGTTATTTTCTGAAAAATATTTCTGGGAATAATTTCGATATTATTATCAAAAAAATCATTTAAAAAAAGTGGAATTTTCTGACTTTGAAGAGCTGAAAATTGCCTAGTAAAAAAATCTGAAATTTTCTAGGAAACATGGAGATTGGAGATTCATAAATTGAAAATTTACAACTTTTATGACTTTTTTCTTGCAAATATTACATTTCGGTGATCAGACATACTTTTTTTTTAATTTCTGAGATTAATCTCAAAATTTTTTACTTCTTTCTAGCTACTGTAATTTTCATATTTTCAAACTCAGATATCTGTTTTTGAAGGAAATTAAAATAATTGTTTTCTATCTACAATGCCCCTAATACACTGTCATTGATATAAGCAGCAGGAACAAGTGCAGAATAATTGTATAGTAGAAATTAAAACATCTTTCTATTTTGTGAATTTTACTTAACTGATTGAAAGCAGTTAAAGCAGAAAAAAAGAAAACATATTACTTATATCCGATAGGGAAAAAATGTTTTTGTCATTTTTGTATTTGGAGGAATAAAAGTCATAAATGTTTAATAAAACCAAAAATCATATTCTTCAAGCTCTATTCTGCACTTTTTATGGCTCTGCAACTTCATGCATTATGCAGGAAGACTGGAAATAAAAGTGATGGTGAGAAACACGAGTTTTGCATCATCTGCTGATCTTCCTGTTGACTGAACATCTATTAGTCAGTAGAAATCCACCTCAGTAGCTGACGCAGATTCATTTTCATGTTTCACTGACGCTCATGCAGAAAATTCACCCAGTCAGATACTTTGAACACGTTTAAATTTCCTCTGACTGAAGTGTTTGAAAAAAAAAAAATCATCCAAGAGATTAAATTAAATCATCGTGCTTGCTAATTTGAAACTCAAATTTCTGCAAAAGTACAGAAAGTTTCATTGTAAAAACAAAATTTTACAAAGTGTTTTAGTTCATTTGAAATAAGACAAAACTAGCTAGTAAATAACTTTTCAGCCAGATGTAAGAGCTTGTTTTAGGTCAATAATTCCTTAATATTGATGAAGAAATGCTAGCTCCACTGGCGCCGTTGCCTAGCAACGCCAGCCAACCACAGCCCATCACCTAGCAACCCAGTTCTAGTTCCACTGGCAGATTATTTCACTTATAAAAGGGGGAAAATGTCTTATTATAGTTAAAATAATCTGCCAGTGGAACTGGTATATATATATATTTTAATCAATATTAAAGAATTATTGACCTAAAAAAGTTACTTGCAAGTTATTTTTGATATTTCCAGGAGGAATTAGACAAAAATACTAGGTAAGATTTTGTGTTTTTGCATTATTTGTTTTTGTTTTACAAACAAACACATGATACGATTAAGTTTGAAGTGTTTTTATGAGTGTAAAACCTGATTTTGTTTACAAGAATGAGCAGAAATAGCCTGGTTAAAGTAGTACAAAACATTTTCAACTAACAAAAAGAAAGTAAACAGTAAGCTGAAAGTTGTATGCACCTCCAGCTGTTTCTAATACGTTAAACCTCCATTTAATTCTGATGTTTTATAAATAACAACTATGTTTAAAACATAATGAACCAACTGACAGTTTATGGCAGACAAACAGTGACGTTTGCTCATAAAGTGGTGGTTACAGTGGGAATATGCTGTTTTTATGGGGGGGAAAATAAGGATTTTAAAGGGATTATGGTGGGACATGCCAGAAAAAAATGTTGAGGGCAAAACGCCTTACGCTGCAAAGCAAATAGAGGACAGAAAACAAATCTGGTGCTTCTTCAGTTTTTTTTCTTGTCTTAGTCGTTCATGAAGCTTTTCAAATATATTTGGGAGTTTATCTTTGAGATTTGGCAGTTTTTTCACTCATTTTCACCAGTAATTGTTATTTTGCTTAATTATTTTATCACGATATTCTCAAGTACTGCTGTGATAATAAAAATGATGATTAAAAACAAATTGGCACAGCATTCGCAAAGCCACAAACATTGAGGAACATTTCTATTTGAAATTACCGTTTTCTCTACGACGGCGTATTAGGGCCACTGTAGGTCAGTGGGGCCCAAAGTTGGTCCTCGAGGGCCGACATCCTGCATGTTTTAGTTCTCTCCCTGGTTTAACGCACCTGGATCAAATGATGGCTCATTAGAAGCTGTAAGAACAACATTGACAAGCAGAAAAGGTTGTTATTACCAGCAGGGAGAAAACTAAAACATGCAGGATGCCGGGCCTCCAGGACCCACTTTGGGCCCCCCCAAAGTTGGGGGTGCATTTGTCGAAATGTATTCCTTTCCAAATTCATTATTTTCAGAATAATTTCAGAAATTTTCTAGAAAAAAACAAGTAGATTTCTGAGTTTGAAAGGTTTAAAATTTGCAAGAAAAACAAGGAAATTTTAATTAAGCTTCTACATTTTTCAGACAAAAAAGTTTCAAAAGTCAACAATTTTTCAACTTTTGAAAATCAGAAAATTCTTTTTTTTTCTAGAAAATTCCAGAGATTAATCTTAAAACCCTAACCGACTTTCTTCTTGTCTTTTTCTCTGTCTTTATGAGGAAAGCATGAGGAAAAACATGACCATCCAGATGTTGACATTTAAATTTACGAGTATAACAATTTCACAGACTTATTAACTTTCTGCACCACGCCCCACATCAACTCAGAGCGCTAAAAAAAAATAAAAGCTGGAGGTTGAAACATTCAGACCAGCGAGGGAGGAGTGAAGGGTGTCAAACTCACAGGGGAAAGCTGAGTTTTACAGATGTTCAGGGAGCTCATGTTGGGCCGTTCGCACATCTGAAAAAAACGCCACTGGAGGCGAAAACAAGAATGGAGGATTCCTGTCTGAGTGGTTTGTTAAAACAGCTGCAGGGCCGTATGGAGTCGATGTGTGTTAAATCTGAAGGAACCTGGCAGGAGAAATTTCAATCCTGCAAACAGAACAAAAAAAAAATGTATCTTGGTTTCTTATCTCAGTAGGACGGTGTATTATGGCTACTGTAGATTTTTAAAAAAGGACAAAATCTTTGGGAAAAACTCAGAAATTTTTTGCTTAATTTGAGATATTTTCTAAAAATGTCATAGCTCCAAATTTACCCCACATTTTAAATAATAGGCCATTTGTTTGACATTTAACAGGTAGTTTTTATTTTTGCTGTTGAGAAGATAAACTTGACAGTTAAAATAGTAACTCCTTCCATCCTGGTTTGTTTTTCTACTATGTGACTTCTTTTAAAGACTTAAAAACAGTCGTTTGTAAAAAACAGAAATTTCATACACAAAAATAGGCTAAATTGTTGGTAAATTGCAGAATTCTGTCAACATTTAGTGCAACGTGTGTTGCTATTCGCTGATAGCAGAAGCAAACAGCTGTAGCGACACTCAGCTGACCGAATGAATTAGAGATGAGATAAGAGAGGGCGTCACCAGTTAAACCAGTTTGTAGTATTGAAACCCAGAGACTGGTCATGCACTGTGGCGTAAAACTCGATATTCCTGTTTCACTGTGTGATCTGAGATGAGGAGACTTTATTGTGAGAGTAAACAGTAGAAACTAGAAACCATTTTTTTAACATGGTTTCTTCTGAAAATAATATTTACTAAATATTTAGTTTGTAGGCAAATATTTAGCTTGCTAAAAAGCCTGCTAACTATTTTGCTAACTATAAATGTAACAGTTTTAAACTACATATTTAGCTAGCAAGCTAAATATCTGTTACCAAGTTAGTTACAAAACCAAATATTAATATATTTATTAACCACATATTTATTAACCATATATTAACCATATATTTATTAACGTGATATTGAATTATCAAGCTAAATATTTAGTTTGAAGTCACATATTTAGCTTGATAATCTTGTTGACTATGTAACAGGCCCAAACTATATATAAAGGCAAATATTTACTTAGAAAACTAAATATTTAGTTATCAAGATACATACTCAAGTTAGCAAATTAAATATTTAGATAGTTAATTTTATTTTAGTAGTTCACCACCTAAATATGTTTAGGTGGTGAACTACT
This sequence comes from Xiphophorus couchianus, assembly GCF_001444195.1. NCBI lineage: Eukaryota > Metazoa > Chordata > Actinopteri > Cyprinodontiformes > Poeciliidae > Xiphophorus > Xiphophorus couchianus. Next base: position 2,249,317 of record NC_040242.1, on the reverse strand, counting down.
AAACTTTAGAGAAGTTCACAGCTGTAGTTCTAGATATTGTATCATAATTTTCCTGAAATAAAGTGAATTTATATAGATATAGGTCATTCACTAATTAATGCCTTTCATCTGTTTTAGTCTCTCCTACTGTTTTTATTGAAATAAACTATATTTAGAATGCATTCATTTACATTTTTAAGAGTTTTTAATCAACAAATTCAAGTTTTCTGACTGAAAACCTTCCCCTCCAACACCACGCTCCCTCTGAGCTCATCCAGGGTTTATTTTTTCTTCTCACTGATAATCTCTTTCTTTTCTCGTCTGTCTTTCGAAACCCTGAAAAAAGACAAAAACACTCCTGGTCCCCTGCCATAGTGGCAATAAAGAAAGCACTTAAGCTGCCTACGTTTCCCACAGTCCTCAGCTGCATGCAGCCTGAAAGGACTGTAATTTGGCTGTCTAATTAGCTGGGTATTTAAAGCGGCATCGGTGTGTGTGAGGGTGCGATGGGGGTGGACAGAGAACACGCTCATCACAAAACGCCTTTAGCTTCAGCGAGTGTCTCCCTGCAGCTACAATAAAGCTGTCAGAGAGCCGCGGCTCTGGGACGGGAGGAGAAAAAGAAAGGATTGAGAGATAAATGGAGAGCAGACAAAGGGAGAGCTGAATTATTCATGCTACGATTTTTTTCTCTCTCTCTTTTGGAGCTTTCTCTGTTATCTTTTTCTCCTTTCTTACAGAATATTTCCACCTCAGAAGGAGAGGATGTTCTTGAACTTTTTTTCTTTCTTTCCACCAAACTTTGATAACAGGCAGCCTATCGACTCACCACCTCATGAAAGAAACTGAGATAAGGCTGTTTGTACTGTTTGTTCTGTAACCAAGCTTGATTTGCACGACCCACACACTTTTTTTCTTAATTTAACATACCTCAAGAAGATAAAGTTTGTCTGAGCCTCTTCTGTGAGACCGAGTCCAGGCTTTTGTCTATAAATCGGACTTAAAGACGATCATTTAACGGCAGCTGGTTTTCATGTGAAAGCTGATTTCAGACAAATCATGATAAACAAGAACTAGTTCAATTCTGAGTGTTTTTATGAATCCTTAGGTGCCAAACTATGAACATGAATCAAATCATGTCAACATTCGTTCATATAAATAATGAATAAGTTAAACTGAATTCTTTATAATAACATCTAGAGATGTTTTGGTGTCAAAAGGTAACTTTTCATCAGAGTTGACAGAAATCACTATCCCAAGGTTTAATCCAAGACCAGAGGTGGTTAGAGTACAAAAGCATTACACCTAAGTAATGTAGCACTACTTCAACGTGTTTTTACTCAAGTAAAATTAAAGTATCTGTCCAACAAATTACTCAAGTACGAGTTAAAAAGAATTTGGTAAAAAGTCTACTTAAGTACTGAGTAACTGATCAAATTATTAATCATTTAAAATTAAAAAATTACATCATCAGATGGATCAAAATATGAAGTTCAGTGGAAATTTTTGGTATTTTAAGAACCAAAATGTCAGTAATTCCTATGAGAAACAAATTATATACGTATATATTTTTCCAAATCAGTTTCTTTCAAAGAAAAACTTATGAAACTTTAACAAAGCTGCCAGTGTGTCTGTGTCTGGTGGATTTTTGGTTAAAACATGTTTTTCATTCAGTGCGTAGAAAATCCAGAAATTTTACTCAAGTAGGAGTAGAAATACTTTATAATAAAATTACTCAAGCAAAAGTAAAAAGTAGAGTGTACTAAAAATACTCTTTTATCATCAGATGGTAAAACTGCTTTACCATCCTCAACTGCTTTTTTGCTCCTCAAAAACTAGTAACTAGTTACTCCTCAACTCTGCCTGCCCTCCTGGACTAATGCGCCCATTAGTTCAGGTTACAACAGGAAATAAATTGGGTATCACATCTATGCAAATGATAATCAGCTCTACATGTTGATGTCACCGGGTCACTCAGAACCTGTCCAATCACAAAACCTTTTCCATCTGAATAGAAACAAAAATTGAAGTTATTATCTTTGGACCTAAACAGGAACAATTACAACTAAAAACCAGGGATTGGGTCTAAAATCTGGGTGGACTGATGGACGCAGGCCTGAACCTTCAGAGCCACTTACAGACAGTTACAAAGTCGGCCTTCTATCACCTGAAAAACATGTCCACGATTAAATCTGCAGTATGTCAGTTTTTAAAATATATACTGTATATATATTTTTGCATATTTGTCAAAACTGTCACCATGTTATGTTTGTTATGTGACCGATAATCTGTGAAAAGATCAGTCTACTCTACTTTCTCCCTGAGCTACTAAAAAAACTCAACGTTCCAGACTAAAAACAACCAACCAGAGCCAGAAGGCGGGTCTTAGCGCTGTCAATCAAACACACGAACATGCTGGTAAATGTGCTAATGATGGATAAGCAAATTACCATCACAGGAAAACTGTTTATCCGCCATTATCGGTGGCTATGCTAACTAGTCTTAGCATTCATAACAGGCTATGCTAGCTGCAGCGAAGTGGAAAGGATGGTGGCACCAAGACCCGCCTCCTGGCTCTCATTGGTTGTTTCTAGTCAGAGGAACTCGATTTTTTTTTTTTTTTTTTACAGATTACCATACTGACATGACAGTTTCAACAAATACAAAAACAAATACTTTTTATAAAAGTTACAAACTGTCCTAGTAAAATCTAATTGGTACCGAGCCATTGATTCAATTCAGGTGTGATGGAACAGGTAACTGATCTAAAATCATCTAAAAGAGCTGGAGCTTAGATTGCACCACTTTTTGATTCACAATTAAAGCTTAAAATCATAAGAAACCAACAGCAAACTTTCATCACCTACTGGTGTAGCGTGGTACTACAGCACTTTCTATTTTCACAAGAATGTTTTCATCAATTTTTTATTTTTTTTAATCACTTTTAAGACACAAACGCAAACACATCTGTGTTTCCCAGTGTGTGTCACTCACAGGAACAAAGCGGAGTAGTGTTGGGCTCAGCATCTCTGTGCTGCCGGCCTCATTGTGCTGCAACAGTAGAGACGCTGCAGATGATGCACAGTGTCAGCAAACCCTGAACAATGGATCGTCTGGTGCCTCTCTCTCTGCAGGCTGCTATTTCTGCAACACATTAGTCTGTCTGCAAAGTGTAGCTCGCTTTGAATAAGATGACTGCATGCAGACGCCGCCTTCACTCAGTCAGTGACATCACACTGAAGCTCACATGGGCAATAAATGAAAGAATAACCAGCATTAAAGAAGTTTAAAACCTATTCAAGGATTTGTTTTACTCAGATGAAAAAGACAAAACAGCAAACAAAAAAGCAAAACTTCCTTCTGTGGCTCCTTGTTTGCCATCTAATGATTATTTTAGTAATCAATTATTCTGACGATTGATTCATTAATTGGATAAAATGTGTCACATTAAACAGATTATTCGCTACATTAAAAAGGATCAAATAAACAATTCAACTCACTTTTTAAATAAGAAAATAAACATTTTACTTCCTACAATGCAAAAACGTGGCATAAATTTAGTGAATTTGAACCAGATAAAAACTATTCCACTTAAAAAGTTTTGGGTAAAACATGTTTACAAGCAAAATAGTTTTGATCTTTTGTACAGTTTTGTTGGTTTAGTTACTTCTCTGATTTGCTGTTTTTTTTTTTTTTTTAGCAAATTACCTTTTTGAGTCTGTACATTCCAGTTAATGATTAATTGATTAATAAATTAGTTGGCGATTATTTCAATAATCGATTAATCATGATTAATCGTTTCAGCCCTTTTGACCGTCATCTTCCATTTACATCTCCTAGTTTGCATAATTTATTCAAAGCTTCATCATTATTTTTTGTAGCAGCAGGAAATGCTTTAGTTTAACTTGTTTCATTTTATTCTGTTTATTTAAATAATAATTTCCATAACCTTTCAGGTCCAGTCGTGTTCCAACTTGTAGCTCAAACTAGTTCTGTTCATTTTCATGATCAGTATATATAAAAGTTAAAAGTAAACAAGGCAATCGAAAACACAGCTAAACGTTGACAAAAGGTAAAGACTCTACATCTAAAACATTTTATTTAAGAGCTAGCAGTGAAAAAAGATTATTGCTTAAAGTACTAACAGCAGGCTGCCAATAAAGTCAGTAGATTTTTATTATATGTGTTTTACAACACATTACACTTAAATAATTTACAATTTTAATAGTTAAAATATCTGCAGAATATGACATTAACGTCATATTTCCGATTATTATCATCATTTTAGTTTTTCCTGCTGTGTTGTTGCTACAGGAAGGAAACAAGTGACGTCCAATCTGTCTGTGTTTCCCTTTTCTGCTGCCTCCTAATTGATAACCTTTGACCTTTAGCTTTGACCTCTGGCCTCTCTTTGCTCCTTCCAGCGTCTGGAATGCACCGCCAACCTCGATAAGCCCAGAGAATCTGTAAACAACGCGGTCATGCTAGCAGCTCTCAGCAGTGAAACGTTTTTTAAAAATACAGTAAAACTCTGATTTTATATCAAAACTAAACAGTTTTAACACATCAGATGTTCGCATTTTTAAAAAAAAGATTTGTAATTTAATGCTTAATATTTCGAATTTATTCTGTATTTTTATGTTTTTACAAAACAGGAAACCAGAGGAACTAGAGATTAAAAGCTTTAATGGTTTGAACAAATGGATATTCATCGTTTTAACCTCTTGTCTTTGCCAGGTTTCAATGCATACACACATTTATAATTAACGCACTTTAAATAAACCAAGTGGTCCAACACTCTTTGATCAACTTTGAAATAAAACAGCAGAGATGAGTTCCAAGGTGAAAGTTGTGCAGTTTGCTTAAAACAGGTTGTCACACTAAAAAACAAAACATTTTACCAAGTATTTCTGGTTTAGTTTCAGTGCAAACATCTTAGTACACTTAAACTAAGACAAAACTAACTTAAAAGTAACTTTTAAGCAAGATATAGGAGCTTGATTTAAGTAAATAATTCCTTAATATTGAAGAAAAAGTTCTATTTCCACTAGATTATTTCAATTATAACATGAAAAAATGTCTTATTAGTGAAATAATCTGCCATCAATATTAACATTATTTACTTAAAACAAGCTTTTGGGCCGAGCAGCTTAGACAGGAGGATCTGATTGGTCAGATTACCATCTTGTGTTTTACAGCTTCTATTTATTTGGATTTTGAACATTAGAGCCAGGCTACCATTTATTTATTTTTTCTTTAGCTCCTGTCTTGCTTAAAAGGTACTTTTAGGTTAATTTTGTCTTAATCTAGTGAATTCAGACAAAACTAGACCAAAAATATTTGGTAAAATTTGTGTTTTTGTTGTGCAGATGGCTCAGCATCGATTTGAGTCTTTGGAAACTTCCAGGATCCTGATCTGAACAGTAGGTTGGTTCACACGCAGGTCTGAGATTCCTGCAGGGATTTACTCAAGAGAGCCACAAGACCGGGCAGAAAAAAGAGGGAAGAGTGTGTGCATGTGTATGTGTGTGTGTGCGCGTTTGTTTCTAATACCTTGTGGGGACCATTTTCCTGACAGATACTACGTTGTGGGGACACACTGCTACTTGTGGGGACCAGGCTTGTGGGCTTTGGTCCCCACAAGGAGAAACGCTGTTTTTGGGTCAGGGGTCAGATATAGGATTAAGGTGTGAATTGAGTTTTGGTTAGGGTTAGAGTTAGGTATGTAATGAATAGGGTTAGGAAATGATGGCAGTTTGTCTACTGCCATCTAGTGGACAAACTGAGGCGAGTTTTTTCAAGTTTTTTCTGTCAAAGCTCCACAACTGATTTCAGCCAACAAATCAACAACCATCTCCTTTCAGGTGCTCGACTTCTGCTAAGTATCATAAAAAATAATCTGAAAATGATCAAATATTGGATTAAAATTGAGAATAAGAATATTAAATCGCTTCTGTCTAAGTGGGTGTCTCGGCGATCATATACAGTATGTACTCTATTTATTTACGCCATCTACTGGTCAGAATGTGAACTACGCATGCTTTATAGAATTTTGCTGATAAACTCAGTAATTAATCTTAATCCTGAAATAGATTTTGCAATAAAAATATATAAGCTGGCTGAGGTCTTCTACATATTGTATATTAAAAAAAACATATTGTGAATACAATTATAAGTTTTGGTTTGAAGCTTTTTAGCAACTCTAGGCAACCAAGGAATGAAAATGAATAACATTAGTATTAAGAAGTAATATATAAAATTTAGGTATAATTGTAGAAAGCGTACATTTTGTGCATGTATTTTGATTATGCAACCTTGAATTTAAAGGATTACTTCAGAGTACAAAAACGATATGATTATTGGTGAACAAATAATTATTTACAAAAGTACTTCTTACATAATATGTTTTATCATGAAACATGGAATAAACATTTCTAAGACTCTAGATTAATAATTTTTTCAGTATTTGCAGGATGAAAATCAATTTATAAAACTGATTTCATAATCAGTTTTAAGGAAAGGAGAAGTAAGAAACACAAGGATATAGTTACTGTATTTGAAACACTAATTATGAAAAAGCTATGGTTTTTCCAAACACAACTTCAAAATCTTGCTTGAGAAAGAGCAACATTAATAAAATAAGCATAATGAGATTGAAAATTCAGTTTCATTCCTTAAATGCCTGCTGGATCTAATTAGCATCATACCTAAATTTACAATATAGGGAGGTCAAATTTATCATTTCTGACCAAAAAAAACCCATAAGTAATACAATTTTGTGTACAATGGAGCATAAATGAATATATTCTGAAGTGGATGAATTAAAATAATTCAACAAATACGACATATTTAGTTATTTGCCATTTGACATGTTAGCCGCATTCTGCATTTATTTAGGTCATATTTTGATCCGAAACACTTAATGGGACAAAAAAGCAAAAACAAAAAAACTATTTGTAATTTATATGAAGGATCCTGTTGCCGATTGAAGCAGCCTGGTTTTAAATGACCTCTGAGCTCTCAGAGCTTCAGATTCATATTGAGGAAGTCGAGACATACCTGCATGTCTGACAGTGTAACACCTGTAATCCTCCTCCAAGGCCTGCAGAGCGTCTGTCAGAGTGTGAACACGTGTTTCTCATGTTTTGGAGACTTTAAACTGTTTACAGTTTAGCTGTAATCATTAAAATGTGGGATTTGGTGGTTGTGGTTCAGGAAGTGAACATAAGTCAATGCATCGTCTTCTGAAGTGATCAAAACACGAAAGAAAAAAGTTTAGAGGTTAAATTAAAAATCTGTAGAATGTAACAATTTTTTATTTGATGAATCATCAGAATAACAGAAATAATAATTGAATACTTAAATAGCTGTTATTTGCAGGCGTAATTAAATGCTTCAGATCAACAGCGTGTTAAATTATGTCACTTAAAGAGGGAAAATATTTATAATTACACATTTTATGTTTCAGATTTTAATTTGTCATTATTTTTGTAGAAATCAGTTTTATGCTTTATTTGGTAAAAAAAAAAAAAAAAAAAAAGACAAATTCTGTTGATATTGATTGATTTATAATAGCAGTATAAATGGTAAAACATCCAAGGGTGTGAATAATTTATAGAGGCACTGAAAGTGTGGAAAAAAGGAAAAGATAAAATCTGAAAGAGGGTAACAACGTAATCACTTTACAGTAAAAACAAGATAAAATTCAGGAGCGTTAACGTTGGTAATGGACTCTGGCTCCCTCTGCTGGTCAGTAAATGTACAAATTAAATTCTCCAACACATTAAATCATTCAGTCGATGAAAATAACTTGTATATATCAAGCTAAGTTTTGTGTTCACGTTCTAAATTTTAATCCTTAGCAGAATTTGTTTTATTTTAAATCTTCCCTTCACTAAAGTAATAAGTGGAAAATATAAGTTTTTTATGACCATAATGTAAAACCCAAAAAATCCCTTAAGCAGCAGATTTCAACAGACTATATAAGTAACTGCGATATCTTAAAAGATAACAAAAGGTGTTTTTATCAGAAACACGTCTTCACAGCCACACGTAATTGTTTCCTAACAGGGTGAGGCAGGAAATCCATAAACTAAATCAGAGAGGACAAATAGTACCGGGATGGATGTACAGTTTATAGCTTTTTGTCTGGTGTAAATAAATATTTGCAGGTGGAAATATACACCAGTAAATATTTACACCGCTGTAGTGTAAATATTTGAAAGGAAAAAAACTCGTTTTCTATTTTTAGAAAAAGAATCTGTTTAGAAAGTTAAATATTTGTTAGTAATCAGGTTTGAACGTAAGGATGTTGTTGGAGTGAAACATGTCGTCTTAGTTACTATCTTTTTATGATGAGTCGTTTATACCCACCGCTTAAGACCCAGTGTTTTATTGACACTGACTACGTCACTAGTCACTCTTTCTCACTTTTTTGTCATTTAAATTAACCTCAAAAAGGTTATTTGTATGTAACGTGGTCTTAATTTTGTATATTTATTGCTGGTGTAGGATTCAATGTTTGGTCAAACTGAGGACAATAAACCTGGTAGAGGGGATAAATCTCTGCTGGTTGTTTCACTGAGAGCATAAAAGCAAATGACGAAAACGTGACCAATCTTCCAGGCAATGAAAATGTTTAAAAAGGTCGACCAAAGTGCATCATTCAATATGGTTGTTTTGTACAAAAGGTATAAAACCATTAAAAGCTTTAATGGGGATGTTTATGTGTACGTTGTGCCATTTGAGCAAAAGAAACAAACAAAAAAATAAATAAAAATACGTGGGGTTCCTCAAGGCTCTATTCAAGGGTCACATATTTAATGTCTACAGATTCCCTGTGGTTTATATATTACAGAAATACATCTCTTATATCAATGCTATTCAGCTCTGCAAGGGAAAATGAAAAGGCCATACTTTGACTAGGCAGTTGTGGTTGGCTTCAATGGTAACTAGCTGCTGGTACTCTGGGTAGCTTCAGGTGTTTTCTTCCCTACATCTTCACAACTACATATTTAGCTCCAACTTAACTAAGCTTGCTAACAAGATATTTAGCTTGCAAATAAACCATTTAGCTAGCAAGCTAAATATTTAAATCCAAACTAAATATTTTAATAGCATGTTAAATATTTAGATTCAAAGCTTGTTTGCTAAACTTGCAAACAAACTAGTTAGCTTGTCAACAAAACATTTAGCTAGGAGGCTAAATATTTAGTTAGCAAACTAAATATTTAGCTTCAAAGCTTGTTAACTAAGCTTCTCAATTGAATATTTAGCTTGTTGACTACATGTGTAGTCAACAAGCTAAATAATTAGCTCCAAACAAAATATTGAGTTAGCAAGCTAAATATTTTTGCTTCAAAGTTTGTTAACTAAGCTTTCTAAAAAATATTTGGCTTGCTAACTAAATTTACAGCTAATATGCTAAATAATTTCAAAGTTGGTTAACTAAGCTTGTCAATTAAATATTTAGCCTTGGCTAATATTTAGCTAGTTTGTTTACTATCTAAAGAATTAGCTAGTTAACAATTAATTAGCTTCAAATAAAATATTTAGATAGCAAGCTAAATATTTGGTTAGCTAGCTGAATGTTTAGCTTCAAAGTTGCTGTGCTTGTCAATTAAATATTTAGCTTGTTAATTACATATGTAGCCATCAAGCTAAATAATTAGCTCTAAACAAAATATTTAATTGGCTAACTAAACATACGGCTATCAAGCTAAATAATTTGCTCCTAACTAAATACATATTGTTGGCAAGCTAAATAGATTTTTTGCAAGATAGATATTTAGCTCCAAAGCTGGTTAAATAAGCTTGCAAACAAAAATATTTAGTTTGCAAACATTTAGTTAACAAGCTAAATACACGAAAAAAAAGTTGCCACCTGGATTTAACTAAGCAAATAGGTACAAGCCTCCTATTGGATAAGTACTGCATAGGCGATTATCTTTCAGCTAACAACAAGTTATTTAACCCCAGCTGATGCAATGAGTAACTCCTCATTTCTTAAACAACCGTGGCAAAAGACACATCCTGTGGTTGTGGAAAAGATGTTAGTCTGTTAAAGAAGGGTCAAATCATTGGCATGCATCAAGCAGAGAAAACATCTAAGGAGATTGCAGAAACTACTAGAACTGGGTTAAGAACTGTCCAACGCATCATTAAAAACTGGAAGGATGGTGGGGAACCATCGTCTTCCAGGAAGAAATGTGGTCGGAAAAAAATCCTGAATGATCATGATCGGCGATTACTTAAACGTTTGGTCAAATCAGATCGAAGAAAAACAACAGCAGAACTCAGGAGTATGTTTAATTGTGAACGCAAAAGCATTTCCACACGCACAATGCGAAGGGAACTCAAGGGGTTGGGATTGAACAGCTGTGTAGCCGTAAGAAAACCTCTAATCAGTAAGGCTAACCAGAAAAAAAGGCTTCAGTTTCCTAGGGAGCATAAAGATTGGACTCTGGAGGAATGGAAGAGGGTCATGTGGTCTGATGAGTCCAGATTTACCCTGTTCCAGAGTGATGGGCGCATCAGGGTAAGAAGAGAGGCAGGTGAAGTGATGCACCCATCATGCCTAGTGCCTACTGTACAAGCCTGTGGGGGCAGTGCTATGATCTGGGGTTGCTGCAGTTGGTCAGGTCTAGGTTCAGCAACATTGTGGCCCAAAGAATGAGGTCAGCTGATTACCTGAATATACTGAATGACCAGGTTATTCCATCAATGGATTTTGTCTTCCCAAATGGAACGGGCATATTCCAAGATGACAATGCCAGGATTCATGGGGCTCACATTGTGAAAGAGTGGTTCAGGGAGCATGAGACATCTTTTTCACACATGGATTGGTCACCACAGAGTCCAGACCTTAACCCTATTGAGAATCTTTGGGATGTGCTGGAGACGGCTTTGCGCAGTGGTCAGACTCTCCCATCATCAATACAAGATCTTGGTGAAAGATTAATGCAACACTGGATGGAAATAAATCTTGTGACACTGCAGAAGCTTATTGAAACAATGCCACAGTGAATGCAGGCTGTAATCAAAGCTAAAGGCGGTCCAACAAAATATTAGAGAGTGTGACCATTTTTTGGTGGCGACTTTTTTTTTTGGCCAGGCAGTGTATTTAGCTACACACAAAATATGTAGTTGGAAAGCCAATTATAATCAAGCTAAATATTTGGTTAGGAAGCTTAGTTAACAGACTAAATGTTCACTATGAGCTAAATATGTAGTTTGTAAACTCCATAGATAAAAGCTAGTTATTTAAAAAAACTAAAATCCTCGAAACCTTCAAGAATTTCTTATACGGACTGAAACCAAACTTCAACTTGGGTTCACACCGTATTATTGTCTTAGTTACATAAAACATGAAACTAATGTTTTATATTGGTTATATATAAAATATAATGTTTTATATTGGTTATATATAAAACATTAGTTACATAAAACATGAAACTAATGGGAAAATAAAATGTAACCTTGGAAATTTGGATGTAGTTGTCAAACCCTAAACTATTTTAGGAAAATTTGAACAATAATATTTATTTTGTAAGATTTATTTTTACCAATTAAATTTAATTGGTAAAAATTAAATTAACAATTAATTTGTCTTATTTATTTTCCAACAAACTTTGGAATTTTTTTATTCAAAAAGTGCTAAAAAAAACACACTAAATCACCAAACTGGCAACATCTGGCAACATCATGCCTACATGCCTGAAAGTTAATTAAGTCATAAATAACTATAAATGTTAGTCAGTTTTAAACCAAAAATACTATATTCCCAACACGGGCAGCTATATTAATAAACTCCACCTTTACTGATAACATTACTGATTAGGTTTCATAGAAAATATGTCATCTTTTCTCTTCCTGCCCAGTCCAGTTTTTATCAAATGGGTCAGCTGATATGCGAGGCGTTCACCTGGCGTCTGTTTGACTTTGAATCGTGGTGAAAAACATCAAAGTTTGTTTCATTCCTGTAAACACGTTGTGTTGTAAAACTCTGAGTTGGCGTTCCTGTAAAAAGATCCACGTGCTGTAAACCTTTGCTCACTGCCACTTCCTCCACATGTATCGACTTTACCTTTAATGTTTATATATATATTTATATGTAGATTCAGATACATTTGTATCCCAAATGGGTAATTGATGTTACTTATGATCAGAAATCATATATTTCTGATTTGTTGTTAAAAAAAAAACAAAAAAAAACACGCAAATCTGAATTTTAAAGCTTTTAAATGAAACATCTTTACAAATAAAAGAGAGAGGGAAGAAACAGAAAAGATTTTTATGACAGATTTAGATGGTGATAAGTAATCAGCAAGGATCAAACCTTCTAAATGGTGTGTGTGCGTGTCATATGAGTGTGTGTGTGCGTGTGTGTGTGTGGGGGGGGAGTGTTGGACTTTGTCCTGAGCTATTTTAACTGTACAACTTTATCAGAGGCAGAATCATTGCAGCATAAGCAGCCTTCCTCTGACTTTGCTCTTGAGCAGAGCAGCTAAATTAAACCCCACCGGGAGTTTTTGGTTTTTGTTTTTTTTAAAAGCTTCATTGTCTTATTTTTATTTAAAAAAAAAAAAAAGAAGAAGACCATCATGATCAGCCGAAACTTTAAGAATGTGTTGGTGGTCTCCATTGGATTTCTGTCTCTGTTCACGGCTTATGGAGGCCTGCAGAGCTTACAGGTAAGCAGATAAAAAGCTCTACTGGTGCTAAAATGTTGATTTTTAATTCAAAAAGTGCTAAAAATAAAAATTTTAATTAATGCTCATTTATTAAAGAAGGGATTTCTAAGGCTAAATAATCATAAAAACCATGTTTGTCACAATATATGAATAAATCGAAGAGTAAAAATGTCAGAAAGTGACACTTTATGATGTATTTAATATACAAATCTTTAACTTTAATCTGAAAAATAAATTATTTTGCTTAAACTTTTACTTTAAGTTCAAAATACTGAGTGGTTTCAGACCAGAGAGCCGGAAAAAATATTGATGGGCTAAGTAAGATATTTGATTAAATACACATTTAAATGGAAAACTATTAATACTCTTAATATTTTGTCACATTACTAATAAAAATGTGTTTAATTTAATTTCCCTTTGGGATTAATGAAGTATTATTTAATTAAATTTTTTTATTGTATTTTATTGGGATTTTTAATATTGTATCAATTAAAGTGTTACAGGCTGCACAGTGGCGCAGCTGGTAGCACTGTTGCCTAGCAGCAAGAAGAAGGTTCTGGGTCAGATTCCCGGCCCGGGGTCTTTCTACATGGAGTTTGCATGTTCTCCCTGTGGATGCGTGGATTCTTTCCGGGTTCTCCGGCTTCCTCCCACAGTCAAAAAACATGACTGTCAGGTTAATTGGTTTCTCTAAATTCTCCCTACGTGTGTGTGTGTGTTTCTAATACCTTGTGGGGACCATTTTCCTGACATATACTACGTTGTGGGGACACACTGCTCTTTGTGTTTTTGGGTCAGGGGTCAGATTTAGGACTAAAGTGTGAATTGAATTTTGGTTAGGGTTATGATTAGGGTAAGGGTAAGGTTAACGCTGTAGACTAATATGCACTAAAATTATGCATATTATTGGGATTTTAAGTGTTATTCCAGCACATATTGTTACATTTAAATAAAAACCTGTTGCCTCCTTTAAAAACTGATTGGTTTCTGATTATTATTTTATTTTTGTGTTGTGCAGAGCAGCTTGAATGCGGAGCAGGGGATGGGCGTTGCATCCCTGAGCGTCATCTACGCCGGCATCATCATCTCCTCCATGTTCCTGCCGCCCATCATGATTAAAAACCTGGGCTGTAAATGGACCATCGTCGCGGGAATGGTCTGTTACGTGTCCTACTCATTCGGAAACCTCTACCCTGGATGGTAAAGAGCTGAGTTTTTAAAAAAATCTGACCAGAAGAGGCTGATTAAACCTCTAAAAATCATGAAAATCAACATAAAATGGCAACTTTAGGATGTTTGAGTCAGAAAATCATGACTTTCATTTTTCTGTGCAGATTCACACAAATTTACAAGATAAGAAATCTTATCGGAAATGTGCAACTGTTATTATTTTCACCATGCTGGTACAGTTGAAATAAGACAAAACTAACTGAAAAGTAACTTTTTAGCAAAATATAGGAGCTTCTTAAAGGAAATAATTCCTTAATATTGATGAAAAAGTTCATTTATATAAAAAAAGTCTTGTTTTAAAAGAAATAATTTCTCAATAGAACTACAACTTTTTTCATCCATATTAGTTTCAGATATATCTTGAAATGTTTTACCTTTTTAATTAGAACATTATTATTTCCTTTTTTTTTTGTTTGTAATTTCTCAAATCTGTCTCAAAAACAATTTTGGATTTGACTTAAAATTGGGTTCATTTTATGCTAAATGAATTTTGTTTAGCTTTATATCGTTAAATTGCAAAGTTACATTTATTTAAAGTCATGTTTGATAAATGTAGCATTTTTATAACAAAAATGTAATGCGCCTGTAATGACTCATGGTGTCATGGCTCATTCTTTGGGCAGAAATGTCACTCGGATCTGAGTGACAAGTCTTGAGCAACAACTTGTTATGCGCTAAAATTATCCTTCACTGCAAAGACACAAAATCTCAACCAGTATTTTAGTTTAGTTTCTAGTGCAAATATATTAGTACAATTAAAATAAGACAAAACTAACATATAAATATTAATTTTTAGCAATACATAGGCTCCTGTTTTAAGGTAGGTATTTCTTTAATATTGATCAAAAATATCTTGGCAGATGATTTCATTTAAAACAAGAAATTTTTTCCATTTTATAAATGAACTTTTTTTTCAATTCACACTACAGACAGAAACAACAGAAAAATAAAACAAATTTGTGGGGAATTTAGAAAAAAGGTAGAAAATTATCTTTAAAGAGGCGCTGTTATGTGTTTTCCAGGCACATCATATCATTTTATAGCACAATCAAGTAACTATGTTCTGAATTCAAAGACAAAGCATAATTTAGCATTTCTGAGAAAAACAAAATTACCAACATGTGGATAAATTAAGATGCTGTCTGCAGGTACACCCTCATCCCAACCTCCTTCATCCTGGGTTTGGGCGGATCCCCTCTGTGGTCGGCTAAATGCACCTACCTGACCATCTCTGGGAATGTGCAAGCCGCCAAGCACAATAAGAAGGGTGCTGATGTGGTCAACCACTACTTTGGGATCTTCTTCTTCATCTTCCAGTCATCTGCAGTTTGGGGAAACCTGATGTCGTCGCTCATCTTTGGGCAGGACACCAACATCTGTAAGTAGACAATCCAGTAAAGCTTAATGTCAGCCGGATTAGTCAAGTTAGAGGCTTACAAACAAGCTGAGATTACACTTTAGCGTTAGGCTTTGCTAACTACTGTGTTGGTGTAGCGCTCCAGTATTAGCTTTAGCTAAACACTGTGTTAGTGTATCGCTGTATCATTGGCTTCTGCCTAATACTTTATTGGTGTAGTGTTTTAGCATTAGCTGAACTAATGTTTATATTTAATGCTTTAGGGTTAGTGCTGCTAACGTTTTAGCTAGCAATGCCCACCACTGCCCTTGGCTTTTTGTAATTTCTGACTTTTGACAATAACTGTATTCATTCTAATAGTTTCCCTCTTATGCCAACTACCTCATAACACTTCCCAGATTATTTAGCATCAACAGTTGTTTCTTGAAGGTCATTGCATGGTGCACACACACGAAGTTACCATCCTGGTTTAAATGCTTTCTTATCAGTTTATAAATGATTAACTGATGAGTTTCTCCAGAAACCACATTCCTGTTTTATTTTCTTCCTGTCCACCACCATCATCTTAAAACACAAGTGGAAAAATAGACAAAGACTCACAAAGACAACAGTTCCCCTTAAATAATCCCTAAAATGCAGTGGAAACCAACATCTCTGCAAGTTTTGCTTTCTCTATTTTCTTGGTGTATTTAACATTTGCATGTGTTTATTTTTTCCAGCCGACATTCCAGAGGACATTCTAAGTACCTGTGGAGCATTTGGCTGTGGAATCACTATCAATACCAGCAGCAGCAACAGTACCTCCAGCAGACCTGCACAGAAGCTTGTGTGGACGCTTCTCGGGTGCTACATTGGTAATTTTAGAGTTTTGTTCTTCCTCACAAAACAGCTTTGGTTGTAGTTTGACTAGAAAAAAATCTGACAGGGTGTCCATGCATCCTAGAAAAGGTTTTAAATTGTCCAAAATTACTTTGAAAACGTAAGTTGGCCTTAAATACTTGGATTTTACCTTGGTGGGAATATTTATTTTTTCTTTTTTGATTTTTCTGTCACACAAAAGTTAGAGACACACGTAGACATCTTCATTTCATTTTGCTGTTGCATTCTAGTTGTACTGAGAACTGAGAAACTTCAACTTCCCAGTCAGTAAAATCAACTGGGAATTTGGAAGCAACTCCGACTATACCAAGTTACGATTGTAATGCGGAATTCGCGTTTCAAAATGGCCGCGCTCTTCGCATCAACAGTAGCCAGATGTGGTGGAAATATGATTATTTTACAAAACACACATAAGGGTGAGTCTAACATTAATGGTACATATAAAGCAGGGGTGTCAAACTCCAGTCCTCAAGGGCCGGAGTCCTGCAATTTTTAGATGTGCCTCTGCTGCGCCACACCTGAATAGAATAATTAGGTCATTAGGACTCTGGAGAACTGATCTACACAAGGAGGAGGTGATTAAGCCATTTGATTCCAATGTTTTGTACCTGTGGCACATCTAAAAACTGCAGGACACCGGCCCTTGAGGACTGGAGTTTGATACCTGTGATATAGAGCTTCAAACAAAAATTAAAAATGGTGTTATGGAAAGTAACGCTTGCAATTATTCTAAGAGTTATTGCAAACAATGTCTATGGAAAATTATTTCTATAAAAAAAGAGAAAAACGCAGAATTCTGAGAAAAAAGTCAGAACTCTGAGAAAAAGGTAAATTCTGAAAATAAGGTTAGAATTCTGAGGGAGAAAAATAATTTATGAGGAAAAAAGTCAGAATTCTGAAAATAAATAAAATTCTTAGAATAAAGTCAGAATTCTGAGAAAAAAAAAATTTGTTTTTCCAGTGGTCCTGATCTTCTTCTCTAAATATCTTTGTGCTTCGCCATGTTAATATTCCGACTTCTTAACTTCAATACTGTTTTTTTTTTGTTGTTTTGTTTTTTTTGCCAGTTGTTTGTTGACGCTTGCGTTGTGTGTGAATTGTGAGACAGTTATTTTTTGTTTTTGGGCATGTGCACCGACTGATGGCACCCTTTGAATTTTGTTGTTCTTGTGACAATAAAGATTTATCTTATCTTATCTTACTTTTACCTTGAGGCTTATGTGAAATCCATCTACAACTTCCGATGCCTAGCTAGCCAAGGCATGAGCGTATATCGTGGAAGTGCAAATTTCCACGGACAAAATTTCTACATTTCTTTTGAATGGAGTCTTAAATCTGAGTCGGCGAGATGTTTGTCTCGTAGGGGTTGGCGTTCTAGCGATACTCATCGTGTCGATATTTCTGGACAACATCGACCACCAGCAGACCAGCCAGTTTCGGGGGAACCGGGAACCGTTCTGCCACACGTTCCTGGCCACGTTCAGGCTGCTGAAGGACTGGAGGCTCCTGACGCTCATCCCGCTCACCATCTACAGCGGCTTCGAGCAGAGCTTCCTCTCCGGGGAGTACACCAAAGTAAGGACACTTAAAACAAAAAAATTAAAAATAATAATCAAGTTGGTGCTAAAATGAGAAAGCATCATTACCTAGCTTCACTGGTTGGTCCACTGCTCAAATATGACTCAACAATTATGGGTTTTTGAAATGGCTCATCTTCCAGTCAGCAAACAGCATCAACGTATTGCCAGAAAACAGCTTGGTATCTTTTTTTAAGTGCTTGGACTGTTTTTAGAAGCAGCTGAGACCCAAGTGGAATTACAAAAAGGTGCAAAATGTTAATTTTGCATCATAGATCCCCTTTGACATTACAAATGTAATTCTAAGTCTCAGATTTTTATTATTAAAAAGAATCTTAAAGCATATTGCATCTTTTTCTTCCAGTCCAGAATAACATCACATAAAATCCCCCAAAATACAATAAAGTTTAGAGTTGTAAAGTGAGAATATTAAGTAAACCTTTTGGAGGTTTACTCAGATGCCTTCACTTCGAAGCGAAAAAAGTAGGAATATCTTACAAAAACATTCCAACTATCGGCTGCCATTTTGAGTTTGTTGACGTTTCATGTGAGATGTGAACCCGTTTTGCTGCCTCTCTTCGCAGAACTACGTAACTTGTGCTTTGGGGATCCACTATGTCGGTTATGTGATGATGTGCTTCGGAGCGACTAATTCGCTCTCCTCCTTCCTGTTTGGGAGAATCGCTCGCTACACCGGAAGGGCCGCCCTCTTCTTCTTTGGTAAAAACTAATTTCCTTATATGTAAACTGTTTATATAAGGATACGTTCATACAGCATGTCTTAATGTTTAGTCCCGATCTTTTTTGTTGTTGTTTTGTTCTTTGGCGTCGTCGTTCTTACTGCTAGAAAATGATGCTTCCGTACAAAGCGGCCTGCATGCGCAGAAGATGAACATCACGTCACACAGAAGCGCATTGTTTATGGAAGTAATAATGGATTAAACAGTTTATGGATCATTTTAAATGTTCATATAGTAATGAGTGCTGACTTAGCACCACATATGGAAGTGGCACAGGTCCGGTTTTGTTTTTATTTTATTGTATTTTATTTAGTGAAAATATTGGAATTGTGCTAATCAGACTGCGGTGAAAAAGCCGGTTATAGACAGGGTTGGAAAGTAACTACTTACATTTACTTAATTGCATTTACTAAAGTAACTTTCTGGAAGAAAAAAAACCTCTTAGGAGTATTTTTACTACTTTGTAGATTTTATCTGAATAATTTTATTATGAAGTATCGCTAATTGAGAAAAAATTCAGGATTTTCTACCCACCGAATAAAGAACAAACATGTTTAATTTTTTCTTTTATTTGAGTAAAAATATATTGAAGTAGTGCCGCCTCTGGTTAAAGGTCGGTAGCCATAGATGTTTGTAACCAGAGGAATCATCTGTTTTCAGCTGGTGCGATCAACTTGGCCTGCATCATCGCCCTCCTGTTCTGGAGGCCTCATCCTGACCAGCTGCCTGTGTTTTTCGTTTTTCCCGCTCTGTGGGGTATGGCGGACGCTATCTGGCAAACTCAGACTAATGGTAAGAAAAACTGAAAATCTCTGCTTTGATGCTCAGAAAGCAGGAAAAAACACCTGGAAGGAACCTAGAAGCAGTTTGACCTAATGATATTTGTTGTTTTCTACCGAACTAATTATAGTTTCAGATTCAACAGCTGTAATTTGTCCTGTTTGGTACCTAAATGACATTTACTGCTCATGTAGAAATTTGTGAGATGTTTTACAGGAACTAATTTTCAATTTTACTGATAAACATTTTACAAAAACCTTGTCCTATAAACTGGCTGATGTCTTCAGTAGTTGCTTCAATATTTCTACACAATGTTTTTTCCTCATGACGCCATCCATATTATGATGTGCACCAGTTCCTCCTGCAGCAAAGCAGACCCACAACATGATACTTACACCAACATACATCACAGTTACGATGGTAAGCCCAGTTACGATGGGCTTAAACGATGGTCATTAAGCCCAAAACGTTCCACTTTAATATCATTAGACCACAAAACATGTCCCCAAAAATGAAGATTTTTGTTCCTGTGGACATTTGGAGTCTTGGCTTCTTCCTTACGAAGAGGCTATTTAGCCCATATTGGTACTTGACAAGTTTTAACTTGGATATTGATACAGTCTTACCAACTTTAGCCAGATTCTTCACAATGTTTTTAGCTTTAGTTCTGGGGGTCAATCTGCACTTTTCTGATCAAAACCCGTCTCCTTCTTGGACAGTATGATGGTTGGACATTCACATCACGTCTAGATTTGCATATAAATGTTTGAACTAATAAATGCGGCACCTTTAGGCTTCTGGAAATTGTTCCCAAGGATTAAACATACTTCTACAAAACTGGTTTCAACTGCATGTGCACAAGATTAACAATAAAAACAGCTGAGCCTACCTTCAAATTGATCTGTCGCCCGCTCTGTTGCAGCTCTTTATGGCGTCCTCTTCCCGCGGGACAAGGAGGCCGCCTTCGCCAACTACCGCATGTGGGAGTCGCTTGGTTTCGTCATCGCCTTCGCCTACAGCACCTTCCTGTGCGTGGAGTATAAACTGTACATCGTGCTGGCTGTTCTGGTGATTAGCATGATCACCTACCCCGTAGTGGAGTACTACGAGTACAGGAATCCCACCCAGCCCATTGAACAGGCCACCTATGAGAATCCCAAAAACAAAGCAGAGGAAGCGGGCATCATTAGCCAGACTTGGATGTAGACGCGTTGCCATTTTATTGTTTCCTTCTTTGACTGCTAATCCAGAACTCCTGCAACTGAAACTGAAAAAAAGTAAAATGACTATAAAAAGGTGGAAAGCCTTTACTTTTTCTTAAATAGACCTCTTCTTGTTGGTTTTCTGGACTTTTTTTGCACTGCTAAAACCAGAACAAATGTCAGAATATAAAATGTAACATTAAGTTAAAAGCAGAAACTGACATCACAAACTGATTTTTAATGTTTTTAATCTTCAAAGGTGAAACATTATGCTCCCTTGAACAGGTTAGAATAAGTCTATGTATGAGCAAACAGTCTGTAGCTCCCCCTGGGTTGCTAGGTAATGGGCGGGGCTCTGCACGGGTTGCTAGGTAATGGGCTGGGCTCTGCGTGGGTTGCTAGGTAACCACGTAGTGCCAGTGAAATGTGACTTGTTTTTGAAATGTATTTTTAAGACATAAAAAAGCATCAACTTATTGCAGATTTTTATTTTTCTTAAGCGTTTGTGGGTTTTCTTTTAGTGATTTTGCACAATGTGTCCCCTTTAAATACATTAAATAAAAATGTCTTAGTTAAATTGATAGATATTATTGAAATTTCATTGTTATCTCTGTAAATGCATCTGTTCCTACATGTTTATTTGTTGAAATCTTCATAAACATTTGCTGAATGTTGGATTTTACCTTTTTATTTTTAACTATCTGCTCATAAAACCCAACAGCCTCCTTACAATAAACTATGTTTTTTACTCCACTGTAAATAAAATAAAATGTATACTGTTTATGTAAGTTTAAGTAATAAATGTGTTCATTTGAGCATTTTGTAATTGACATAAGAGGTAATTTGAAGGACTTTACAGGTAAATAAAGGAAGGGGGTAAATAAATACGCATTAAAGACAAGAACTGCACAAAAACATCTGCTAAAATTGAATTTTAAATAAATATCTGGGTAATCTGTAGCAGACAATGTTTTAATTTTTAGGTTTTAATTTAGTTGCTTAGTTCTGCTAAGAGTTAGAGTTTTGGATGCAGAACTGAAAGAAAATAAAATAGGTTATTAAAAAAGCATAATTTTTGTGACTTCAACTTAACTTTGGCCCTCACAGCAAAAAGTTTGGATACAAATATCAAATATTTTACAAATCCAAACCTGGAAAAATCAAACTCCAGACTGTGAAAGAACGTCGTCACCGATGACGCATGCTGAGCTTTTTCGCAGCGGCGGCGTAAACATCATAATATCTGATATTTAAGGAACACCAGGAGACCAACGCGTTGCATTTCAGATGGTGCTTTTATTGCAATGTGTTGCATTCCCACATTCATAGATGTTATAGATTTGTTAGTCAAAGCATCATTTCCACAAGGTTGGCATCCTCACCTTGGAAACAAAAAGCAGAGGGACCAAATGCACGAGGTGTTTGTGTTTTGAGTGTAGTCGAGAAGTGTGTGTCGGTGTGTGTGTGTTTCTGTGTAAACTTGAGAGCAGCCACGAACATATGAATGAACAAACCTCCGAGTTTGGACTTCCAGTAGACAAAAAACAAATAAAAAATAAAAGAGTTT
This sequence comes from Xiphophorus couchianus, assembly GCF_001444195.1. Lineage (NCBI taxonomy): Eukaryota > Metazoa > Chordata > Actinopteri > Cyprinodontiformes > Poeciliidae > Xiphophorus > Xiphophorus couchianus. The sequence goes on along the minus strand of NC_040242.1, from coordinate 2,227,314 downwards.
AGTTTGTCTTATAGCCTCCAGGGCTCTCACTCCCCGCTGGGACTGGACCCGGCCTGAGACTGATTGTCTACAACATTCCCAAAGAAAAAGGTAGATTTCTTTTATTTTCACGTTACACACCTGAACGAGAGAGAGCGGGAGGGTCTGAGGGTTTTTTAAAAGAGTCCGAGAGAGAAAAAGAAAAAATAACATGCATAAAATTCTCCCAGGTGAACACTGTCACTCATATTGTCTTGTAGTAGCTGCTCTGATGCCTCTTCAAAAACAAACTTTACATGAGTTTTATATACAAAACTGGACAAAGAAATGAGTAAAATGTATATTATATATTTGTCTATATATTTATATATCTATTTATATTAATTTTTACAAGGGAGGAAGTGGAACCTTGGTCTCTACTCTTAAAATATCCACCCAGAGAAACAAAAGTGGTGAGAAAAAACTAAACCTTTGCTTAAGGCAGCATTTATAATACTCGACAACTGACGCCGTGGTGAGAATAGCTTCGAAAACCTGCATTAGGAATGAGCTGGAAGGAAGTCCTGGTTGTTCAACAACTTTAAAAAATAAAAAACCGCCGCAGGGACTCCCAAGAAAACACAAGCAAAAACAGAGAAGACAAGCGACACGAGTGGTGCGTTGTCGTTTACATCAGTGCACAATCGTTTGGACAGGTAAGAGGTAAGGTCTCACACTTCCCACTGACACAGAGAGAGAGAAAGAGAGGAAAGCGAACGCTGCTGCAGAAAATGGCCAGGAGCAGGAATGTTCAGAGTTCAAGCCAGAAAGGAGGATTTTAAGAGTTCAACAGCGCAGAAAGGAGGGAGAGGATGTCACCTGAAGAAGAACAGCATAGTTATTACCATAAACCCACAGAGAAAGCAGCTGCTGTGTACAGTTTTTAGCTTGTTTTTGTTTCCCCACAATGGCTCCAGTTCACCTGAACTTAAATTTTTACCATAAAATGGCTCTCGAAAGTCTACGAAACCCACCGAAAATGGTGCTTTTTATAATTACTTCAACAAATTTTCTGCTTAATTCAATTGAGGAACAAACAAAAACAGGTGCGTTTGTGTAAAACAACTTTGTTGCACAACTTTTGAAACTTTAATAATTCACTTTCAGCATTCACTTTTCTTCTGTAGGCAGTTAACATCAATTTTTCAATAAATCTGATTAACCAGAAAGAAACGATAGCGGGAGATAAATGCACAAAATAAGACGGAAAGTTTCCAGTGGTAAAAACCGCTAATCCAAAATGTCAGTTGAGCTAACGCTGAAGCGCTATTCCAATATGGCATTTGGCTAATGCTAACGTTCTAAAGTCAATCAGTTAAAAATAAAAAACAAACATTATATCAAAAAATTGTTGTTGCACACATGTCTACATGGTTGTGCTTCAGGTATTGATTATTTTGGGGGGGGGGAAATTCTCGTTTTAGTTTTATAGTCATTGAGTGTTGCTAACTCTGTTGCTACACGGAAGGGCTTCGGTCAGTATACTTTAAACTGGTACAGCAATGCATTATGGGTATAGAATAAGCGTCACTATCGCGGGAGGAGAACGTGAGGTGGAAAAAAAAGATTGAGGAACTAAACTGCTCCGTAAACAATCTAATCCAATTAAAAATAAGAGCATGATAATTAGAACACAGGTGCCGAAATTTATTCAACTGAAAGTTTACAACACAGCCAAGTAAACACAAACTTTCTTAATTTATGGGAAGCTAAGTGTGCTAAATGTTTTCCAAGTTAGCTTAGCAAAGAATTAGCTCCGCCAACACCCTCATAAATAACTGAAATCCAGTAATACTTGCGAACAATTATAACTTCCTACGTTAGTAGTTCAATTTAGACATTTATATGGATTAAAATTGACAGATTAAATAATCTTGGAACCCTCTCAGAAGCTAATATTGACAGCTAAGGTGCTATACAAAAATGTAGCTCTGCTATTAGCACATTAGCAGGTTAGCCCACCATTGGAAGCCTCATTGCACAAGAATATAATTCAGAATAAGGCTATTAAAAATTTCCACGGTATAAATGAAAATATGTTTTGACTTCAGAGAGACTTAGAAAACTTCCCAAGATGCTAACAAACAGAACACTAAATACTGATTTAGGATGTGAAAACAATACTACTTTTTAAATACTTTGTTTTTCAGACAAATACAAAAAATATGACACAACAGAAGTGGAAAAAAGTTTTGAAATGATTTATCATGATCTAAGGGTCAAACTTTGCATTTTAGCTGAGTTTTGTAGACTTTCAGGAGCCACTTTATCTCCGAATGCTAATCTGACTTAAAGGCCTTTTTCACCCCGAGCGGATCCGGATATATAAAGTGCAGAATTAGATTGTATTTGCAAATTCCTGGGATAATCTGATTAATCTACATGTGTAAAAAAAAAGTCATTTATACAGTAAAAATTTGTTTTTTTTTCTCATTAAAAAAAAAAAAACCTGGTTAACAAGGTTATTGTTAATCAGCAAATATATACACGAGGCACCTCAAGTTTGGTATAAAGTATTCGGTTGAAGAATGAGACTGAAAGCTGATAGGTCATCAAGCATGGGTTTGTTTTCATCTTTAAATGAATGGCTTAGTGTCACTCCAGTGTAACTTCTACATTACAAATGAGGAAATGCTTGTTTAGGTAAGGTGCATAGCTAATGGTTGCAATGTTTTTTGTTTTTTTTTCCTGTAAACAGGTGATAGCACTTCGGGCTCAAAAAGACGGCATTGGCAGAGTCTAAACTGAGCAAACTTTGGGACATCACAGGGTTTCAACGCTGATAGGCCACTCTGAAAAGACGAAAACGAGCGCGCAGGAGAACCAGAAACGAAGAAGAGCCGCTACATTATGTGTTGTCCAGTGACGATGAGGTTTGCATATGAAATCCATCAAACGCGTTGAAGCTTTGGTCTTTTTTTTTTTTACTATGGATGCAGAAAATGATAAAAACACCCAAACAGATCAGTCAGAAACTCAATGCTTCCCCTGAAAACCAAGGCTCCACTCTCCCAGCTCTGCTTAAACCTTCTGCCAACAGAGAAAATTAAATAATATGGCCTTTTTTTCTTTTAAATTAACCCGTACAAAAAGCCAGTCCACACCGCTTCTCTCTCTCTCTCTCTCTTTCTCTCAGTAAAATCACATTCAGCAGTCGCTTTAAAAAATAAAAACAAACCATTCTCTGGCATAGTTTATCTGAATAAAACACCCACAGGTAACTGTGCAGGATCTGAAAGAGTCAAAAAGAGTAACCAAACAGAACATCTTCGTCTGTTTCCATCTCAGAGAACACCAGATATACAGTATTAATCGCTTACACACACACACACACACACACACACACACACTTCATGTACAAACATACATCATCTTTAAAACAAAATAAGAAGGTAGAAAAATAAAAACATGACAGAGGCGAGTAGTTATTTACCACAAACTCGGAGCTAGTTTTTTTTCTGTTGATTCTGAACAAATATGCATTCACATTTCTGTTAAATACATCAACATCATGAGACAAACGTTAAAAACCCGAAACCAGCGAACTGTAGTGAGAAAGGAGGGACTGCTTTTTGCTTTGTTTGGTTTTTTTTGCACTGAAAGGCTGTTGCATAACGAAACATTTTACCTTTTTGTTTTTGGGTGTGTTTTGGCATGTTTCTGTTGCAGGAAAAGCTGCTGAGTGTCTCCGTTTATTATCCGGTCTGTAGAGGAAACCGTTTCCATTTGGGAATGCCTTTTCCATGCAGGAAAGAGAAAGAGGAGCGATGCTGTGTGGGGGAAAATATCTCTGCTGTTTTCCATTCAGATCTGGTGCATAAATAATAAAAAAAAATGTAGCTGCAATTTGCCAGTAGAATCAGTTTCTTCATCGTTTCTGAAGTTGAATTTAAATATTTGCAAAATGAGGGTTGACATTTTGAAATCTTTTAAAAACACAAAAAATTTTAATGAATCTCTGGGTGGCATCTGGAGAACCATTAACGTGTTCTCCAGTTATTAACTTCTGTTTTGTTAGGTACAACAACGCATTAATCGGATAAAAAATTAAGTAGGGATCAAATGCAATTTACCTAAAAAGTTATTTTGTCTGGTAATCAGTAGCTGCGTTTCCATTACAAATTGTAAATATCCCGCTAATGTCAAAAAACATTGCCGTGTTTCTTTTAAATAAGAAGCGCAATTTAAATCACATGTGAATAATTATATTACAAGTCATTAAGAAACATCATCGTCCTCCTATCACTTCCTGTGTTCTTCTTCATGGTTTCCATTAGTGTCAATATCCGGTTGTTGGTCACGTGACTCGTGTGACACAAAAAGTATTTGTTGCAGTTTAGCGAAATAAACAAACTTTGATACGGCCGGAAAAAAAACAAAAAACAACTACCTCATCCATTTAAAACCAATTTATTTTTTGTAAACTAAGCGATTTAATTTTCAAAATGTCAAACTGCGCAATTAAATGGTTGATGGAAACACAGCTAGCTTAAATGCCAGCTTTTTCTTTAATTCAAGTCAAAAGTTTTATTCGGCTTTATTTTAATTGCTTTGAATGGTTTGAAACAGACAAACAGTGCAAAGTGATTTACGCATCACACAGCATCACTGGAGGAGTTGGCAAGTGGAATGTCGACTTGAAATATGATCATTATGTAAGTTTTGCAAAATATTTCAGGGTTTAAAAGTCGCAATTCACCTAATTATCTGAAATAGTTTGGAATTGGAGTAAAAGTTTATTTTTTATCGAGTAAATGTGACGCCTCTTACCTCCAATCCATCAGGAGAGAAAGGAAGAGAAATAATAATTCACTAATTTTCCACTGGATGCTTCCAGATTCATTTCAGTATAAAATGAAAACTGCATTTTTGTTTTTCTACTTCTGCAACAATTTAAGATATTTAAAGGCAATGTCTCAGCAGGGATGTTTTTATATAACAAAAAGTGGATTTTCTTCCTTATTTTAAATCCTTATGTCTGTTATGACTTTGAGAGACAGTGTATGACCGATCAACAGTAGTCAACAGAAAACTGTACATGTGAGCAGCCAGCGGAGTGACGTCATCAGAGGCGGAGGGAGAGGAATTCCCGATTGGATGAACACGGTTTAAACAGGAGCAAAGCTCGATTCAAATTCCTGACATATTTAAATTAATCACCAATCACAAATCTTTGTTAGGAAGTTCTAACGCTAAAGCCTCTACTTAAATTTCATTATATATGGGAACAATAACGGAAAGCGCGTCATTTGCTGCGGCACGGGGCAGCAAACGATGCGACTTGGGCTATTATTATAATTTTTATACAATGGTTACAAACAAATGTGCCGTTTTTGTATAAAAACAGGAGAAAGCAAAATAAAAATGGCTAACTAGCTCCCTGGAAAATAAAACTATTCATGTTTGAAAAAAAAAAAAAAAAGGGAGCCACTAATATCTAATTTTTTTCAAAGTCAAATTGCTTAAAATTTCACATTTTTAGAAGCTGGAATAACTTCCTCCTCCACTGCAACATGTAGCTGTGTCACAATATGTCAAAAAAATCTCAAAAATGAGCAGACATTATTAGAACTTATTTAAATCTAATAAAAAATAAAATAAAATAAATGGATCGAATCAAATTATACATTTTTCTTTTTCTGAGTATTCAATTAATTACATTTCTTTTTATCTCAAAAGGAAAGCAGTTACAAGATAATAGGTTAGCTCACCCCCAAAGTCTTTGTCCTTCTATAATGTACAAATACTACCCGCCTGCATGATGCACGTGGCAAACAACACTGATAGGCTGAGAGGAACCGTGAAAGAGAACGAGAGGAGGAGAGGACTTCTGGATTCACATCTGCTGAGGTGAGGCTAAAATGTGACGGACAAGAGTTAAATAATCATAACAGTCTGTTTTTATACTCTGACAGAAATAAAAAATAAAGAAAGACATCTAAGTTCAAAACTGAGCAGCATCCCCTCTGACTCCCATTCATCTGTCCGTCCCGGTTGGTGTCAAAGCTTGTTCTGGAGGTCGTAATGATGATGATGATGATGACGGAGAGAGAGCAGATTTTTTTTTTTTTAACAACCCAAAACATAAAAAATAAAACCAGAATAGAAAAAAAAAAGAAGAAGCAGAGCTTGGGAGAAACTCGCACTTCCACCAGGCACTGCAGCAGATAGAGAGGACCAGTCCCAGAACCAGCTGATACTGAGCTTCTATCCCACAATGCCGCTGAGGTCTGAAACCTTAACATTCCCACATCGCTGAGAGAGAAAGAGACGAACGGAAACGAGACAAACAAAGGGAGATAAAAAGCCAGAGGTGCTGTGGATGTGCGGGAGTTCCCGTCATCAAGACAGAAAAAACAAAAAAGAAATGAAGAAAGAAAGAGGAGGTCGGCCCTGATTCGACAGTGACGAAAACCTGGCAAATCTACAATGACGTCGCAGTTGTTTTGTCTTGGGTCAGGAAGCAGGAAGTAGGTCACCGAGAAATGAGCAGCAAGACAACACTGCCTTTAATAGGCTGAGGCAGACAGACAGGTTGTCAGACAGATTAGACAGGCAGGTTTAAATAACACCGCTGCTCCTTTAGGTTCTGGCCCGGTGAAGTGACCAGGCCCCTCCACCGACACCCGCTGACTCCGTCCGGTCCGTCCGAAAGGTGAGACAGAGACAGCGATGGGTCTGGTGCGCCGGCCTCCAAAGCAGCGGCGGCGGTAAAGAACAGTGGGAGGGAGCGGGAGAGCTGACGGGATGGGGCGGGCGTCACTCAGTGAGGAGCTGCTGGAGGAGGCTCTTCTGCTGGGCCTGGGTGGCCTGCGGGCCCTGGGGAACGGGGCCCTTCTGGGGAGCCGCAGCCCCCATCGAGCCCTGGTTCAGGTAGGAGTCGCTGCCGACAAGGTTTACCGTGCACTGGACGTCAGCAAACACCTGGACCTGCTGCACCTGCAGACACAAGTGCAAAGAGTTGAAAAGGAGGCTTCATGGATTGACGAGGAAGTTCAAACCATCACCATATCCCCTACTCCAACGTCTCTCTGCCCAGACAGAAATTTAAAGACGGGCAGCAAAAGTAGAGCTAGCCAACAACTGATGCTATCATCAGGGACATGTTACTATTGCATTTGGGCTCTGCTGCCTGGATATTATGAAATATTTTTTTATTTGAATTGACCATATCCCCTACTCCAACATCTCTCTGTCCAGACAGAGACTTAAAGAGGAGCAAGAAAATCGAAGGAAGTAGATTATCAGTGTTTGGCAACAACTGATTGTGTCATCCAGACTTGTTAACCATCGCCAACGCTGCCCTGAATTTGAGCTGCTAGCATGTCATTACACTCAGTAATGACATGCTACAAACTGTAAGCTAGCTACAACTCTTCAGTTAGAGTCGTAGTGACGCTGATCGCAACACAGCTACACCATCTACAACCACTTTTTGAAAATACTCGGATGTTATGAGTTACAACTTTTAATTTCTAATTGGAATAACATGTATTTTTGAAATTGAATTCACCATATCCCCTACTCCAACATCTTTCTACCCATCAGCGTGTAGGTCTCACCAACCTGCTGGTCGCTGCACACTGAGCTGACGTTGTTGAGGTTACTGTTGCTCATCCCAACCGCTTGTCCCATTGGAGGTAAAGAGCTGACGCCGCCTGTGCCTCCAGCCATGGAGACGGTGATGCTCATGTTGTTGTACACCCCCTGCTGGCCAAACGCCTGCCCTGCACTCTGTCCTGACTGACTGAACAGGCTGTAGGAGAAGAAAGGAGTTCAGACTCTGTAATACAAGCTATAAATTCATGAGAAAAGCATCGATAATGAGAGAGAGTCCTTACCCGCCCAGGCCTGTCTGCTGCCAGCTCTTCATGTCTGGTGACTGGTAGCCAGGAGTTGGTGCCTGCTGAAGCAGGGGACTCTGGGAGGTGGAGTTCTGAGGTGATAACAATGGGCTTGTGGGGCTCATCTCAGGAGGAAATGGGGGGTCTTGTTGCACCGCAGCTGTAGCAAAGAAACCGTTTCATCACAAAACTGGAATCCAGCTGTTTTAAACTGCTTAAGACAGAGTGGCTGTCTAAAATGACTGTTTACAAAATATATCTTTATTGTGTCTGGAACTTATTGTTTTTCTTTCAAGATATATTTCTATCTCAAAATGTTAAAACATTTTCAGAATCAAATCTCAGACAAGGTTTTTGGAGGATTTTCAAAGTGTAAATGCAATATTTAACTTTTTAAGACATTTAAAAGCATATAGGTTGTAAATATGGAGGCTGAAGAAACATGAAATAAGAATGGAGAGATGCAAAAATGATCAAACAGAGGAATGGATAAAGCATACATAGAAGGAAATGAATGTTGGACAAAAGGAGAGAAAGAAAGAGATGAATATCAGAATAAAAAAGCAAGAAAGAAATATTTGACAAAGGGACAGAAAGAAAAAGACAAATATTGGACAAAAGAATAGAAAGAAAGACATGAAAATTTGACAAAAGGGTTTCTAGCTGGCTACTAGACAGATGTATGTTAGATGAACTTGGATGAATGAAGCGATTGACGGATGTATGAAATAGTCTGTAAATGATCTTTTCCCATGTTTGGTCTTCAGGTCCTGACCGTAACCCATTAGATGAACCCTGAACTCCTTAATATCCCAGCTTCCTTGAACTCACCAGATCCTCCAAACTGCTGAAACAGCCCTTGCTGCATCGTCGGGTTCCCGGCGGCGTCAAACTGGCCCTGTAAGCCACCCAGCAGCGACTGGTTGCTCAGGGGCCCCCTGGCGGACATCTTGGTGTCCAACGGGGCCCCCGGAGAGGAGCTGAAGTGACTCGGTGAGGTAGGGGTGCTGCCTGCCATCGGGGCAAACCCCGGCGGGAAGCTGAACTGCTGCTGAGACGTCGTCGGGGGGCCTTTTGGTGCCCTGGGGGTTCCCGGGCCCCCGGCCAGCGCGCCCGCCACCATGTTCTGTCTCATGAGCCTGACCTTGTGCTGGAGGAGCTGCTGCTGCTGCTGCCGGTGGTGGATGCTGTAGAGCTCCCTCTGACGCTGCGCTAGCATCTGGGCATTCAGCGGCGGCTGCTAAAGCAATTTACAACACAACAAATTTAGCTTCTACAAACCTAATTTGTCCCAAAAGGTTTTGCACTGCAAAACACAAAATATTACAAAGTTATTTTGGTAAAGTTTGTAGAGAAGATATGTGAATAAGCTTGAAATGAGACCAAAGTAACTTAAAAGCATCTTTCCAGCAAGATATAAGAGGTTGTTTTAAGTCAGTAAGAGGAGAAAGTTCAAACTTCCATCATATCCCCTACTTCAACATCTCTCATCTCACTTAAAGAAGGGCAACAAAAGCAAATAGGGTGGATTAGCAGTGCTTGCCAACAGCTGATACTGTCATCACAGACATGCTACTATTAAATTTCACCTCTACTTCTCGGATATTTTAAATTATATTTAATTTGAACTGAACATATCCCCTACTCCAACGTCTCTCTGCAAAGACAGAGATTTAGGGAGCAGCATCAAAAGCATATGAGTTGGATTAGCAGAACTTGCCAACAGGACATATTACTGTAGAATTTTGCCTCTGCTACCCAGATATTATAAATTATATTTGAATTTGAATTGACCATATTGTCAAAAATAAATAAACTTTACATTCTAATGAACATTTAACACTGGAACTGTAAGAAATTCTAAATATCTCAAATAAATAAACAAAATAACAGAAGCAACAAATAAAATTAAATGTAAAGAAAAAAACTGAGCTCTTCTGCATTTTCCCAGTGCTAACTAGGAACAACTAATCAGAGCCAGGAGGCGGGTCTTAGCGCTGTCAATCACCCTCCATCCCTTGCTCTCTTCTATGCTGCAGCTAGCAAAGTGTGTTGTGAATGCTAAGGCTGGTCAGCATGGCCACTAATGATGACAGATAAACACTGTGCTGTTTCTACGCCATTAGTAGATTTAGCTGCGGTTTTTATTTTTTAGAGAGATAATGTCCTGACTGACCTGTGAGGACATTTGGGGTAACTGGACCGCCTGTCGGACCCCCATGTTCACTTGCTGGGATCCTCCTGGAAATGAATTCATGGCTGCCAGTCGGTTCTGGAGCTGGAAATAAAAAGAAAGAAAAAATTTGTCTATTAAAGGTGAACTATTTTGCTTCCTTGAACAGGTTAGGATAGGACTCTGGGCTAAACAAAACATTCTACGTTTACATTTTTGTGCACAAATTGTCAGATAAGATTTTAATTTAGTCAGTTCTGCATATTTTAAGCTGTTTTATTGCTCTGTTACTTTAAATCAAAATAAGTTGCTGCTGGCCTCCCCCCCACAATCTAAGTTTACACTCACACATGAAAATGGTTGCAAACAGATGCACAATTATACAACTGTAGATCTTTGAAAAGCAGAAGTGGAGCCTCCTGCAAAACCAACCTCCTACCATCTGGTTTCTCCATGGTAAGAGGTTGGTTGATTTTTTCCTAGTAGACATTGTACAACTGATACAGCAGTAAAACCAGCTGACCAAACATGCTGGAGCTCTGCTGGGGTTGCTAGGTGACGGCCGTAAGTCTTTTGAGGTTGCTAGGCAACTGCACAGTGCACGCAGAATGTGACTTAACAATAGGAAGGTTTTTGAAACGGCTCATTTTCCAGACACCAAAAAGACATTAACTTGTTGCCAAAAAATATCAAGGTGGTTTTCATTTTAAGTGTTTGGGCAATTTTAAGAAGTAGAGAGCCAAAAGAAAGTACAATAATGCATGTAATATGAATTTTACACAATTGGTACCCTTTAAAACTACAACTTTAACAAAAAGTATCAGATTTGTATCATTAGAAAAATTCTTAAACCATCTTGCATCTTGTTCTTCCACTCCACAATAACATCACATAAAATCTGCATAAAATACAATAAAGTTTTAGGTTGTAAATTGACAAAATGTGAAACGACAGAAGAGGTATAAATACTTTAGGAAGTACGTTTACTCGGACGCCTTCGTTTAGAAGCAAAAAAAAGTAGAAAAGTCTTACAGGAAGTTCACTGCCAGGAAAACAAAAGCATTTATTACCAAAAATGTCTCTCTGTGTGTTTGTTTTTTTAAACTGTTTTTAGAGGGAGCAGAGATCCAATGGAAGTATAAAAACGGGCAAAATGTGAAGTTTGCATAATAGGTCCTCTTCAAAATAAATAAGTAAAGAGTCCGACAGGATGAGATGGATATTAGTGAGGCTGGAAGTGGAGCTCTCTCTAAGAGCTTCTTAATCAATATGAGGAGAAGAAAGGAGACTCGTCGTGATGAAGTGTGACTCAGACGGACGCAAAGGGCAGCAAATCAATACCACCGAAAGAAGTACGAGTGTTTCTGTCTGACTCTCGTTACGGATAACACTTTGTCCTTTTGTTAACAGCACTACAACTGTAAATAAATTACATCCATAATGTTTCTATGCATTAGGCACAGAAGTGACTCAAGACATTAAAAGCACTGAATCGATAGACGCAGCATAAGCAGCGACAGTCTCACCTGCTGCGGGCCCTGCAGTCTCTGCTGCAGCTGCAGCCGCAGTTGGTTGGGCGGCAGCCTGAGTTGGGGGCCCATTCCCTGCGGTCCGGTCATGCCAGGCCTCAACCCCATGGGGAAGGCCCCGCAGGGGGCTCCGAATGTCACGCCCTGCTGCCCCACCGCGGCCAGCTCTGGAGGAAATGGAGCCTGTGAAGCTGGAGGGAACTGGGAGGTGTAGGAGAGCAGTTTGGGGTCCATGGAAACCGGGGTGGCAGTGGATTGCTGGGGTGGGAAATTTTGGGGGAAAGGGTCAAAGCAGCCACCCTATGGGGGGGAAAACGGCATTTATTATGATTAAACCATGTATTCAACTGCTACATTGAAAAAATTAAGAAAAAACAGAATATAGTTAAATATTTTCTCTAGGAAATAAGTTGTAAACACAATACTGACTGAAATAGCCTTAAAAATCTTAAATTTGGGTTCTGTCCAGGTGATAGAAGGCTGAATTTGTAACAGTCTTTATGTGGCTCTGAAGGTTCAGAGACTTCGGGCCTGATCTCTAGTTTCCAGCTGTAATAACTGAAGGTGTGTGCTGACACTTTAGGTAAATTATCTTCCTGCTCAGATTAAATGCCAGAAGACTAAAAAAATCTCTAAAAGACATTTTCTGCCATTTAGCAAATAATGTTGGTAATTCTAACTGACTTAAAACAAGTTTAGTCTGATTTCACTTCAGTCAGTCAGAAAAAAATGAATCTGTCCTTTTGAGAGGCATATGAACTGTTTAAGTTAGGCTTCTAATCAAACAGACTGAATTTTGTTACCAAACTGTGCAGTTTGAATATCAAGAACATTATGCAGAAATCAAAACTGAAATTCAGGCATTTTCAAGGACTTTAACCACCGGTTCAAACCCTGAAGCTGACCCTCTGTGGATTAAAGATACCTAACAAATAGCCACTTCCCAAAGTTTTTATTTCCTCCATTTTCTGCATCTTTTCCAGCCAATCCAAGGTGCTTACTGGGTTACCTGAACCAGTTTGTCGATACCCAGGGCCTTGTCCAGTTCGGCCAGTTCGCTCTCGTCCGTCCCGCTCAGGAAGGACACGAGCTGCTCGATCAGAGCCTTCTCATCGTTTCGGGCTTCAGGCGTGGTCGGCGGGCCCAGCTCTTCGTCCAGCGTGCACGGCACACGCTGTCTGCTCCCGGAAACAGAATCAGATTACATCATGCAGCCTAATACTAGCTAAAAACCATTAGAGTTCAATATCATCAGCATAGAAATGATAAAGACACTTCAGAAAAATGAACGATTATTTGGCCCAATGAGAGAAAATACACCACAGAAGGAGAATAAGTCCTAATAGGAATAAGTGATTAAGTTTGGTTTATTTGGGTAACAAACTGGAATAAAACTATTGATATTCCAGTTATTATTAATAAAAGGCAGCTCTTTATGAATGGGTTTTCTAGTTTTGATTTAAAGAAACTCAGTCTTTTGGCTGTTATACAGTTTTCTGGAAGTTTGTTGCAGATCTGTGGTGCATAGAAGCTGAATGCTGTCTCTCCATGTTTGGTTCTGGAGATGCAGACCAGAACCAGAAGACCTGAGCAGTCTGCAAGGTTGAACCAATAACAGGACTTTGAAGGGGCAGTATTATTATGCTTGATTTTATAGCACAATCAAGTGAATATGTTGCCTTCAGTTGTTATAAAAATGCTGCATATTAAATATGATTTGAAGTCGTAATTTAACACACTGAAATTGGGCCTCTGTCTCTTTAAGAACCTGCTGCTCTTTCTGAAGCTCCGCCTCCAGGAAGTCATCACAACATGGCTCCTTTATTAACCTTTTAATAATGTTTTTAAAAGCGTTCTGAGAAGTATAATGATGAGCTCACCAGATGGGCAGTTGTTTGCCAATTGCTGCTGGCTAGTCTGAAGGAGCTGAGTGGGGGAAACGTCGGAGGGCTGCTCTGAGGCAAAAGCGTGGAAACTGTTTCTCTACATCTTTCTGAGACATCATAATGTAAAGTCGAGTATCATCTGGACAGCTGTGATACCTAATCTTATTACTTTTTATAATATGACTTAGTAGGAGCATGTAGGTACTAAATAAGAGGGGTCCAAGAAAGAACCTTGGGGTACTCCACATGTAATTCTTTTCAGCGCCGATGAAAAATTAACTATTAACACAAAAAAGTTCTTTAAGTTTGAACCAGTTAAGTACTTCAACCAGAGAGTCGCTTCAAAAATATGGTGAAAAGTGTCAAGTGTCAAAGTGGATGGACATTAAGAAGCTATTTAACGTTGATCAACATCGAATGTTCAGGCAGAAATATTGGAGTAAAACTCCTGTAGAGACAAAGCTGTTAATTAAAATACTACAACAAACTGTGTCAATACTTGCACTTACTCTTGTGGTGACGCTAATGAGGATTGTAAAGGAGTTCCATGTCCATCAAAAGACAAAGTGTCAGTCAGAGCCAGAGGCTGGAACTGGGAATCTCCCACATCCATCTTCGTCAGCCCTGGAGAAGAATTTCATAACTTTTATCTGATGGTAAGATCTGGCTGTCAGACAGTTGGAACAGATTCAAGTATGTAACAGATTATAGAAAATTGGCAAAGAAAGTGCAAGTTTCTCTTCATTTGATATCAGTTAAATTGTGTTTTTATTGTTGTTTTTATCATTGTAACTGGTTCTTTAGTTCTTCTGTACCAGTACTCGGAGCAAAAGGGTTGATGACTTCGGTCTCTGGAAAAGGACTGCTATCCTTGGGGGTCTGGAAGAGGTCTCCCTGTTGTTGGCTTGGAGTGGCAGGGTTGCAAAAATCAAACGATGGCTGTGTCTGGAGGCTGCAGCCTGAGGTCGGGACGCCATCAACAAGTCCTGAAACCAGAACACAAAGGTCAAGAGGTCACAGCGGACTGTTTAGTCCGCTTTAATCTAGCTCTGGTTTGTTTGCCGAGAAAGTCTGGTTCATTTGGGGAGGTGTGAATGCTAATCGAACTCTGATGTGGACCAAAAAAGCAAACACTGACGGGGTTCAAATGCAGATGTGAATGCCAAGTGAACCGGAAACCGCTCCACAAGCAGGAAGCAAACTATAGCACTGGGCATTCTGGGTAAATACAACCAAAAAAACCTGCTAGCCTAGCGCTAGCGGGAGAAACGTCTCATGGTGTTTTACCAAAATCAAAAGATCTGATGGCACTCCATTTTTGTTTTCACTTCACGAAGAACGACGTTGCACTCATTGTCGTCAGAGGTTTTTATGTTGTTTCCTTCAGTGCAGCGCCCCCACAGGCGAGGAGGGGAACAGGTTTTTAATTAGTTTGAATTGTTTGACTTAGTGCAGAGTGAAAACAAACCACACCAGCTAAAAATGTAATAAATGCTGCAATTTTGTTCCCCATTTGAACAAAATGTATCAGGTGTGAAAACACACTAAAAATATTTTTAAAAGTCCTGGAGACTGAAGGAAACCAGGGAAAATCATGACCAACATAATTCTTCTTGCAGTCAAAAATGTTAAGGACAAGACAAAGTACTTATAACTCACCCTATTTAATAAGAAGCACCATGTCTATGTACAGACTTTTGCTGTGGTTACATCAAATTTTATTTAATTTATTAAACTTGGCTAAATGTACTAAGTTTTTTTTTTAAAAAAGTGACTCAAAACTTTCTTACAACAGAATAAATTTGTTCAATCAAGCCTAGGCCTGTCTCAATAAATCAATTAATCACATGATAAATTAAAACAAACTCAATAATTTCCATTTGCATGATTTCTTGTTTTTCTTTGTTTTTTATCTTTCTACCAAAAACTGGATGATAAAAGTTTTCTGTTTGGTACTTTGGTAAACTATTTTGTTTCGAGACTTCATAATTAATTTTATTTGTTGCTTCTGTTGTTTAGTTTATTTATTCTGGATATTTGAAATGTCTTCCAGTTCCGGGGTTAAACGTTCATTAAAATGTGTTCTTCCATTATGATGCCATTGCCATTATATTATTTGAAAATGGTTTCAAAGTAACAATTTTATCATTCGTTGCAATAAATTCTGGGACAATAAATCGTCCAGCAAAATTTATTACTGTGTGTAACCTACTCAAGGCTAGATACATTTTCTTTTAAATGCAAAATCATTTTAAAGTTTTGGATCTAAAATGAGTAAATATTCATTTTATGAAAACAAAAATAACCTGCTTGACTTCATATTTTGTTGACTTTTGACACAAAGTGAGGGCTGTACCTCTGTTCGGAGTCCCTGGCGGCTCTCTCTTCACATTTACATTGCGGGGAGTGCAAACCTCACCGGGCTGCAGGTGAGTGGGGGACTGCAGCTTGACCTGGTGGGACGGGGAGTGCAGCTGTGGCGACGGGGATTGCAGCTGGGGGACAGACTGAGGCTGGGACAGGGGCGACTGGAGGTGAGGCACTGGGGACTGGAGCAGAGCTGGGAGCTGCGTGGAGGGAGAGTGGAGCTGTGCGCCTCCGCCGGGATTCACAGACTCCTCGCTGCCCTGTTTGGCTCCGAGCGGACCTCTGAGGCCGGGCAGAAGCTGGCTGAGAGCGTCCGGATCAGCAGGTCCAATAGGTAACTACAGACAGGAGGAAACACGGCAAATATAAACATTTGGCCAGGTGGGAAAATGGTAACACTTTATTTAAAGGGGTGAGCCCGACATGAACATGAAGGAGTCTTTGTGAATGTTTCCAACTGTTGTCATGAGTTTTCATAAAATACTGAACTTTTTATGCAACTTTTAATTCAACTCTGGATTAGAATGTAATCGTTTCCAGAATATTGCAAAGTTGACCGTTTTAATGCAACTTTGCATTAAAAGTGTCATTACTTAAAAAATACAAAGTTTACACTTTTAATATCTTTTAAATGCAACTTTAAAATTTGCTTTAAACTCTAATTAATTACAGAATATTGCAAAGTTGATACTTTTAATGGAATTTTTAATGAAATTTTGCATCAAAAAAGTTTATTTTCTGAAGTTTTTACAGAATATTACAAAGTTTAAACTTTTAAAATACTTTTAATGCAAGTTTCTATTAAACTTTGCAAAAAAAAAAAAAAAAAAAAAAAAAAGGAGTCATTATTTACCAAATAATGCAAAGTTGCCACTGTCAGTTTTATGCACACGACTTCATATACAGTGTTACCATGCGAGTTAAAGGATTGGCTTCCAAAGTCCATGAAAACAAACAATCGTCTTTGTTTTTATGGAAACGTCCCAGAAGGAAATGTTCCTATCATTCGCAGCCTTTCTGCAAACTCTTCATACGGAGAAATGACTCATCATGCCGTCGTTAACTGGATCCAGACACAAACAGGTAGTTGTGTAATTTAGTTTGATTTAATGGCTGCTGATATCGTTTTATGAATAAACCGCCCCTTCGTACTGATCTACAGGAAATATAAACAGTTCCAGAGAGTGAATCCTGTATCTTATACATATAAATGATGAAAACGTGATTCCAATTTTTGCAGATACCAATTCTTTTGTCTGGAATGTTGGTAAATATAGCAAGAAAGTGGCTGAGTTGGTAACAGCTACTGTTAACTGGAAACATGCAGACAGGACACATCAGTTAAACCTCTCGCACTGCAGCGCAGAAGACAACTGTGGTTCATTTTTAGACTTTTGCCAAAGTAGTTAAGATTGGCTTCACATGCAAGTATCGGCTGATCACTGATCTCCCAAAATTAAGAAAATCGGGGACGGATTATTGGTGCAACCTTAATGAAAACCCAATGGAAAATAAGCATATTTATAGAAAGTTGAGTGGAAGAAAAAAGTGCACTCAAGGATTAGTGGGAGACTCCTCAGTGGTCCAAAGTCCTCTTTTCAGATGATAAATGACTATCAGAAAATAATAAGAGAGGCATAAAATAAAGATAAGTGGAATCTGACAGGATGAAATGGGAGGAGATGAAACGTGAAAGAAGAGCGATAAATGTGTTGAGTGCTGATTTTAGGCTGAAGCGTACCGTGGAGTCTCTGCGGTTCTCTCCCAGAAGACTGGATTTGGGGCTGGCGCCAGCCGAGCCAACAGGGACTCCTGGTAGTTTGGGCGTCCCTCCGGCTGGGATGGACGAACCCGAGCAGGTGAGGCCGTCGCCACTGGCTCTCTTCTCCACCTTCACTCGGACCGTCTGGAGGCTCAGGGCTGACGGAGGGGGAAGGTCGCCCAAGTCCTTCACAGACACATTTGGTTAGAATTAGGGCTGAAACCAACAATTATGTTAGTAATTAAATAATCTAACAATTATTAAGACGATTAATCTGGCAGTTACTCCATTATTATGACGATTAATCAATTATTTTGATGATTAATCACTGACAGTTCGATAAATAACGATTAATCTGTTAATTGTTCTGACAACTAACTGATTACTCCGATGATTAATTTATTACTCTACAATTAATTTGTCAGTTAATTGATTATTCTGTTGATTAATCGGATAAAAATGGGCATATTCTGCATATTTTTTATGTAAGCCTTTTCATACAATATTATAAATACACAATTTGTTGATTATTTTTGGATTAGTTGATTAATAACTGGATGGCAAAAGGTACTGATCAGGAGAATAAATTGTAGAATTTGTATCAGGTGAGGTTAGACCTATGCCACTTGAGGAAGCTTTGGTTCAACATATTTACAGAAAAATTATTTTTTATGTCAAATGCAAAAGGTTTATATTTTTTTATATTTTTTGTATAGCTGTTTTAGTTACTGCTCTGAGTGGATTGTTCTTTCAGCATATGGACTTTTTTGAGTCTGTGTACCAAAGTTGACGATTAATCGATTACTAAATTAGTTGACGATCATTTCAATAAATGATTAATCATGATTCGTTTGATTAATTGTTCCAGCTCTTGTTAGAATCAGCATTTTTTGAGATACTGTTGGTGAAAGAGATTAAGAAATGAATGAAAATCACCTTTTCGTCTGTATCCAGGAGAAATCGCAGTAACTGGTGGTCCTGCGGCTCTCTGGAGTTGGACTTGTGGGACGCTGTGCTTAGCGCCGGACTGACTGGCGGCTCCTTCTTGATCTCAACTTCATTTTTATTCCCTCCGTCCTCTGCGGCGGCAGTGGAGGCGGCGTCGTTGGGACTGCTGTCCTGGAGCAGCCGGTGCAGGATCTTGTGCCGCTCCGTCAGACTGCTGTGGGAAGCGGGGCACTGAGGACCCAGGGAGGGGTGAGGAGGATGAGGTGATGAGTTGTTGTTGTTGGATTCAGCTCCTGTGACACTGCTGTCCAGGAGCTGGTTGAGTCTGGGGTTCCCCAGTGGTGAGGCAGATGGAAGGGGGGCCTTATTCGAGTCCTCTCCCCCGTCTCCTGCTCCCTTTTGGGGCTTTGCCGACAGCGGGCGAGTGGAGGAGCCGGTGGGCATACTGGCTTGTCTCTGAAGTCCAGGAGACGACAGGGGGAAAGAGCCTGCCGACCCACCGCTGCTCAGTGCCCCCGATGGGGACTGGAGCCCCGGCGTGGAGGGGGAGAAGGGGTTCCCCGGGACCCGAGGGCTTCCCCCCAACCCAGGACTGGCTCGCGGCATCCTGGGCGACATAAACGAGGTAGAGGTGGCTGTGTGAGGGCTGCTGAGAGCCGAGGGACTGCTGACCTCCTGGGGGCAGTTCGTCCGGTTGGGCGTCAGGTAGCCTGTTGGTGTGGAGGGGTTGTGTCCGCTGTTGTTGGCGTGAAGGACAGAGCCTTGGTTTGAGTTACTGCCGGGGGGGAGCGAAGGGGACCGGGACGGGGTGTGAGCAATACTGCTGGGGGTTGGAGGAAGGCTGGGGTTAGTGTTTTCCTGAGAGCTAGCAGTGTTGTGTTCCCTGAGAGAGCGAGAGAGAGAGATGATGATGGCGAGAATAAACTCTGCACCAAACTCATAAAAGAACAGATTTGATACGGATCTACAAGAAAATAGGTTTTATTGACGCAGATTTTGATGTTTTCTTAACTTAAATAGCCTCGCAGAAAATAGCCTTTTTGCACAAGCTGTAGAATGTGTGATTTTCTTACCCGATTACTTGATTAATCATCAGATTAATCAAGTAATCGTGATTGATTGCTCATGGTTGATTGCGTGGTTGATTGCTTGACCACCGATTGCAATCAATCGGTGGTCAATCGGTGCAATTGATTGCAATCAATTGCACCGATTGCACCTAACCCCTAACCCTATATCAAGCAACCTTGATTAATCTGAACCTTTTCAAATTTTTAATAATCCAAATATCTTTCGCCTTTAACTGTCTTTTGTTTGGAAAATGGTATAAAACATTAAGAAAATCCACAGGATTTGTATTTTTTCAGCAGGAAAACTTTTGATGATTCGTGTCAGTAGGATACCTGTCAATAGTGTGGATGCCCATGATGAAGGGCTGTACGTCGGGTTTTGGTGGGCAGCAGAACTTGCAGCGAGTCTGAGCGCTGAGCGGCGTCCCGTCACTTAACGTGAATCGGTACAGAGGGCTGACGGCGGTGCCGTGGGCCATCACTGACAGACACAGAAAAACGTTAAACTACACGATCATCTCTAAGTTTACCAACATGTTGTTTTTTTTCTCCGAAGAGTTTTTGCGGCGCTAGTGGCTCGTATTTTTTCGACAGTAGGCAGACAGGAAGGAGGGTGAGGAGAGAGGGGAAGACATGCGGCAAAGGTAATCGGGACCGGGAGTCGAACCCGCGACGTCCGCATCGAGGACTAAGGCCTCCAAACGTGGGGCGTGCTAACCCGCTGCGCCACCACAGCACGCCCCAAGTTTACCAACATGTTTATCCCCCAAATCTGTCTGGATATCTTTTTGTTCACATGCTTTTTTCCTCCTACTCAACTTTCTCTACATTTTTACTTTTTATAAGCAAAACTCATCAAAAATACAAAAATAATTTTTCTTTCTTCTATGTTCAAAGAATGCATGCATTATATGAGTTTCACTTGTGGTATCCTTGTGCTACCACACTTTTTCCTTTCACTCAACATTTTCTAATTCTTTATTCTCTATATTTCCATGTGTAAATAATCTGTACAATATGAGTTTCTCTTGTGGTATTCATTTGTACTTTTTCCTTCCACTCAACTTTCTCAAAATGTTTACTTTCGAAAAGCAAAACAAATAAAATAAAAATTACAAAAAATAAATTGTTGCTATTTTTATTTTATTCCATTTCCATGTGTAAA
Organism: Xiphophorus couchianus; assembly: GCF_001444195.1. NCBI lineage: Eukaryota > Metazoa > Chordata > Actinopteri > Cyprinodontiformes > Poeciliidae > Xiphophorus > Xiphophorus couchianus. The sequence goes on along the minus strand of NC_040242.1, from coordinate 2,206,552 downwards.
AAATCTACACAAAATGAGTTACTTGTGGTATCCATTTGTATTCTTTCCTTCCACTCAACTTCCTCTAAATCTTCATATTCTATAATAAAAATAATTAAAATTACAACCCCAATTTTTTAAAATAATTTATTTTGTTATTTCCATGTGTAAAGAATCTATACAATATGAGTTTCACTTGTGTTATCTTTTTGGTGCCACACTTTTTCCTTTCACTCAACTCAATTTTTATTTTCGGTGAAACACATACTTTATTAAGCTGATAATTCCTTTTAACTCTTCATTTTGTGTCTGAAACAATCAGTCTCTAACTGATGAAGCATTTGCAACGTGATGTTTTAGCTTTGCTGTTTACTGCTAATGAAGCTGCATGAGACGCATTTAGAAGCATCAGTGGGTTTTGCTGCTGCTCACCTTCATGCAGCAGCTTCTTGGCATGCGAGGGCTCCTTTCCCTGCGGCTGAAAAAACGCGTAGATGCACTTCCTGACCAGGTCCTCCCAGCCAGGCCGGCCTGTCGCTCGCAGAGCGCTAGTTTCTATGGAGATGATCTTCCCTGGATCACAGCGACACACAAAAGATCAGTTTGAGCTGCAGCAGCCTACAAGCTGAGGTCCTCGTGCAAAATTCAAGGAAGAATCTGGAGCTCTGTGTGGTTTTCCAATTACGTGGAAGTAAGTATACTAATTTAGTGAAAAATTATGAGGATTGCGAAGTCTAATACAGACTTTCTTCACCAATAGGGCATTGAATGTCCTTTCAGACTTATGTTCTTATTGATATTGATCACATGTCAAAATTAAGACTTTTTAAGACCAATATTAATTAAAATTTAGACCTATATCTTCACAGAAATGTACGAACTTCACCCAGCTAACTGGCCATAAATTTTTACTTAGCCATGACAGGCACAAAAAAGCTAGCTTGCTAACAAAGGTACGTTAGCAGTGAGTTATTGGTGCGACTCAAACTTTTCCCTGGCAGAAAAGTCCAACAATAAAATAAAACAGAGTATGGGCGATTAAACAGTCTTGCCAAGACAAATTTAAGAGCTGTGATTAACATATTAAAGGCAAATCTGGTCTTTAATATGAATTTGAGACATTTTAAGGCTTTAAATTTAGATATTAAATTTAGTGGAGATGGCATCCTTTGTAAGAGTAATGATAGATATTATTGTTTTATTGCACAGTCCTAAGAGAACCTTGTACGACATTGTGTTAGGGCTACTGCAGATTTTAAAAAAAAGAAAAGAAAAAAAACACAAAATGAATACATTTCTGTATTCAATTTCAGAGTTTGAAAAGTTAATAAATTACTAGAAAAATCTCATATTTTTCTTTTAATTTCAGACTTTTTTTTTCTTAAATCTTTAAATTTTCTGAGTTTGAAAAGTTGAAAATTTGCCAGAAAAATGTTAGAATTTTGTTTTTCAAAAAACTTGGAAACATGTCAGTTTGAAAAGTCAAAATTTTCTACAAAAAATCCTCAGAAACAAAAAAATATTGAAAAAATTTATGAGTTTGAAAACATTTGAGTTTTCAATCTCACAAATTTCCATGTTTCTTCTGCCATTTTTGTTTACTTTTCAAACTCATAAATGTTCTTGTTTTTGGTGGAAATTTACTTTTTTCTTTAAACCTACAACGGCCCTAATACGTTGTTGTTCCTTTGCTGTTTACATGAAGCACAACAAAACCACTAAAACACAAGAGGTCAAAGGTCATAATAGAACTTTGAGCAGAAGGAGAGATTATTGCAGAATTCACCTAAATTGAGAGAAGATTTGTCTCTTTTGAGTAAGAATTATTGATAAATTCTAATTTATTGGCAGGGCAACATTTAGAAAAATCCAGGTGGAATAAATTGAGCGTTGTTGGGATCCTGCATACGTTGTGGGAGATTTTACCTGCCGGGTCCTGCTTTGTAATAAAAGACTCGGTGCGTGGAATCCGACAGGCGATGCAGATCAGGCAGCTTTGCAAGTCTGAAACGCAAAAAAAAACCTCAAAGAAATTAATTACGTGTCAAAAGTAACTTTCTTTCAAAGGAGCAGAAGTAAAGGGGACAAATTCCTGCATTTAGACAGGAAAGGAGCCTGACAGCCTCCAAGGCCGGATCAGACCAAAATGACAAAAAGACCCAGAGAGCTGAGCAGCCAAAAATCTGCAATGCAGAAACTGCATAACAGAATTTATCAAGGCCACTGCACCAGTGGAGACGGTCTACTGATGCTCCAACCGGCAGGGCCAGAAAAACATCAAACTTCAAGAAAAACTTAAAACTTTCAACCATGGGAAAATAAAGTTGTTCCAAACCAATTATTTTTTTTAAATTGGATTCATTCCTGAGATAGTCAGCATTACGGGAGTTCAGAAAATCGCAGTCAGAGAGAATCTTGTTTTGTTTCATTTGTGAAAGTTTTACTGCAGACGAAGGACGAACGGAGGACGAACCGTCTCCGTCCTCCTGGACGGGCAGCGGCTGCGACACGGTGAAGCACTGCATGATCTCATACTGCTGCCGCGCTTCCAGGTTCTCGGCGTCCGCCTCATCCGGCGGCCGCTTCAGCATGCGACAGTTAAAGGTATGGCTGCTCCTGCGGCCGGCTTCCTGCGGCCACGGCGCTCCGTTCACTGGCCGGGCGGAGAAACGGAGAGAAGAAGAAGAGACACTTTAAACATGAGAACAGCCAAACATCTATTTATTCATCCAGTCATCTAATATTCATTTATACAATTATGCCTCAAATTATCCATCCATCCAGTTACTCATCCATCCATCCATCCATCCAATTACTCATCCATCCAGTTACTCATCCATCCATCCATCCATCCATCCAATTACTCATCCATCCAGTTACTCATCCATCCATCCACCCAGTTACTCATCCATCCATCCAATTACTCATCCATCCATCCATCCATCCATCCATCCAATTATCATCCATCATTTTCTGTATTTTGCATCCATCTAGAAAACAATATCTACAGATCAATCAACACAGATAAACTGATCCAACCTTTCGGTTTAAAGTTCTGAATATTTTAGGGCTACAAAAACTCTTCGGCTTTACCTGAAAATAACTGATCATGTAAATGTTTGAGAAACTCCACCTTTCCTAGAGGAAAAAGGCTGTTCTACTCTAACGGCTGCAGCTGTTGGAATGAAAACACGCAGCTGTCCGACCTTGCTGTTTGCTGCACCCAGTTATCTCCATTTTCATTATAATCTCTCCTCAAGGTTGTTCTGCAAAACCAAACAGTGAAATAACTTCATCACGCTGAATGAAGGTATTGTTTCTCATTACACTCGCCCACGTTTGCTCTTCCTCTGCACAGTTTACGCCCCAAATTTACTTTGCAGCTCTGAACGGAGGCACAAAATTAACTTCATTTCACGTTTTTCTCAGCTGTTCTGCCTGTTTTTTCTTTCTTCTCCATATGAATCCAAACTTAGATCACTCACCGAGGCTTTTAGGCAGCAGATTGCGGACAAATTCATTGTGATCTCCCACGTGGAGGATGGTGTAGACGCTCGAGTTTATCAGCTCTTCCTGGGTGTAGCCAAGGTAACCGATCACATTCTCAGAAACGAAGACGATGCGGCCCTCGCGGTTGACCACAAAGAAGAATCCGTCCAGGGCCTGAATGAAAATTTAGACAGAGTGTAATGAAGGCAGCAGAGGAGAATCTGAGTACTTGGGCTGTTTTCACACCTGATAGTTCGGTAGAGTCGGTTCGATTGGGGATCAAAGTTTCAACATTTGTTACATTTTCAGCTGCTGCAGTTTGCTTTCAAACTGCACCGTGTCAAATGAACCAAACTAATTTAAAAAGCTGTTCCCCTCCTCGCCTGTGGGGGCGCTAAGCCACAAATTACTGAAGGAAATGGTACAATAAACCTCTGAATTACACACTGAGTGTAACGGTCTTCTTCACAAAATGTAAACAAAAATGGAGTAGCAACATATTTTAGCAGGTTTTTGAGAAATTTGTTCCCCTCCTCGCCTGTGGGGGCGCTACATCAAAAATCACTGAAGGAAATTACATGAAAACCTCTGAAGACGACACTGAGCGTAACTTCCTTCTTCACAACATGTAAACAAAATGGAGTGGCATCAGATTTTAGCAAATTTTTTATCTTTGGTAAAAGAATACAAGCCATTTCTCCAGCTGGGCTAGCCTTGCACCTTTGCTTTGGTTGTATTTACCCAGAATGCCCTGCTCAGTATTTCACTTCCTGCTTTTGGAGGGATCTACCATCCGCTTGGCGTTCACATTTGCATTCGAACTGTGCCAGAGTTCACTTTCTTAGGACTGGTAACTAAGTTTGTAGGGTGACCAAAGTTTGCTTTTCGCATTAGGGTCCGATCGGACATTCCTAAACGAACCGGACTAAACTGGGCCCAGGTGAACTCATCTTCAGCTTACCTCCAGCAGCATGGGCCCCAGCGCCTCTTTCTCCACCAGACCCTGACTGCTAGAGGAGACGTCGCTCTTCTGCACGTCGTCGTCTGGAGACAGAAGAGCTGCTTTCTCTGTCAGGAGGAAAATGTTTCAGATCGATGCAGAAGCCTCTTGCTGGTCACGGTTACATAAGGTTCTAAAGCTGTGGCTCTCCTCACCCTGCTCCCGCCGTTTGATCTGCTGGATTTGGTCCACGGTGCTCCTCAGGATGTGGCACTTGTCCGGCTTGGCGCTCAGACTGGCAATGTCGCCCATGTTGGACGACACCAGCTCAGCCAGATCCTCGATGTAGCGGCACTCCAGCTCCCGCCTCCGCTTCTCCACACTGCGGCAAACAAATGAGCTGTAGGTCACGACTCCTTCACAAATCTCATTTATACATAAATAAAATAAAGACCACTGAGGGCAAGTGAAAGTCAAGTCACAAGTCACTGAGGAATAAGTTCAAGTCAAATCAGAAGTTGCTGAAGGCCAAGTCAAGTCTCAAGTCATTGAGGGCAAGTCCAAGTCAAGTCGCAAGTTACTGAAGGTCGAAACAAACGTCAAGTCATTTAAGTCCAAGTCCAAGTCGAGTTGCAAGCTGTTGCTAAGGACCAAGTCAAGTTTCACTTGGGCTGAATCCAAGTCAACTCAGTATTTCTTGAAGGCCTGGGGTGTTGCGGTGGCGCAGAACCACATATGGTGGCCTTAGTCCTTGATGAGGCCATCGCAGGTTCAAGTCCTGGCCTGATGACCTTTGCCACGTCTTCCCACTCTCTCATTCCCCACTTTCCTGTCTAACCACCATAGAGCCTTATAATATATTTATATAAATATATATATCTCCAAAAACATGACTGTCAGGTTAAATTCTCCTTAGGTGCGAGTGTGTGTGCATGGTTGTCTGTCCTGTCCGTCTCTGTGTTGCCTTGGCGACCTGTCCAGGTGACCCCGTTAGCTGGAGAGGCACCAGCACCTCCCGACCCCAGTAGGAACAACGGTGTTAGAAAATGGATGGATGGATTAAGACATTGGTAAAAGAAACGTACCAGTGCTTTGAATAACCGTATTTTTGCCCATTTTCTTTAATGTCCATGTCTTTTTTTTTGTTTCTTATTTTGTTGTATTGTTATATTTGTATAGTTCACTGTTTAAGTCTGAAAAATCTAAATAAATAGATTTTAAACTGTTAAACTGCATCAAAAAGCCTTCCCAGATAGCAACAGTTGCTACTGTGAGATCATTGCTGATATCCTTCCACCTTAGCAGTCTGTTAATAAACATCTATTTGCCATATTGAATCCTTTAATTTCTGTTTAAATTAAAGAAAATTAAATAACAAGACAGAATTGAGTATTTAAACATTTATCTAACATAACTTTCATGGTTTTGTGATCTGTTTGAATAGAAGCTGGACTAATGCTTCAAACATTAACTGCCCCTGCAGGCAAAAAGCTCCCTAATTACTCAATAATGAAGCTTTCAAAACGCTGTCTGTGAAAGACAGGAAGTGGGAGGAAGAGAAGTGAAAAATGGGAAGCTGGCGATAGAGCAGGAGGATGTGCTCAGACAAGAATACCCTCAATAATTCACCATCCTGCTGAGAGAAACACATGGCAAACTGCTGAGCGGGGAAAAATACTGGACAGAGGAAGATGGATGTTTGCCCGGACCGACACCACCAGTCAATTAATCTATTAGCAGTTTGGAAACAAATAATCAAAAGGGAATTTCTGAGCAGAAATGGCAAACAATTGATTTTTGACAGGATTACTAGAAGGGAAACTAGCAGGATATTGATTACTTTTGATAATTTTATCTGTTGAGAAAAACAATCTGATTTGTTTCTCAGGGAAAATGTTTCTATATTTTGTTTAGTCTAAGATTTGAAACTTTTTTCAGAACAGAAACCCATGCATAACATAATTTCTTTCCAGATTTTTGGATATTTTTAAAGTAAAAACTAAAATTTCTTTATGTTTGTTTAGTTTTGCTAGATGTCTTTCCATATTTCCATAACATAAAAGGTTAAATCCTCCCTATGTAGACTGAAAACGTAACTTTAACTCCTGCACACTGCAAAAACTTAAGTATTTTTAGTCTGTAATATCTTGGTACACTTAAATTAATTTACATGTAGCTTTCCAGCAAGATTTAGGAGCTTGTTTTAAATGAATAACTCCTTGTTATTGATGAATAAGTTATAATTGCACTGGACAATTATTTAACATATAAGATGGGAAAAATGTCATGTTTTAAGTGAAATTATCTGCAAATGGAACAAGTACTATTCAATCAATATTAAGGAATTATTGACTTAAAACAAGTTCCTATTGATGCTGAAATGTTACTTATAAGTCAGTATAGTTTTGTCTTAAATAAGACAAAACTAAGATATTCACACTGAAACTAGATCAGAAATACTTAGTAAGATTTTGAGCTTTTACAGTGCAGAAGCACATTGTTGGACTGCAGTTCCAGAAACATGCAGTGCGGCTGATCAGTTGCAGATTGGTATGTGGGAAACGTGTGAAGAGTGTGTGAAACGACCACAGCAGGAAGTAGGTCACCACAATGACATGTGATGCAGGTTTCTGGTCGGCTGACACGTCAGGGTATGAAAACTTTAGGCCCCCAGGAATCAAATAAGCTGCACTACAAACACTGTAGTATGATAGCACTCTCCCATGCAGGCATATGGGTTATAATTTTCAAACTTAAACATAATTTTTTTTTAAGTTCTGATGAGACAAAACTCTATAACTGGCAAATAAAATCATATTAATGTTTTCTGTCAATAAGAGAGTAAATCCACTAATAGGCATGTTTACTTGATCTGGAAAAAATAAAATATGATCTTTCTCTGTTTTGATGTATTAATATTGCATCACCAACAATCAATCGGACGGTGGAAAGGAAACCAGTTGGACACGATTGAATGGAAAACCTTGATTCATTAAAACCATTTATTGATTATTGATCTTCTGACTTGAACCCAAATCATATAAAAACCTTAAACTTCCTGGTTTCAGACGAACCAACAAACTGCATTAGATATAAAACAACAACACAGAAACACGTTAGGAAATAAAACACCTCAACTTTTTATTTTTTAGCACTGCAGTAGAGTTTGAGTAACTCCTGTTTTCTCTGATTACTCAGCAAATCATCTCCCAGCCTGAACCCCAAACTGCAGCCTTCTGTTGTTTTAATGTCATCTGGTTCATGTTTTCACTCATCACTGTAAGATTTACAGCCTGCATGATCCTCAGCTCTGTAATGTTTATCAGTGCTGCAGTGTGGCTGCATGCTTACCTTTGCCCCGATGTATCGCATGGCGAGCCCTTCCTCTTGCGTGACTCTGGCGTGGCTGGGTCCAGGGGGCTTTCCCCGACCGCACTCATTTTCAGCTTAGACTGATCTGAACACAGGAGAAACCTGCATTTTAATTAAAACATCTTGATAACTTTAAAGAACCATTTCTCAAAAAAAACTCCTCGTCGCCAAAAAAAAACAATGATGACAGGAGCTGACAAACATATGCTGAAGAAATACCATTAACAGCTGCAGTTACAGGCAATAAAGTTAAATGGCTCGAACTTACATAACAGCAACACTTAAATTTATCGCACCAAGGAGGTATGGGAGATATACAGGAAAGAGGTAATTAAACACCTTCCAAGTAAAGGCATAAATCAGAATATGGAGCTCATCCATGAATCTGCAATCACTTTAAAACAATCCTGATATAATCCTGCGGCGTCCATAGCAGTGCAGCGTGACGGCATAATCCTGCCCCCGTCTCCCTGCTAGAGGGCGAAAAGCCGCTCGCTCACGATGACTAGCATTGGTTTTAGCTGTCATGTTATCACTATAACGTGCTAAATCTTAAATGTATGCCTGATATATTTAAAAAAAGGGACACAGCGCTTTGCTACTAACTGTTAACTACATGACAAGGTCAGGAAAAGGTTTTAATTAAGAAAAAAATAGCGAGGGAGAGGGAAGTAGTTCAGTTATGCTAGCTTGACTTTGACAATCTTAAGATGTAGATGTGATGCAGAATTTGGTGGTTCGGTTCAATTACAAAATAAAAAAGGTGATTTAAGCACCAACTCTGACGGATCATCAGTACAGCAGGGGTTTAAATTAGTTACTAGCCAATCGCTAATTTACAGCCGCTGTGTTAGCTTAGCTAATAGCAGCGTTAGCTAATCTACCGCAACAGTCACTAATAAGTCTAAAAACATAAAACTGTAACCGACTGAATGTTTTGTTCTTTGTGTGGGAAATGCTTGAGTGTTTTTTGGTGTTGAACCCTGAAACGCATAGTGGTGTTGTTGCCAGTTGCTATGGTAACAAGTCTGCGTGTAGCAAAGCCGACACAGAGCGAGAAAAAAGTTGTTTTTTAACTTTATTCTTCCCTTTGCTGTGGCGCTCTGCACTAAATTAATAATAGCTACATCTCCAGGTTTCATTTAATTTTAACTTAATTGACAGAACCGCTTTACTGTGGCAAAGTGGCTATGGATGGAAAGTAAAACAATTTCCAGATGTAAACAATAACATTCAGGAGTCCATTAAAAAAACACCTGCTATCTGAGTCCTACTGTTAATTTTAACACAGATATACTGTGATATGATAAAATTGATAGAGGCAGCAGTAAAATCCTTAGCTTTAGCTCAAGATGCTAAAAAATAAAAAAATGAAGCTGAGATTAAAATTTATTTCTATAAGTTTAATTTCCTCCAACCAAAGCAGTGTTAGACTTTGGGACATTTAGACCAAGTTAAGAGCTGATCGAGCACAACAAATCAGCCAGATCGCTAAAATACACAGAGAGAAATTATTTTGATTTGTTATCCTACATGGTAAATTATTACAGCGAAGACAGATGACACTAAACTAAGATGTCATCCAATTTATTCTAATCTGTCATCTTCATCTCTGCGGAAAAAGCTACAATTTCACAAGAACATGAAGGTGTAGAGCATAGAAACTGGAAACTGAAAGAGGATTTACTACCTCTGCTTTACTGCAGTTCAGACAATAAAATATTGATTTTCTTATTTAGAAAAGGAATGTGGCCTTTTTTTTTATCCAATTAATCGATTAATCGTTAGAATAATTGATTACTAAATCATAAGTTTCCATCCTAAAGTTTATGTTAGCATTGTTTTTACACAACGTCCATGTCCACTTCAGGAAAGTTCAGCTGCTTCAATGACAAATTGCTGCATCCTGGGTGCACAAAGTGGCAGTATATCAGATCCTTCCTGCCTGCAACTGTCGGACTATAACAGTCACTGCTAGAGGTTTTTGTTTCCTTACTGGTATTTCCACTGTTTTTACTGTTTTAGAGTTTTTACTCATTGTAAATAGCCTGTTTTTAATGCACAGATATGGGCATTTTGTAAAATTTTCAAATTATCCTTCTCAGTTGCACATTCCTTTGGATCAGAGTATGCTTTCTTAAATAAATGCACAAGGCATTTTGTTAAAAATTTGACCTTATTGTGGTTTTCTTATATATTTGTGACTACATGCTTTGAATGCCGGTCACTTTGCTGCTGGTGCCAGTTTCAGAATTTCCTGATATGAGTTTTTTATTTTAACCTTTTTTTTACATAAACACAAAAGTAATGGTGGATTTACTGCACATCTGTTTTTAAACATGAAGTCTGTAAAAAAAAAAACAACAAAAAAAAAAAACGGTGTGAAAATATGGATGAGTGTAGACTGGAATCAAATATTCATCCAAATATTCTGGAAAATACTTTAAAATCCAGACCAGAGCTCCAACATCCTCCTTAAGGTTTTTGTCCTTTTTCTCACATACTTCATCAATGTGTGCCCAAAGTGGGAAATATCTGAGCAGCAACATCTCTGTGGCTTCATCAGGAGGGTTGACATGGCAACAGAAATGCTGCAACACTTGCCGAAATACAGGAGTTAACAAGGTTTCTGAAGGATCCATTAAAGCAAATGTTGCATTAAAGTTAAAACGCTTGTGCTGCCGTCACAAATTTGATGTAATGTCGTTTTAGTGGTTCTAATCAACATGCAGCTCCGAGGGGAAAAACATCGTGTTTAAAGGGAAGAAACCGTCAAAAAAGATCAAAAGTACAGAAATTAAAGTTATTTTTAACCAATTTAAAGAAAATTTGAGTCATCTTAAGTACAAATCTGTAAAGTGTGATCGGCTACACAGAATAGAAACCTCTTAATCCAGGATAAAACTCACCACGATTGTTACAGAAGTATAAAGTATGGCTGTGAGGTCAAGCTGCTCTCAGGACAATAATTCTTCCTGACGAGCCTCGTTTACATTTTTACCTCAAATCACCCTCACTCCCCTCCAGAAGAAAAAGGAGGCATCCTCTATATCAGGAAAACGAGAGCTCCACTACGACTCGGCAGATAACACAAACATCAGCTTCGTGTTTGGGAGATTGGGAATCACAGCTGCTTCTTTATTTAAATTAGAAAATAAAAAGAGTTTAGTGGGGTCACCTTTCACCATATGGCATTATATAATCAAACTATTTTATTTCACTGAAATAAAATAGTTTCAGTGAAACAGTGTATGTGATTGGATGTGAATTTAACTGTTTTGGATGTTATGGGATTCAATCTGATTTAGGGTTGAAACGAATAATCAGATTAATTGTGATTAATCGATTGATGAAATAATCTTCAACTAATTTAGCAGTTGATTAATTGTTAGCTAGAAGATAGAGACTGAAAAAAGGACATTTGCTAAAAGAACAACACACTCAGAACAATAAATAAGCAAAAAAAAAAAAGCAAAGAAACTGTACAAAAAATGTTTACATTTAAGAGAAAAAACATTTGTCTGTAAATCTGTTCTACCCATAACTCCTTTAGCTTCACCTGGTTTAAATTAAGTTTAAAAATTTTCTAATTAAGCACTTTTTGATATCCAATTATTAATCAGTAAATCAATAGATCTACATCGTATCAATAAGTCAAACAAAAAGGGTTGATGCTAGAAGTATCCTTTGCTACAAGTGATCAAGCGTTCTCTAAAGGAATGCTAGTGTTGCATTTCAGGCAATAAACTGTTTATTTTTCACTTTAAAAAGGAACTGAATAGAGGTAGACTGAATAGATCTGCCGTTATCTAGATTTTTTCAATATCAGGATCAATACAGATATTAATATCAGATTGGTGCATAGGCCAGAGTCACAATATCAAATTTTGCTAGATGGAAAATTGACCCAGAAATGATTGCAATAAACAACAATATTTTTGTTTTGAGACCATTTTTCAAGAAATATATTAATAATAACAATGCAATGCAAGTTTGCTCTCCCAGCAAAAAGTAAACTTTAACTTTATAAAGAACTTAAACCGGAAGATATATTAAATATACAAAATAAAAAACAACAAAAAGACAATTAATAAAAATAAAATAAAAACCACAAATATCCAAATAGATTATGAAGTCTCTGTAAATAAAAATGACTATTCAGAGATTTTTTTTACTTTATCATGTAAATAATTCGTTATTTTCCAATAACTATCATTTTAATTACCCAGGCTGATGCACTTTGACTCTTTAGGCTTATTGTGTGTAAATCAAGTCAACATTAAACATTAGCACATTAAAATTAAAAGACTACATCCAAGAAATACTCCTTATTTCCAAAATAAAAATACATTTCCTTCTCTGATCAATAAGGTTAACATTTAATAAAATGCTCTCAACAACTTTTAAACCCAGTAACATGTGAGTGGAGTGACCATCAGTAGTTACAGCTGCAGGCTGAGCACATCCCACATGTCACGTTTTGCAGAAAACACACAGACACAAAACCTTTGCAGCTCCTATCGCACACAAACACACACCTGTAGAAGAGGTCAGCTTCCTGCAGCTTCTGACCTCTCCCGCCCTCCTCTCTGTAAGTGACGTACGGAGGAGGAGGAAGAGGAGGACTGAGCCTTCAGTCAGCAAAGATGAAGAACAAACAGCAGCAGCGAGAGCAGAGTCAGCCTTCTGAGACGTAAAATCCGCAGCCGCCCCATTACAAACACCAACCGTCTCCTCTTTAGGGTTTCTCCCTCCGTCATCCTCCCATCCTGCAAGCTGCCATCGCACAGAAAGCCAACCAAAAGCGTGCAAATGTATGGATTGCAAGGGGAGCGAGGGAGAGACCACCAGGTGGAGAATGGGCAGCGAGAGATGGAGGATTATCAGAAAAATTGTGGGAGGAGAAGGAGGTAAAAGAGGGAAGGGTTAAATATCATCCTAATTTGGAGCATCATGTTGTGACTGAGAGGGAAATATGATTCGGAGATGCGTCTTTTAAAAAAAAACTGGCAGACTCTGAATAGTTCATTCACTTCCTCATTTGTGAACTTTCTCAAAAAAAAAAAAGAAAATAGGTGAAAGCAGCAGAGATGTGGGATAGTTACGTAAGTAAAACGAAAGATTTTTGATAAAAAAATTCAATAAATGACCAAATTCAAGCTGCAAATATGTATATTTAGCTTAAAATAAAAAGAGAATCCCAGATTGTTTTAGTGTGAAACATGTGCACCCCTCTCTGCTGTTGGGAGATGGTTCAGCCTCTGAGAAGCTGCTCAGTCACTGTTGCTAAGGCCGGCCCCTCCTGAATGTCAGGACATAAAGCAAAGAGTAAACAGCCTCAGTCAGACCTCCGGCTCCTTTATTCATCACGCTCTGAGGAGCTGATCGCCATGTGGACCAGGTGAAATCAGCAGCAGCTCGTTTTGTGCAGGTTTGCTGGGGAAAATGTCGCATGTGGCTTTGACATGAAGCAGAGCGTAGCCAACTCCTCAATCAGGTGGATTTTATAACTCATAGTTTGTAAATTAATTATGAATCTTCTATGAGCTGAAAAAGTAATTTACTAAAATGCGCCAGAACAAATTCTTCACATGACAAACCAGAAGTCATTCTACTCCCTCTGAGCTCAGTTTTGTTATTAAGACGTGTAAATTATTCACTCCGAGTCGTTTCAAGGTTTCTTATTGGGTTTATTATCAGGACTTTAGCACTACTGCAGAAGCAAAGGGTTTTTTCAGACCTTATAGTCCGGAAGATTTGGTTCGATTGGGGACCAAAATAGCAACTGTTCCGTTCCTCGCCTGTGGGGGCGCTGCAACAAGAACAACTGAAGAAAACTAGACACTGAGCGCAACTTCCTTCTTCACAAAAGGTACACAAAAATGGAGTGGATGTAGGATTTTTCTTTTGTTGTTGGCGAAAGACTATAGAACTATTTCTCCCGCTAGCACTAGCCTAGCATGTTGGTTTTGGTTGCATTTACCCAGAATGACCTGCGGTGCTGTTCACTTCCTGCTCCGGTCAACTTTGAGTTCACATAATCATTCGAACCGCACCAGAGTTCATTTCAACCAAACCAAAGTTTAGATTTGCCTTTTTTTTTTTTTTTTTTACCCCTCCAGGGGGTCTTTTGTGGGCTCTAGTGTCCCTTATGTGACAGCAGGCTGACAGGAAACGGGGAAGGAGAGGGGGGAAGACATGCAGCAAATGTCGTCGGGTCCGGGAGTCGAACCCGTGACGGCCGCATCGAGGACTCAAGGCCTCCAAATACGGGTTGCGCTAACCACTATGCCACCACGGCACGCCCCAGTGTTTGCTTTTTTACATAGTTCGATTGCACGTTCACACTTTGCCAAATGAACTAGAGTTCAATTAAACTGGACTAAGCAGGTGTGAATGTATCCTTATCATTCCACCGAGGTATTTCAGTTTTCCAAGCTGCATTTTCTTACAAATATTTAAGATATGCTCTATAAGAAAATCTGCGATTAGGTGAATTTTTCACAAATAATTGGGAAACCCGCTCCTGAAGGTCTACTATAGATTACCATCACTTTTTTGTCCTTAGTGATGATGATAAGTTTTAGAAGAATGTGTTTTGTTTTGTTTTAATTACCTTTTCAAACACTAAATACCATAAAAATTATCTAATTATCAGAAGCTCCAGAATCTAATCTTTTCCTGATCAGTGAACACAGAACCACTTAGCACTTCCAGTCTGGGCCAACAATAACCCTCTTTGGTGAGGATGTGCTTACAGTGGGAAGAATTGATTACAGTCAATTTTCACCAATACAGTGTTTTAAAGTGAAGTCAGAGGAAGTAAAACAACTGTGAGAAAATGTTCACCCTACCGGCAGACCAGAAAATTAAAACTAGATATGACGTCATATTGAAGATTTGCATCCAAACGCATAAACAGAAAAACGCTGCTGTGTTCCTCGTTTTTCCAACTGAATACTCTGTCCAGTTCCAGTCCATTGTTCCCCACCATCTGTGTACACCAGAACCAGGATGTTTACCAGCAGTAAGAAATAACCTTGGACCGCACACAGCTCCACAGACACCACAACACGCAGCCAAAGTCCTCGGTGTATAAAATACATGGTCTGAAGTTAGAAAGACTCACAGAGGCTCCTTTATTTGTGCAACAACTACTTACAGACAAGTAACACCATAGAAACACACAGAAAACTCAATTACAGCAGCTTAAACTCCCACTTTTACACTACTTACATCCTTGTCAGAATTATGGTGATTTTTTGCATGGAAATCTGACCAGGTTTATATTTCCCCATTAACACAACAACAGTGATCTGAAAACGCCACAAACAGAAGCAAAAGTTAAGTAGAGGGTACATCTACGAAAACAATTCACTACTTAACCTGAACTTCACCAAAATCCAGCTTTCTTTTTTTTTTGGCCTGTCAAGATACGCAATAAATCAATTAATCACATGATCAGTTAAAATTAGCAAGATCATTTTCATTTGGATAACAATCGTTACAAGAAATGCCCCCATTTAATTTAGTTGAAAACTAAATATCTTGAAAAATGCTGCAAACATTTCACATCCAATATGGAGTTGTTAGTTTTATTTTATTTTTTACAAAAGTCAAAACTGCCAAAATGGCATTGCTGGGGGCTTATTTTATTTTCTAAGCTTTATTAAAACATAGCATTGCTGTTTCTTTTTCATTCTGATGTGCAAGATGTCAATAGCACTCAATTCATTGATAACTAGAATATACATTCATAGCAGTAATTCAGCCAAAACTGTACAAGACAAAAATACAAACAGTTGATTTACAGTTTGATTTGTAAGTGTAGGAGTAGAAGTTGAAACCAGCCCTTAAGGACTGGAGCCGCAGATCGCTGAAGTAGATTATCAACTACAGTCTAAAGACATTTTGGATAGATCAACCTGACGCACCTACTTGGTCTAGGGCTCCAGTGAATGAGTCATGTGGTGGCTTTGGGGGCCTCCTTCTGGGCTCTCTCCACAGATAAAAGGAATGAAGGGGACTCTGCAGGTGAGGTCACTGGAGGGCGAACGGCTTAAAGTCGAGGTGATGGAGCGCCGGTGGCGAGGTTAGGGCTCCGCCGCCGTACTGTCACATGGCACCATCCCAGGTGCAGGGAGAAGCCAGCCGGCCTCTGACTTGGAGGGGACCACAGAGAAAACACCATCAGTGTGAAAAGATTGATTAAAAAAGTCCTTCCTATACCGATACAGTCCAGGGCTGAAACGATTCATCAAATTAATCGTGATTAATCAAAGGCTGAAATTATCAATTAATTTTGTGAACGATTTATTGTCAACTAGAATGTAGAAAATCAAAACAAGGTTATTCTATAAAAGAAAAACATATTCAGAGCAGAAATGAAGTCAAAACTTTTCTAGAGAATGCATCTTTTTTTTTATCGTCAGAATAATAGATATATTAATTGATTACTAAAATAATCTGCAGCCCTAATACACTCAAAGATAAACAGAATAATCAGGTTACTGCCTTGATTTCATGACAAATAAAAACACAAGTGTCAACATTAATAAAAAGCTGAAAAATCTTTAAAATTGCCTGAAATTTGCAGGTAAAAATAAACAGAGCAGTGAAATAAAACATTGCTTTCGAGTTCTGCAGCCCAATATTTAACATTCAAACTCGCTGATTTTGTGGTGATACTTTAGAAATCCTTGTGTTGAGTGACGCCAGTAGCTTCACTCTATTGTGTCAATGTCCTATGGATCATCAAGTGAAGAAAGAATGGTGTGGTACTGGTCAATCTTAAAGGCTGCTTTCACAACTAAACGGGCTAAATAGCGAACTGAACCAACTTTTGGTATTTCCAAAATAAAATAGGAAACTCAACAGTACCAATGCCACACCAGTAGGAGGAGCTAACATCAAAAATGTCCACATCAAAATCAAAAATATCCTGAGCATGGATAAAGCAGTTCCAGGCCACTGTTACTATGGAAACAGACAAAATAAAACCGAACCACACTGCTGTAAGGAAACGAGGCATAATACAGGTGTTATTTTAAATAGTGACGCAATAATCAGTTGACTAATGACCAAATACTGAAACATTGGATTGTTTATATTCCCTCATGAGAATTAAAACACATTAAATCTCAACTCTTTTGTTCTGTGAATTTATCAGGATACAAGTTAAAGATGTTTATTTGTATAAATGGAGATAATTAAAATTTCTACTTTCTGTTGGATTCAAAGCTACTATTATGGAAACTCTTTTCCTTTACTGCAGGTAATGTTTGCTACACCAAAATATTCATATAGAAGAGCTTGTAAGAGTTTTAGTCCAGAAAGCTGCAATTAGAAAGTCAGACCGTAAAGAAAAGCAAAAGTCTGTACCGGGTGCAAAAATGTGATTGGCCCATCTTTGATTTGTAATATTTCTAACTATTTTCTGAAGAAATATGGCATTTAATTCAGAGAAATGGTGAAATGAAGCTGGTCTTTGACTAATATTGTGAGACTACCTGAGCATAGCTGCTGCTTTTACCAAGCAGACACTGACAAACTAGCAGAGACATTTCCAATAAGTTTCTCTTTTGAATGAAGAGTAAACATAATTTCCACCAAAACTCTTGTGATTTGTTCATATTTCAGATGAATCGGCCTGTCCTTCACCCCGTTTGTTGAACCTGGACTGGAGCTCCAGCTGGTTTGTTTTGGAACAATGTGACAGTTTCTATGCCTCGTCTATCAATGCCTGCAGTAAGTGCAAGGTCTATGTGACATTATGGAGGTGTGAAGAGAACAAACTGCATAGTGCGGTTAGCCGCATTGAGTACAAAGTAGTCCCACCATTCATAACATAATCATAAGATCTAGTCATGCACATTCCAGTGAATAAATAGATCAATGACAGCAATAATTGATTTTACGGACGACTCGGGCAGGTGCTGAGGAAGGCAGCCTCAGTGTGTCGGCATTAACATCGGTCACATGACCAAACAAAAACAACATGGCCTCCAGAAACACAAATGAGTTAGCATAAGGCTTCTGCTGATCAAATTTAATGCTATTAATGACATTTTTCACAATAATGCCATCAACATTCAATGCATAGTGCACAAATGTTTTTTTAAATGCCATTGACAGTAAATTCATTAACTATTACACATTTTTATGGTATTTCAACAAAAGATCAAGTTATGTACCATAGTCGCCAAACTTTTCCTTCCAGTTTCTTACTCTACATTTTTCAGTTCATTGCATTTGACGCTGGATCTTTTCTAGGGATGAAATGATTAATAGTGATTATTATAAAAATAATCATCAACTAATTTAGTAATCAATTGTTAACTGGAGTGGCTTTCAAAAAAGGCAATTTGCTAAAAGAATAACATTCTTAGAGGAGCACTTAAGACAACACTGTCTTAAGCAAAAATATATGCATTTTGCTTTTAACATAAAAAAAATAAAACCTTCTTTGTCTGTAAATATGTTCCACCCCCAACTCCTTAGAAAATCTACTAAGCACCTTTTGGTATCAAATTAATAATTGGTTAGTCCAAAAAAATAAACGGATCAGCCCAACACTTTAACTTTAAGTCGAGCAGAAATGGTTGAGTTTTTCACAATTTATTTTGAATCCTTTGCTACAAATAATTGAGCGTACTAGCGAATGCTGTTATTACATTTTAGGCAATAAACTGTCTAAATGCAGTTTTTTTTTATTTAAAAAAAATTAAATTTATAATATACAAAAAAATATTTCAAAAAATCTCTAAAATGTGCCAATTCTTTTGATCTGATTAATTGATTAATCATCACAATATTCAATAGATCAATCAATAAAATAATCATCAATTGCCGTCCTTTAATTTCATATTTTTAATGCAAATAAAGCCTTGAATTCAACTAAATCTATGTAGTAGTTTTAAATTCTTTTTGATTAACTGCGAAAACATAGTTTTACTTATCGGACTGAGACTGATTTCCATGCAGAAGCTACTGTATGTATTACATACACAGAACAGAATATGAAACATGAAAGCTACCCGAATAAACAACATAAATTAATAAATTATATGTACAACTGAAGAAGTTAAAATGCATAACATTAACTATGCTAACAGTTGAAGACATACTAAACGTGGCAAAAGAAGAAGGGGGAGGAGCTGTCAGTTACCGGTTGCCGTGGTAACCACCAACTGCCAACCAGCAGAATGCAATGTCCAGTAAAGTCAGGAGAAAATGACCTTAAATGCAGCTGCTGCGTGCAGTGCAGCTTATAATATAAATCATATTTTTTAAGTAAGTGGCATCCTGAAGAAACTTATTTCAAATGGGAATGTTTTAGTTACCTAAAAAGTGAGTAATACATAGTTTTTTGGTCTTTTTTAAAATCATAATCTTGATTGTTATCACATTAGTACCACAAAATGTCGCAATGAAATTGTAAGTTGATAACACCCACCCTTATTCAGGATTATTCTATGTTCAAATAATCTAGATTAACCCTTTATTTTTATTCATCCTTCACAATTTAACAGGTATTAATGAACAAATATAAAAATATATAAATAAGCATTTTATCCTGGTGTGCAATGTGAAAACAGAAAGACTGACAGAATAAACAGAGAAGTGACATGTCTGCTTCCTTTATTCAGCTGTTTATGCACAAATATGACAATAATAACTACAAACTGAAATTATCTGGGTATATTTTAACTGAGGGGGAATAAAAAAAAAAACCTAAATTGTTATGTTTCTAGAATAAAGAGAAAAGGCCGAGTCACTGTTTATGTTCTGCATATGGAGAGATTGCATACGGTAACCAGCAGGGACAAAGTTTAAGGTCGGGCAATAACGTCAGAAACAGACGAGAGAATGTAAAATATGTACGGCAGAGGTCATTCACTTACAGTAATACACAGATTTTATTTCTATATCAAAAAACATATCAGTTATAATAAGCATTTATGCACCGAATTTGATTTAAACATACTTTAATGAAGCAGAAACAACCAACACTACTTCTTTTTGTACATAATTCATGTATGGTTCGTTCTTTGATTTTTCCATTTCAAAATAAAGTGAGAAGAAAACCAAAAAATCTAAACAAAATATATTTAGGTTAACCATCTTCTGAGGGAATAACTAATTTATCTGCAGAAGAAGCAAAGACAATGAGAGAAACATGAACTGATTTCAAATCGCAGTGAAGGCAAACACAGTTTCTCATGTTTGCCTCTACATGTCAGGGAAAATGACAGTTTACTGGTTTTAGGACATGTTTAGTCTTCTCCATTAGTGATTCACTGTAAAAAAGCTCAGAGGCTTTACAAATTAAGTAAATGGGAAACAAGAAAAATGCACCAGTGACGCCCACATCACTCAGACTTTAGTGTTTTATTCTGTTAATTCAAGGGGTCAACATGTCAAATAATTTCAAAGTTGATAAAGCAAATATGGCAGATTACAAATGCTCAAATGAGCAAAAAAAAATTTTTTTGTATGAAAGACAAATAATTCAACACTGTTTTAGTTATCAATTAATTAATTATTCTAACAATTCAATTAATTTGGGGGAAAAAGACGCAAATAAACAAAAAATTAATTTTTAAATAAAAAATTTCCTTCGTTTATAAATGATCAAACAACAATGTTGAACTAAAATGAGGGCACTGGAGGAAATATTCAATAAAAATCTTGTACAGAAATTTTAAAAAGCCTCAAAACTTCTGCAGAATAAAGTTGCCACCAAGCATGCTGGGGATTATTCAGAGAAGCCAAATGAAAGCCAAGAGTGTCCGCTGACATCCCGGGGATTTAAAACACACAAACACCTAAAGCAGCTCCTGCAGAAGAAAGCAGCGGCAGGCAGGTTGCTAAAATGGCTGCTCAGTCTCCATACAGACGCAGAGCTCAGACAGGAGGAGGAGGAGGATGAGGAAGGCTCCCACTACCATCAGTTTGTCTTCATACCTCATGTTTAATAAGAAATTATTTATTCCACCTGCCAATTAACATCTCTGTTCTTTAACTCACTTTTTAAACCTGTGAAGTTAATCCTAAGATGCTTAATTCCAGACAATATGAACATCGTTTGATTTTTCTGCAGGACTGATGAGATCAGCCAAATAGAGAGCACTCCTGATCCTTTGACAACTCTCTGTTTTGTTGCTTACAGACAGCTTTACGCTCACTGTTGTTACAAACTTCGAGCCAAACAAGCGAGGCCCGAGCTGAACTCTGTAACCTGCTTGTTATCTGGGCTCCATCTCAGCTCCGTCAGGCCCAGCTGTGATGCTTCGGACACAAACACTACAGATGCTGCTCAAACCGATCCACCTGCTGTCACTTCACACACGAAAACAAGGAGGAGCAAGCCTCCGATTACAGTCACATGACCAAACAAATACCACATGATCAACTCCTCCCCCTACAGAAACACACACACACACACACACACACACACACACAGCAACAAGGTGCTTATAAATATCTGGTGGGAGTTTTACTAACTAAAAGTGGTTAAAAATGACCAGTACCGAGGAGGGCAGATGTGGGTTAAACATAACATTTCTCATTTTTAATTTCTAATTTTAATTTTCTCCTCACTTTCCTTAAAAATTACAAATGACAGAAAATATCTTTAAAAACTGGTTTTTATTTCAATAATTTGAGACGTTTGTCAAACAAGATCATCAACCTGGAAATCCAAGAAATGCATTGGTGGAAAAACTTTTTAGGATTTTCCAAAAATGTAATCTTCAAAAACAGAACATTTGATTAATTGACATTGCATCTTGATAAATTGCTAAAATATCTTTTAATGTTTTTCCCAATATTGCATAATAAAAAATCTATGTTTTTGTACGATTAATCAATTAATCGTCTAACAATTGATAGAATGATCTGTAAATAAAATTATTATGAATGGATTCTTTAAACAACATTTAAAAGTGTATTTCCCTAACCTTTTAAATGTTATTAAAAGGGTAGGAAAATATATAGAGAGCAAATATTATTGATAAATATTAGTTGTCACCCAAATCAATATCCCATAATAATATTGGCCCAAAATTTCAGATTTTTAAACTGCTAAATTTACAAAAAAACATTAAAATGTTCGTTCAAACATTTAACATATTTTAAATTAGATTTTGGTCTTGAATTGTTGGCTTTTCACACATCAGCCAATAAATCAATAAACCACCTTTTTGAGTGAAATAAAATTTATTAAAACAATAAAAGGTAGTAACAGAAAGAAAATAAGAATTTTAAACATACAAATATTAAACTATGGGAAATAGTACAATTAATTGTTTTAAATATATATTTAGTTAATACATTGTTAATAGACCACATCAGCCAGGTTTTACTTATCGGACCGATACGATGTTGATTCTGATATATCTTATTCCAATCACACCAAGTTTTATAAAATAAGAAAAAAAAAATAGTTTTTAGTTGATATCTGCTAAGTTTGTACTGATATGAAAATTTGGGCTGATGTTAATACCCGATATTAATATAGCTGTTTTGACTGATATTTTCCAACCTTTTCAATCCCAATAATTAAACGTTAAACGTTGCTATTAGCTCAGTTTTACTTATCGGACCGATACCGATACTTTAAATGACCAACATCGGCCCATACAGATATGTCGCGCATCCCTAGTTTTAGTTTTAAAACAACGCCAGTGAAGTAGTTTAATAAAGTTATCATCTAAAACATACTTTTCTGCTGCAAAAAACATGCAGAGAAATTAAATAATTGGCTAAAAAGTACCCAGTATTTACAATGATACTGCATTTATATTTACAGTACAATACAATGACTTTTTTGAGTGCAACATTTAGAAAATATGTTTAATAATAAATAAATACAGACAATTCAGTACATTAAGCTTTAGTGTTAGCTCAAATATCTGAAGATAAAGATGTTGAATTGATTGTTTAGGCGTTTAGAGTGAAGTTAATTATCACCACTTTCAGACACCTGAACAGCCAAGAGGCAGAGTCTGAAGTGAAAGTTGGGATTGATTCGTTTGCCTCATTTACAAACAGAAAAACATTCAGTTGATAAAAGATATTGACCACCACTCAAAACCACAGTTTAATCTAAAGGTCCTGGATCAAACACTTCCAAAATGGCTGCAAAGCATCAGCACACAATAAGGTCAAAACAGGGGATTCTAGAAAGGGCTGTTCATTTACTGATGCATTCACAGACCAAAGAAAAAGTGGGAGAGTTGAGTTTTAATGCAGCAATCAACGCAGTAAATTGAATGTTGAGTTTCCACTAACTTAGACTCCAACTAGATTCTATCAACAGCTGTTATTAATTATTTCAAGTTGCAGTTTTGAGAATTAAAACAAGTATTTATCCATTTCTCTCATTGCTTTTCAAACCAAGCTGTATTTATTCATGAATCCCTGCAAGACATTTTGATTTTTTTGTACAAATCAACCAAATACAGTCATTTTTAATAAAGTAGAATGTTTTTATGAGTAATAATCATCAGCTTAAAACCTTCAAGCAGGCACTTTACATACATTTGATCAAGCTGACATTTCTGCAATTAATGTTTTTTTCTTATTATTGGTCCAATGTAATTTTTGTTGTTTTTATTAGCTGCAAGCAAGAATAATAATGAACAGTAATAAAGGTTTGAAAACATCAGCCTGGGTGGAATTAATCTATATAAAATGAATAGAGTTCGTGAAATAAATCAGATTTTTATTCATATTTGATTTATTGAATGCTAAATATTATTATCAAAACATAAAAAAGAAATAGCCTGCAGACCATCTAGATTGTATTAAGTGGAAGAAGTTTCAGGATTTAACTATTTAGTTTGAAAAATAATGTCAGTTCAATTTATTTATTTTTTCCTTACTTAATTTTTTTTAATAGTCTGTTGGTCCTTTTAATTATAAAAATATCACATATAACAGTTTTAATTTTGATCTTTTGGGTGAATAAAAGTAAGTTAACAGAGTTATTCTGAGCACTAAAAAGGTAATTGTTCAACATTTCAAGGCTTTTTTTTTTTAAAGCCTGAAATTAAAACATTTTTGGGATTTTGTGTCAACATTTCACACGTTTTAGTTAGAGCTCCTTAAAATATATTGAATTACAGCAATAGTTAAATAATCAAATAAACATTAATTTTGTTACTGTACTAGAACAGGTACAGTAGATATTTTAAATATCCAAAACAAAACAACCAAAAACAAAAAATAAAATGGAAATAAAACCCACACATAACCAAAAACATAAATAAAATGGATTAAGAAGTATCTGGAAATTATTGAGCTCATTTATCATGTTAATATATCATCATTAGGGCTGAACAATAAATCTATAACAATATACATCTTTCATACATGTGATCAATATGAATAAATAATAGATCTGATAGAATATTCAACCCTTTAAATGAATTAAAATCTAGAACTGCACAGCATTGTGGGAGGTGTAGGCTTCAGTCGTTCAACCTCTCCTAGCAAGCTAAGCTAGGTTGGTGGAAACAACTAACTCACTCCCTCTTTGGTTACCTAGCAACTCACTCATTCCTAGGCTGCCTAGCAACAACCTGTTGTGTAACAGTAGCAGATTAAGGTTTTCCCACTTTGCCTCATAACATCTTAAAAATAAAATACAATTAAAAAATCAACATTGTAGAGTGAAAACTGAATAAAACAGGAAAGGTCACGCCACAAGTTTGTCAGTATTTCAGATATTTACAATAACAAAAAACTAATCAATAATTATAGATAGACTGATGTGAAACTCTTACATTTTACAGCCATATCGTCCAGCCTTAATTATTGTCATTAATGTCGGCCCACATTTTCAAAGTCGGTGCATCCTGACTTCCTAAAGTGCTTTCAGATAAAAAAAAATATTTAGACTTTAAACTCAAATTTTCTAACATGCTAACCTATTTTCATTTATATATGTATTTTTTATATAAAATATCTGAAGAAACCAACACAACTTTCATTAATTAATGATAATTAAACCAGATATCCGCAGTTAAAGCCGTCCTCGCATGTTTTTAAGTGTTTTTCCAGTGAACATGAGTTACTTGTGTGGCTTATTTTAAAAAAGCCTCAGATGCCATGTGTCAGGAGGTCAAGGTGTTCTTTCAGTTTTCGCGTTCAGGTTACAGAAACCCCCCAAAAGAGCTGCGACACCTTCAGGCCGTCTCCCCCGGCTCCACGTTACATAACAGCCGCCTGCTCTGGAGCAAAGCCGCCCCTCCGGAGCGACGCACGGTTATACTTTCAGCAGGAGTGGGAGAAAAACGTAGAGAGGAAAGAAAAACTCAACAATGAGCCGAGGCCTTGCAGCACACATGAGGCGCCCAGGCATCCATCTCTCACATGGAGCCTCCCCTACCTGTTCGGGCTCCAGTTCGGCTTGGTTCCGCAGATCCGTCCGGTTCCGTTGATTACTTCCCAGCTTCAACCAATGCCAGTCGGCTAACTTGGCTAACCAGCTTAACCTACTGCTTGGTCTCAGCGAGGATACTCACTCAGCTGTCTCACTTTTTTTTTTATCCTCTCCTACTTTAGGTTGATAATACTGCGGTCAAGCGTCGCGACCATGTTAAAAACACGCGTGGGTTAATCTGGAAACTTTCCAGAAGTTGTATGTAAGCTGGCTCGCTGTCAATTTAACGTCAGCTTTTGTTGACAAACAAGCCTGCGTGGTCGAAATCACACACGACGTGAAGTTAGCCAGGCTGCTAGCTCGGTTAGCTCAGCCAGCTAGCCAAGCTTTTGCTAAATCTCGCTCCAAATATCCGTTTTTCACGCCGTCCGTGGGGGCCACGCGAGTCCGGTCGGGAGCAGCGAATGGCGGGGGACTCAGTGGATCACGCTCGCGGGTTTGTGCGTGTCGGTGGCGGTGCAGTTGCGTTTGCTAAACCAAGTTATCGCTCTCCTCTCTGCTCTCCGCCATTTCCAATCTCTCAACACAAACAAACAGGGCTGCTCGTGCACGGGGGACGCGCGTTCACGAGGCGACCGGACTAAAGTCCCAGCCTTTGATGTATGACCACAACAATCAGTGAAGTTGTCAATTTAACTCTAATTATTTATGTTTTACTACATATATCGAGAGAAGGATAGCAACTACTTATATTTACTTGAGTAACTTTAGAAAAAATTACTTTTAGGAGTAGTTTTTACTTTTAGGGCTGACTCGATTAATCGGATCAGTCCTCAAGAGCCGCAGTCCTGCAACTTTTAGAAGTGCCTCTGCTGCACCACCTGAATAGAATAATTAGGTCATTAAGGCTCTGGAGAACTGATCTACACCAGGAGGAGGCAATTAAGCCATTTCATTCCAGCGTTTTGTACCTGTGGCCCTTGTGAACTGGAGTTTGACACCTGAGGTTTTGCTACAAAAACAGAAAATGTATCGATTTTAATTGAAAATGGCTCCTATAAGTGGATAAACCAAAGTCTGCTTTTGAGAAGATTTGATTTCACATCTTTGCATTAAAGTAAGAGTCAAAAGATTGATTTAATAAAGAAAATACTGTTGAACAATAAATCTAATTAATAGTTATTATTTCAAAATTAATTAATTAATTTAGGAATCAATTAATAGCTAACTGAAGTTGGCAATTAATTAACAAACTTTTTTTTTTGACCTTTTATGCTATATTAAAAAATTTAAAAAATAATCAATAATTATTTTTAAATCAATAATTAAAAATTAATCAACAGATCAGCTCTTTACTGTATTAATGTTAACAGAAAGAGCTGAGCTTTTCACATGTGAAAGGTATTTTTTAGCTACAAATTCCCTAAAGGAATGCTATGTTATTACTATGTTATTTAGATAATAAAATGTTTATTTTATTATTTAAAATAAGAATTGAATTATTTGTTTAACTGCATTTGAAACAATTTCTAATATTGTATGAAAGAGGCTTTAGTAAAAACCAATTCTGCAGAACATACCAATTTTGTAATCCGATTAATCTATAAAAAATCAATTAATCATTTTTACATTTGTGTGCTTCTTGTTTTAAAGCACAATTCAAGATAAAGCCACACTATAAGCTCGATGCAGAAATGATCCCATATCTGAACGTGTTGTCAGAACTGAACTGTTGCTCAATCTTTCGGACATTTGGTGCCATTCTTTGAGACATATTTTCAGCTAATCTTTGCTGCAGGGCTTGTTCTGCTCAACTTCTCCCATGAAAGTACACTTTAACTGTTCTGTTAAATTACTTGCTTGTCCAGGTCTTAACATTTTTTGCATATGTGACGACTCCTGTATGTGGACATCCTTTGTCAACACATTTCTTTTCTCGTTTTAGTTGAAAGAACAAGGTGAAAATCAAAGTCTGACTCTATGAGACATATATCTACAGAATCACAAAGGCTCACTTTTCTACACGAGGCAGCCATGTTGCATTTTAATGTGGTTTGCAAGAAATCTTCAACTTTTCAAGTTGTTATTGTAGATATTTTAGCACTAGAACTGCAATTTGTTTGGTGCAACTTGCTTGTTGTAAGGTGCTGCATAAATAAAGTATCTGTGCAAAACCAGTGCAAACAGATTATTATCCCAAAATCTACATGAACAGAAGAAATTTGAGCAAAAAACAGATGAGTTTTATGATGCTCTATAGCTAAATCCTTAAAGCCAAAAGGAAACATATTTATTGTCATACAGTATGCAAAGCTTTTGCTTTCTCATTGCATGGCTTACATTTTTACATTTGTGCATTTTTGCTGTTGTTTGGAGTAACTTGCTCTTACAGAAACAAACTCTGTGCATATATTGTTGTTTGAATTTGATTTTTTGCCTCTGTGTGTGTGTGTGTGTGTGTGCAGACAATTGTGATGCTGCATCAGTGATTTTAAATATTTTATTAATAGAGAACATTTTAAAATATTCGTTAGAACAGAAGAATGCAAGCACATGTAAGAAAACCCAGATAGACATATTTTTATCAATGAGGTTGACATTTTTACAGATAAAATATTTTTTTAATTAAAAATGTTAAGGAAGGACATCAAAATTTTTAAAATATCTTAATATTGTAGTAAATAGAACAACAAACATCCAGCTACTTTTACTCAAAAGCTTCCATTAATATAGCAAACACTAAAGAAATAGTGACTCAAATATTATTGCTGATTAAATTTTAAAAATTCTTCAAGCCCAACAAAGGAAAGCAACTCAAATAAATTTCTATACTATACTGATAGATCACCTTTCTAAAAAAGATCTATTGGACTATTTGAATTAAATCTTCCATCTTTAATTTATAATTGAGCAGATACAATTGAAAAAGGCACAATAAATTAATTTGTACATTTTTAAATAAAAAAGGCCCTCTGTTTCTGTCAACTTGATTTTTGCCCTTGTTGCAAAATGTTTCAGGTTGCATGACTACCATCCGACCACAAGGGGGCGAATTTTCATAAATATTTGTCGTGCCGCCATTTCAACCGTCCGCAACTCATGGAGGTTTCAAACCAACTGCTAGCTAAAAGCTAGCGACTCGGCTGTGCTTTAAGTTAGCAGTTGTTACCTTGGGAAAGATCCAATTTCCCATGCTAACATTTTCTTTGTACACGTCGATGTTTACACAGTGTACTATTTTCCAAATCAAACAGGAGCTGTGTTGCTATGCTAATGCTAACCGGCCATAGACATGAATACGTAGTTATGTCTATGCTAACTGGGTACATACAGTTAGCCTAGCATGTCCCCAAACATAACAATAAATTCAAGAAGAGCTTTTTTTGGCTCACACTTAAATCTTTCAAATAAACAAATTTTAATATCAGATGAAGATAACATAATTTTAAATCATCTATTTTGTAAAAAGTTGATATGATCTAATAAAGGGGAAAAGCTACACAAACGAGTAGTTTCTTCCCAAACCTAATAACTGGTTGGAGCAATTGCTATCAAGTAGGGTAGAAACGATTAATCGGATTTATTGTGATAAACAAGACATTTTTCCATGTAATAAGTAAAAAAAAAAAAAAACTGCCAGTGGAACTAGAGAATTTTAAAATTAATCTTAAGGGATTATTTACTTACGCTGTAATGTTTTGCTGAAAAGTCACTTGTAAGTTAAGATTGTTTTATTTCTAGTAGTATACTATGATATTTATACCAGAAATTAGAGCAAAAATACTTGAGAAGATTTTGTTTTTGCAATGTACCCACCTATTTTATTGAAAAAACTTAATATCTTTTTTTGTTTTTAAGCCATTGTTATTTAATTACAAGAACAAATTTTTTCATAGTAAATATTTAGCAAATATTATAAGCAGTGTTTTTTTTTCTAGATATCCTAAACAAGTTTTCTTTAGCTGGGCTGAGGGCAAAATGGCTGCCAGACAAAGAAAGGTTTGTTGTTTTTGTTTATATTATACTTTAAGCCAATTATCTTTTGGTTTTAGGTGAATTCAGGATGTAAACAATTATTTCAAAATAATCACTTTACATTTAGTGAAGCTAACTCATATATCTGTATTTATATCTTATATATTCAGCCTTTTACAGAGGAATTATGGCAGATAGATGAAACACAACCAGAGGAGTATTTCCAGGAAAACATCAGGGAGAAAAACTGTACACTGCTATATTTATTAAACTGGATGAGGGCACAATTATCTGGTGGGTCAAGGCAAGCGAGGGCTTTATGCCTGCTTTTACCCAGACAGGCGCTTTACACACTTCTGGCATTTTTAAAATGTTGTTCACCTTCATCTTGTTTTGCTGATAAAACACAGGAACACCAAGTCACAGAGGCAACGTCTACATTTAACGCCTTGTGATCAAACCGTCGGGCAGAGACAGATATTTAGGTGAAACAACAAGGTCGAGTCTAAAGTACTCACAGTCCAAAACAATTTAAAAAAATCAAGCAAATTAAAACATTTAAAAAGGATTTGCACATTTGGTGTATTAAAAAAGGCATCTAGGTTTCAAATTTCTTTAAAACTTGGTTTAACAAATTTATTCTAAGTTTTAGTAATATTTAACCAAATTCAATACATTTTAAAAAAACTGAGGACAGCTTTTCTGTAAGTTTGGAAAGACTAAATGAACTTTTGCAAGGAAATCATGTCAATAGTAATTTTACGTCAATTAGAAATATAAAGTTTAACAAACAAATTTGTATAATAGTCCAAAAATAATCAGTTCAAGGCCACAGACCCTTTTCTGAAAGTTGTTAGAAAATAATACTCATTATTTCTTTATGGAGTTAATTTCCTGCCAAAATGTTCCAAACAAATACAACATGCTTCACAAAATGCCCTGTAAACGATTATAGTTCAGAGTGATGTCAGCGCTCCCAGGGCGGCCATTTTGTTTGAGAAGCGTATTACAAAGCTTCTACTTATTTTTACTTTGAATTCACATCAACGCCATGATGGAATATTATTTTAATTATGAGAACAAAGTCATCATATTAGGAGAATAACGCAATAATGTTATGAAAACTCCAACATGAAAAATCACAAAAAATGAGGAAATGTTGAGAATCTTTCAGAAGTTGTACTTTGGTGTAAGTTTCTAATAAAAATGTTAAAAGTATTTTTGAAACAATTGTGCATAAAAGAAAAAAAAAACCTGAGACAATAAAAATATATATTATGACAGGCAGGTGATCAATATCAATAGTTAATACATTTGATTTTCAATATTCAATAAATAGAATATTCACGGAACCGCACAGCATTCTGGGGGATGTAGGCACAGGAAAGGCTAGCTGGTCACTGCTAGCTAAGCTAGGTTAGTGACTTTAACTAACACGCTTTCTCTTTGGTTACCTAGCAACCCACTCATTCTTTGGTTACCTAGCAACCCACTCATTCTTTGGTTACCTAGCAACAGCCTATTGAGTAATTGGCGAAGCAGCTCCGGAACTGCTTAAAAATAAAGGGAAAAATAAAAAACAACGGTGTGGGACGAAAACTACGGATGTAACAGGAAAGGTTACGTCTCTAGGTTGGCATATTTCAGATATTTAAAACGAAATGCTTACATTTCTTAGCCAAATACTTATAACTAAGCTTTTTTTCTTCTGGTAAAATTGCACCCTTATATTAATATGACTATATTCTCAAAATTAAACAAATAGCTTCAATATTTCAACAGGTTTTACAGGGAATGAATGGATGATTGGATTTTCAAAAGCAAATTGCTCGTATTTCCGGTCTGCAGGGGTAAATTTGATCTGATCAGTTCTGCTGGTTTTGTCTTCATCGCTCAGTTTGTCTGATACGTGATGAAAAACAGACATTTTCTCCGCATCCTGTCCGTTTTCCTGCTGTCCCTCAGGTAAACACGTCTGCAGCCTGCGGACGTGTTCAACTGGTTGCTCCTGTGCAGCTCAAACGATTCCCAGTTAGAAAATGAGTCAGACTGAAACTATTTCAGTAACAGATCATTTCAGGCGAGTTTAGTCCTGACAAAGCAAAGCGTCGCCATTCTGCTCTGAAAACTCAAATTAACCATTTGCTCTATTTAAGGCTGCTCTAAAACATATATAGTTTTATTGTTATTGAGTAAAAAGTATCTTATTAAACAGGAACAAATCCATTTCATTCGCCACGCCTTGTTTAGATTTGTATATGATGTCAAAGTAAAACATTTTCGACTTTTGAAACCCAGAAATTTCCAAAAGCATTTTTTTTTTTACTTTTGAAGCTCAGAAATGTCCACGTTTTCCCAGAAAACTTCGAAGATCAGGATAAAAGTTCTCACATTTTTTGACTTTTCAAAATTCCAAGTTTTTTCTAGAAATTTTCTGATTGATTTACCAAATTTTCCACTTTTCTCTGAAGCCCTCTGAATTTTTCTTATTTGTTTCCTACAATATATCTGAGATTAATCTAAATATAAAAATTTACTCTTGTTTTCTATAGTCGCTGCAACACGCCGTCATGAGTTAATTATAACTTTGTCTCCTTTTATTACTGAAGACAGTTACAACATTGTACAAAATTTAGACTTTAAAAAAAATCTTTTTAGATCAAAAGTTATAATTTTGAGATTGAAGTCTCTTCCGAACCTTTTAGTCTTACTGTGCTTTTTGAAAAGTATTTTATTCTAATGTGATTAATTATGCTGTAAAAACGGAGCAGTTCTGGGATGAACACAGTCTGCAGTTATCAGGCAGGTCAAGGCAGGAGCATTTCAGGGTTACGCCTCTACCACGGGAAATTCACAAAGTTGAAGAATATTGTTTAAAAATGTACATTTCCACAACAAGGGATAAAAATCTGCAGGCGACAAAAGAAGGTCAGCCATAAAATATGTTTCCTCTTAGCGATTGTTAAACCTTTGAGAAAAAGCGGCTGCTTGTATCTTTAAATAAATTTTTTATAAAATGTTGTTTATAGAAAAACTCACATTATTCTTTCTGATCGGTTGATAATGGAATTGCAAGAAATTGATTATCAGTGGCGCAGCGATAAAAAGTTAAAAATCCAGAACAAACGCCTTTTCAGGAATTATCGCTATTTTTTAGCGCCCTCTTGTGATGAAAAATAATATAAAATAAACATTTCTTTAACTTTAAAAAACGAAAACGCTTCACTTATTCGAAATAACATTTCTCCAAACAATTTAGGTTTAGTCGTTAACCTGATTTTTTACATTCTTTCATGTTACAACCACCAACTTTAACATATTTTATTGGGATTTTCTGATTAAAAATTGAAGAAAATAAATTAAATTAATATTATGTAAAAGTGCAAAGATTTCCTTTATTTTCAATTCCAAAAACAAAAGAAGAAAACCTTCCAGCAGGACATCGCCACCAAAGCATCGAGCCAGTGATACAAAGAAATGTCAGATTTTTAGAATTTTTTTTAAACTAATCTCAAATTTTCTAGCATATTTTTGACTTTTCAAACTCAGAAATTTCCTTGTTTTTTCTAGAAAATTTGAGGGATTTTTTCTCCAGAAATGTTCTCCATTTTTTAATAAAAATCTTAATTGTTTTACCTTTTCAAATAATAAAAAAAGGTTATGTCACTTTACAATTCAACTAAACCGAAAATACTGCATAGAGTTTGTCGTTTCTGTTGATTTTCCGCAGTTAAAGTAACAGTTTTTTTTAAAAGACAAATGTCTCTTGAGACAAACTGCATTCAACAAGGATTTATTCATGTAAACATGGAATCATTGTGTAGCTTCATTTTGGCGCCACCCAGTGGACACATAGATTTCTTTCACTTTAAGTCGTTTTCCATTATTTAAACAGTTTGAACTTCTTCATCAGCGGCTGCACCGTCTCTTTCGGGTACGGCTTCAGGGCCAAGCAGGTGGGGATGTTTTCCGGCTGCTCGATCCAGAGTTTGTGGGAGATTCCGGCCTGAGTCAGGGAGTCCGACAGTCCGGAGAGCGCGGCTTCATCCGGGGCCTGCGGAGCAAAAACAACCCGGTTTTTACTCACATCTGGATCCGTTTCCATCTCCGAGGAGTAAAGGAGGACTAAACGCTGCTCGCGGCGCCGCTCACCCCCAGCACCACCTTGTGCATGGCGTCCAGCTGCTCCAGGTACCGCCGGGTGTCCGGGTCTCCGTAGTGCAGGTGGATGGCGGCGGTAGCGGCGTGGCAGGCCTGGGTGATGACGGCCCCCAGCGGCCATGACAGCTGGTGGACCAGATCCGAGCGGACCACCACATACTGGACCAGCCGGCTGGGAGCGCCGGCACCGGGGGCGGCCATCTTCAAGCTGTGACCGGAAGCTGGTTTGTTTATGTTCCGGGTTTGAGTGACGTCACCACTACGAACTTTAACACCGCCCCCTAGCGGTTTGTTTTTATACCACTACTTTAATAATGACTAGATAAATTTATGCTTGAAAAGATGCATATAAAAATTTCCAATAATCATAAATAAAAAGTAATTTTATTTTTTACTGCCTTTATGTCAAAGAATTGAAAATAGTAATATTTAATGAAGAGTTTTGTATTGCAAACATTTTTGATTTACTCTTCAGGTAAACTGGCCTAAATAAAAATGTCAATACCAAAAAATAAAATAAAAATTGAACATTACATTTTAAATAGAACATTGCTCTTATTACTCACTTCTCCTACTAATATATATGGTAAATACTGTAGACTACCACTTCCAGTAATAATGCAAATATTAATTTATAACAATTGAGCGAAAAAAATCAAATGTTCTGTTCTTGCTAAATAATTATTGACTATATCCTAAAATAATAGTAACTAGTGAACAACAAATAACTATTTGAACTATGAATTTTAAATAAATTTCTATATTATTGCTACTACTTGTACTACTAATTTTAATATTTAGTTTTTCTCTAGTAACACAAATACTTTTTCACATGAGTTATTAGATAATTCACAATCCAATATAAAAAAATTGTATCCAGTTATATTCAATAACATAACTGATTATTATTGATTATTACAGTACTTTATTGAATATTATCAAATCTGATTTAAAAAATCACCTTTCATCTCTTCGAGCTAAAAAATGAATCACTAGAATAATAACGATATTAATCGCTAATGAAAAACTTTCTTGTTATATTGAGGAATGTGGAGCACTGCAATAATTATTTGCTGTAGCCTAAATGCTAAATAACAACAAGTTATAATTAATTGCTTAATTATAAAATAAAATTCTAGAGCTGCGCTGCTCATGTTATGTTCTTATTATGAATCTTATGTTCTGTTTTGTCGACTTTTATTCATAATTTACTGGTTGAATCGTTGAATGTTTGGACGGTTTCAGACGCTGTGCAGCTGGAAAAATTTCTTCTCTTTTAAACAGCAACAGTCTTCCATCAGAGGCATCTTCAGATCTGTTGCAAGACTGACTGCTACTGGAGCTCCTTAAAAACAACAACTGCACTTTCATTCAAAAATTCAGACAGATAAATGACAGACAAGCACAGCTAAATGTCACAATAAGTCTTTAATAAGCATACACATTATATTATAAATATAAAATGCTATTTTTGTTTTTAAAATCGGTGAGACATCATTATATCTGTGTTGAGACAGACAACCATACAAACAGGTTTTAATATTCTACCAAAATCTGCTGAAACGTCTACACAGCTGTAACAAACCGTCCTAAAGTCCGAGCCTGTTGTCATGGTAACTGATCTAGGATCAGGTGAATGTCACCAGAAATGAGGAGGGGAACTGGTCCTGGATCAGCCCTCCTAGTCTAAGATGCTGTGTGCAGTAGAACCACATACAGACAGAGAGAGAGCGAGAGAGAGCACAATAACCTACCATTTATTTCTTTATATATATTTATTCTCACTTTAATCCAACTATGGCATTTAGCAGCATGATAACGCACCACTTGGTGTTTCCTAGCTCAAAGAAACCGCAACAGAAATCAGAAAGTAACGGAACCAAATAAACATCGAACGTACAGATGATTATAGTCACTGTACTAAGAGAGAAACTCGTCCATAGTGAGCCAATCAAATCAGGTCGGAGTGATGATCGGGCCGGGCTCAGTTCACGCTCGTCCCATCGGCTCTGCCAAAAGTGGGAATTAATGACATCAAGTTCTGTGCGTTTCACCGATTCTCCAACTGCAGCCGACTGAATCTGAGGTGAACTGACCCCAAAGCCCCAAGATGACAATAAATAACAAATAGTTTCAACATTTTTTCTCTTTTTTTTCTTTGTTTTTTTTAAAATCTCTTTAAGTTTGGTTGACATGCTGAATCCTTTTAGAAGTTCTGGTCAGTCAAAAGGAAAAGTACTGGGCGAACCACTCCTGGCGCTGGGCGTCGGCCGGGTCGATGGGCGAGTCCTTCGTCTCAGGAGGGCTTCAGGAGTCGCACACAAAGTCAGACAGGAAGTCAGAGTTAAATCACAAACCGGGGCGGAGTGTAACGGAGCGGTCCAGAGTTTAATTAGACTCAGATTTTAAAAAAACAAACTTCAGAAAGTCTGGCTGCTTAGGAGAACAACTGCTTTCACATTTCTCAGTAAAAACGCTTTTTGTGTCTAATTGGATCTGAATAAAACTTTGGATTTAATAATCTGTGTTTCCTGACTGAAGCTGTTAGATTTAGGATTTCTAAACTGACGTCTTTCAGCACCAAACAGCAACACATTAATCAGCTCACGATTATTTTGTTAATCGATTATTCTGACAATTAATTGATGCTTTCTGCTGATTTTACATTAGACAATTTCTACAAAATTAGATATACACAAGAAAATGCAAATAAACAAATTAATTTTTTTAAATAAAAAAACAATTTTGTTGCCTAAAATACAACAACAAAGTGTGGATTTAGAAACTATTAATTATTTGTAGCAAATAATGAATTAACTGCTAAAAATACTTCTAACATCAAAATGTGAAAATTTGTAGGGCTGATCTATTGATTATTTTGAATATTTTTTTTATTTTTAGAAAGTTTCAACCAGGTGAAGTTGGGTAGAACATATTTACAGACAATGGGTTTTTTTTTATCTTAAATGCAAAATGTATTTATTGTTCTGTAAAGTTTTGAGTTAATTTCTGCTCTGAATGTTATTTCAGGAAATCATCTTTTTCTAGAGTCTTTATACTCCAGTTAATGATTGATAACAAAATTAGTTGACGATTACTTCAATAATCGATTAATTATGATTAATCGTTTCAGCCCTGGGGAGGGTGAGCATGCAATGCACAGCTGAGCCCACCAGAGGGCAGCATAACCCAGTTATATGATACATGGGCTGCAAATGGCACCAGATATCAGAGGCTGAGTAAACACAAAACAATGTTTTTTATGATAATTTAATTAATTAATAAGGAAAAAATAAGCTAGTCAAACCAAAGAGCTGCGAAACAATAAAAGCTGCTAAATTTAATAACTGTGCCACCATCAAGTGTTTGTGACAACTTGAGTGTTGAGAAATTTTGTCCCTCTTTTTTACAGAACTGTTTTAATTCAGCCTCTTCAAGGCTGAGACCCAGACCATCACTCTGCCACCACCGTGTTTGACTGCATTAAAAATGCTCTTTTTTCTGAAATGCTTCGCTGGTTTCAAAATGACGAGTCAGGCATGAACTCTTCAAATAATTTTAGGTTTGAAATCAAAATTTTAATCATTTAAATATGACAAAAAGCGATGAAAGAAGAAATCTGTAACTGATTCAGTAGAAATATGTGAATTTTCTTTCTTCCTGTTTTACTTTGAGACAAATGTTGAGGCCTTACGGTATTTTTATCCATGTGACGACAAGAAGCTGCGGTTTTAATCTTCCACGCGTCTCTGGGGTGAAAACATGTTCCCCAAAGTTTCATCTAATTAGGTTAAGTGCTAAAAACAAACACCTACTTTAGGCGTTCCTGCTTCCTTAATTGGCTACTTCGAAAACAAACAGTCCCAGAATCCCTCAGTGACATAAAAGTTTTTTGCTATTTTTCATGTTCAAGGAAGCAAATCCCTTCCCTGCTGACTTCAGCATAATGAATCAAATTCGAAGCTCTAGAGCGTCGTTTAAACCGCCAGATAATAAATATATTAAATTAGTTTAGCAGATTTCTTTTCACAAGACAATGAAGTTTAGACGACAAGTTGTGCAGAAAAAGAGGAAAAGAGAGGAAATGTAAGGAGAGAGGCAGAAAAAGGGAGGGAGTAACGTGGAAAAGGCGTGAAAAAGAAATTAGAGGATGATAAATGAACATCGCAGGAAGCTAGAAAAGAAGAGGAAGGATGATAAAAGATGATTAAGTGATTTTTCTTTGCATTAATGGCCGAGAGGATGGAAGATTTCCAGAAATCCTGCAGAAATTCAAAGTACCTGGGCTAAGATTTTAAATTAACAACTTCAGCTCTTTCATTCTCTTTGGAAATTCAAACAACGTGAAAATAGCTGATGCGATTAATCCCTGAAATAAACTTCGTCCCACCTGAGAACAGAAACTAATGCAGGTAAGATGGGGCTGAATGAGGATTTGGAGTCACTTCTCTGCAATTTTACAGCCAATCACATCGACTGATGCTGTAAACCTGAAGCAACTTTTGATTGGAGGCTTTACATCGATTTTAAACAGATAACTAAGACTTAAAGGTGACTTATTGTGCTTCCTTGAACATGTTTGAATAGGTTTATGTTTTTTTTTGTACAAAATCCTTCTTAGATAATGAGATTTTAGCTTTGAGTTCCTTTCAGAATGAGCTGTTTTAGGGCAACCTGTCACTTTAAATCCAAATAAGTTGCTGCTGGCCACTCCTCCCAACTCAACGTTGCAAACAGATTCACTGCTATACAACCGTACATATTTGAAAAGCAGAAATGGAGCCTCCTGCACAACCAACAAGAATGCAGCAAGCGGTTTCAGGAATGTAAGTCAACAACAAAACACTTACAGCAGTAAAACCAGCTGAGCAAACATGCTGGAACTCTGTTTGGGTTGCTAGGTAACGGTGAAGCGCCTATGGAATGGGACATAACAATCAGCAGGTTTTTGAAACTCGTTTTCCAGACACCAATAAACAATCCACTTTTTAGCACCTGGGCTGAATAAAAACATGCAAAATGTGAATTTTTAGTGAAAGTATGGATTTCTTTTTATTGCCTTCACCTGGTTTCCTTAAAAAAACAGCTTCCTTAAATAAAAAATATATTCATGTAATATAATTACAGATTAGACATAGAGTAATGGGAATTAGCATAGAGTTATTTGGTTTTAGTACAATGGCAATTTAAAAGTTAAAGGTCATTAACTAAAACGTGGCCATTTATGCTGAATTCATTATAATTTGACTAAAATGTGAAAAACAGGCCTTTCAACTGTGTAAAAGCTTCTTTGGTGCCAGTTTTCAAACTGACATAAACTGACAGAAATGTAAACATGAACTAAAATCTACGTTATCGGACCTCAGACTGTAAGGTTGTAGTGGGTTAATGTGTTGCTGTAGTGCTGGGACAGTATATTTAATTTGTTTTTTTATAGTTAAAATCATTTCGGTGTGCGTGAATGTTTGTGTAGAGAAAATGTTTGTCCCAAGCTTTGCAAAGCAGCCATCTTGTTTCGTTCCTGAAACGAACTGCAGAAAAGCATGCAGCACACATGCTACACACCTAAACACTCCCATCAGAAAACACCAGCTGCCATGCAAAAAGATCCACCGCATGTGTTCATGTGTCACGTAATTTATCACCTGGATGCCACAAAACAAAGAGAGTCGCTTGTTGGACCGCAGAGTAGAGCTATTTGTAGGTCAGAGGTCACAGAAACAACAGTTCAGAACTTTTTATGACAACAATCATCATGTTTCGGAGCCGGGAAGGAAAGAGCATCATGCTGAACTTTGGATGAGGATGAAAAAAAATCACAAAATGACAAAATGCAACAACATAAAGGAACCACAAAGATTTCTGACAAGTGTTATAACTTCCTGAAACAAAAGACAAACCTGCAGGCATGCGGACAACATTTACACACTGACGCACACGACTGAGGAAAGAAAACTTAAAGGGAAAAACATCATGCCCCTTTTGCATTCCAACGCCATTCTTTGAAGCTTCAGTCGCGTGTGGGACTCTTGTGTTTGTGT
Organism: Xiphophorus couchianus; assembly: GCF_001444195.1. NCBI lineage: Eukaryota > Metazoa > Chordata > Actinopteri > Cyprinodontiformes > Poeciliidae > Xiphophorus > Xiphophorus couchianus. The sequence goes on along the minus strand of NC_040242.1, from coordinate 2,167,206 downwards.
CCAGCTGGTATTTTTGCCCCTTAAATATTAGTAGTTTATTTAAGGAGCTGTGCTGCAGCAGAAGCAGTCAACAGTGAATTTCAGGCCTGGTTAGGAGGCAGAAAGTATCTCCTGTATGTTTGCTGAACCTCCTTGTTGAAGAGGAAAACTGAGTAAAACACAGAACTTAAGTGATCAAAAGAAACTATAAAATAACTTTATGTAAATATAAGGAACAGTTTATCCACTGCTACTGCCCTGGAAGCCTCATTTACATTTAAAATGTACAAATATTAAGTTGCATTATGTTTTTTGAATTTGTTTTAACCAGAAAGGCAAAAACTAATTTAATTATTATAGAAAACAATAAGTTACTAAAATACCAAAATGCTAAACTGTAAGTTTTAAAATAGTTAAATATTTTTGCCTTTTTGCAATAAGCAACTTTTATGTGATTTTTAAAGTAATTCTAGTTATGAAGTTCTGATATATTGTGAAATGTGGAGGTTAATGCATCTGAAATAGCTAATGCTAACATTAGCCATGCTAAACAAGAATCATTCAGTTAGCTTATTAAATATAAGCAACTGCATCAGCTAGTTAAACTTTGGAAAGGGTTTGATATACAATTTGACAGATATTTTGTTGTTTTTTCTCACTTTAATGCTAAAAACTTTAGCAAAGATGATTTAATATGCTAGCATCGAAAGTGTTAGCATGATAGCACAACAGTAGCGCAGACAATCTTCAACAAATCAAATCAAAATAAAACAATTGTGTTTAGTGTTAGAATTGAAAATGCGTTAACATGATACATCTGTCTAAAAACTAACACCTGAGGCTGTTTTCAGTAAAATAGTAATAAAATGTATATTTCTGATGATGCTTTAATGTGTGTACATTATACTGGCAGTACACGTATATTAAATAACATTTTTAAAAATGTGATTTGTTGTTTTTGTCCACTTTACTTCTAAAAACAACGTAATGCCAGAAAACATTCATTAGCATATTAGTATTAGCATGCTAAGCTAAGAACAGTAGCCAAATGTTACTCGCTTTTCAGGTCAGTTTACAGCTGTTTTTAAAAAACAATAGTTGATTATTAAATGTTGTTGACCTTACTGATTTAAATAATTAAATTTCTATGTAGTAAATTTGAACTAATTGTATTTATACAAAGTAAAAAAGTGGATCAAAAATCAATGTAATAAAACACCAACCCACTTCAGTGGAATCCATATTTATTGGCACGGAGGCCAAAAATGTCAAAATGAAAATATTCTGAAGTTTTTTGTTTTTCTGTCTAATTATAACTGCAAAAGGCATTTTATTTATTTGTTTTTACCTGGTAAATAAACTAAACAAACTTTTTGCTCCAAACATGGAGGTCAGCAACATTTAGGCTCTTAGTTATGCTAACTTTTGAAAAGAGATCTCAGTATGACTGCACAGAAGTGTAAAAATACTTAAAATACTTTATTGTAGAATCAGAATCTAGATTTTTTTTTTTTTTTTACATTAAAGGCGAGCTTCGGCTCAGAAAGTTTCTGTCGGACGGTAAGCGTTTGCCGAGCCGCTGACCGTCGGCGGGAAAAGTCTCACCTCATGAACTTCTTGGGTTCGGTGGGAGGGGTCGGCGGGGCAAGAGGTTTGTTGGAGTTGAGCTCCAGGTGGTGGAGGGGGGAGTTGGGGATGGGCTCTAGGCGGCTGGGCGGGGGAAGGGGCGAGGTCAGCGGGGTCTGCCCGGTCCCCGTGCCTACCACACCCAAACCCATACCTGCCGCCTCCAGAGCCCTGAGATTAGGAGAGCTGCTCAATCTGCTGGCTGCTGCTTTCTCATTCTTTTTCTTTTGCTACACAGAAACAGAGAACAGGAGGGGCACCGGGGTCAAAACGGGAACGTTAAAGGAAAATATCAAAATGAAGGAGGTGGGGAACCAAACGGAGCACAGGGAGGTCCAGAGCAGGGCTGTCCAAACTTCTTACATTCAGGGATAAACTGCGACGTTACAACCGGCCATTTTGTTATGAACAGCGTTGGGTAGTAACAAGTTACATTTACTCAGTTACATTTACTTCAGTAGGAGTATTTTTACTATGCTGTACTTTTTACTTTTTCTTGGTTAAGTTTCTAGATTTTCTACCCACTGAATGAAAAACAAACATGTTTTAACCGAAAATTCACCACAGACACAAACCTGCAGCTTTTGTTAAAGTTTCATAAGTTTTATAATGAAAAACTGATTTGGAAACATTTTCTTTTGCCTGATTTTGTTATTTTTTTGTTACTTTTATGAATTATTGTCATTTTTGTCTTTAAAATACAAAAATTTCTACTTAATATTTTCGGCCATACGATTATGTAATTTTTAAATGATCATTTGATCAGTTACTCAGTTGTTGAATGTACTTCTTATTAAATACTTTTTACTTTTACTTGTTGAAGTAGTCCTAATCCTGAGTATACTTTTTGGGTTTAAAAAAAAGCAAAAATATTCAATTATAAAAAACTAAATATACAATATTTTAATAAAACGTACCAGCAGAAATAATTTGCAGATCATTGTAGATGTTTTCTAGTCTAAGAGACGACGATACGAGTCTCTTTTTCTAGTTAAAACATTCTTATTTAGTCCAGTTTCATAAATGGGTATATTGTACAACTTTTACTAAAAGTTGCTGGTGTAACCTGCACAAATTAATCAACCTGTATTTTATTTTGGAGGGTATACTTATAGGAAAATATTAATAGTATTATTATTATGGAATACCTCCCTAATATATGCAAAAATACAAGTTTGAATACAATAACTTGAACTTACTACCTGTCTGTTGGTGTTTTATTCACACACACAGGCTCCTTTCTGACTGCCTATTACCATATTTGGCCGTAGTCAGGCTCCTAGCCTTAATTAGCGATACACTGGATGCAACTAACCATTATTTCAGTCATCGGTTAATCGATTTTTCTGATGATTAATCACTTAAATGGAAAAGAAATTGGCCCAAGCAGCAGATTTCTCCACTTAAACTCTTTTTGGACATCCCCGCTCTGGAGGGAGCAGAAACCCAGCAGAAATCCAGCCGATGAGTGACAGGAAAGAGCAGCGGCTAACTTGATCCTAATAAATAGTGATTGAAGCAGACAGAATGGATCAGTCTGGAGGTCTTAGGAAGCAGCAGTCGCTCTGAGCGGAATGAAGAGATGAGTCAAAGCAGGAAACATCTCGCTCCAGCAAATGGCTTGGAAAGCAAAGGAAAGCTGGAATCAAAAAGCGGTTAGGAGGGGCGATCGAAGAGTCGCACACAAAGAAACGAACAAAAGGAGGGACAGAAAACGTACAGCGGTATGTAGAAAAAATACACGCAACGACAAAAAAACAAACACTGGAAGTTATAAAACTTGCGCTGCTGTTGACATTAAAACCCAAAAGTCCAGGAGATTTTAAACTGAAAGGTGGCAACATTTGATCTTTTTCTGATGTTTTATGAAATATACCTGCAGGTGAAATGACGACGTCTAAATAAACTAAACTGTACATCTTCAAGTTAACAAAAAACAAAACTTGTAACAGTTTTGAATCAAGAAAACATTTTAAATCTAATTTATTTCTGAATAAAAATCTAAAATTTGTAACATGCTTTTGTATTCAGAGTCAACACTTTCCAGTAGAGCTGGACAATATGGACTTAAAGTTTTTTTGAAGTACTATTATGATAACTATTTATTACATTCTATTAGGTTAGTGTATGACTGTGTGTCACAGCAATTACAGCCCCACAAACACAAACACTGCTGCTGAAAAACATTCCCATTTCTAATGCACTATTTCAGGTCAGATAGAGAAGCATCATTTGTGTCACTAAACTGGATTTTCAATTTATTTTGAACAGTGGAGAAAACCACCAGTCCTGACAATAAGGACAGTTTTGGAAGGTTTCAAAAATCATTCATTGAAATTTATTGTGACAATGACAAATCAAAATTCTTATAAGAAATTTATCACAATAAATGAAAAGATACCTGTATTTAGTGTTTTAAACTAATGCTACGTTCACATACCAGGTCTTGATTCTCCGTTCTGATTCTTTGCTCAAACATTTTTTTACGAGGTTGTTCATATTACTAACTAAATGAGACAGCAATCAGATTTTTTATGACCCCAAAGCGACTTGAATGCGCAGAAGAAGAACGCTGACCTCACACATCAGCGCTCTGTTTACAGAATTAATCATGGCCGCCGTCGTCTGAGGATCGATTTTAAAGTCTAACAAGATGAAGGAAGCTAATAACAAAAGTACAGCGAATAGCAGCGGCCTTTTACAGAGCAGCGACTGAAACGTGTGTAACGACATCAGTTTGGATGCGTAGCCAGAACTAGTGGTGAGACTGAGATGTGATTCAGAGACTCATTTCATAAGTATAACTTTCAGCCGTTGTTTACGTCTGATTTACAGCGTCTGGCTTCTTCTGGTGCAGAATTATGACGGATGTCTCACATCAATAACGTAAAAGTCGGATAAAACGAAACATTACTCTTTGAAAACAATCGGTTATGTGTCTGAATTAATAACATTTATATAAGTGGCTCAAATAAAATTTTTGGGGGTGAAAAGATCGAAATTGACTGCTGTGTAAAAGTTGCACAAAAAAAAATCGGATTTGGGTCGCAGTCGGCTAGCCTCAGCTACTCCATGGTAGCTCCTTTTTTTTATCTTTTGGTTCTGCTGGAAGTTGAATCTCAGCTTTGGTCTCAAACTCGATTTAACCTCCATCCAGGTGACATCGGTCCTGACTCTGATGGGAATGTGTAACGTTTGGTTTTCAGGGTCTCCAACATGGATTGTTGCAAACTTTAAATGTGATTTATGGCTTTCTTCCTACAATTCTTCCGAATACAAATGCTTGCCACATTTTTTAGGTTTTAAAAATAAAATACTTCAAAATTTGTGGTCATGATGTGGAAAACGTTTGAATCCGAGTATAAAAACCTCAGCGATGAACGTCCTGTCTGCCTGATCTGCAGGTAAAATGCTTGTGGTTTAGCATCACAGCGTTGCAGGACCTACCTTAATGAGAGGGTTGATGACTCCTACGTTTGGACTGGCGTTGAATACTTTGTTGAAGTTGGTCTCCCTGTTGACAAGTTCCAGCTGGTAAAACTTCTTATCGTCCTGGAGGAGAAATTACTGTTAGCCAACAGGCAGTGGAGCAGCAGAGGACTGACAGGGGGGAGAGAACATTTCATTTCAGTTAATAAGTTGTGCATGCGGAGTTTTCCAACTAAGACGCAGAGTTGGCTCTGCAGTTTTTCCTGCATTCATCAAATCTGCAGAAACAGCTGCTGACTTTTCAAACCGGCACTTTCAGTTTAAACTTTTCACCTTTCAAAGAATCTGGTTAGTAGCAAACTTAAAATATTTATTCCTCTTGCGTTTCACTTTCAGATTTTTTTATTTATTACTGGACAAAATTCCGTTTGCTGTTTCTAAACTGCTCAAACAGTTTTTTCTGCAGCTGCTGCAGGAAAATACACACACACACGCCAACACGCACACACATGCTCTCTAAGGATTTTGCCTCATGAAAATTTGTACAAACCAGTAAGAAGTCTCAGTTTTCTATAAATATCTCACAAAGAAGCGCTAAAACCAAACAGTGTCTCAATCCGAAGCCAGTCGCCTCATTCACATAAAGTAATATGCATGAATCTGAAATATTTGGGTGAGATACAGCTACATTTTCCTTTTGCAAAGATAAAAATCAAACATTTTTAATTTTCTTGGTTTCTTACCACCAGCTTCTTGACGAGAGATTCTCTCTCGGCGACCATCTCCTTCAGCTCGGCGATGACCTGCAGGTCTTCAGGTCGACTCTCTCTGTTCCTGAACTTCTCCTCTGTTCCCTCCAAACTGTGGGAGAACAGAACGAGATGGTTCGTCTTTGAAAAGCAGAAGTGGAGCCTGCTGCACAACCAACAAGAATGTAGCAAGTTGTTTCTGGTCGGTATGTCAACAACAAAACACTTCTCTTTTCTAGTGGCCATTGTACAGTAGTAAAACCAGTCGACAAACATGCTGGAACTCTGTTGGGGTTGCTAGGTAACAGTGGATAGTGACTTAACAACTGGGAGGTTTTTGAAGAGGCTCGTTTTCCAATCACCGAAAAACGTTCATTTATTGCCCCAAAAAACGGTCAGGTGTGTTTTTAAGCCCATGGTCTGTTTTTCTAACCCAAATTGAAGTATAAAAACTTTCGGAATGTAATTTTTGCATAATAGGTTCTCTTTAAAGGAACTACTCCTCAGGTCCCGTTGAATGAAACGTTGCAAAGTAAAATACCCGTTTACCACTTGGTGACATTTCATTTCATTGTTGCAACATTAGCAAAAGTTGCATTTTTGAGGAAGGAGAATGTCCAGTAATTTGCAGGTGGTTTCATTGCCTCACCGCTTGGTGTACAGCTTTCATAATGGCATTTTTATTTCTTCTCGACGTTGACTAGTCGCGGTGACGCCATAGTGACGTAAGCGCAAAACGCTTCACAACTACTTGGAGGCTTATCAGCTATATTCAAATATTTTCAGTTTCTCTTTGGTAAATTATTTACATTTTTATACAATTTGAGCTTTCTGACGAACTCATCTACTGTAGTTCACCTTTTTTCATTTCCTTGGAAAAATCTGTTTTGTCACGTGATTGCGACTTGTCGACTGGCCCAGAAAAAAGTCATTGCAGAGAAAAGAATCGACTAGTCAACTAATTGGTGCAACCCCTAGTTATTAGGAAGGCTTTCAACGTGATCAGAGGATGGACGTTTCTGTCATTCTCAGATGGGAAAACAGAGATGATTTTGCTTCATTGAAGAGGAAATGCTCACATCTGCAGGACTTCATGAGGTTTTTCCCACCAGCAGATAATTGGTGCTATTTGCTGTGTGAGTACAGAGTGCAGAAAACAATGGGGAGGAAATAGCTGTTGGCTCATCTTAGTGAATTCATGCCCATGTGTTTTTACTAGCAGCTTGAACTTCATCTGAATTTGCTAAGAGCAAAAAGAAACTGAGGCCAAATGTTCAATGCGAAGAGATTTTGCACATGAATGCAACAATGTAAGCATCCTTTCCTGAGCCTGAGGGACCGGGGGAGCCTTGGTCACGACAGGCCAGGAAGTCTGCTTCATCCCAGGCATTTATGATACTTCTTTGCCAAGCCATGTTTGCCAAGTTGCAGGCAAGCCAAACCAGATTATACCTCCTGCTCCTTTGTCCCCAATTCTGGTTGTGGATGATCCATTTGGAAGGGTGATTGTAGATTGTGTGGGGCCTTTGCCAAAGTCTAGAAATGGAAACCAGTTCATCTTGACTATAATGTGTGCTTCCACCAGGTTTCCTGAGGCCGTGCCCCTGCGGAGGACCACAGCTCCCATGATTACCAAAGCTCTGGTAAAGTTTTTCTCAGTGTTTGGTCTTCCCAAAGTTGTCCAAACAGACCAGGGCACAAACTTTAAGTCTAGAACCTTTGCCCAGGCACTAAAACAGTTGGGTGTAGAGCATGTCACCTCCAGCTCTTACCACCCTGAAAGCCAAGGTGCACTTGAAAGGTTTCACCAGACATTAAAAGCGATGCTGAGAAAATACTGTATGGATACCGAGAAAGACTGGGATGATGGTATCCCATTTCTATTGTTTGCCGTGCGTGGAACAGTGCAGGACACTTTAGGGTGTAGCCCCGCTGGACTTGTGTTTGGACATGAGGTTAGGGGACCTTTAAATGTCCTTAAAGACCAACTAATCTCACCCTCTCACTCTGTAAAAAGTATTCCAGAGTATGTTTCAAAGATGAGAGAGCGCCTTCAGGCAGCTTGCGCACTTGCGCAGAAAGCCTTGGCTTCAAAGCAGGTCAAAATGAAACAACGTTATGACCAGAAAGCAGTCGCTCGTGAGTTCAACCCTGGTGAAAAGGTTTTGATCTTGCTGCCCGTCCCTGGCTCTTCTCTAGAAACAAAGTTCTCTGGACCATATGTGGTAGAAAAGAAACTTAGTGAAACAAACTACATTATTCAAACTCCTGATCGCCGCCGCAAGACCAGGCTCTGTCATGTCAATATGATAAAACCATATCATTCAAGAGAGACCAACCCACCAACCCAGAATCGGGTTGAAGCTATTTCCCATGTAACCTGTGTGTCAAAGTCGGCTGAGGAGGATATGGTAACACGCAAAGATCCTCCACAAGTTGCCAGGCTTAGTAATAGTGAAATACTGGCTAAACTGCCTGACTATTTGTCACATTTAGCAGGTGACCAAGTGGAGGACATCACAAAACTCATATCAGACTTGGGGATGTTCCTACCAGGACTAATGTGGTGTCTCATGACATTGTTCTTTCCAATCCTGCACCTATAAAGCAGAGAGCATACCGTGTCAATGCCACAAAGAGGGAGATCATGAAAAAGGAAGTGGAGTACCTTGTTAAAAATGGACTCGCCATTCAGAGTTGCAGCCCATGGAGTTCTCCGTGTCTATTAGACATGAAGGCTGATGGGAGTCCAAGGTTCTGCACAGACTTTCGTAAGGTGAATGCTGTCACCATCCTTGATGCACACCCGTTACCCCTCATTGAAGACTGTATTGATGAAATCGGACCAGCAAAATTTGTCACTAAACTTGACATGCTGAAAGGGTATTGGCAAGTACCGCTAACCAAGCAGGCCTCGGATATCTCAGCCCTTGTTACACCAGACTGTTTTCTTCAGTACACAGTGATGCCTTTTGGGCTATGTAACGCACCGGCTACATTTCAAAGGCTTGTCAATAGAGTACTGGGAGATGTGCCAAACTACCGAGTATATTTAGATGACATTGTGATATATTCAGATGACTGGTCTACCCATCTTTCTGTTTTGCTTGAGGTTTTCAAACATCTTTCAGCTGCCTCGCTGACGCTCAATCTTTCAAAGTGCGAGTTTGGTAAAGGTACCATTGTCTATCTGGGCCAACAGGTTGGTGGAGGAAAAGTGTGTCCGGTGGATGCGAAAGTCAAAGTGATTTCGGACTTTCCTATTCCTTCGAGCAGGAGGGAGCTCCGTCGATTCCTGGGGATGGCAGGATTCTACCGTCGCTTTTGTAAAAACTTTTCTACGGTAGCTGCTCCTTTAACAACCTTGACCAGCCCTTCTACACCTTTTACTTGGTCTGATGAATGTCAGCATGCTTTTGAACATCTAAAAGGATTGCTCTCGTGTTCTCCTGTTCTTTCCGCCCCAAATTTTAGTTTGCCATTTCAACTCGACATAGATGCCAGTGCTGTTGGGGTAGGAGCTGTCCTTTTGCAGGATGATAAAGATGGAATAGAACATCCTGTAAGCTACTTCTCAAGGAAGTTTAATCTTCATCAAGGTAGATATTCTACCATTGAGAAGGAAGCGCTTGCACTACTTTTGGCATTACAGCATTTTGAAGCTTACCTTGGCTTGAGTGTGGAACCGATTACTGTCTTCACAGACCATAACCCCCTTGTCTTTCTTTCCAGGATGTTCAATCAAAATCAAAGACTCATGCTGTGGGCTTTGATCATTCAGGAGTACAACCTGAAGATCTGCCATAAAAAGGGGTCTGAGAATGTATTGGCAGATGCTTTGTCACGTGCTTTTTGAGCTTGTTTTCTCTTACCTTGAGTATTCCAAACATTTCTGTTTGGACTTATAAGGGTGGGGGTGTTACATGCCTGGCAGGCTGTTTGTTTCTTTTTTCCCTCCCCCTTTGTTTCTTCACAGGTACTAGGGAAAGCTGGTGTCAATCTCCTCTGATTGATCCTCATCAACTATGGGCCAATCAGCATGCAGGGAGGCCTTATTTAAGCAGCCCAGCTGGGGAGAGCGGAGGGCTGGCTTTGTTACCTGACGCATGTCTTGTTGCTCTTTGTGTGAAGGTTTGTGGTGGGAGTTAGAGGGCGAGGTAAGTTTGGGGTACCCTGTACATTTCATCACGTAGGTGTATTTTCTGTTAGATACACTAGGTAAGGAGGTGGGTGCCACCCATGTAAAGTTTTGGTGGAAACTTTTGTTAGATTAGATAAACAGGATTTTTGTTTTCTTTTTGTTTCTTTAGTTCAGACGGTAGTTAGGCCCTGTTTTGTTTTATTATTTTCTATGATTTGGCATCCCCCTAACCGCCCCTTTCTCCCCCACAGTTTGTGTGAGCCTTCCGGGATTTTCGTTATCAATAAATCCCTCTTTTTTACAACATTCACCTGGACTCTGTCAAATGATTGTGGCTGTCGTGTTACTCCCCTCCTCACAAAAAAAGGGGGGGGCCGTAACACAGGCTTCGGTTTGTTTGCAGACCATCAACCTGGTATTCTTCAACACATCTTGCAGGGTGAAAATCCACTGCAGGGGTCCGCTGATAAGAAACACGGCCGTCAAACGAGTCGGTAAAGACGCCAAGAGAGGTGCTGAAGAGCGGATTTTGAAAGTTGATGAACTGAAACTCACTCTGAGGTAAACATGAATTTCAGGAGGAAAAATTGTTGTTATCCTTTTAAGCTTCTAGCAGCACAGCAGCTTGTGTTGCAAGGCCTTAACATTTGCTGTATAGACGCAATATTTAACCACAAACAGGTCAAGGTAGAGCTGAAACGATTAATTGATTATTGAAATACTCATCAACTAATTTAGTAATCGATTAGTCATTCCTAGAGTATACAGACTCAAAAAAAGACTATTTGCTGAAAGGACAACATATTCAGAGCAGTAATCAAACCAAAACTGTATATAAAAAACGCTTAAGTAGAAAAATATACAGAATGTGCCATTTTTTAAAATTGATTACTCGATTAATCGCCAGAATAATCAAGTAGTAAAATAATCATTAGTTGCAATCGTAAAATGAATGTTTCTCCTAAGTTTGTTCCTTTTTTAATCTGGTTCCACAATTTTTATGTACCTGAGAGAATCCAAAGGACAGACTTATATTCCTTCACTTTCGATTAAACAGTTAATCGGATTCATCACGATGAATCGATTATAGAAATAATAGTCAACTAATTTAGTGCAACTGATCAGGCATACGCTAAAGGAATGCTGTTATTGCATTTCAGTGAATAAAATGTTTATTTTCTCATTTATTTAGTTTATTTTCCTCTTTTACTGTATTTCTAATATTGTACAAAAGAGGGTTAAATGAAAAATCTTTAGAATATCTATTTGTTTTAGCCGATTAATTGTGAGAATATTTGATTAATTGTCAGATAGATTAATCGATAACTAAAATAATTAAAATACTAAAAAATGTACATAAATCTACAGATTATTGTAAAGAGGAAGATGAACCAACGATGCAGATGAGCTGAAGGACGATATTAAAGCAAACAACTTCTAAACTATTAACTGGCAAGAGGCGAGAGACACCAGAAGACTCAAACTGAGGATCTGTTTTTAACGTGAAATATAAATTTTTAAAGAAGTTTTCATTAAAAAATCTAGGAAAAAAACAAACAACCCTGTGAAGAGAACTTTAAAGACGATTCAAAAATGGAGAAGAGTTTTCTGAAACAAAGAGCAAAACAGAGCTAAACTCTCAGAGGCTTCAAAGTGTTTACAAGCCGTCGGCCTTGGCTTGCAAACTGTTGCCTCAGGCTTCCTTTAACCTTTTTTATCATTTCAAAGCTTGAAAATATAAAAAAATACAAATAAAACTTTACTTGATGCACACCTTTAGGAAACGTAGGAAACTTTTATTTAGTTTTGTAACTTACAGTGAAAAATCTGGATCAATAGATACGAAAGGGTTGTTTTTATGTACATATAGTGATTAACGGTCAATGACAAGTGAAGGCTGCAGGTTTTCTGGCCATTTATTTGACCCAAATGGAAAATGAAACATTAAAATATGCATTAAATCCAATCAGTTCAGCTGGAGTCGTTACAGTGATTGATCAGGTAGGAACGGACTAAATTTGTTAAGATAGATTTGTGCTGTTCTTACTTAAATTAGTAGAAGTGAATTTTCCCCCAAGCAAAAAGCAGAAAAGCATCAACAGGAATTAAAGTCAGAAAGATGAAGAATAAAAACAGATGAGATTTAAGGTAAGCCATAAATTGAACTAACACTGGAACTAAAATTATTTCAGTCGATTATTATCACGATTAACTGATTAATCAATTAATCAGATAAGAAAATTTATACATTCTGTAGATTTTTCATTTAAGGATTGTTTGTACAAGATTGGAAATATATTAAAAGATAAAAAAATAAACAATCCAATTATTCTTTTAAATAAGAAAACAAACATTTTGTTCCCTAAAGTTCAATAATATTTCATTCCTTTGATGTAGGTTGTAGCAAAAAATGCATCTGCAGCTATAAAAATACTTATGTTCTTAAATTAATAAAAGTTATTTTGCTCCTGTGCAAAATAAAACAAAAAAGCATATATAAGAGTTGTTAAGTTTTTTTAATCTTAACTTTAACAGAGCTGGAGCTTTTAACCATAAACCAACTTAAAAATGCTGGAAAATGTAACTTTTTACAGGAAATTATAACAGAGATGAGATATTTTCTCCAGGAAGATGAACTACATTAAAGACTAAACTATTTTTTTTTCTGTACAGACCAGCAGGTGGCGCTGTGCTGTCACCAGAATCCGACTGAAAAGGAGGTCAGCTATGATGAAGAGGGTGACTGCTGCCTTTAAGAACAGCAGAGCGTTTATTTCACTCATTCGTCTTCCTCTGACTTTCACTCTGACTCTTTATAAATTTCAGGTTCGGTCTGTTCGCCGCCAGCAACTAAAAACCTTCCACTTCCTCTGCTTTTCTTTTCCAGCATCCATTGTTTTCTCTCCTGTGACATTTTATCTGACAGCTTTTTTTTTTCTTACACAAAACTGGCTTCAGCTAATGGCTGATGTCACCTTCATATCCCTGGAATAAAAACAACTTAGATCATCAGAAATAATTATATATATATATATATATATATACACACACATTTTAACTAAAATTATATCAATCTTCATAATTTCTCGCCATGATAAATCTATCTGGGTCACATTTTATCTAAATCTGCACATTAGTTTCCAACTCTTCTGACATTCAGGCTGATGAGCCGAAATCCAAATTATTTAATATCCTCCAGAGTCTCTGTTCTTTTTGTTCAATTTTTACAGTAAAAGTATAGAAGAAGATTTATGGAAAATTTCAATAGAGGCCAGACTTTAAAAACGAAACGTACAAAAACGACTGGAAGGAAGAAAAGCTGGACAAACGGATGGATGGATGGAAACAGTTTTCAGACGATGTAAGGAGTAAAAATTCAGGACAATCACATTTTTTTATGAATTGTAAAATCCTTTCGTTAAATTCCAGAGTTTTCCAGATTTCTCAGTAAATCTGATTTGAACAACAAAATGTTTTCACTGAATTTGTCTCATTAATGTCCTAGCTAAAGTTTGCTCAGCATCGTTTTCCTCCATCTTGTGGAAATAAAGTCCAGTTTTTAATCTCTTTCCAACCAAATCCACAACAGATATTCTCCGTAACAACCAAAGTCAAATTCGTTTTGCGTACGTACAGAATCTGAAGAGCCGAGATCTTGTCCTTGAGGAGTTCCTGTGCTTTGTTGAAGTCCGACAGCATGTTCTGGGTCTCCCTGCTGTGGGCAGCGCTCAGCTCCGTCAGCTCCCGCTCGTGCCTCTTCATCAGCTCCTGTTCATGAGCCCTGAGGAGAGAGGAAGAGCTGAGCGAATCGCAGCATCGATCTGCTGAACTCTGCAGGTTAGTTTACACACGCAGAACGAGCCCAACCCGAGCTGGAGCTGCAAAAAATCAACCCAGTTTATAAAGAAATGATGATAGCATGTCATTTTCTTACTTGGAAAAACGTAAATATGAAGTACAGATGTATAATTCAGCATTAAAAGCTCAGAATTGGGGGATGAATTTGGGAAAACTTATGCAAGTTTTATTTTAATGTTTTAACATAAAATTGTTTTAAAAGTATAAAAACGTTCCTTCAGAAACAAAATCAGATTCAAAATTTAAACAATTACCCACTTTCTGATTGAAAGCCTTAATGTTTGCCAGCATTTTAAAGGAGTGTTGTGTTAAGTCTGGCGCCATCTATAGGCAAAGCTGCACACTGCAGCTGTTTCCTATATAATCATCCTCCAATCAGAGTAAACATGAATTAAAATCTGGTTGAATTAATTATGTTTTATCCTGTATTTTAACTAATATCTAAAATAATTAATTTCAGAAATGCAACTCAAATTGCAGAGCGACAAAAAACATGTGACTCCAGTAAACCACATTTATTGGAAAGCCAACGTCTCCTCCTGGATGGATGGATGGATGGATGGATGGATGGATGGATGGATGGATGGATGGATGGATGGACGGACGATCAGTTGGATGGATGGATGGATGGATGGACGGACGGATGATCAGTTGGATGGAAGACAGCATGTCCATCCTTAATTTTTCTTCCTTGATCTGAACCAATTTGTTGTGGCATTGGGCCTTCACCGCCGTCATGGCCGCCGTCATGGCCGCCGTCATGGCCGCCGTCATGGCCGCCTGAACCAGGCGGCTCTGCGCCATTTTCCAGCAGAGCAGAACTGAAACAAATCTCCTCTTTCATCCCATTCAGCTCTGCGGTGCGGTGACGCACACAGAAAAATAAATAAAGAACCAGAAACAGATTTCATTTTAATCTGCAAATGGCCGACGTTTCGCCTGAAGACTCAATCAGGACGTGGCGACTGCGTGCGTCTCCCGGGAGAAAACATAATTGATTGCTCTGAGGAGGAAGCGGGAGTGAGATTGGAAAAAGGAGACGCACGACGCATGGAAATAACTTAAACAACAAACTGCATGAAAAAAAAACAATGGCTGTAATTAAGATGGAGGGGAAAAAATCAACCAAATGAAAGCAGTGAATGTGACATTAAATAATTTATTACGTCAAATAAACGATGGTGGAAGTTGATCGTCTTTGATGGAAGGATGTTTGATGAAAAAAAGGAGAAGAAGGGATAATGAAGAAGTCTGCCTCTCACTCCGACTAGGCCGACTCTCCCTGAGGGGCGCACATCTTCCTCTTTTTTTATTTATCAGTCTATTTTTAACCACAATTCAGATCTTATGTAACAGAAGAGGCCTGTCAGCAAACTAATGGCGAATAACGGCGCAACAGGAGGGCGGCTGGAAAAACTAAACAAAAAACCTTGAAACACATAAAGATGACTGATTTCAACGCATCAGCTGCAGAAAACTGCTATAAAAATTCACATGGAGCCGCAGGGAACAACATGGCTGCACATCAGGGTTTTTCTTTTCACCCAAAATAACTAAAATTCCCAATTCGATGATTTAATGAGAAGGCAAGCGAGGTGTCATCAAATATAACTAGGAGAGTTTAAATTTAGCACCAAAAGGTTGGAGACGGATCCGCTGCTTAATGGATTTAAAGGAAACTTGTAATTCTTCCTTTAACAGGTCAGGATAGGCCTGCGGCCTAAACAAAACATGTTCATTATATTTTTTGCACAAAATTGTTCTTAGATTGTGAGACTTTAGTCCGCTCCGTCCTCCTGTCACTTTAAATCCAAATAACCTGCTGCTGGTCATGATTCAACTCAACACTTACACTCAAAATAGCTGCAAACGAATGCACAATTATTAATACCGTAGTACGTCTTTGAAAAGCAGAAGTGGAGCCTCCTGCACATCCAACAAGAATGGAGCATGTGGTTTCTGGATGTTAAATCAACAAAACACTTTTTACAGTGCTCACAGCCGTAAAACCAGCTGGCCAAACGTGCTGGAACTCAGCTGGGGTTGCTAGGTAACAGGGCTGGGACTGGATAGGGTTGCTAGGTAACATGGAAGGTCACTTAACAACTGGGAGGTTTTTTGCAATGGCTCATTTTCCAGACACCAAGAAACATTAACTTACTGATAAAAAACAACAGCTGGATGGTTTTTTTAAGCGCTTGGCCTGTTTGTAGAAGCAGCTAAAGAGGATGTGAAAAAATGAACAAAATGTGAATTTTGCAGAATACGTCCCCTTTAATATCTTTAAACTCTTTACTCTCAACATGATTTACTGGTTTAAAAGCCTAAAATGAAGGCATCTCAAACTGTAACTGGATCTGGCAGAGGAAAACAATCATTTGGGCTTTGGGTTTCGTCTTACCGGATCTGCTGGTTGGCTTCGCTGCGGATCTTCAGCACCTCTTTGCCCTTCAGCTCCAGCTCCCTGGTCAGGGTGCTGATGTTCTCGTTGAGCGTGTGGATCTGGTGGTCCAGCTGAGCGATGTGGCTCTTCCTCCGGGAAACCTCCTCCTGCAGCTCAGAGATCCGGCTCAGCAGGTCCCGCTCCTGAAACCAGGGAACAAATTCAGTCCAATCATCAGCGTCTTTCTAAAGGCTTGAGATGGATCCCTGTTCAAGTATTTTTCAAGCATTTCCAAGGTAAGTTTTCAAACTTTTGCAGCATCACTTTACAGATAAAAACAACACAAATAGACTAAAAAAGACAGAATTTTTACATATCACTTATTACTGTTATTAATAATGTTTTGTGATAGACAGCAGGGACAAAATAAATTACAATAATAAAAAATATATTTTTTAAAATGTCTCTCATACACTTTATACATCAGATTGATTTGAGAACAAAACACTAATTTTACAAAAAAAATCCAAAAATGTCAACAACGTTGTTTAACGTATAAAATATAAACCAAATTAGGAATAATAAATATTCATTATATTGAAACAATCCAAACATATTTAGGGTAAGTTAGCTTCTTGCTTAAATTAAATGCTTAAACACAATATATAAAGAAAATCTCTGTAGGTTTTGTGGCATTTAATAAATAGAAATAATTTTGTTGATTTTAACTGACCTAAAATAGACGAAGTTTAGTCTGATTTATCTTTAGACAGCGAGAAAACATGTGTGTATTTTCATCAGGTTTATGTAAATATCTGGATTCAGGTGCAAATAATGTTTTCCTAATTTGGATTATAAATTACTAAATTGTTCCATTTGAATATCAAGCACTTTCAATGACTTTATACAGAAATCAAGCACTTCCCAAACCTTGAAAACATCAAATTAAATTCAAGAATTTTCAAGGATTTGTATGAACCCTGTACAGATTCCTGCTGATTGTTTAATTATTAGATTCAGGTGAATAAAAACACAGAAACATCAAAAAGTTGGTTCACATTAAAGCATATTAATGTATTAGAATGGCCTAGTCAAAGTTCTGACTTAATTACAACTAATGAAACTGGAAAATTAACAATCTCCATCCAATCTGATGCAGCTGGACCATTTTTTGCAAAGAGAAAATGGCCTGAAGAGACATCTTCTTTGTTAAAGCTAAGGGGTCTTCAACCTGAGGCTCCAGAGCCACAAGTGGCTCTTTGGACGTTCCAAAATGGCCCCTGATAACTTTGGCTAAAAATTAAACCAAACCAGTTAATGCATTTATTACGTATACCGGTAATAATAAATGCATGTTTTAATATGAAATATTTGGCAAAATATTTTTTCATAAAAATGACACAAAAAGCACCAGTAACATGTTTTTAAAGTCATGAGACATTTGCGGCTCTAAATAATTTTTTTGGCTTTTCTGAGAGCAAAATGGCTCTTTGGGTCGTAGAAATTGCCAACCCTTGTGACAGAAAGTGTTCCCTCAGGGAGGATGGACACAAACACACTCAATGCAACACTTTCCTGACCCAAACCCACAGCCCGAGGAGAGCTGCATTACTGGATTAACTGGTTTACAGACAGAAGGAGCCCAGTGAGGAGGAAGGAAAGACGCCAGCGACTGAATCCATCTGCAGCCAGGCGCCGGCCTTGCATCCTCTCTGGAGCGGGATCAGTAGTTTCAGAAACAACATGTTGGCTGCTCAATAATAAAAACCAAAGCGAAGGAATGACAGTCCACTGTTTGGCTTCTCTGAGGCGTTTGGCTTCACAAATGGACGTACAAATTGTGGAAACTTGGAGGAGTGACAGGATTTGGAGATAAAAGAGGGACAAACATAGGAGGAACATGAACTTAAGGCTGCAGCTAATGATTAGATCTGTAATTATTTTATCAACTATTCTGATGATTAATCAATCATAACAAAAGATACAGATTTTTCACTTTACCACTTAAGCCTTTTTTAAGTGGTAAAATTAGAAACACATTAAATTATTGTTTTTTAACATAAAATGCCACTTGAGTTTTAGTTAGAACATGTTAAACAGATATAGTTTTCTTTCTTTAGTTTTTTTTTTATCTTAAATGCAAAACATACATATTTTATATTTGGCTTAATTATTGCTCTGAGTGTGTTTTTTCCCCCAGAAAATTGCATTTTGTTGAGTCTGTACACTGGAGTTAGTGATTAATCAGTTATTAAAATTAGTTGACGATTATCTCTACAATCAATTAATCACGATTAACCCGATTAATCAAAAGCTGAAGAATGCATCTCCATCCTTGTCCCTTGCAAATCAAAATACAAATTGCACAAAATATGGAGGAATATTCATCTTAGTGCTGCAACTAACAATTATTTTATTAATCAATTCTATTCTGACAATTATTGAGCAATCGGATAAACAAAATTAATTACTACTTTGAATGTGTTATTTTATCAGCAGATGGCCTTTAATTGAGTCTGTATACTCCAGTTAACGATTACTAAATTAGTTGACAATTATTTCCATAATCGATTAATTGTGATTAATCGATTAATCTGGAAACTGGGAATGCCAGTCCATCCTTCAAATCAGCAAATTTACACAGAACTTCTGGAACCAGGGAGGAATAACAGGAATTAGTGATAAATACAGGCAGAAACGGAAGAATATTTGAAGTTTGTTCCTTGTTCTGTCAACTCTTCTGATGATTAATCGATTAGTTGACGATTATTTCAATAACTGATTCATTGTGACTCATAGCAATTTAATTGTTTCAGCCCTAATTTATTTGAAGAGCAGTTTAAAACACTGAGATGCTTTCCAATGATCAACCTGGGAAACAAAAACATCAAATTATCAGAGAAAACCTGAAGCATCTTCCAATCACTTCCAAACAGAACCCTTAAATTAAATGTTGCTCCTTTTCAGGTGAATCTGATGTTAATTGTGTCTTTGAAAAATCCCAACAAATCTCAACTTCAAGCTTGTTGGTTAAAATATGCCGCTTATATCCAGGTAAATGAGATTATAACAATAAGATTTTGGGTAAAGTGCTTTGAATCCGTCAGAACATAAAAGACAACAGCGCTCCAAGCTGCCAGATGACTGCATGTAAACATGACCAGTGGGTGAAATTACTCATGGCCACCTGCTGAGCTGCTCTCTTTTCCTTCTCAGCTCCTCAGGGACTCGAGACGTTTCTGTTGTGGTGTGAAACGGAGAATATGAGCAGCGATTTTCCCCAGCTGGGAGAGGAGGCAGCGAACAAACGGTGCGTAGGTTCAATGGAGCGCCCACACAGAGGCGACACAATGAGTCCATTATCAGGACGTCACTAACGAGTGACGCATCCGAAACTTCAACATGTTTTCCACTTTGGCTTTAAAGGGAAACAGAAAATAGTTTTGACACCTTTTATTTAATGTCTGATATGCAGATGATACTCAGTTCTACATCACAACGTCACCAGGTGACCATGAACCCATCCAGGCATTGAACAGAAGCTAAAAACTAAACAATGTGGATGTGCCAAAACTTCATTCGGCTGAACAGAATCAAAATCGAAATAATTTTTTTACCTAAAGAGGAACGATCTAGAAATTATGCAGGAAGAATATTATGTGAAAATATTGAATTAACACCCGGAAGTTAAATGTTGGTCTTCCAACAATGAGCTTGAGACGCTTATCTTGAAAACTTTTGACCCAAGTCATACAGTTTAAAAAGCAATTCTATCAAACACAGACAAAATGTGAATTTATAGAAATACAGCAGATAATTTTTTTCTTATCCTAATTCACTTAAAACAGCTATTTTATCTGATTTTACAGTTCAAATTAAATGTTTATTTCAATATGTAACGTGCAGCTGCAGTAATCAGTGTTTTCATAATAATTTGTAGATTCACTTCACAATTAAACCTCCATTTTCAGAACAGAACCAACAACCTAAATACTCATTTTATACTGTTGTGAAAGTTAAATAAAAGTTAAATAGATATGGTCCTATCTTTTTTGTAAAACTTTATAAATAAATAAATAAATGTAGCTGCCATTTAAATCTAACAACCAGACCAGCCAAGTTACCATTAGAGACAAATTTGTTCTTCTAATGAGGCTTGAAAAGGAGAAAATGTTTCATCTGACGCAATAGAGAAGCACTTACCTTCATTACAATTAGATTAAGTAACTTTACTGTCCACTGATGATTGGCCCTCACTTTAAAACATTTCAACTAATTCAACTTGAATTTAAGACCATTTATATGATTTGTGTTCAGTCTCTAAAGGTCATATTATTTGTTTGAAACACTTTTCTCTGTCCAGATCCTCTTTAAAAACCTAAACCTTTTCTTCACTTTTCTGCTTTTTGTTTACATCCATTTTTGTTCTGTAATTTTGAAATTATCAACTGAAGAATAATCCAAACAGAGAAGTCAATCTACAGCAAAATAGCTCAGAAAGTGAAGAATCAAAGTGGCCTAATCAAAGTCCAGATATCAATGTGATTTAAAAGCCGTGGTGCAAATAAAAATAAACTTTTATCAGTTATTCCTGCTAAAAATTATTAAATATTTTTCATTTTGGCTTCATGTTTGTTCAGTAAAAGGTGATATTGTAGAATCTGTTACACTGACATCATGTCCTGAAGTTGATTATTTTCCTAAAACGAATAAATCCACAAGTTTAATGATGATAGTAAAAGACGGCAGCAGCTTTAAGCGTAACCTTATTGTCTATTTTAGAACAGTGGAGTAAAAATAAAACAGAATGTATAACAGTGAACGATCAGATCATTTAACAAAGTTTCTGTTTCCTGACCTGAAACGTGTTTGTAAAAACTCGGCGGGTCGCAGTCAGAGAGAGAAAGAGAAAGCAGAAAGGAAGGAGCGGTTTTAATCCGGAGCGACTAAACAGCGACTTCTGGCTTCAGAGAGATAACAGAGCCGCTTGCTGGGTGACGTCCCGAAACACCACAGACACTTTTCTGCTCCAAATCTCCTCTGGAGGCAGAAAATATTCCCTCCAAGGAACATTTTCAGGACCAAGAAACAAGACCTGTCGCAGTATATTTCTGCATTAAAGAGACGAGTGATAAGGTAACCGTTTTGTCATTACTGCTGAGAACCTCAGGGTGTTTTGTTGGGATTTTATGTCAGAGAAATGCAAAGTATTGTGAGGTGGCAGGGAAATGATTGATGGGTTGCAACTTTTTAAAACAGAAAAAACAGAAACAATTTACTGCCAACTTTACCAGATTTCTTTACAAACTTCCTCAAACTCAGATTAGACGGAAAATGTCTCTGAGATCATCACAAGTTTTAACTGGATTTATATTTAGACTTTCTAACATTAATTTAGATATCTGCTGTGTGCTTGGTATCACTTTCAATTCACTTAAAAAATTATGTATTTTAAAAAAAAATACATATTTCTATGTCATATTTAAGTTACTTACATCACTGTTAGTTTTATGTATATTTTATAAATTGCTATCAGTTACGGTTATATTTGTATTACTAATATTTAACACCTTGCAGGGAATAGCTTGTCAACTAATAAGCAATTTCCCCTTGGCGATCAATAAACCTTTTTTCCTTCCTTCTTTCCCTCTCCAAAGGGAAATTAAATGTTGATGATGTTGAAGCTGTGGGACGAAAGAATCTCCAGTAGCAGTCAGTCTCGCTATGTATCTGAACAACCCTCTGAAGCTGAAGCTGGAGTAGGGGATATGATCCTGTTCTTTGTTTGAACTTTCTCTTCCTCCTCTCTGCTTTGCTTCCTTTTGACCCCTGTGAGTTTTGGGGTCGTATTTCAGATGTTATTTGAGCTTTTGAGATGATAATCAGTGGCTCCCAGTTGTAAAAACTATATCTTGTTGCCATGGATACATCCAAAAGTAAAAAAATGAAAGGAGCGAAAATACATCCAGCTGCACAGCATTTAGAATCAGAGGGAATAATTGTATAAAATATGCAACAATTTAATCCAAAAATTAAGAGTAAAAGATAATATTGAGATTTCTGAAGATGCGATTTTTAACTTGTTTTAGAAAATTTTGAGTTCAGGAAGACACTGGAAGAGATTATAATTAATCTAATTTCATGTTTCGGTGGATTTATATCTGATTACTGCAAATAAAAGCAAATAAGAAAAATTGGTAGAAAGACGTCGATTTATCCTTCACAGGTCCAACCATTTGTGTTCAATATTGAAACTCATCCAGTTGAAACCTGAGGAAAAGGAAATTCTGAGCAGAAAGTCCTGGTTTCTTCGCGCCGAGCGTTTAACTGAAGCAAAGAGAATCGATGTTTAGTTCCCGTTGGCAGGCTGCTGCTCTGAGGTGACGGATGGTTTATGAACTTCATGTGATTTAATAAACCGACGTTTATCAGTCAGACAACCGTCAGCAGAGGCAGCAACGTCCGCAGGACCATGTGTGAAATTTGCGATTTCAATTAGTTTTTCCCTTCGTTTGTCGCCTGAAATGCTCCATGCAGCCGAACGCATCGCTACGGCTGAAATCAGGACTCTGATGGTTTTAACACAGTCAAGTTCAAGGACTTTTCAAGCATTTTCAAGGCAAGTTTTAAAACTTTTCCAAAGATAAAAACAATTAACTAGACAAAAAAAGTTTATATCCATGATTACATGATATAATTTATTACTATTATTAATGGATTTTCACAGTATTCTACATAAGAAAATAAAGTAAAATATAACAAAATGTTTTGAAATTTCTCTCTCACATATCTTTAAAATCTATAACTTTGTTTAACATAGAAAATATAAAATGATCAATAAGTTATTGAGTTATTAGGAATAATAAATACTGATTACATTGAAACAATCCAAACTAATCAACCTTCCTGCTCAAATTAAATGTTTAAATATAATACACAAAATAATCCCTGAAAGGTTTTCTGACCTTTAGCAAATAGAAATAATTTTGGTAATTACAAATTTAAAAAAGTTTATTCTGGTTTAACTTCAGACAGCGAGGAAGAAATGTGTCGTTTAATTAAGTTGTATGATTCAAGTGTCAATAATGTTTTCCAAATTTAGGCTTTTAATCAAACATAAATTAAACTTTATTACAAAACTGTGCAGTTTGAATATCAAGCACTTTAAAGAAGTTTATACAAAAATGAAGCACTTTCCAAACCTTAAATTTCAAGAATTTTCAAGGATTTAAACAAAAACACTGCAGCCCTACAATCTGCTTTGCTTTAGTTTAACTGCAGCATCTGAATGGAGTCATTGCTCTGATTTACTGCATGACTGGCAGTTCAGTTCAGACTCTAACGCTCAGATATTAACCTTTATTGACTTCTTGTCACCTCAGCAGCAAAAGACGGAGGGAATTAAAGACAACCAGCTGCGCATCTTTGGTAGAACATCTGAATCATAAGGTGACGAAAGAGGAACCCATGGCGTATGAGGGTAATTAGGATGATTTACAAGCAACAGTAGGACGGTTCCCTGCAGGGCAGGGATGGGGTGTGTGTGTGTGTGTGTGTGTGTGTGTGTGTGTGTGAGAGAGTCTGCATCCTAAAGCACGCTCACTTCATCATTTAATCATTTCACCATCCTCCCTCTAATTTCTCCGACTTCAAATGAAAACAAAATGCAGCTAAGCAGTGAAAGTTTTCTGCACAGATAAAAATAATATGGGTCATGAGTGATGGAGGAAACTTTTATTATTGGGGGTTTCATTCCTAAAACTGAAGATAAAGTGCCAACATTTCAGCTGTAATTCTCTAATTTAACTGGCTTTAGTTTTCCTTGATTAAAACTATAATAAACTTTCTGTTGCTTAGGAACTCAGCTAAACACCTTTTAGCTTCAGGACCCTCTCCAAATGTTTTTAAGCCTTAACAGTGAAATATATTAAAAAAACGTTTTAGAGTCAAGGCTTGACGTTTTCCAGTTTACATTATTTTTGAATGATTCAAAAGGTTAGGTTTACTAACCACGAGTTCACTTAAAAAGAATCTTAGATCTGCAAAAATTAGAGGAAGCTAATGCTAAATCACTATCAGATAAAGAAAAGTTAACAGAAACAAACATTAAACCATTAAATACATACACAAATTTGAAGAAGCCAATGCTAAATAACTAAACATGAAAAAATTTGCAGAAGCTAACGCTAAACCATAAACACATAAAAATGTGACTTATAGCCGTTACTTTCTACTCAATATTAAAGAATTACAGACTTAAAACCAGCTTTTATATCTTGTTTTTAAGTTAGTTTCGTCTTCTTTCAAGTGTATAACAATATTTGTACTGAAACTAGACCAGGATTACTTGGTAAGATTTAATGTTTTTTCAGTGTAGGAGCAATGAATCTAAAAGCAATCTGAAGGTTGACTTGTTATTTTTACAGTTTGATGAAGAATCTGAAGGAGCAAATGGTTAAAATTTTAAATCTAGGGTGAGAAAATTCTCCAGATCTGATTGAGAAGTGATGGTTAGTTATCAAAAAGCAAGTAGAGAAATAAAAACCGATAAACTGCGGCTGTGTTTCTGTTACAAATGTGAGCAAAACTTTGCTAATATTCTGTTAATGTCAAGAAACACAATTTTGTAATTGTAGTGTTTCCATAAAATATGAATAAGTTTAAGTAATAAATCATTAATAAACATCCCGTGCCATCATCCTCCCACCACTTCCTGTTGTCGTCTTCTTTGTGGTTTCCACCAGTAGCAACATCTAGTTGTTAATCATGTGATTCATGTGATGTGAAAAACGTGACTTCAATAATAAATTAAAAAACTTCCATTAAGCGAATTCATTTCCTTAATGTCAAATTGCACAATCAAATGATCAACGGAATCGCAGCTTTGATGACCGTCAGTCAGGATTTGATCAACGCTGAAAATATCGACTCCTGATGCATTTGCAGCTTTGCTAAAACTTTGAGTCGTTAAAATAATCTACACTTCATTTGTCTCAGGAGGAAGTTCTTCAGAAAGCTTCCTCAGACCCGACTTTAATGACGCGATCTCGCCGCCGCCCATCAGAGAGACGAAGTCTGAAGTGTTTGGGAGGATTCAGACGAGACGGCAGAGTCGTTCATCATGCAGCGCGGCTGGCAGCTTCAGCAGAAACCATTAACGTCACACTGATTATTACAATTAAATGCTAAAACACAGTTCAGTCCGCAGCTGTCAAGCCGAGATTTATGATCATCTGATAATGAAAGTGTGGCTGAGGACAGATAAGAGATGAAGGTTCTACCTGGCTCTGGTTGTCCTCCAGGACTTTCTCCAGCTCGGCCTTGGCAGCTGCAGACTCCTGGTGGTGGGCCTGCCGCAGGTGTTCGATGGCCGAGGCGTGGATGTGGTTCAGCTCCGATCGCAGAGAGGCTGCAGGACGACAACAACAAGGAAGAATTTATCTTTCAAGAGGAAAAAAAGAGGCTGAACATGAAGGAGTTAGAAAGCTCTGGAAAGACAAAGGAACTTGCTTTTTTGAAAAAATTGTCCAGATGGCCACGATTTTTTAAGATGGTCATCAAGGAAAATATATTTTTTCACTAAATTTGTCAATATTTTTCCCTGATGAATACTTTTGCTGTCAAGTCCTACATGACTGGACCCTCAGAAAACATATTTACTGACCTATTTTTTTTATTTTTCATGATGGTTAGTATGGTTGTCATGAAAAATAAATGTTTGGACTAAAATCTTCAATTAATGTGTCCGGTGTCTAACAATAGCCAACACGTTTTGAATCATAGAAATCACTTATATTTTCTTGATCTTATGTTTACTTTTCCATTGAACATTTTTCAAAATGGCCACCATGGTGGTAATGGAGGAAATATGTTAGCACTAAAATTAGCAGTTGCCAGTGGTAATCAAAGCATTAGGTTCATTCACCACTAGTTTGTTAGATCTTTGCTCTGCTAATGCTAGGCACATACAAAAATTTGAAGAAACTAATGCTAAGCTGCTAAACACATAAAAAATTTAGCAGAAGCTAACACTAAAATGCTAAACATATAACAAAATTAGCAGAAGTTAACACTGAACCACGAACACATACAAAAAGTTGCAGAAACTAACCCTAATCCACAAAACAGATGAGGAAAAATTAACAGAAGATCATAAAAAATTGTTAAATACATACAAATGTTTGAGGAAGCTATGGCTAAACTTCTAAACACATTAAAACAATTAGCAGAAGCTAATGCTAACCATTAAGACAACTGACTCTCAGTCTGTCACGTCTTCCGACTGGTATGAGACTCACACACCAGTAGCATTTTATTACAATAATTAGTTTAAAGGTTCAAAAAATGTCGGCCATGTTGAAAAATGGCCGCCATCCTCTAGAAACACTTGAAAGATTTTTACAGGAGCCAAACTCTGAACAAAGAGGAGAGAATCTGCTTCCTTTAGCAGATTTAATCCTCACTTCAAACATCTGTTATTGCAAATGGATCAAAAGAAAGAGGAAACGTTTTCAGCTTTTCTATCAACAGGCTGTATTTCTCTGTAGTGAATAATGTCTGAAAACACAAAACCCTGAGTGGGGAAGAGTATGAAAATTGGTGGAGGAAGTGATAATGAGAAAAGGAGGGTAATAAAAGGATGTCAAGAAGCAGGAAGAGAGAGACGGATGGAAGGAGCTCTGCAGTGTCAGGACCGAGACATGAAGGTTAATGGAGGCCCATTCATCTCACTCTGCCGCACGGCGCTAGCACTATAAACTGGGTGGTCCTCATATTTTAATACGCCTCAGATATATTTAGTGCAGATTTAACTCCTCTGGCATTTATTTTATCCAATTTCTCATATATGTTTGAATATATTTATAGACACTGACCCAAATTGTGTTGTTTTATTAAACAAATTTGAGTTTTTTAAAAACCTTTAACTCGCCATTTAAGGAAATTTTTGCAAAATTATTAAAACTTTTTTAACATGACTTATTTAATGATTTCAAGACATTTTAAGGCCTTAATTAAGACTTTTTAAGGGTGCATGGACACCGTGGTCAATATGTGTTGCTAAGACTGTCACAATACATTTTTCTGAACAATAAATTGTCCCATAAGTTATTGCTGTAAACGATAATATTGTTGTCTTGAGACCATTTTCAATAATGGTAACGGCATAATAAATCAAGAAAACCTTCTCAAAGATCAACAAATGTTAAATCTTGTAACTGGAAAACATTGTAAATATCCAAAATAAGTAAACAAAACTACAGAAACAACAAAATTATTCTAAAAAAAAGAAGCTAGTTGAGACCAAAGTAATAAACTGCAGATCTTTATCATCCACGTTTTGGTAGAAAAAAGAGAAAAATGATAAATTATGCAAATGGAAATTATTGAACTTGTTTTAATTTTTCATTCGATGAACTGATTTATTGCAACAGGCCTACATTTACTGCAAACTGAGATGACTGACAGCTGCCTCATATGGGTAAGACACTGACTGCTTCTTACTACTCCACACAATCCCATTTAAGTTAATCTTCAATGTGAAACTTTCCAAACGATGTCTGCCTGTATTTGAATAATCCGGGTGTAATATCTGTCCAATTTGAAAAGTAAAGTAAAACTTCTACCGGTTTTATTAGCTTCCATGCTAAAAGCTGATGATGAGAGGAAATGTGAATCTGACACAGTTCAGATGCAGGGAACCCTCACCCAGCATGGCTTTGCCCTCGTCCTCCAGCTCGAAGCGGAGAGTCTGCAGCTCCTGTTCTGACTGCTGTTTGAGCGTCTCGATGCTCTGCCGGTGGACCTCCCTGAGCGACTGCAGCTCTGCGTGGTGATGATGGCGCAGACGCTCCTCTAGGTCCTGATGGAGGCACAGAGGAAGAAAAATGTGAGTAAAACGAGAAAAGACGATGCACTAAAAGGCCAAACTGTTTGTTAAAGAAAGAGAATGACAACAACAAAATATGTCCCGAAAAGGTCAATAAACGATGGATGATTAGAAAATACAAAACCAACACTGGCTACAGCAAACTGAAACTTTTAAATTCAAGCAGGTTAATGTTGCTGTATGACAAATGAATGTACGACGGCGTATTAGGGTGACTGTAAATATATATATAAAAATGAACTGACTGGTAAAAAAAAAAAAATCTGAAGTTAATCTCAGAAATCTTCTAGAAATAAAAAAAAGGACATTTCTGAGTTTCAAAAGTCAAACATTTTCAACTTTTGGAAATTTTCTTAGATTCAGAAATAAAAATATGAGCAAATGGCCCCCGGCCTCCCTTTGGACACCCTGCTTCAGCCTTTTAAAGCGGTAGCGTCGCGTTTTTCAGGTTCCTGCTAATCCCCATTGTCCTGAAGCAACCAGCGGTGGAGGAATGAGAAAGTGAGTTTTAAAACCCACTAATCTGCCTCGGTCTTCGCCACAGATCAGTGGTGCTTTTGTAAAAATGGCGGCTCCATCCCTTTAATTAAAGGCAGCGCATTAATCTTTACTAAACGCAGCGAATCCCATAATTACCATCTGACTGAAATGCTGCTGCTGCGTTCATTTCCTCCGACTCGCTTCTTTTAATGGACCGTCGATATTTTTCATCAACAACATGGAGGAACATGAGCTGACCTTAATCCTGACCCCTGGAGCTGCAGGAAGTGAGGCGTGAGAGCGGCGTAGCTGAATTTTAATGTCCGAGCTTCCCTGAAGGCAACACAGGAACTCGGAAGTTAAATGATTTCTGATCCAGGATCAGAGAAACGGATCCAGATGAAGGATCGGACACAATTTTCCAAAAACATGGAGAAATTTTACAAATAATAAAAAAATAAATAAGAATAAAATGATACAGAAGGCGATGCAAACATGTTTTCATGTTGATTAAATTAAGATTTTATCAGTTATTAATTATTAAGTAACATTTCTGCAGCGTATATGTAAATTGTGTTATAGCGTCAGACACATCTTTAACGAAGGAAGGAAGGAGGGAAGGGAATAAGGATGGAAAAACTGAAAGAAGGAAGCAAGAAAGGGATGAGGGAAGGAAAAAAGAAAAAAAGGAAGGCTTGACAAACTAAAGGAAGAAAGGATGAGAAGAGGAAAGAAAGAAGGAAAAGAGGGATGAAAAACTGACAGAAAAAAGTAAAAAGGGAAATAAAGAAGAACAAAAGGATACAAAAATAACAAAAAGAAAGGAATGACATAAGGAAAGAAGGATGGAAGGACAGATGGAAAAAGGAAATACAGTAAAGGATGGACAAACTAAAGGAAAGAAAGAATGAGCAAAGGAAGGAAGGAAGGAAATAATGAAAGAAGGATGGACAAACTGAAAGAAGAAATTAGGGAGGGAAAGAGAGAAGGAAGGAACAAGGAAAGAAAGGAAAAAAGAGCAAACAAGAGGAAGGAGAGACGGAAGGATATCCAGAAAGAGACTCGGTCGCTGCTTGTCGTTTTGTTGATGGAGAGAATCAGAGAGGAAGAACTCAGAGTTTAGCATCATCATCGTGAAGAATCGTTTTATAAGATGAAGAATCGTTTTGGTCAAAACTGAAGTTTGCTCTGATTTCACTTCAGACAGACAGAAAATAACGACCATGTCACTTTTCACCCGCCGAATGTAAACTTCTGGCTTGCACTGCGAGTCACCCTCAAACTTCCCGAACTTGCAGCCATTTTGATTTGGAAACTTTCTGTTTTGTGCCGTAATAAAATCAACCTGCGCTGCGAAAAGAACACTTATCACCATAAACGCAACACGGAGGCAAAACGAAGTGAAACAAAAGAAGATAAACTGCCAGCCGCTCCTCGCCGCTTCTATTTGTAGCTTTTTGTATCGGCGGGAATTAAATCTGGTTATGTGACCGTGCGCGCGCTCATGTTGCAGGGATTTGGAGCTACTTTATTACTCCCTGGATATGACTTCCTGTGAACTGTGAAGAGATAACACCGGGCGCCGCCATCCAGCCTAACACGCATAAAACACACATTCACAAATCATCCTTCAAATGGCTCCACTCAGGATAATTGAGTTTGCTTTCCCCGGCGCTGCAGACAGAAATATAAACAGCACCTCAATATAAAAGCCCTCCGTAAAGCTTTTAACTCCCAGTTTCTCTGCTTATTAACTAAGACTGCAGCGGGAGGAAAGATGCTTCCGATGATTTCGTCGTTACACAGAAAGTTTCCTCTTAATGCCATCAGAGAGGAGAATATTTCTGATAAAACTATTTATTTACGTCATTCAAGGATCTTCAAAGAGCCGTGTTTCCATTGATTATATAAGTGCTCAATTTGATGTTTAGAAAATAAATTTGCTTAGTGGAAACATAGGAATTTTCGGCCATATTGAAATTGGTTTATTGGGCAAAACTGCAATGGAAGCACTTTTTTTTGCATCACACAAGTCACATGATCAACAACCACATGTTACTACTGGCAGAAACCGCAAAGAAGAAAACAGGAAGTAGAGACGTTGTTTTGTTTTTACATATTTATTAAAATAATCAAAGCCTTCTTTTCAACTCCTCTGGGATTTGGGGTCAGAGTTCAGGTAGTGTTTCAGCTATGAGATGTTCATCTGTTCCCAATTGCAAACAAAAAATTAATATTAGGATTCTTCACAAAAAATCGATTAATCCTTAACGGGACTATACAGATTTTAAAGAAGGCCAATTGATAAAAACAATACATTAGTTTTTTTAGCAATATAAAAACAATATATAAGTACTTAAGCCAAATTTTCTTTACAAAAATATAAACATTTTGCAGTTGAGATAAAAACACTTTTGTCTGTAAATGTGTTTTAGCCAAAACTCGACAGTCAGTTTTAGCTTCGCCTGATTCAGATGAACTAAAGTTATGCTACGTTGCTGCATTTCAGCCAATAAAATGTTTGTTTTCTTAAAATATTTGTTCATTTGCCTTTTTAATGTATTACTTATATTGTAAGTTAAATGAAAAATATGCAGAATTTGCTCATTGTTTATCTGATTAATTGATTAATCGTCAAAAATAAAATAATCTTTAGTTCTACAATAAGTACTTTTTTACCACAGTTAAGAATCCTAACATCTGTTCAAAAGTAAAAAAGTAAAAGGGAAAATCCTTTTAGCTGCATACCATCCAGAAAAATAAAACAAAATTCAAAAAGAACAAATCAGAAGTAATGAAATGGAGCGACTCCAACATGCTGCCACAGCAAGCGCCGCAAATCAGAGTTAATAGTGAGTTTACAGAAGAATATTAAAAACTGAGCTGCATGACTCAATCGCTCTTCCTTGTTCAAATTTATAGTCAAATAGTTGGCAGCAACACATGCGAGGACGCTGTTCTCTGACCGGCAGCTTTCTGACAATTACAGCATCCGAGAGGAGAAGGGGGATTTAAAACCGAGATGTATGGCTGATCCACATCGACCTTGGCTGAAACGGAGGGATTAGCGCTGAGCGACGACTCATTGGCACGTTGAGGAGCGCGGGCTTTGTTTTGGAGCGTGCATATTTCCACATTAAGCAGAGAAGAGACGGCGCTGTCAGAGAGAGTGAGGCGCGGCGGCGATGAGTCACTGCAGCTCTAACCTTGACTCTGACAAGACGGAGCTGAATTAAAATGTCAAGTAGCTGGGCTTGTTCTGAAGAGCTGCTTCCACTGCCACACACAACGGTCAAACTCATCGGTTTTTAAAAGAAAGAAAAGATTTGCACATGAGTGGGTTGGCAATTCTGTCTCGCAAAGTATTTGGATCCTTTGAAATAGCAAAGCAGTGCAAAATTGTGAAAGAAAAAATGCCAAAAACAACATTTTGGTGCAAATACACTTAAAATAAGACAAAACTAGAAATAACTTTTCAGCTAAATATAGGAGCTTATAAGTCAATAAAAAGGTATTTCTTTCACTTTCAGACTATTTAACAGTCTTGTTATATGTGAAGAAACCTTGTACTTTTCATCAATATTAAGGAATTATTGATTTAAAGGGGCAGTATTATGTAAAATTACCGTTTTTAAAAAGCTTTACATCATGTTTTTATGTTACTCCCTCATCAAAAACATACCTGGAGTGACCTTTAATCTCCATTTCAACATTCATCTCTGCAAAACACCTGGGCGGACATAGCTCCGCCTTCAGGGCACAGCTCCTCCCCCACTCAGCTCCTTCAGACTAGCCAGCAGCAATTAGCAAACACCTGGTGAGCTCATCATAGGAGCTGCGTCTCAGTGAAAATGTTGTTAAACAGAGGAGCCATGTTGTGAGAACTTTTAAAGAGACAGGTCCAATATCTAGGCTTTAAATCAGGAAGTGAAATTTCTTTTAAATCATATTTGACGTTTTTATAATAATTAAAGATAGTAACATGGTTGTACTATGAAATGACACTGTGTGTCTGGAAAACATAGAATACTTACTCTTTAAAACAAGCTCCTAATTGTTACATTAAGTTAATTTTGTATTATTTGAAGTGTAAGATATTTGCTCCAGAAATAAAACAAAAGTACTTCAGATTTTGTACTTTTTCAGTGCAGATTTACGCAGAAGGACTGTGACTTTTGAAGGAAACTGACTTCACTGGATTTTTAAAGAATTTTTTTATTTACACAAAAATAAAACAAAATCCTCCTCCATTAATTAGGAAACTAAATACTTTTTCCCCCAGCATGGCTCTGTTATTATGAAATCCACTTTGCTGTCTCAGACATTAACTCCTCTGACCTGAAATAACACAGCTGAGCCTGCAGGCAGCAAACAAGATGATTTACTGCTGTAGCATTGTTTGTGTTCCCCTGACCCTGTTTCCAGCTCATCTGAGTCATGAACCAAAGCTGAGAGGCAACCCAACCTACAGCCTGCAGGAGAAGATTCTATTGTGGGCTAAGAAAACAGAAAAAGCTCCCAAATGTATTAATAGTAACATCATGGAGGATTCCATTTGGCTTTTCTCTCAACAAAACTCAACAAAAAATTATTAGAATGAAGAAAAACATACATGTTTTACTGTAATCCCTGCAGTGAATCACATTTGATATATAAAAAAAGCAACAGAAATGCATTGTGATTAATATCTAAACTACTAAACTGCACACAGTATTTTCAAATTTATTGCTATTTACTGAACAAAGAGTGGAGAAAACAGCAATACAGTTAATCTGGAGGGATTAAAACATTAACTGGAATTTATTGTGACAACGATAAATTAAAATTCTTATTGTGAAAACAAACTTACCACAAAAAATGATACATTCTTTTGTGCAAAAACTCAAAATCTCACCAACTATTTTTGTGTACTTTCTAGTGCAAATATCTCAGTTCATCTGAAATAAGACAAAACTAACTTACCGGTAAGAAATAATAGATTGTGTAAGTAAAAAATTATTTGGATGAAAAAGTTCTAGTTCCATTGCAGAGTTAGGCAGTAACTAGTTACATTTACTCAGTTACATTTACTTAAGTAACTTTTTTGAAGAAAATAGTTTTAGGAGTATTTTTACTTCGATGTACTTTTTACTTGAGTAACTTTATTATGACCAAAAATTCACCAAAGAGACGCACACAGTTTCATACATTTTAAATTGGAATAATTTTATTTTTCCTGATTTTGTTACTTATATGAATTATTGTCATTTTCATCTTTAGAAAAAAACCCCTAAATTTCCACTTGACTTTATATTTTGTTCAGTCAGATTATATAATTAAGTATTAAGTGATAATTTGACCAGTTACTCAGTAGTTTAGTAGACTTTTTAACAAAGTTTTTTACTCTTGAGTAATTTCTTGAACGTCTACTTTTTACTCTTACTGGAGTAAAAGTAAACTGAAGAGATGCTACTCTTACTGGAGTCTAATGTTTGGGGTTTTTGCTAACGGCTCTACCCACCTCTGTTCCACTGGCAGATTATTTCACATGGGAAAATGTTTTGCTAGAAGTGAAATAATCTGCCAATTTCAGCAACAATAAAGAATTATTGAATTACAACAAACTGCTACATCCAACAGCTCTGGAAAAAAATTAAGAGACCACTTAATCAGTTTCTCTGATTTTTTACTCTTTATAGGTTTATGTTTGAGTAAAATGAAAATTGTTCTTTTATTCTATGAACTAGTGACAATATGTCTGTGAAATTACAAGCAAAACTTTTGTATTTATTTGCAGAAAATACGAAATGGTCAAAATAATGAAAAAATGCAGTACTTCCAGAGCTCACACTCAAATTCATATTCATTCAGAAACAACAATACCAATGTTTTAACTTAGGAAGAGTTCAGAAACAACAATATTTGGTGGAATACCCAGGAGGTTTTCAACGGAGTTCAGTGAAGTGGAGCTCTTAGTTTTTTCCAGAGCTGGATATGCAAGTTAGTTTTATCTAATTTCAAGTGCACAAAGCACAAGATTTTGTGTTTTTCCAGAGATAAATGGTGCATTCTGGTTCTGGTAGTTGTACAAGTGTGGATAATAAAACATCTGGAAGAACTTTAATGATACATAAAGCATCGATTTCCTTTGAAATCCCACACAGAGGTAGGATTATTTTGAGATTGTATTGTTTGTACGTATTTCACCCTTCACCAACCTTCAGGTCGCGCTGCCTGGCGTGCTCCATGTCCTGCATGGTGCAGCGGTGGGCTTCCTGCAGACGCTGCTGCCGCCTCTGATGTTCTGTCTGCAGCTCGTCCAGCTGCATGCGCAGGTGCTCCCTCTCCTGGCTGAACTGGTGCTGCAGCTGCTGCAGCGAGGACTGCGACTGCGACAGCTGCATCTCCAGACTCTGCTTCAGCAGAGATATCTGCACAGAAACCAGACAACATTAAACAACAAAGGGTTTTTAAATCAAACGTGTTTAGTTCATCGGTGTATGTTCGGTTCATCCTGCAGGATAATAGAAGCAGAAAAAGAGGCAATCAGTTTGTTTAGAACTAATTTTTTAATCCCAAAGCTTGAAGCAGAAAAGCTTTTAGCTTTATGCTAATAACTTTGAGTTCATGGCAGAACATAATAAACTAAAGCTGCAATGCAATGAAAGGCTCGCTGAAACCCATTATTGGTAGGAAGGAAGGAGTGTGACTCAGTAGATTAGTCTGTCTAGACAGATTGCAGAAGCCTGGTGAATACATCTTTGTCTAATGATAAACTTCTCCTTGTAGAAGCTGCTAACATAAACAGCTGTGAAGGCAGAAAAGCTCATTCAAAAAGATAAAAGTAGCTTATATTTTTTAGCAAAATATGCTCTGCATAACAGAAGTTATTGCGATAAACAATAATATTTTAGCTTTAAGACAATTTTCAGGTAAAAAAAAATCTCAATTATTAAACTTTAACCCTGGTGAACATTTAACGCTGGAACTGGAAGACATTTTAAATATCCAAAACAAACAAACAAAACAACAAATAAAATGAATTATGAAGTCTCTGTAAACAAAACTTTCCTTCAAAAACAGAGCTTGTCAAGACTTTTACCATCCAGAAAAAGAGAAGAAAGAAAATGAGAGAAAATGTATTTATTGCTTATTGTGACAGTTTTAAATTGACAGTTTGTGTGAAACTCCCAGATGCAACGTGAAGTTAGTAACGTTTATTAAAAACATAAAAGGTCTCATGTTAACCATGCAAGACGCTAATCTGTAGGTTTGTATTTAGGTTGAGTTACTAAGTTTAGTTTAATGACTGTGTTAAAATTAAACTCAACAAAAACAGCAGATCACAGGGGAATGCTTAAGTTTTATTAACCCGTGTAATTAATTCATTTTTAATTTGCTGCTCTGCATACGGTAAGCTTTCCTTTTAAGTCTCCTTCTAAAAATGTTGCACGCTTTTACCCACAGCAAAACTAGATTTCATGAGGTGAAACCTGCGACTTTTGCTTTCAGTCACGGGATAAAAGTAAGTACACCCCTCTTCAATCCTAGAGTTGTATCAATGAGGATGATAAAAAGAAGGTTCTAAAATAATTTAAGCCATCAGTTTCCTCAGATTGGCTACAGGAAACATCTGAGCTGACCAGCATCATCATTCTCAACATGCTAGCTAACACCAGCTTCTCCAGGTCATTTACTGTTTTCTATCATGTGCTAGAAAACAGCTCAATATGTTTTACTGCGTGTAACTTTTATAAAAAATGTTGTTTATTTTTTACATATTTGTTGAAACGGTCTATGTTTTAACAGTTCAGTATGAGACGGATGATCTGTGAAAAGAAATTGATCTCATCTGCCTTCTCCCAGTGCTAACTAGAAACAACCAATCAGAGACAGGAGGCGGGTCTTAGTGCCGTCAATCACTCCCCCTTTGCTACGCTGAAGCTAGCATAGCATGCTGTGAATGATAATGCTAGTTAGCATGGCCACCAATGACAGTTTTCCAGTAACGGTTGTTTCTCAACATTAGAACATTTAGCAGCGAGTACATACGGTTGATTAACAGCACTAAGCCCCTCCTCCTTGCTCTGATTGGTTGTTTTTGGTTGGGAACCATAGATTTCTTTAGACAGAGACAGCAGCTCAGGTAGGAGGAGGAGGAGATTGATTTTTTTTCACAGATTATCTTTCTCAAACTGTAACAACATGGTGACAGTTTTAATAAATATGTACAAAAAACATCTTAATTATAAAAGCTATATACTGAAGCTTTAATAAATAGCTTTTCTGATTGGATAAGAATCTTCTGGTTCTGTGAAATAATTATCTTGAAAGGAAAATGGGCCAACGTGGGTCATCTTTCTCCATGGCGTCGCCCGTTCACCTGAATCTGAATTATTGTGGTCCAGCTTTATAAACAATACTTGATACACAAAACAGAGGAAAATGTAGCTCAGATTCTCTTCCACCAACTTTTCAGAAAGTTTAAAAATAACCTCCAGCTCTCCATGTTTGCACTTTTTTCTGCCTCTGGTAAGGCACAGACCCACCAGTGGTTCGATACGTCAGAATTTATTTTGCTAATGTGTTTGCGTATCAACTCTTTTTCAGAAAAGCCAAAAACAACCAGAAGAGAGTGTAAAAACATTTTAGCAAAATTGAAGAAGTTCTAAGAATGTTGTTGCTGCTCCAATACAGCAAAGTTACATCCTGCAGCTTTAATGATAAATAATAACAAAAAGGACTGAATGTTTACTGGGGTGTACTAACTTTTATTTTTATAACACTTTGCTGTATTATAGTTCAGCTCTCTGAGGAGTTAGCTGAGCTTTCAAGGCAAACTTGCTCATTTTGCTAACAGAAGATCTTCTTCTTCTAAACGTCACATCAGCTCCTGCATCAAGGCGCCGCTGACATCACTTCCATCTGTTAAAATACAGGTCATTAGATTTTGTAAACGCCATCCCGCCTGTCAGAGTGCATCCATCCCGAAGATGAAAGCTGCTCCTGTTTGGCATCAGATTGGATAAATATAGTTTAGCTGCCTGTGTGGCAGCAGGACGACGCGCCGCCGTCGCCTGACGCAGGAACGAACTTCCAGTGTGACGGCGACAACAGAGCAGCTTCGCCGCGCTGCGTTAATATTACAGAGCAATGATTAGGACTCTGCTGCCGTCTGTGTTACACAGAGCTGAGACAGTCAGTCGCTGCTCTTTTTGTTGTTCTTTTCTTTTCTTCCAGCATATCGATTTTCTCACAGCTGCTTTCATTACATTCATTCAGCTAAAAAAAAAATCAAGTATTTCATGTAAAAAAATAAAACCAGAGGTTATAGGATGAGGTTCTTCAGATCAAACCTGTCGCAATAAGCAACATATAAATGTAATTAAAATGAGCTCAATAATTTCTATTTGCATGATTTATCGTTTTTCTCTTTCTACCAAAAACTGGATGAGAAAAGTGTTGAATCTGTTGCTTTCGTTCACATTTCTACATATCAACAATTTTCTTTAATTTACCACTATCACACAAATATTATTTAATTTTCTTCATCTGTGAGTTTTGCATCTTTAACAAATGAATAAAATGAAAACCAAACCTCCTCAAATATTTTTGCTTCTGATTGTGTGTACATGTTGTTCTTTCTGGGGGAAAAGTTGCTCAATTTTGTCTAATCCAAAAGAACTATTAGTTCTTTTTTAAATGTTCAGTTGAGTTTACAGTTTATTGATCTTTGAGAACATGTTCTTCCATTATTATTATGGCATTACTATTATATTAGTAGAAAATGGTCTCAAAATCATATTATCATTTATCACAATAATTTCTGGGACAATTTACTGTGACAGATCTAGTCGAATTACGTCTTTCTATCTTCAAAAATGTATTTGTTGTAGTTTTTAAAGTCCTGATATTCAGCCACTATTTCTCCTGCTTTCTGAGAATGTAAATAAGATGAGGAAGACTTG
The DNA here is from genome assembly GCF_001444195.1 of Xiphophorus couchianus. Taxonomy (NCBI): domain Eukaryota; kingdom Metazoa; phylum Chordata; class Actinopteri; order Cyprinodontiformes; family Poeciliidae; genus Xiphophorus; species Xiphophorus couchianus. The sequence goes on along the minus strand of NC_040242.1, from coordinate 2,128,727 downwards.
GAAGAAGGTCAGTCACGATGTGCAAGTCACACCTGTTCCAGCAGGTCGTCCACTTTCCTCTGCCAGCTCTCCCTGGCGCTGTTCTGCTCCTGCTCCTTGCTCTGCGCCAGCTGAGCCAGAGCCGCAGTCTTCTCCTCCTCATGCTCCTCTCTCAGCTCTTCACGAAGCTTCTTGCATTCCTGCCTGTAAAAAAAAAAAAAAAAAAAGTAATTCAGAAACAGGTGAACAGTTTGTGTAAAAAAAGGAGGAAAATAAAAACTTTAAAAACTGAGGACCAAATTATCTCCAAATGTAGATCTGTAACCTGAACATTTTCCCATTTTGTGAAGAAGTTGCGCTCAGTTTTCATGTTGTTCTCTTCTGTGGTTCTTGGTGCAGCGCCCCCAGAGGCGAGGAGGGGAACAGTTTTTTCCATTAGCTTGGATTGTTTGACACAGTGTGAAAGAAAACTGCTCCAGTATTGTAGAAAATGTTGCAATTTTGGTCCCAAATCAAACAGAATCTACCAGACTATCAGGTCTGAAAACACCCCAACACACCCTTGACTGGGTTTATATGTGGATATTTCCCACTGCTAGGTGATGTAGAGGATCTCTTTTGATGGGACTTTGAAATACCATGACAGTATAAATTAACATATGGTGGCCTCTGCCAGAAAACAGAGCATGACTCAACAGGATTATGATCCAAAACATCAACAGAGAAACTAAACTCAGTCTGTCTGTTAAACGGACAGAGGTTCTGGTAAACTTGGTTCTATTGCAATATTTGTTATATTTTCAGCCACTGCGGTTTTTTTTCACAAAAACAGAAATGGAGAATCAACAGATATTAATGGCCGTAGCATTTCACTTTTGTCTTTGGTAAACAAACACAACCCATTTCTCCTGCTATCACTAGGCTAAGCCATTTGCTCTGGGTGTATTTACCCAGAATGCCCTGTGCTGTAGTCCACTTCCTGCTTTTGGAGGCACTCAAATATGAATTCGAACCGCAAACAGAGTTCACTTCACCCAAACCGAGACTGATGTTTGCTGGTGGACCAGAGTTCACTGTTTTTGGTCCGCATCAGAGTTTGATTGGCATCCACACCCTCCCAATTGAACCAGACTTTCTAGACAAACTTGAGTTTGATTAAAGCGAACGCACCCTGAAAGTCGCAGGATAGCAGATCTCAAAGACTGGACTTGGGCATCCCTGATCTAGAACGACTGCAGAAAGAGGAATGATCAAACATCCTTCTTTATCTTTAGTCTCCTTTTGGCTAGACAAAGGTATCCTTGGTTTCCTTGAATCAGTTTTTGTCTCCTGTCTGCATAGAAGGGTATATAATGGTCACAATCATGTTAACACTCACCCAGAAGTTTGCCACTAAGGTAAAAGTGCTCCAGAGAGCTGAATGTCCCCCTAATGGCAGCAATAAATTGTCTTGTGCCGCTAGACCCCAACACAGCTTTTAGTGGGTGACCATCTCTCCTTAACGCCGCTGCTCCCACCTCCGCGCCTCGCCTCCTAGATGAATGTGTGTGTCTGCACGCTGTCAATGTAATAGCTGAGTGGGAGTTGAAATGGCAGCTGTTAAATGGAGTATCCAGCAGGCGAGCATGTTTTTTTTTGTTGTTTTTTTTGTCACTCAGAGCTAGAAAGTGTCAGCCTGAAAGCAGGATCTCACAAAAATGAACCCATCTCCTGAAAAACGTGCAGCTGTGAGGATCCAGGCGTCCTGAAGCTGCAGATCAGACGGCCATGATGTCTTTTATTTGGACTAAAGCACAGAGTAAGAGAAAGATCGATTTTTTCACCACACACAGGGAATTAAAGCTTAGACCATCAGAACTGGCGTCCCTCAGGGCTGACTTCTCACCCCACTCTTCTTCTCTCTGTACTAATGACTGACCAATCAGTGAATTTGTAGATGGCACCACTGTTATTGCTTGGCACTAGAGAGACAGTTTCTTCCCCCATGACCAGTCAAAGCACCAGGACCAATAACATAAATAAGTGAAATTCAATTAAAATGTGACCAAAGTACAAAGAAAACCTACAGAAACCGTGGAGAATTGATGACCAAAGAATACCTTTTCAAATATTCCATGGAGACTCTTCATTTTTAAAGGAGTGAACGTTTTTAGTGCCAATTAAAAGTGATGTTCTTCGAAACACATCTCTGTCTATTCTCTCAACAAAATGTTAACTATTTAGTATCTATTTCTATACATCTAAAACATATTTACACTCCACTCGCAGCACTTTTAAACTTTCAAAGAGGAGAAACACATCGCCACAAAGATTTTCAAATGTCCAGTCAGGGATTATTGAGCTGCAGATGATAAAGAAGGTGATTAAATATTAGCTGACATTTAGCTTCACAGTCTCAATGTTTAGCTGCAAACAACTGTACACAAAACCTCGACCCCGAAATTCAAACCCAAGAAAATATCAGATATTCCTGAAGGAGAAATCCCTTCAAATTGTTTGAAGTAACTTTCTGAGACATGAAGGGTCAAAGAAAAGACCATTTGAGTCTAATTCTCATATTTGACAGAGAAAAAAACCTTTAAAGTTACCACATAAATTTGATAATTTCACAAAAGGCATATTAAAAAAGCTGACTTTTTATTTATTAGTATTATTTTCATGCGTATAAATGGTCAATGTTATTAGCAGTTATTATAAGACGAGAAATGCATAAAGTGAGTGCTTGGTAATCTGTAAATCATTCGTCTTTCCATTTTCAATTGACGACCAAAAAACAAAAAATGAAAAAGCAAAAGTAGAGTTTTCTTTTATTTTTTTTTAATTGGATACAAAAACCCTAAAAAGATCTTGTTTTCCATATTTCTTATTTGTCTTAGACTAAAAATGCTCAGATTCTTTTCTTTACAGAATCTGAAGAGAGAAAGACGTTCGTCACCAGAGTGTTTAGGTTGGATCAATATCTGAATTAAGTTTAGACGCAGATTTCCACTGTTTATTTTGTAAACTTTGCCTTTAAACATGCAAGTTTATGACTGCTTCTTCTGCATGAATGCAGTTTCAAATTATTCCCTTTTGTCACCTTTCAGCTGTGCTGCTCCCTCAGCAGCGGAGCTTCAAGCAGAAAACATTTGAATTAGACCCTAAATTGGCTCTTTAGTTAACATTTAGTGAGATAAATCTCTCCAACAGCAAACGTTTGTGGAAACTTTAAAGTCTGTACTTTCATGACATTTTAAATAAAAAATACTGACACCTGTGGGGCAGAGCATTTATTCTCATCCATTTATTCATTATCATCTGAAGTGACTTCAGCATCAAAAGTACAAATTGGTTTCCAAGCATAGAAACTTTAAAGTGTTGAAAACGCTGAGTCATCGCACAGTTTCTGCTTTTACCATATAAAATAACACAAGTTCCCATAATTCCATGGGACTTTCTTCATGGACTACTCTAGAGCTGCAACTAACGATTAGTTGTCAGTTTCTGCAGATTTTTCACTTATGCCTTTTTATGAAATATTAGAAATCCATTGAAAAATGCAGTAAAGGCCTTCCGTTAGTGAGCGGTTTAAAGAAAATACTTCCAACATCAACATGTGGAAAGCTCAGTCTTTTCTGCTTCACTTATCAATATGTTTAAAAACTGATCTGTTGATTTTTTTTTGGATTAACAGATTAATAATTGGCTAATAAAAGATGCTTTACAGCAGATTTGTTTTTTTTGTTTTTTTTTACAGAATTTAAACTGGGTGAAGCTCTGGTAGAGACCCGAACGCTCAGACTTACCGGAGCGTCTCGGTCCATTTCAGCTCCAGCTCCAGCGCCATCTTGTCCATCTTATGCTTTTCTTCTTCTTTGGTGGTTATGAGTTTGGCTTCATGTTGGCGTTTTTGGGTTTCCAGCTCTCCCTGAGGAACAGACAGACGGACTTCTTAGTGATCCTCCCAGTTGTGAATTTATCAATAATATTGATCTTTTGTCATACAGAAGGTCCAGATTATATTTCCCTTAAGATGTGCGGTAGAAGTTACCTGCAGCGCAGTCAGCAGGTTGCTGGTCTCTCTGAGTCGGGCCCGCGTGGCGTCCAGTTCCTCCAGCAGTTTGTCCTGCGCCTCCTTCAGGGTGGAGATCTGGCCCTCCGCTGTCCCGAAGTCCTCCTCCCCTTTCCGCACCTCCTGCTGCAGCCGGTACACCTGCAGGAGGGTTGAACAGAACGGACCTAAACTCAGCTGCACCCTGTGCTTCTCAGTGCAGAAACAACCTTGAATTAGCCTCTGCAGCTCTTTGTTCAGTCAGCTGGCATTTTATCAAAAATATGTACAACTTTATAAATGTTGCTGACATGTAATGTTAAGCATTAAATGGTTTAAACAGTGGCATTGAAATAAAAATATTTTATTAATTCCAAGGGGAAATTAAATGTCATCCAAGTATCTATAAAGAGTTCTTGTGGATGGTGATGCTGAAGGATTTACAGTAGCAGTCAGTCTTGCATCGAATCTGATGGAGTCCCTGACTGAAGACTGTTGATGTTATGATTTCTGGGAAGCAAAGATGATATTCCACAGTAACCTGTACTGTTAATCTATTTATATTTATCTATTCTATATATAATAAATATAAAGATGCAGGGTTTGTGCACTTTTCCCACAATACATTCAAACATTTCCAGCACCACACTTTGAAGATAAAAAAACAAATAAACTAAAGAAAACAGTTTAAATTCACCATGTATGATATGATTAATAATGTCTTGTCAGTTTTCTACATCCTTCAGTAACTAAAATTTTATTTTTACATCTAGAATAATTTTGGTAATTCTAAACATTTGGTGTGATTTAAATTCAAACTGAAAAAAAGTGTGTCTTTTTATTAGATAAATTTAAATACCTAGTTTCAACTGTAAATATAATTTTCCAAATTTAGGCTTTTGATCAAACTTTAGATAACAATTCATCACAAAACGGTGCAGTTTTAATATCAAACACTTTTCCTTGAAACCTTGAAAACAGCTAAATTAAATCCAAACATTTTCAAGGACTCAGATACTTTTTTACTATTTGACGTTACATCAGAATAAATGTTTCTTGTTTTAGGTCAGAGGGGATTACCAAAATTATTTCTATTTTCTAAATGTAAGAAATATATGACCTTTTATTAAATTCTTACGTTTCTTTTTAAGCACATTGGTTGATAAAACAAACTATTTTATATTTATTATCTCAGTTATGTTCCATCTGTTACCGTTTTTACTCCAGAAACAGAAAGTGAAGGCTCTGATGTTGTGTTGTCAGTATTTCTATTTTTGCAGAGAGGATTGCAGATGTTAGATATCCAGAGGTTTGGGAGAAGTCTCACCTCCTCGTTGGCTGCTCTGAGTTTGGACGTCAGCTCCTCCCTCATCTTGTCCAGCTGCTGACTGAGGAGCGTCTTCTGCTCCTCCAGAGAGAGGCGCTCCTTCTCAAACTGCTGCTCCAGCTCCTGATAAAACAGAGAAATTAAATCAGTTATGAGACTAATGTCATGTCAGTGAAGCTCCAGTTACAATCTGATCCCCTCACTATCCACTGCAGGACATTAATTACATGCCGCACTGCAGCTGGATCTTATTTAACATATCATGAACTTGTTTATTTGTCCAGATTTTATATTTTTGGACATGAAGATGGAGCCATAAATCTGTAATAATTATCCAGGAGGAAATTATAGATAAGATTTGAGACAAAATGGACAGCAGATGTTTAAATGTTTAGGACAAAGACTCAACTTTAAAGAAAGTTGATTAAACTACAGTCATGTGAAAACAGTCTGTTGGTTTTTCTAACATAGTTAGCCTGAAAATTTGAAAATTGAATAAATGGGAACACACCTCTATGGAGCTAAATTGGGGCCAGAAAGTTTGTTCAACAAAAAAACTGAAACTGAAAAAAAAAATTCAAACTGAAAAGTTATTTAGAAATTGAAAGAAAATCTGAAACAGAAAAAACCCTCAAATTTGAAAGCAATATTGAATATTTTTTTTCAGTGTCACATCTTTTGTTTAGTTTCGAAACATTTCTTTCAGTTTCAAAATTATTTTTCAGCTTGAGAACTTGTTTTTCAGTTTAAATTTTTTCTTTTGAAGAATCCTTTTGGCCCCAATTTAGCCCCATACACCCATATTTTACATGAGTTAAAATTACACAATTAAACCACATCAGGTACAGACAAGAAAATCAATTTGCAACGTTACATTTAATTTTTCATTTAATATTATTTTGCATTTCATTCATTCAATAATTAATATGAGTAGTTCTCCCTAAAACATGCACAGTTTGGTCTGCAATAGTCACCAGATGACATGTAGAAAAATTTAATAAGACTTAAAACCTTTTGGTGCATTTTTAATTTAATTTCAGGCAGTAAAGCAACATTACTGCAGGTATTAAAGATTGACTTTTTCACTGCATTCATCTTTAGAAACTTTTCAGAGCATCTTGGTCGTCCTTGACTGAGGTGAGAGGAAGAACTAATCGTCAGTGTAATGCGGCTTATTATGCCTGCTTATTAGTGGACAATTGTTTCTGTTGCACTGTGAGATGACCGTGACTTTCCAAGGACAATTAGAGCCGAGGGAATCTGCTCTAACGCCTAATACAGTTTGCAACATTTATTCATTACACAGAGGGAAGCATTTAAAAACAGGATGTTACAGAAAACCGTCGCAAAAAAGCAAAGCGTGAGAAATTACTTATGAGAAGCTCTTAGAGTGTGATTTAGTCAATCTAGTGGATCAACGGTCGTTTATTTCCCGTGACATGAACTCACAGTTTGACGCGTACAGGTAGCTTACCAAAGTGTTTAAAAGTAATAATGGTCACTCAACAGAAAAGCTGAAGATACTGGTGCAAAGAAAACACCAGAAGTATTCAGACAATTGGAGGAATTCATGTGAAATCCTTGTGGTTTTGTTTGTTTTCTGATTTTTATTTGTTCTCCCCTGGCTCCCTGTGCTCCACATGGTTTTTGATTGTCACTTTTCTCTCTCCTGCATTTGATGGATCCACCATCAACCACACAATCATGACAGGAGCATTTTCAAGTTACGAATTTGTTAAACGGCTTAAGATGTACGCTTAGACTCACTGAAAGTTTTGGGTTTATTCATAACTTCATCCACCTCGACAGAAAGCTTAGTTCTCTCCGGAAAAGCAGAACCATCATATGATGTTGCAGAGGATCCAAACGGTAAGATGGTGGGGGAAAAAAGGAATGCATAGTTTAATTTGGACTCAAAGCCAACAGCCCTGTGAAGTGAATCCATTGTCTCCTACTTTCAGCTGCACAAAACAACATTAAATCACTGCCGTCTGTGTGATATTATCAAAGGCTTTGTGGGCAATTTTGATACTGAAACTGAAAAAAATCAATCGTGACGCATCGGGATTGATTTTATTACTCGCAACTCGCAACAAAGGCAGAGCAGACCCATCCATTTAAATTCAAAACGCTGCTTTCACGGAGAGAACTCATTATGATTCAAAGTGTTGAAAGGCTGCATCTGATGAAAGAAAAGATCATTTACTAGATTAAAGTTGGACCAGACGACAGAATTAGGTGCTGATGAACAGAGGGATCATCTGTCTGGCCTGTCATTTGTCAAGAAAATAACTGATGGCAGAGTGAGGACTGAAGGAAAGCCTCGGCAGCCATTATTGTTCAGCAGAGTTCAGGGAGGAAGTCCTTATATGGAAAGCATGGCTTACATCCCTTGGAACATGATTTAAAACACATTCTTACTGCACAACTTTGATGCAGGAGAACAGTAGATCAGCGGTCGTGCTCTGTGTGACTGGGATAAGGCCTCTGTGGAGACTGGGAACCATTACAAGGCCATTCCAGGCTGGAGGAAGCGTACGCCTCAGCAGCAGCTAAACGAGAGGTGAGCTGCGGTTCGGAGCGGCGACTCATTAACCGGTCCTGTTTGTAATCCCAGGAGACAGGTTTGGCCTCGTATCAGACCAACCCAGCTGCTGGGTTTAATTTGAACATTAGGCACAAAGGAACGAGCAGTTCTGATGGATGTGGACTGGCTGAAATGAGAAAACTGCAAAACAGCTGAAACACTGAGTTCCTTTACATCGAGGCTTAAAACCCACATGGTTAGAGATGCAGGTAACACTTTCTTTGACGATGAGTGTATAAGACTGACATGACATTGTCATGAACATGAAGGAGTCTTAATGAAAGATTATGACTGCTGTCATGAAGTGTCATTGGGTAAATAATGACACTTTTAATGCAAAGCTGCTTTACAATTTGCAGTAAAAGTGTCATTATTTATCAAATAATGCTAAGTTGACTCTTTTAATTCACCCCTAATGCAACTTTGCATTAAAATTTGCATTAAAAGTGTCAACTTTGGATTATTGTGTAAATAATGACACTCTTAACACAAAGCTGACACTGTTAACGGCCCTTTTATGCAACTTTTAATGCAGCTTTGCCTTAAACGTTTCAGTATTTACTGAATGACACTTCATGACAACATGACAACTGGATCACTGATCAACATTTTTAATGTGCATTTGATTGATGATTTTGTTTATTGTCTGTGTCATAATTGGTGACTGCATGATGTTTTTATGATTTAAAGCACTTTAAATATTCAAGATTTTACACTAAAGCTTCCATTTTGGTGAAAAGGTGAAAAGAGAAACTCTTATTTTTCACAGGAGTTAAAAACAGACTCTGCAGCTGGCAGGCGGTGGAAGTGGCTTTGTGTGTGAGCCTGCGGCCGGTCAGGACGGCCGACCTCTGTGCTAAGTAAGAGGGAGTAAATTATTAAACCTGGATGTTTTAGAAACTCTCACACAACGCCTTTCAGTATCGCTCTGCAGCATTCATCCATCTTTTCCCATCAAATCAACACCGTCTAATTTCTACTTTACTTCCTTTTCCCTCTTTCCTCTGAGTTGTACATGAAGTAAATGTCATCAGCATTCAAGCGGGAGTTTAAACTTAAAAAACACATGCATTCTGCACCTTTCTAAATGTCAAAGCTGCAGCGCTTCCGCAAAGCCCAATTTCCTCGTTTGTTTGAAAGAGCAAAAGTGACAAATACCCAAGTACGTGAGGAGAATATGTAGTGCAGAACCTGAAAATAGATGAGCTTTCTTTGCTCCTTTGTTGCTGTGTGGGCAGGATTTTAACCTGATTAGTGTCAAACCGTCGACCGCAGAGCGAAGCAGCTGTGTGGGGTAGATGTTTTAGCTCCTGCTTTAAATGGCAACAAAAACACCCGTATCACCTGCGTGACTCATCATCAGGCAGATTGCGTGACGTGGCGTCACCAGGATTTGTTTTTTATTTTTGGAAAAAAAATCTGTTGTAACACAAAAAGGCAGAATTGACAGAAGCAGCCCCAGGTTGCTCACATTTCCAGCAGATTATGCAAAGTGACCCAGATGACTGTTATAGGTGGTAAATATAAATGTGCACCCACGCAGGGAGGCTGTGTTTTCTCATTTAGGTGTGCCAACCTCTTAGTCACTGTTGCAACCTCTTTATGATGAACCTTTTCCACAGAGGGCCCCAACAAACTGCAATTTTTCTGCAGGAGTCTCAGGTTCAATCACCTGCCACCCAAGTAAAGGAATCTGACGGAAAAGGCTGAATTTAAATGTGTGTGTGGAGCGATAATACACTCCTGACCTATATTCAGTAAAAAAAAAAAAAAGAGTTGCTTGGATGTAACACAAGTGAACTAAAATAAAATATAGTCCTGAACATCGTCTTTCTGCAAAACCAGAAAAACTCATTTCTTTCTGGCAGCCAAAAATCTGCAGAGTACTTTAATGGAAATAACTTTTCCATTTGCATTTTATCTCTATTTTTACCTCAGAGGCAGAAAATCCTTAAATCCTGCCATAACTTAATTAAGACAACTAACTACAGAAACAGAGAAAGATTTCACATATCAAGTATTTTACTGAAGTAAATCACTTTGACAGCATTTAACAAGCTCATTTAAACGGGTCATGTAATCTGATTATACAATCTGAATTGGAAACCTGAAAAGTTGTATTTTATTAGGGATGATGAATGGATGGATGGATACACATTTTTTTAAACAGACAAATTAATGCTGTAATAACTTTGTTGTGCCAGCTGGTGGCGCTAACATCACCATTAACTGCATCAAAACTCAGAAGAAGAAGAACCCCAGCATGGCTAAGGCAGTGCTAGGCTAACTGCTCCAACAAAACAACAGCAGCTGTTTTTTTTGCTCCTTCTCCTGTTTCCTCTCTGTCATTATGTTCTTCAGAATTATAGTTTCTAATCTACACAAAGTTTATCAGATTTTAATCTGTTTTTCCTCACCATAATCTACAAAATGTCTGTAAAATAGTATGTAAAAGAGCATCTCCAGAACCCGACTGGATGCTGAGCCAAAAAACAACAGATTAATAAGCTTCCAGAACCAAGTGGAACCGCTTTTTAAATGGCTGCTTTTTCGCCCTTGCAGCAGATGGTTGGGTCGGAGAAAAACGTTGGCCTGTTATAAACCAGAGAGTTTGTGGATAAGTTAACAAGCGCTGCTTCCCCACAGAGAACAACTTTATCAGCAGTTCTCTGCAGAATCTCTGCTACCTGGATGAAAATACTAACTGGGCAGATTTTTTTTAAAACGACTTTTTTTTTAGCAGGAGATATAATATACATGGATGGATGGATATAGAAACATGGCAGGTTTTTTTGTCTTCAACCTGATAGTTTTTTATTTTAAACCTGTTAATTTTTTATTGTAAACCTGTTAGTTTTCTACTTTAACCCTGTTAGTTTTTTAGCTGCCTCTGCTGGTGGAGGCTCTCTGGATTCACCAGCTGCTGCTTCTGATCCCGAGCAGACAAAGCCACTCAGTTATAAACAGATACAACATCAACAGACTGAATTGAGTGGCAGGAGCAGATCTTTTGGCAGGCGGTGGCAGCAGAAAGCAGACGGACTGACAGCTTGTATTTTCTCTGAGTCACTCCCGATTATCTGTCTGTTCAGGTTAAACATATTTAAAATTCGCTGTTGCTTTAAGATTCTCCCTGGCTCTGCACTGTAACTTCACCTTGAGGAGGAGTGAATGTCAGCCTGCTGGTGTGTGACGGTGTGGGGACTCACAGCCAGCAGGCGGTTCTTGTCCTTCTCCGCGGTGGTTAGCGTGTTCTCCAGGGTCATTCGGTGCTTCTTGGCCACTTCCTCCAAAGCGCGGGCCTGGCCGTCCTTCATCTGGCTGGCCTCTTCCTCGTAGTGAGCTCGCGCGCTCCTCATGTCCTTCTCGTGGGACGTTTTCTCCTCATGGAGGGTCTGACGAACACAACAAGGCACAATGAACAGATTTAAGCAGATCGGAGGCCATTTCTCTGACCAGCATCATATTGATTCTGTTTGTGTTTATGCTTTCTCTATCTGAAACAAAAAACAAAACTTTATCCTTGAATCTTATGAATGATCTAAAGCAGTGGTTCCCAAAGATTTTCTGGGTCCCTATGGATTACAATAGACCCCCCACGCCCCCAAAAAGAAAAATAAAATCAACTGGGCACACACATCATTCAACCAGACATAAACCTATACACATATTCTGTTTTCATACTCCACTGAAGTTTATTTCACATTTCAACAAGTTGCAACAAAACAAACTACATTCATCCATACCGAAGTAAAGCAGAAAAAACTTGACTTGAATATGTTGATGTTAAAAGTATTTCCTTTGCTACAAATGATCAAATTTTCACTAAAGAAATTGTGTTTTTGCATTTTAGGCAATAAATGTAAATTTTTGCGTCTGAAAAATTTATTTGATATTTGTTTACTTGCATCTTTTAATGCATTTCTAATATTGTATAAGAAGGCTCATGTGGTCAAATAAAAAATTTGCAGAATCAGATGATTTTTTTTATCTGATTAATCAATTAATCAGATAACTAAAATAATTGTTGGAAAACATCTAAAAGATGCAGGACAGACTGTTTGTTCTAAATCCTCAAAATGAGCAGCTTTTTTCTTTCAAATGATAAAAATGATCCAATATTATATTTTGTATGTGCTTAAACTTTAGATATCTTTAAATTTTCTTTGCAAATCAACTGAAACATCCAGTTATTCACCATAGCTGTGTGCCTTGGAGGCCACTCTGACAGAAAAGTGTAGTAAAGTTTAGCTGATCTTCTGTTTTCCTGGGGAAAGCATTGAAATTCACAGCAGCCGCAGCCAGTGGGAGACCTCTCCCAGCTCCCACAGGATTAAACTGCACAAATGTCAGAGACAAAAGGATGGGAAAACACACATGAAGCCGCAACACTTGACATTTACTGTCTGCTGCGCTTGGCCGGCTGACTAAACTGTTCCACAAATCATCTGACCTTTAAGGCTTTTTGTTTTTAAAAAGCTTGTTTTGTTTTTGCTTCGCAGTTTTTTTTAAAGCTGTGATCGACAGGCTTCGCAGCCAAACAGTTTGAACTTTTTTTTGCATTGAATTCAACATTGCAGAAAATTACTGCAGTTTATCTGCAGCAGACCTAATATTGGACGTAAATCTAAGCAAAGTAAAAGATACTTTGATACAGTGGAGAAAGAGGGTGAATGTAAACAGAACAGATATTAATTTAACACAGTCGAATGAATTACACTTTTGCAAACCAAAAATAAATAGATAGGAATAAAAAAAGTATGAAATGGACACCAGAGTTAGAAGATAAGAACATGAAACACAACGTTACTAAAATATTTTACACAAAAAGTAAATCTAATCTGATTTCAACACATTACAATAATAAAGTTCAATTCAATTCATTCAAACCAAGAAATAAGAATTAAGTCATTCAGAATCCATCCATTCATCTTTCTATCCATTGATCCAACCATTCACCGTTACATCCATCCATCCGACAGACGGACTCATCCATCCATCCATCCATCCATCCATCCATCAGATTATCTTGATTCACAGCAAACTGAGTTGCTGCCTACTGAGTTGTCACACTGCATCCTCATCCTATTAGCATAAAGTAGCAGAATTAATCTGATACAACTCTGCATTCAAACAGCAACATGCTGACTATTGTTCAGCTTCCCTACAGTCTACAGAACGGATCAGCCTCAGCATCCTGATCAGCTTTTAGTTATTCATAACAGTAACTTGCAGCCTTGCATGAATTCTAAGCAAACACACAGACCTTCTCCAGGGACTGGATCTGCTGTTTGTGTCTTTCTTCCAGCGCTTTGCTTTGGCTCTGCAGGGCCTCCCTCTCTTCCTCCATCCGCAGCACCTTGTCCTTTAGGCGGCTGCGCTCATTGTCCAGGTCCCTGATGGCGGCTTCCTGTGTCATCTGGGTGGCCTGCAGGCTGCTTATCTGACCTGTCATGAGAGAAATGTTACAGATCAACACAGTTATACAACGAGCGATTATTTTAGGAATCAATTATTCTATTCTGACGATTAATCGATTAATTGGATAAAAACAAATTCAGTAGATTTTACTTTTAACCACTTATGTTTACTTTACACACTAAAATTATGTAAAAAAAAAAAAAAAAGTGCAAAACCCCCCCAATAATTAATTAATTGTTTTAAAATAAGAAAATAGACATTCCTAAAAAAAAACCATTGTTAACGATTATTTTAGTAATCAATTATTCTACTGGGACGATTAATCAGATTAAAAAAATTTGATACATTCTACAGATTTTTTGTTTTACCATGTAAGCTTATTTTATGAAATTTTAAAATTATGTGATAATTTTAATACATCCTCCCTCCCCCTAATAATTAACTACTGTTTTCAAATAAGAAAATAACATTTTTTATATAGCTAATTATTATTTTAAGAACTGATCTTTCTATTTTGGTGATTAATTGATTAATCAAATAAGAAAATGGGCACCTTCTGAAGATTTTTTATTTTAACAATTAAGCTTATTTTATACAATATTCTGACTTTGCATAAGAGTTTAATTGTGCATTCACTCCTCCCCAAATCAAACAAACTTTCAAGGCTGGAGTTTGATTAAAACAAACTAAACAGGGCTGCTGGGAAACCACACTTAATTACAGTCTACAGATTTTTCTCCATTTTTAACCAAATCAATCAATCAAATTTTATTTGTACAGCACATTTCAGCAGCAAGACATTTCAAAGTGCTTTACATCATTACAAACACAGAATCACAATGCAATATAGAATCAATAATCAAAACAAAGCATTAAGTCAAGTTCCATCCATAAATTTGTAATTGATTACATTTCAAATACAATTCTAAACAGGTGGGTTTTTAGTTGAGATTTAAAAGAAGTCAGTGTTTCAGCTGTTTTACAGTTTTCTGGAAGTTTGTTCCAGATTTGTGGTGCATAGATGCTGAAAGCTGCTTCTCCTTGTTTGGTTCTGGTTCTGGGGATGCAGAGCAGAACCAGAACCTGAGAGGTCTGGAAGGTTGATACAACAACAGCAGATCTTTAATGTATTGTGGTGCTAAGCCGTTCAGTGATTTGTAAACTAACAACAGTATTTTAAAGTCTATTCTCTGAGCTACAGGGAGCCAGTGGAGGGACTTTAAAACTGGTGTTATGTGCTCTATCTTCCTGGTTTTAGTCAGAACGCCAGCAGCAGCATTCTGGATCAGCTGCAGCTGTTTGATTGATTTGTTGGACAGACCTGTGAAGACGTTGTTGCAATAATCAATACGACTGAAGATGAACGCATGGATGAGTTTCTCTAGATCTGGCTGAGACATTAGTCCTTTAATCCTGGAAATGTTCTTCAGAACCCAAATAACCCAATCAACCTTTACAGGACACATTTCAACAAACCAGCTCCAACATTTCATATAAAATTTGAGAGAATGTGTTTTTCATTGCAAAACGCCCTCCATGTGCCCTCTGAGCTCCATTCACCAGCAGGATCCCAAGCAGCTTTGGCGGAAAGCGGAAAAACATTTTTCTAATCAAACTTTAGGAGCTCATGAAGCTAATGAGGCGAATATTATTCCGCTCTAACGAGCTCAGATGGCTCACATGCATCAGACTGTAATGTTTTTACAATATAGTTTCAGCAAAAAAGAGAAAACATAGATAAGTTGTTAAACTAGATTGTGTTGCTTAAACTGGATCGACTCAAAGTGTAGAGCCCACTGCCTTTTAGGGACAGGGAATGCCATTAGCTTTGATATGGAGCCATAACTTTAAAACGTTTTGGGTTGTGATGCCTCAGACGAGACAAGAGGAGCTGTTAGTCGATGTCTAATGTGTTTCTGCGACTGCCAGCGTGACGAGAAGTGAGGAGAGGTGATGACGTTTAGGTCCTTACTGGCTTTGAGGAGTATTTCCGTGGCCTGCTGCTGAACTCGGTCTCTGGCTGCCTCCAGCTCACACTCTGCCTCTTTCTGACGGATCTCTATAATCTCAGAGTTCTGGGTCACTTCATCCAGCTGCTTGGTTAAGTCCTAGAGAAGAGTCAAAACAATGCAAGAAAACTTAAACGGTGCAGATGTATGACTTAAAACAGAAATAAAAGACAGGGCTTCCTTCTACAACTCTCGTCTTCTGATGTCATTTCCAGAGAAAGGATGAAGCTTTTATTCCTCCAATGTGTGTATATTGATCAGCTACTTATCTATTAGTGCAAAAACCTCACCCAGGGTTTCACCAACTCAAATTTAAGACTTTATAAGACCTCTTTAAGACCATTATGAATTAAACTTGACGTGTATTGCAACAGAAATGTACTTTTAAAACTTGCTAAGACATTTCTAAGACCATTATGAATTAAATTTAAGACTTGTATTGTGATAGAAACATATATTTAAGATATTTTAGGACCTCTAAAACCATTATGAATAAAATTTAAGACTTTTATCATGACACCAATGTACATTTAAAGCTTCTTAAAACCTCTTCAAGACCATTGTCAATTAAATTTAAGACTTGTATCACAGGTTTTTGAGATATTCTACAATCATGGCAATTCACGCAAAATTTGTTGATCAACGCATTTTTTCATGCTAGTGCATAATTGTGAGCTTACTTAATTTTCATTATGAAAATTATGCAGTAAGTCTTAAAATGTTTAAAACGTACCGTCTTAAAAAGTCTTAAATATACATTTCTGTTGGAGAGGATATACAAAAACGCTCAAACCCTTAGCTCTAATAAGGTGAGCTAAAGTAAAAAATTGATTTTTACTGATGTAATATTGACTTTTGGGATCCAAATTCAGATTTGATGTTGACGTGCTTAGCGCTGAGTATTAACACTAAAACCAGGAAGTAATTTAAACATTAAATCAAAGATCAAGTTTATTTTGTTACATGACATCAGCTAGTTTCTTTCAGTAATTCTTCTGCTCGACTCATATTGTGTCACGTTCTGTTTGCTGTATTTCCTGCATCAACTTTTAGCTGCCAGAACCATCTGTTATTTATAGGAGCAGATTCATTTTGTTCCGTTTGTAAATAAATAAACTTGTATTTATCTCCTATCCATCTGGTTCCTGCCTGCAAACCTACATTTTGCTCCCGATACCTCCACAGACATCTGTGACGATTAGCAGAGCAAATTAAAACATGCAGCTCCTAAAATGAAGGAAAAAGCCTGTTCATCTAATATTTAAAAACAATATTGGTGAAAAGTTGTATTGTAAACATAACAGACCAGGGATGCATCTAATGATTAGTTTACTGATCTATTATTCTTTTGATTATTCTGACAATAGAATTAAAATAAAATGGCGTGCAGATTTTCACTAAACCTCTTTAGCTTTTTATTACACAATAACAATGATTTCTTTCATTTTATTGCAGAAAATGCAACAACACAGCCTTCCTTCAGTGACTGAACAAAATGAAAGTTTTACCCAAAACTTGAGACGGTTTGGGTAAAACATATTTACACAAAAAAGCGTTTTAAAAATAAGTCGAAACGTATATGTATTGTACAATTTTAGCTTAATTACTGCTTTAAATATACTGTTTATTTCAGCAAACTCCCTTTTTTAGAATTAACGATTAATCAATTACTAAATTAGCTGATAATTATTTCAAAAACTGATCAATCACGATTAATACGATGAATCATTTCTGCCATTTTCAGCTTCCAGAACAAAACATATTGCTGGCAATATGTTTGCCAGCAATACATATTGCTGAGGATCAGGGATTAAAAAAATCCCAACTGCTGCTCAATTAATAAGGAGCAGACTTCAGGGAACGATGCAAATCGACACACATGCAGCGCAGAAGTTATGCGACTCAGAAACTCATGAGAGGTAATTTCACATCTCCGAGTCGAGCCAAACAGCCTGCCTAAAACCTAATTACCACAGCCACAGTTAAGACAAAGAAGCCCCAGAATGACGAGACCCACTGAGGAGTCACACCAATTAGACTTTATGGGTGCAGGAGTGTGAGAAAGTTGTCCTCCGTTTGAGATGAGAAAAGTAGCTGCAGCTTTTCCCTGTAAGATTTCACATGTGAGCCACAACGCCTAAAAAAGAAATAAAAAAATCTGTCTTTTTAAATGTTTATTTTCCCATTTGTGTGGTGAGTTTTGCTGGGTGAAACATTCAGACAGAAATGGAGGCTGTTTAATTTTTGTGAGCATGAATTTCTAACTCCAGATTTGGAAATTCCTGGATAAAGTATTGGTTGCTATAGTCTCCATCTCTACTAGATTTGTAGTAGAAATCTACTAGAAATTTATGGATTGTTACCAGATGTATTGTTTGAAGCAGGTTACAAAGCTCCAGTCTGAAAACTCTTAGGAAAATCAAAGTTTATTACAGTGGAGCCCCGGCTGTACAATGTAACTTTAAATTGTTCCACCTACTGGCTTTTCGTTCAGATCGTCTAAAATATTTGAAAGGAAATGAAGCGTTGGACGCTGAAAGGCAGCCAATCCAGGAGCAGCATTTTCTACCCCTTGGTGCTGATTGGCTGATGCCCAAAGATTGGAAATACAGTGAATGTTAGCTTCTGCTATAATGCACAACGGTTTTCAACTTTTTGTATTAATGCATTTTAAGGTATACTTGGTGTTTTTACTCTTAAAATGGGCAGTTATAAGCATTTTAATATAAAGAGTTGTTCTTTAAAGGTTTGGATAAATTGGACATAATTTTTTTTTTTTACCAGACTGACTGACTTCATGAAAGTTTGTCCACATGTCATGGTGTAAATTTTGTCTCTGAATAATAAAATCACTACTTCTGTTGAGCAGAACCAGGACTCTGTGTTTGGAAAATAAACCTGAGGCGATTTTATTCTCCTGCATTGATGCATATCTGCTCATTTTCCAACAGGCCTTGTTTAAAAGATCAACACTTAGAGTAAAGTAGTGGAGTTCAAATGTTATTGATCATGAGCCAAAATCATCCAGTTGGGCTTAGCAACAAACTAAATATGTAAATTTTTAATAGCACGTGTAAAGCAGTAGCTCTTGTTTAAGGTGATTGTTCAGGTAATGCAGACCCAATTTTTCAAAATAAAATCTTACTATTTTCAGCAACAATAACAGCATTTGGGTCACTTTCTCTGAAAATGTTTGCTATATTTAGTTTATTAAACTAATTCAAAGCAGTTTGGGTAGCAACAGGTAAAAGCTGTTACTATTTAAATTGAAATGTAATAGACACTATGTATGATTGGTAAAAGATGAATACTTTGTCCAATTTGAGTTAAAATTAATTAAACATGAGTTTGAATGCATGTTTCTAAACTGGATAAAGTGACTTGTTTTATGCGTTAACGGCTGAATGCTACAGCCTATAGAGCTGAACTCAGATTTATCTGGACTTTATTACATATTTTGCTGTTTCAGGCCTGGTTGCTTCACCTTAAACAGTGACAAGCCTTTTGATACTTCTGCAATGCTCCAGGGTTCTCTTTAGTTATTTGTTTAGTTAAAAAGCTGATGTCTGCAGTTAGTTTAATTAAACACCATTCTTCTCTTAGTCCTCCAGTAAATTCCTTTGTCCTTTCACAACCTTTGTACTCAAAGAGAAACATAAAGTTGTTTAATGCCACATCGATCCTCTTGGATCCAAAAAGGCCTAAAATCCAGCATGCGTCTCTTTTCTCCATGCTCATTTGAGCCTACTGAGCCAGCAAATCTTTAAAGGGCTCACAAAAATAGCTCCTCTGTTTACTAAAACCCTGCTCTGTTTTGTGGAAGGCAAGCAGAACAAGAGGATGAGACGGGATAAATTTTAGGAGCAAAACCTGCTTGGAGGTGAAGTGGCTCATGGAAACAAACCGATGCAGGGAAAGAAACAATCAGGAACGAAAACACCTTTAAATGTGGCTCCTGCTGTCTATTCATTATGGTTTTGTTTGTTTTTAATAATGAAACATGGTAAAAATGTAATGTTATAAGTGAAATAATCTGCCAGTGGAACCAGAATTTTTTTTATTATATGAGTATTAATAAATTAGTGTCTTAAAACAAGTTGAAAACTTACTTGTATGTTAGTTTTGAGACAAAACGAGTCATTGCAAATGTTTTTGCAGTGTACTTCAATTAGGATATGTTCTCAGTTAATTAGTAACCGATTATTCTATTGAATCATTGATTAATCGGTTATAAGAATGAAACATTCTGCAGATTTTTTATTTAACAACTTAACCTTACTAAATGCAGTATTAGAAAAGTATATCTGAGAAAAATAAGCTGCACATTTTGAGGATTTAGGACAGCCTGTGCTGCATTAGATGTTTTCCAATAATTACTTTAATTGGTTTAATCTAATTATTAATCTGACTTGATTAATCGGGTAAAAAACTGGCAATAATTCTGCTGATTTTTCATTTAATCTCTTAAGCCCATTAATGTAAATAAGCATTTTATTGCCAAAAACTCAAGAACAGAATTTCTTTAGTGAATGTTTGATCGTTTGTAGCAAAGGATGCATCAGCAGCTGAAGAAACTGCGTCTAACATCAACATGTGAAAAACTCAAACCCCTCATTGATTTATCATCAATTGGTTTAGACTAACCAAGTAATAATTGCATAGCAAAAGGTGTTTAATAAGTGATTCATCAGATTTGAAAAATATCTGATTAATAGAGTAATCGTCAGAATAATTGATTAAAAAAACAACAGGTAGTTGCAGCCCTAATAAAACTAATAAAACCGTTTTCAGTGATGATAAATATGCACAAGTACTGAAGTTTCAGGTGTAAGAAGTAAAATCCCTGAATGGAAATGTACGGATGAAACCTCTTTGTGGGAAAACTGCCTGAAGTCAAACTTTAGGCGTTCTTTAGTTTTTACGGTTTAATCCAAATAGATGGAGTTAAGTACAACATCACCCCAAAATCCCTAAAGAACCTCTCTGATTTTTACATTTCCATTTCAATTCAAAAACTCATGATTAATTGCTTTTGTCTTGCGGGGAAAAGCCTCTGTCAGCCAACTTGGACCAGCTTTTCTCGAGAGCGAAATATTTAGTCCGAAGACAGTGACAGCAGCAATTTAGCACAGCGTCACTGGTGTATTTCACTCTGGGGAAAATTTGTAATTTTTGGCAAGCACGTTCCCGCAGTAGCTTGTGAACAGTCAGCCATTAATTACGTCTGTCTGAGTTACTCCGAGCGATCATTTGCTTGCATTTCTCTGAAGATTTGCCCACTTCATCATGAGCTAAAGGAGGATGACAGAGAACATTGGAGCAGTAAGCTGAAAACAGGAAAAAGTTGTTTAAAGTTGGAGTTAAGTTGATGCCTGATTAGTTTTTTTCTGCATTTATGCTTTTGTATCTGCACTGGCCTTCAAAATATTCATACAGCAAACTTTAATGGATTTTATTAGAAGTTTAGGTGACAGACCAACACAAAATGGAGCATAAAAGTGAAGTGGAATGAAAATGACAGATGGTTTTCATTATTTTTACTGATAAAAATGTGAATGCAAGTTAATATTTAGCTTTTTTGTAATGAGATGTCACTGAATCAGTGAATCTGTAGTTTAGGTTTAAGCTTATTGTCATTACAACTTTCTCATGTGCCGCCATTTAATTTATTGCTAAAAAAAGAAACTGGTAAAATAGGCTGAAGTTTTTGTTTGTAACATGATAAAGTGGAAAAAGTTAAGGAACCTTGAATCTAAGTGAAGGAATAAAATGCTCCTCCACCTCAGCCAAATATTAAAACACTTAAACTGAAGGTTAAATATAAATCTATTATTTCCCAACCATGAACACTTGTCTGCATCTGAAGGATTAAGAGACTGGCTCACAGACAGTCTAATTTAGAGATTATTCAGATATTAACCCACCAAACACTCAATGTATGAGACAATCAGATTTGTTTGTATCAAGTAAAGTCAGTTTCAGGCTTTCTGCTTTGTTGACTCTTCTTTATCTGGGTTACAGTTAATTGCGCTGATAATTAAATGAAACTAATAACCCCAGGCACACAGCAGTTTCTGCTGACCTTGATCTTATTCTTGGTAACTCTGCAGAAGGAGGACCTCTTACTGTCTTCTGTGTAATCAGGCTTCAAACAAACCAGACCCACTTTACCGATTCCCCTCAAGCACTTGTCATTTGTTATTTTCAGTGGGGAATCCCCTCAAAAGACCTTGAAGACATCAAAACTCTGAAAGTAGGAACAAATCCTCACCTAACAAACATGCAGCTTGTTCTTACACGATTTAATCTGATTGTGCTGAAAAAAGTCAAATTTATCCAAATTTACCTTGAAGGCATCAGAATGGAAACATATTGTAAGATTGAAGTTGTTTGTTTAAGCAGAAGAGTTGGAGAGTAAACACTGAGTGTGTTTTTCATTAGCTTCCTAACCTTTGATTTGGTATTTTACTTACTTCTATAAAACAGACAGTAAGGTTTAAATTGTTAGTTGCCGTTATTAAGTGCTGGGAACACTTATGCTAGTCTGCTAATGTGCTAGCAACAAAGCACATTTTTTGATTAGCGCGCTTATACTAACTTTGAAAATGTTTTAAAAACTTAGCTTTCCCTAAATTTTAAAGCACCAGTTTACTTTAGAATTTGACACATTTACTAAATTAGTCTAGTTTAGTAAATTAGTAAAACATTAAGTTAGTAATCACAAAAACAATGCTTTACTAATTAGCATTAGTGTAGTGCTAATTGGTGCTTATTAATTTAATAAATATTAATTAAATTAGCACTCAGCAGTAAGTAAAGAACTTAGTAAAGCACATAAGTTAGTAAAGCAACAGATTAGCTGCTAGTGGAAGCACTAGCTTGGTGTTCCTGCTTTTTGTTCTCCTTTAGGCTCCAACATGGAGGAAAACAGCTGTTAAAAGTTTAAAAGTTTCAAGTTAGTAACTTTCTGTGCCTGCTGCTGCGTTGTTTGGACCAGAAGCATTAACCTATGGAAATAAAACTAAAGGCCGCCTTGAATCCAAAACTGACAGTTAAACGCTCCTGTGGGGCCAATTAGAAAGTGTCGGATAAATTAGAGCAGCCGCCATGTTGCACCTGTTAGAAGTTTAAGGTTTAGTCCACAGAGATTGAAAAAGTTTGATTTTATTTCAGTTCAGTAGCAACTTATCAGATTTGATCACATATAGATCTGCATCTTATAGATTATCTTACTTTTATTATAGTAGTTAAGGGTAAACAAGCTGTGTTACAAAGGATTCATGTTAAATATTAGCTGCAAATTTGAATAAATATGAATTTGTGATGGATGGATGAAAAAGCTCATCAATGGATGGATGGATTAGTAGATGGATGGATGGACAGATGGATGGTAAACTAACATTTCTCCCGTCTCTTTCTCTTCATATTTTTCATATTTGGAGGAAAACAAAAACTTTCCTCCATGTTCAGACTTCCTGTCTGAGCTGAAACGTTTATTTAAGTCAAACCAAATTATATCTTGGCACTACCCCAACATTTCTATTGGTCCATAAATGGCAGGAGGAAGTAAAACCATAGAAACCGCCTCCATTTTGTGTCCGTCCCACTGACCTTGGTGGAGCTCTCTGCCGTGCTGAGCGCCGCCTGCAGCTTGTGCGACTTCTCACGGTTTTCCCGAGCCTCGTCCTTCACGCGGGCCAGCTCGGTCCGGAGCTTCCCCAGCGTTTTCTGGAGCGCCGCCTCCTGAGTCTGGAACTCCCGCCGCAGCTCGGCCTCGGTCCGCTTCCACGCCAGCAGGTTGTCGGCCGTCAGCTGCTGGGTTCGCTTCATGGCCTCCAGCTCGCGTTCGTAAAACGCTTGAGCCTGGAGAACAAAACGGAAAACAGAGCTAGACGTAAAACTCCCGCAAACACGGGAAAACTACCAAGTATTTCTGGTTTAGTTTCTAGTGAAAATATCTTACTACACTTAAAGTAAGACAAAACTAACTCATCATATTAAGTCAATCA
Source organism: Xiphophorus couchianus (assembly GCF_001444195.1). Taxonomy (NCBI): domain Eukaryota; kingdom Metazoa; phylum Chordata; class Actinopteri; order Cyprinodontiformes; family Poeciliidae; genus Xiphophorus; species Xiphophorus couchianus. The sequence goes on along the minus strand of NC_040242.1, from coordinate 2,105,365 downwards.
TTCCTTAATATTGATGAGAGAATATTTATTCCATTGGCAGATTTTTGTGAAAATTAAAAACTGACTTGTTATAATAACTGAAATAATCTGTCATTATAATTAGTACCTTTTCATCAATATTAAGAAATTATTGACTTAATTCTATTTTTGAGTCTCTTAAAAACAAATTCTCTAGTGAGTCACTTAATCTGGCTGCCAGTAATAAAAGAAAGAGCCTCTCCTACTTTGACTAGGACGCACCATTTAAAGCTCGTGTTAAACAAGTTTTTACTAAGCGTTTAATCTGGTGTGCATCATCACTACCAGTCACATTAGTAAGGCGTGGAGTGCTGCTGTAGTAAAATACTCTTGTTAAAACGCCTCGTTTTCTGTCATGAAGCAATAAAAACTCACTGGTAGATCATTCTTACCAGTATATTATTCATCTGATTTTATGAACCAAGTTTAGGACGAGTACACAGGCCTTTAAACTCGTAGTTACTTTGGTCAATAAAGCACAAAAGCTACTAAATGAGCATAATGATGTAACAGGAGTGTAAGCTGAACTCAGTTTACAAATGTTCTATAAATGAACCTAAATAAAAGTACACTGAGTGAAGGTCGTTGGATTTATCATCTAGTACGAGGCACCTCCAGTCAAATTCATTACGGAATCACTAAATTTAGCTCCGTGTTGAGATGCAACCCCAAATATCACTGTTATTAGCTGGCAGGGGGGAAAAACTCTTATCCACGATGTGTTGGACTCGATGCTTCCCGCTGCTGGGCGGTACCTTGCTGAGTTTGGCTTCGTATTCGTCCACCAGCCTCTTCTTGTCCTGTTTGAGCTCCTCCACCCGCTCCGCCAGAGAGTCCACCTGCAGCACAACAAGACTCATTAACCGTTTCTGCTATTTAAACTGTAAACTTAAAGCTGTAAGAGTGGATTTTATTTGGGAAACATTTACCATTTCCAGTGGAACAAGTACTTTTTTTAATCAAGATTGAGGAATTATTGACCTAAAACAAGCCCTTTTTTCTGGCTGAAGAGTTAGTGCATTTGAAATAAGACAGAACTAAGAAATTTACACTTCAAACTGAACCAAAAATACTTGGTAAGATTTTGTGCTTATATACAATTTTTGAAGTGATTACACTGCAAAAACACAGAATCTTACCCGGTATTGTTGGTCTGGTGTCTAGTGGAAATTTAAGTTAATAAAGAAAATATTTAATCCATTGGCAGATTATTTTACATATAGCAAGACGTTTCTCTAATGTTATGAGTGAAATAATCTGCCAATGGAACTAGTACTTTGTTATCACTGTTAAGGAATTATGGACTTAAAAAAGATCACATTTCTTGCTGAAATGTTGCTTGTAAGTTAATTTTGTTTCACTTCATTGAACTAAGATATTTGCACTACAAACTAGACCAAAAATACTTGGTAAGATTTTGTGTATTTGCAGCGAATGAGTTTTTCCGCTTCACAAACTTTCAGTTTAATAGGGAAACTACAGCACACTCAGGCCAACAGGTTGGGCTGTTCTGGTTTTTCAGAAGTTAACGGTGCGTTACCTCAGCTTTGTGGAGCTGCCCCAGTTTCTCCTGGTCTTTGCTGTAGTTTGCATTCTGGCTCTGGTGGCTGCGAAGGAGCTCCTGGATCTCCTGCCTGTGCTGAGCCTTGAGCTCCTCCAGAGCCACTTTCTTCTCCTGCTCAAACTGAGCCTGGGCCTGGCTGAACGTCCGCAGCTTCTCCTCAAAGGACCGTCTCATCTCCTCCACCTCCCTCGACATGGACACCACGCGCTGCGTGTGCTGCCAAAAGAGACACAAAATGAAAGGCTGAGTCAAAGGAAGGGGGGATTGATTTATGGGTTTCTGGGTTTCAAAGTGAGCCAGTGAGTCTTTAAAAAGGTCCGCGCCAGGCGGTGATGCGCTGGATTGGGGAGTTCTGCTCTGACTGCCAAACCTTTCGGCTCTGAATGAGCACAAAACAATCTGAACATTAAACTCCTTCAACTTTTTAACATCCAAGTAACACAAATGTCTAAACTCACTGATCTAAAGTAGCTTTAATAGTTATATTTACATTCATTTTCTCTTAATTTCAGCATTTTATTTGACTAAAGTCACAGATAGCATAATTATAAACTTGCTCTAATTAAATAAGATGTTTGTCTTTGAAAAGAAGTGCAGGCATAATATACCAGAAGTAGTAACTATTTAGCAAATCAAGGAGCTGCATTCTACGGTGACCCAGAAGGGTAAAAACAAAAAAATATAACGCCACTAAGCAGCAAAAAAAGCCACGACAGATGTTGGTTGTTTTGCTCAAATGGAAGCTATGCTAGCAAGTTTTGCATAAGTTTCATTTGAGTATAAATTCAGGTTTAGCCTAAACTTTGTTTTAGCATAAATCCCATTTTAGCAACAGAAAAAACAAACAAACAAGCAAAAACCCGTTTTTTAAAGAATAATTAAATTTTTTTTTTTGTTTTGGCCGGAATTTTGTTTTAGCATAAATTGTGCTTTGCCAAACATTTTGCTTTAGCCGAAATAACCGTATGTGTTTATCTAAACCAGTTTATTCTGCTCCACTTCACAGTCCTGGACTACTCTGTGTTCATCTGTCACATGAAATCCCAATGAAATACTTTAAAGTTTGTTGTTGTCAAGTGACAAAATGTGAGAACTTGTGAAAAATATTAAATGGTTACAAAAAGACTTGACCAAAATCCAACTTCTCCTTAATGAAGAAATGTTTTGGCAAACAAATTCTTTCATTCAGTTTTCCAAGATATTAGATCAGCTTAGCTATTATTGGAAGTCAAAGTAAAATGGTGCCCGGTATCAAACCATGATTTGTAATGACAACAGAACATGTCTGGGTGGATCCCTGCTGTCGACAGCAACAACAACTCGCCGCATGACGCTGATTACCTGCAGCTGTGCCCGCAGGACCCGGGCGGACACAGCTGCTTGCTGACAGGCGGAGGCTGCGTGTACCTGGGCCTCGGTGCAGAGCTGCATGTCCTCCACCCGCTGACGGTAGCTCTCGAACTCGGCCAGCGCCTGCCTCTTCATCCTCTCGTGCAGCTCCATGGACTCCTCCAGAGACTGGATCCGTTTCTTCAGGTCCATCTCATCGCTGATTTTACTCTTGTACTGCAGCAAACATGAAACGCTCAGTAAGCCAAATAATCGCTTCATAAAATGAGCTCAATAATTTCCATTCTGATTAATCATATTTTTGAAGGGGAATTTCACTTACAGACTACATAATCCATTTTATTTATGATTTTGGTTTTGTGTGGTTTTTATTTACATTTTGGTTGTTTTTAAAAAACAAAACTTGCATTAATATTCCATTATCAATATATTATTTGAAAATGGTCTCAAAAATACAATACTATCTTTTATTGAAACAATTTATCGTCCAGCAAAATTTGCTATTGGGATAACGTGATAATACTTTACATTAATATGTTCTACAAAGTTTTTGAATATTAATGAGATAAATAGAAATAAGCTCAATAATTTCCATTATGACAATAAATGTTTTTGAAGGGCAAATTTGTTTACAGACTTCAAAATCTATTTTGTTTATCATTTTTGATATTTGTGTTTTATTTTTAAAATAACTTCCAGTTCTAGTGTTAATTGATTAGTTTTTGCGAGGGAACACAAAAAAAACAAATCCCCATGTCCCCTGCGGGGCTCCGTATCACTTTGTTCAAAATCTTTTAAAAAAATTTCTATTAAGTAACTTTTGCAATTCCCTTATTAATCGATCAATAAAAACCAATACTCAGAACTAGACAAAATCGGTAGATTTTTTTGTATTTGTGTAGCACATGCAATAGGAATGCTATTTTATTACATTTTAGGCAAAAACATATATAATCTTATTTAAAAAAGTAACTGAAATATTTTTTATTGGCATCTTTTAATAAATTTCTGATGTTGTATAAAAAAATCTGCAGAATGTGACAATTTCTTGTCAGAATAATCAATGGATTAATCCATTATTGAAATAATCATTAGTTGCAGCTTATTAGATTTTTCTCATTCATTCTTTTACATAATTGAGAGATAATAATTAATTAATTAATCTCTTAATTAAGTAATTAAGAGATTTTATTAGTGATTTTGTTATACATTTTTTTAACTGAGCCATATTTCTACAGTGAAAAACACATTTCTCCCAAACATAAGATCTTTTTCATTTCATTCACAGGCAGAAAAACCTAAAAGACGAATATTCTGCTGATAAAATATTGATGATTTCATTCTGAGAGCTGGATGTGAGATCCTGGCTAATCTGATAATACTTTACAGTGGTGAGTCTCTGTAACGATGCTTTGAGGTGATGAAATCATGTGTTTGATCTGGAGTTAAAAAGGAGGGAAAGAAGACCTGGCAGGTGCAAAAAGGTACAAAGTTTCACTCCTAAAGTCACGTTTTCATGGAGAAAATGAAACAAATGAAGCATTTTCTGACCAAGAAGAAGAAGATAATTACCAGCTGTTGATACTTGATGGGGCTTATATGACTTTATAACCATAAATTCAATGTTTACCCAAAAACCCCAAATTAGCATAACATTCATGTAATTACATATGAGATCAACACACCATGTCTAAATCTTTTATGCTCATTTTGCAGGAGTTCTTACAACAAACCCTCTGATAAAAGAGTCAAGCTGTAGTTCAAATGTTAACTAAACGTTTACAATGAAAACACTGTAAAAACACTAAATCTCACCAAGTATTTCTGGTCTCGTTTCTAGTTAATTTGAAATGAGACAAAACTAACGTACAATTTATTTTTCAGCGAGATATAAGAGCTTGTTTTAAGTGAATAATTTCTGAATATTGATAAATAAAATTGATAGTTCATCTGGCAGATTTTTTCCACTTAGAATATGGGAAAATGTATTGTAATAATTAAAATAATCTGCCAGTGGAACTAGTATGTTTTCCATGAATAATAAGGAATTATTCACTTTAAACAAGCTTACATATTTTGTTGGAAAAAAATTCTACGTTAGTATTGCCTTATTTTAAGTGTGATAAGATATTTGCACTAGAAAATAGACTAAAATGACTTGTTAGTTTTAGTTTTTGCAGTGTGAGTGAAGACTCACCTGCAGGATCTTCTCTCTGGTCTCAGACAGAATCTGCTGCACCTCCTCTTCATGCGCCTCCTTCAGCGTGGCGATGGCCGCCTCGTGCTCATCGTTTTTCGTGTTCAGTGCATAGATAACCTGCAACAGACACGCATTAGGTCAGGGGTGTCCAAAGCGTGGCTCGGGTCCCATTTGTGGCCGTCCAAGAATAATACCAATTTGTTTGTTCAACTTTTTATTTTAAATCTGGGTAAAATTATTTCTGATATGGCTTTCTTGCAATAGAAAAGTAGAGTAGAATCCCGTCTATCCAGAGACTTTGCTTCACCCAAATCAGCTTTTATTTTATTTATTAAACTCAGCTAACCCTCACAGGCTTTCTATGAAAAATCCTGTTTTGTAACTTAACTAGATGCCTTTGTTATAAGATAGAAAATGTGCAAAATCCTAGTTGTTGAGTGTAAGATTAAAAAAAAATATCTGGCTACTTTATTTGTTTTATCTTAGTTTTTTGGCCACCCCTCCATTAGATGTTAAACACGATCACTATCAGGATTTAATGCAATGTTAATACTCAACTTTGCGACTCGTTGCATATATGTTCCTGAATATTTAATGCAGGCTTGAGCTGCAGAACATCGTTTTCAGGATGAAGTGTAACTGGATAAAAGCGAAGCCGTTACAATGATTTCAGTTTACAAGACAGAAAAGGTTTGCATTTATTCATGAAAAGCAGCTGGAGTATTGGGAATGTGCAGAAACGTTCAAAAAAGTCAATTCAGTTTGAATATATATATAAAAAAACCACTGCTCTTTTGATCTTTTATTTGATTATTACAGATGATCAATCTCTCTTTTTGTTTCTGTCAGAAAGTCAGGACTTTGATGATTATGATGGCACCTATAGATTCCAAAGAATATAGAATAAAAACATGAAATCAGATCTTCCAAATCAAACGAGTGGATTAAGTAGCCGTAGCATGAAGCCTGTAAAGCTTCTGCATCACAAATAAGCAGATTCAGGATGTAAATGAGCCTCCATGATCCCGGCATCAGCTCAGCGACGCCCTGTGGTCATGAATTAGAAATGGGCTGCTGCTGTGCATCACCGGGGTTAAAAATAACACAAGCAAACCGCCGCGCACGGGACCGACCTCTGACCTTTAAATCCCATCCCCAAAATACACGCGGCCGTCCGGAGAGCCGTAATCTGACAGCGCGGTAATCCCCCGGCTCATGTGCACAAAGAGCGGGACGGGGATGAGGTTTCACATAAAAAAGCAGAGACACATTTCTGTTTTTCAGAAACAGAAAAATGTGATGCTGCCGCTGCTGCTGCTGGAGAAGCAGGTCAATAATTCAGGACACTGAGCTGCACAAAGCTGCTGAAGACACTCAGAGATTACAGACCATGTGTCAGAATCAGAATACAGAATATCTTGATCCACAATTTGTGATAGTTAATGTCGTTTTTGGGTCGAAAATAATAAGTTCTAGCATTTATGTTAAATACCTGAAATCATTTCTATATTATTCTGAGATGCATGAGAACATGGGAAAAACCATGGGACAGGGATCAACCAATCACCGCTCAGTCACACCACCCTCTTTGAGAATTTGAAAACCTTTGATCTTTATTTACCAAAGTTATGGGGGGATCAAATATTTAATTGGTTTGAAATAATAATAATCTGTTTCCCCTCCAAAACGTGGGAACTAATTAATTTAACAGCAAGTATTTAACTATGTTCATTCCTCTCACCATGGACAACAAATGCTGTAGATTTGGGAACATTTGCTCTTTATTCACCAAAGTTACCTGGGGAAACCAAATATTTCAGCCATCTGAAATATTTGGTTCCCTCCCTGTAACATGGGAACTAATTATGAGTTTTCAAAAACTCTTCAATTGTATTCATTCCTCTCACCATGGACAACAAATCCTGTAGATTGGAAACATTTGCTCTTAAATGGAATTAGTTCCCATGTGATTGAGTGGGAACAGATTCTTTCAGACAGCTGAAATATTTAGTTCCCCCAGGTAACGCTGACAAATAAAGACCAAATGTTCCCAAATGTGCAGGATTTGTCGTCCAACGTGAGAGGAATACATATAGTTAAAGACTTGCTGGTAAATTAATTAGTTCCCGTGTTATGGTGGGGGAACAGATTATTTTTAACAGTTGGTGTTGGAAATAATTGGTTCCAACACCAACTTTGGTAAATAAAGACCAAATGTTTCCAAATTCTCAGGGATGGTTTTGGGTGGTGGTGTGATTAAACAACCCAAATCTCAAGATGATTGGTTAATCCTTGTCCCATGGCTTCTTCTTTGAAAAAAAAGAAACTACGTTCTCATACATCTCAGAATAATAGAAAAATTATCTAAGGCATTTAGCGTAAATGCTCGAACTTATTATTTTCAACCCGAAAATGACATTAACTATCAAAAATGATCAATTAGAGATATCTTTTATCCAGTGATCTGTCATATTTTACATTAGAACAGGATTTGCCAGAAAACCTACCCTCTCATTTTTTCAGAAAGTCTACTCTTTGTGCCATCAGCCAGCTTTCATCCATTTATATCAGCAGTAAAAATATAAATACACACAATGTGTTGGAAGACAGTGTTTGATGGCTGACTGATCAAAAGTGAGGCTAAAGTGAACTGAGCTCTTTGTGATAAAAAAAAAAAACTAAGTAAACAAAACAGAAAACGACTATGTTTATTTATTTCGTTATTGTAGAGTTTTGTTGATTTTTTTTAACAGCAGCTGTTGATTAAACTGACAGTTACAACCTGATCATGATTATTTGAGTCGTTTTACTGAGAAATTGATCAGAAGCTGCGTGAAAATGATTGGCTCCTGCAGTGCGCGCTCCCAACACAAACAGGGACAGATTTTTACACAAAACTGGCGCTCTAAAATGTATTGGTTCAAAAAAGATCATTTCTGGTCTCCCAAGCCTACATGACAAAGAAAGAAAAAAGAAAAAAGAAGGAGAAGCAGGAAAAACAGTGTAGAGAGAAGGAGACGATCACATCTACATCCAGGGCTTTTAATACGATGAAAAGAAGCAGATAAGTTTCTTAAATTAGTTTTTGTTTTTTCTGTTTTCACTGACAGCTGCAGAGCTGCAAACTGCTGACTCTTCATAAACAACAACTTGTTTTCTTCCTCTGTTGCAGATGACCTGTGAATTTAACTGTGACCATTCGGTCTTGTTTTTATCTGTCGCGCCTTGTAATTTAACATTATAGCACTAAACAACAGCTCTGTGTGTTTATATATTCATCTAGACGGTTCAGTGTGGCGTATTTTTAAAAAAAACGTTATCTTCAGTCCCCCGCTTCAGATTGATGCCATTTACAGCAAAAAGTCATATTTAAACGAGCAAATTGCTGCTGCTTGTGTGAACTCTATAAACATTTAAACTGGTGCTGCTTTAAAATTAAAACAAACTTTGGCACTTTCCTGATTTATTTATTACTTTGGATGTTTTCAAAACTCTATTCTGTGTACTGATTGATTACGTATTGCGTAAACTCTGGGCCATCGGAGCCAATAAAACTTGCAGGTCGGCAACTTTTTCTTTCTTTAATTTTTATGTTTATTGTGCTTTTCACTGGGAACTGAGGCCTTGTGGTGTCAGGGTAGATTTGCTCTACAAATGTGTTAAAGGAATGGTAAATTACAGAGAAATCATGCATTTACTTGTATAACTTTTGGAAAAAATTTACTTTTATAAGCAGTTTTACTAAACTTTTTACTAGAAAAATATTTGGATACTTTCCCCAGTGAGAAAAGCGTCACTGAATGAAGAATCTACGTTAAATTGAGACTTCTTGTTTATACACAAGCTTTGTTTTTCTAATGTTTTATACAAAAGATCCAAAAACATAATATACTGTCAATGGAAACTCAATTTTCATTTGCATGATTCAGAATTTTTCTCTTTTTCTACTGGATGATGAAAGTTGTAACAAGCCCTTTTTTAAAGGACAATTTTGTTCACAGACTTTATAACTGATTTTATTTGTTATTTTGGTTATTTATTCTAGATATTAATTTTTTTTTTCCAATTCCAAATGTTCATTTAAAGTTTATTGATCTTTGAAAATGGGTTCTTGAATTATGTCATTACCAGTATGTTGGTTGAAAATGGTCTCAAAACAACATTATTGTTTATTGTAATAAATGCATGTATAGTTTTGTCTTAGTTTAAATGTACTAAGACATTTCCACTAAAAACTAGAGCAAATATACTTGGTAAAATTGAATGTTTTTGCAGTGTATTCATGGTGTGTGCTCAGTTTTAGCTTTTCCTTGACTGAATCTGGTTAAAAAAATAATGCTCCATATTCCAATTATGAGCAGTTAAAACATGGAGCTAACATTTCAGTCAGTAGCAGCAGGTCGGCACTCAAATCCAGCGCAAAGTGAAGCCTTTCCTGCTGAAGATAGAAGCTTTTAAAAAGATAGAAACACGTTTCTTTGCCTTTCCTGTCAGTTCAACTCAACAGTATATATAAAGGTTCGAATTCACAGCCTGTGCTTTTATTTGGAGCTTTGTGTTCATAAATGAGCAATGAATTGCCCGAGATCAGAGACCAACAGCGACTGAGAATATTTGGTTTGCAGTAAAATAAAGCATCTTCTCCTCGGAGCGGCTGAATTATTCAGACTCTCATCAGCTTAAGACGAAGAAGCTCTTAGAGGAGCTAAAAATCTCCGTCACGAGACACTTCTGCAGATGAAATGCACTACTCAGAATGCTGCAGAGGAACAAACACAAACACACACACACACAACCAGAACAGGCTGCCAAGATCCTGGTGAACCAGTGAACCCGGGTCCAAACGCATCAGTGTGATTGGCCTGACTAATGGCCACCAGGCGGTAGAAACCATTGTGCAATAAAGTGTGTGTTTCAGAGATAAAGTCTTCTTTTTCTGGCTCTGCCACCCAAAAAATACCAGTAGTTCATTTAAAAATTTGAGGTAAATTTTGCCAGATTTATCCCCACATTCAAGGACACACTCTGCTTTTGGGAGTGTGTGAGCACAACTCAATTTATAGGACTCATAGCGCCAGCAGTGAGCCTCTCAGGCTGGTTTTTCAGTCGCCTTCGCTCTGATTAAGATGACACGCGGCTTTAAAAAACGTCCTGCTTTGAGGTCGAATTTAACTCCATGTCAAGGCATTTTATGGTAACCCTGAAGGGACACGCCGAGTCAAACGCAGTTTGATGAGCGGACATTTTTAAAACCAATACCAAGAGTAAATTAAATTAAGTAGACTATAGAGATTATATTTGCCTGGGAAAAACCTGAATGTACTTATTTTTTATTTAGTTTTAGGAAGATTGTACATGAAAGAAAAATAATAGTTGTGCACAGAGGAATAAATTTCTGCCAAAAAAAAAAATCCTGTGAAACTTCTAGATTTACAATAAAAAGATTTAAAATTCTCCATCAAAAAATGTTAAATTTGTGAGAAAAAATATTTTTTATGATTAAAGTGGCAGCATTATGTGTTATCCAGGCATGTAGGGCCATTTCATAGCACAATCAAGTAACTATGTTGTTCTAAAAATGAAACATCAAATATGACTTTGGACTCTATGGTCTTGAAATTGGGCCTCTGTGTCTTTAAGATCTCCTGCTCGTTCTGAAACTCCGCCTCTAGGAAGTCATCGTAACACAGCTCCTTTATTAACCCTTTAAAAACGTTTTACCGGCGTTTCACCGAGAAGCAGCTCCTATAATGGGCTCAGCTGACCCACCAGGTGTTTGCTAATTGCTGCTGGCTAGTCTGAAGGAGCTGAGTGGAGGAGAGCTGCTCTTGAAGGTGAGGTTAGGTCCATCCAGGCGTTTTGCACAGCTGAATGGTTGCCATGGAGATTAAATCATTTCTCAAACATGCATGAAACAAACAGGGCAACACTCCAGGTTTGCTTTCAAGAGAGAATAACATTATGACATGATGTAAAGCTTAAAAAAAGAAGTCTATTTTACATTACACTGCCCTTTTATAGATTTAAATTTTAAAAATCTAAACTAGGATGCTCTCTGACATTGGAAAGTCAGGAGTTTGTAAGAAAGAAGAAGTTTGAGACCATATAGGTAGTAAAAGCAGAGGATGGAGTATCAGTGAGTCAGAAAGGTGCTGGAAATGAAACTATAATAAACAACAATGATCCTAATGAGACGAGAGCAGTCCATGTGAGGCGGACTGCTTACTGTTTGTGGTTCCATCACTGAAAGCCTTGTTATTTGATTAGCTGCATGAATTCAGCTTTGAGAGGCTGGAAACAGAATTAAAAATAAGTCCAGGTCAGCTTGAATATCATGTCCTCAGTACAACAGGAGCTACAAACCAGGAGGATACTGTCCTCCTCAGGGAGCAGCTTATTTTTATTTATTTACTGTTTACTTTGGGTAAAATGTTCTGCATCTCAACTGCTTTGGTCTGTTCAGTCTACCACTGAAACGATTAATCGGATTAATTGTGATTAATCGATAATTGAAATAATAATCCACCAATTTAGTAATTGATTAATTGTCAACTAGAGAATACAGACTCAAAAAGGCCATTTGTTGAAAGAATTACACATTAAAAACAAAATTAAACGAAAACTGTGTTTTCGTTTAATTTAATTTCTTATTTTACCAAACAAAAAAAACACTGTCTGTAAACATAAACTCAAAACTTCACCTGAATCAAATTCTGTAAAAAAAAAATAATAAAATAAATAAGCATGCTGTTCAATTATTAATCAGTTAATCCAAAAATGAATCAACATGTTGCACTGTACTGTTGTTAAATCGATTATAAGGTGCTGAGCTTTTAACATGTTGATGTTAGAATTCTTTTTTTTTTTTTGCTGTATTTGCATCATTCGATACAAATGACAAGCGTCCACTAAAGGAATGCTGTTTATTTTCTTAGTTAAAAATAAATGTAATTACTTGTTTATTAGCATCTTTTAATATATCTTTAATACTATATCAAAAAGTTCACCTTATTAAATTAAAAAATCTACAGAATGTGGCAATTATTTATAAAATTAATTGTCAGAATAATCGATTAGTAAAACAATCGTTAGTTGCAGCTGTAGTTCAGTCTCAAATTGAATCTGAAACCGTGAAGCTGAAAGAATCCAGTCAAATTTTGCATTTTACTAAAGAGCATTAAATAATCACTGAAGTCTTGTAAGAGAATGAGTGAGACAAAGTCGCTCACGATCGATCTTTTCTCTTCTCCGCCGGTCGATCACTTCGTGTTCTAGCAGCGCTTTGCTTAAATAACAGAAGGCAGCGGATCAATAAGGCGACAGAAAATGCAACACACTGTGTGTGTGTGTGTGTGTGTGTGTAAACACTGTAGACTTCTGCAGCTAGTGACTGGAAAAGCAGGAAAAAAACCAGAAATTTGAAGCTCTTTCTTCGTGTTTTTTTTTATACTATATTTGAAATACAATAAATATGGAAACATTTCTGCCCTGTGACAGACTGGCGACCTGTCCAGGGTGACCCCGCCTCTTGCCCAAAACGTTCACTGGAGAGGCACCAGCACCTCAGCAGACCCCACTGGGGACAAGGGTGTTAGAAAATGGATGGATGGATGGGTGGATGGATGGATGGATGAATACATTTCCAGAAATATGAGAGTTAAGGGAAGGACACTGAAAAAACGAAGTGCCAAAGTCTAAAAACTAAAGAAATTTTTCTAAATGAAAATAAAGCAGCTTTCATCTGAACAACAGAAGTCATGACTTTTTAATTGTGTTCTGCTGTAATCAAAGACAAAGATGCCCTTTTAAGTTCACCTCAGTCAAATACACAAGTCAATCTAAATTAGTTGAAAAGCCTCCATTAAGCCTCCGTATAAATATTTCAAGAACAAAAGAAGATTTATTGTAATACAAAAGATAAAAAGCCATGTTGTAGATTCTGATTAAGCCTGTCACAATAAGAAAATAATCAGTTAATCACATGATAAATTAAAATTTGATCTTTTCCATTCTGATGATCAATCATTTTTGAAGGGCAATTTTGTTTGCAGACACATAATAATTTTATTTATGGTTGTGGCTGTAAGCGGTTTTTATTTCTGTTTTATTTATTGTTTGGATTTTTTTTAAATATCTTCCAGTTTGTAAACTGTTCTTTACAAATTTTAAAGTTTACTGATCTTTTATAGGGTAAACTTGCATTTTTATGCCATTATCATCATGTTACTGGAAAATTGTCTTAAAACAACAATAATATCATTTATCACAATAATTTACTATCCAGCAAACATTGTTTTACTAATTCTGATGCCTACATAAAGTGAGGAAAATGAGAATTTGGCTAAATATTAATTTTGTTTTTTCCCTCCTGCTTAAAAGTTTGAGATCATAAAACAAATGTTAGAGTAATCACAGCTAAACCCAGTAACTGTCATCAAGTGTTAGAGAACTGGTAGTGAGTCTTCACATCTCTGTGCAGGAATTTGGACATAAAATTCAGCCATATTCGAGGATTTCCAACTTGATTTATAACTGGACTTTGATTAGGCCACTCCAAAAACGTTTTTTGAGACAGCTGTGAAAGAGTTGCCATAAACATACCGTGTCCCAGTAGTCCTTTGTAATTGTGATGCTTTCAGAGTTGGATAGTAACTAATTAGCTTTTCCCAATTACATTTACTTTTTTGAAAAAAATTGCTTTTTACTTTTACTTGAGTAATTTTATTATTAAGTATTTCTACTCTTGCTTAAGTAGAGTTTCTGGATTTTCTACCCACTGAATGTAAAACAAACATGTTTTAACCAAAAGTCCACCAGACACAGACCTGCAGTTTTTGTTTCCTAAGATTTTTATTGAAAGAAATTGATTTGGAAAAAAAATATTTTGTCTGATTTTGCTATGTTTTGTAACTTATATGAATTATTGTCATTTGGGTCCTTAAAATACCAAAATTTCCATTAAACTTTATATTTTGGTCCATCTGATGATGTAATTTTTAAATATTAAATGATTGATCATTTGATCCATTACTCAGTACCTGAGCAGACTTTTTTACCAAATACTGTTTTACTCTTGAGTAATTTCTTGGACTGCTAGTTTTCACTTTTTACTTGAAGTATTGCTACTTTTACTTGAGTACTTTTTGGGCACTCTACCATTTTTTGGATGTTTTACACTTTGAAGTTGTTTTGACGCCTGTGATTCAATATATTGTGCGGCGCCAATAAAAAATTTAAAGCAAACTGTGGCGGACGCCGACCTCAGGAGAGTTCACTTTTTGTTCTGCTGGCTTTACAAATGTTCAAAGAGATCCTAATAATGAAAAATGAATAGTTGCAGCTCCTCTTGAAACTTATCAAAGGATTAAATGAATAAAAACGGTTGGCTGTCTCTTGTTACTTTTCCAACAGTCACACACTCCTACAAAGTCTATCATCCAGGTCAACTAATGAGACTTTGATGATAATGATGATGTGTAACGACCATCATTTCTCCACCTTAATGCTAGCCTGCAGCCATTTCCCACCTTGTGGAAAAGGAGTTTAGTCTTCAGAGTGCAGAGGAGTGGTGCAAAAACGGAGGACTGAACATATAAAAATTTATTACATTTCTTGTATCTAGGGCCAAAACGATTAATGGGATTAATCAGCTATTGAAATAATTGTAAACTAATTCAGTAACTGATTAATCGTTAACTGGAGTATGCAGGCGTAAAAAAGACCATTTGTTGGAAGAACAATAAAGTCAAAGAAGTAGTTTAACCAAAATTGAACAAAAAATATAGATTTTGCATTTAAGGTCTGTAAATGTGTTCTTCCCAAAACTCCTCAACTGGATCAAATACTGTAAAAAACAACAAAAAAAGTCTCAAAACACCTTTTGCTATCCAATTATTAATCGGTATATTAGTCTATAAATAAACATTCACTAAAGAAAAATTACTATTGCATTTTGAGCAATAAAATGTCCTCTCATTTAAAAATGGCTTTTATTTATTTATTTATTTGCATCTTTCAATGCATTTCTACTATTGCATAAAAAATTATTGAGGTTACACTGCAAAATGTGAATTTTTTTATCCGATTAATTGTAGAATAATGAATTAGTAAAATAATTAATAGTAGCAGCTCCTTTTGAATCTGTAAAATAAAATAATAAAATGCAGAGGTTCCAGGTTCTGCATTAAATACGGTTTATATTAATATATGGATACACTGTCACCACAGTATGGAGCCAGAAATAGATCATTAGGGTCATTATTTAAGCTCTGATCTTTTACAGCTCACTAAAAACTGTAAACTGCATCTTGTAGATTTTTGTTTAATCAAATGTTATTTGATTTGCCATTTCAGCTATAAAAACCTAAATAAAAACATCACAACTTTCAACGGCTCCACATTTAACCTTCTCCAATAGCTTTGGTTTTTAAAATGAAGCCAAAACAGAAAATGATTTCCAAAGAAACGCTCCATGATACGAACGGGTGTCGTTGCGTCGCTGGGTATTGATTTCTGCACACTTGGGGATAAAATCGTTACCTGTGCGGAAAAATGTCCGAGGGGGGACGCGGCGCTTAATTACTGGAACAACTTTCAATGTGTCATTTCGCAGGCAGAGTCTTCAGAGATGAGGCAATTGCACAGTTGGCTTAGTGGAAAACTAGTTTAGCAAGCAATTATCTTCATCATTACTGCTGCATACCAAGTCATTGTTCAGTTGGACGCCTTGTTTTCCTCTTTTCACACCCGTTCTCTCTGCGCTTGAGTCGTAGCAACTATTTGTCACTTTTCTTTAGCAACTCAATGTTTTCTTGATGTCGGGATCACCCAGCCTGTTTGTCGCTGGTAGAATAGTTCAGTTTCTTTGTCAAATCATCAAAGAGTGCAGAGTGTGAACAACCATCAGACAAACTGAAACTGAAGGGCCATTTTAATCTGTCATACGGCCAAGCCAAAAAAAAACTACAGACATAAAATTTAACAAGAGTGGCCTTTCACTCTGATCTGAACAAGTTTTAGTTTTCATTCAGCAACGGTTCGTTTGAGACTCAAATTCTTGTCAAAAGGGACATTTTTCTTTTTTGTGCACATTTCCAGAATTATGTTTTTCAGTAGTATCCTTGTTCTGCCTAGGCAAAATTTTTATGCCCACTTTAGTCCCAATCTTAAGTTAAAGGTTATTTTATTTATATAGCACATTTTCAGCTATATAAATAAAATGATTCTTTGTATCCTTTAGCAATACAAGGTGCTAAAGGATGCCCCGAACATCGTGATGGCCCTAAAGACAATCTTAAAAGATATTCCTACCATGTGTGGAGTGCAAGAGTGACCTAGTCAGCTCAGAAGGATAAAACCGGATAAAAACATGTTGGATATCCCACATCCCGAAGTGTGGGGTGTTGCCTGAGGACAAACAAGAGCACAGCCTCTTGAATGTGACCCGTCACCAGAAAGCAAGGTGACGGAAACACAAAGGAGAATCTTAGGGCGTTTTTTCATTGGTGGTCCGGTAGATGCAACATTTGTTACATTTTCAGCTGCTGTGATTCACTTTCACACTGCACTGTCTCAAACGATCCAAACTAATTGAAAAACCTGTTCCCTTCCCCACCTGTGGTGGCGCTGCACCAAGAACTACTGACGGAAACAACATGAAAACCTGTGAAGAAGACACTGAACGCAACTTCCTTCTTCATAAATGTAAACAAAAATGGAGTGGTGTCAGATTTCAGTGGTTGTAGGCTTTCTATTTTGTCTTTGGAAAAAAAACATGAGCCATTTCTCCCGCTAGCGCTAGACTCAGGAGTTTGTTGAGTTTGGATTTTCCCAGAATGGCCTGCACTACCATTCACATATTCACACTAGAGTTCACTTTAGTTGAACCGAGATCAATGTTTTTGGCGGACTAGAGTTCTATTTTTTGCAGTCCACATCGGAGATTGATTGCACATTCACACCTCCCCAAAGGAGCCAGACTTTCTAGACAAACTAGAGTTTGATTAAAGCAAACTAAACAGGGTTGCTGTGAAAGCAGCTTTAAAAACAGACAGACAAAATAACTGCTATGGAAAACCAAAAAGTCCAGTCAACATCGCAGACATCTTTTTCTCGTTTTTTCTGTTAAAGTCCACAAACCATCTCCATTGCTCCTCCCCAGTCAGCCATGTTTGCCTACTCTGAAATCACGTTTGGTTTTGTGAGATTTCCAGTTTAACATCCGTCCATTGAACATGAACTGAATGAAATCAGTTGGCATGTGCTGAGAGGCTCCAAACCTGTCATAACTAGAATGTTTTATTGTCTTAGGTTTTGAAAATTGGATGACAGTTTTAAAATTAAGATTACTGGAAGAACAGCTAAAATATAAATTCAAAAGATTGAGGTTGTCCATTCCGAAAGCTTAATATTCCCTTATTCATTCCTTCTAAAACCGGATTATGTTAGATTATTGGTTAAAATGAGCAAAAGCAACACAGAAACCAGCAGGACTCAATCCCACCACCAGCTGCTGAAACACCACTTTACTTTGGAAATATTTTTTTAGGACTCAACTTCATTTCTGTTTTCTTGCTGCAGCACAGTTTTAAACTTTTAATATGTTTTTTTTACATAAAAAAAAAAAACAACTAAAACATGCACATGAAGGCAGTCTTCCATTTAATTTCCACAGCTTCAGTTTTATGCATTTTCTGAGTAAGAATTTACCAAAGCATGGAGAGAGATAGGTTGCTAATTACTTTAATTAGAATGCAAGGCTGTGATCTGCTAAACTGTAAGGTGCACCTTAATCCGCCAGCTAATTATGGGATGTTCTGTGCTGCTATAAGTGGTGGTGCTGTAAAATGCAAAAAGTCTGTCCTTTAATTTAATGCAGAATCTCTGATGAGTGCATTGGCTCATTTAAGAATCCGCCAATTGAAGTGCATCAGTAATGGCTTCTAAATGAAGAATCCCGGGAAAGTAAAGTCGTGACAAGCCTGGTAAAACCTGTCCTGATCACAGAGGAGGAAAAGAGGACAGACTGAGGCCGCAGCAGATGATTCGTCACTTAGAGTTGAACCGAGGAGATCTGGAAAATACATGACTTCAGGAATACATGACTTTTTTCCAATGAAACCGTTTTACAGTTTGATCTGTGGGGATATGAACCATCTGATGTACCAATGCGATGCACAATATGTCGCTATTTACATCAGTATCAAACAATTTTAGATGTATTTTTAGAATATAACTGATGTTTATTTCCATCTTGTAGTTCGTGTTTAAGAAGGAGAGGGTTGGAGAGAAGCCATGTTTGGTAGCAGTTTCACGTCACAACTTGAATGTTTGAGCATTTATTGTTTGTTGAGGATATAATGATGACGGGCATGAGTAAATTATATGAACCTTAAGAAAGCAGTGCAAAGAGATACAAGCAGAACAGATTGTGGATCGCACTTTCTGACCTGAGACAAGAGGACACTGAAGAAGTCGTGCTTTCTGTCATATTTTTACAAAATAGGAAATGATTTTCCAAATTGAGGTCTATGGAGAGATAAGACCCAGGAAATAGAAGGTGCAACATAAATGTCAATGCAATCTTATCCAAATATCTCCAGTTCAGACTTACTACAGTTTAAAATAAAAAGGTAAGCCAATAACCTATAAACCTTTATACTCAACAGCCTTTAAGACGTCACCTGTCGAAAGCAAAACATCTAAACTATTTTAAAATGTGACTCCTGAATATTGAATTTGTATACTTTCTGCCTCTGCTTTCTGCAGACAGCACAGATCTATTCAACAAAATTAAATGTTTCAATAAAGGACTAAATAAATTCCATCAGTTCTCAAACTCTGACTCAGTTTAATTTGCAGTGATGCATGACTGAATGAGCGAACAGTGAAACAGACAAGCGGAGACCTCGGTTTTATTTAAAGGGCTGCTCTCAGTGATCAGATCAGAGTTTATTATACTGTCGTCTAATGGTTACAAAAGGTTTGTGGGCATTTTGCTTCTTCCCACATGCAGTGTCTAGAAAAAGAGCACTTCTCTTCATATTGTCACAAGTACTGACTTCAAAGATGCACATTTTACGAATTAAATCAGAAATGTATGGCAGTCATTTGTTTTCTGTCCACAAAGCTTTGGAGATATTTCTCAACCCGTTTTGCTCATCTCCTTTGTTATTTTTTGCTTATTCAAATTTGCAAGTAACTTGAATTCAGAGTATCACAGAATAATTTAACTTCTGGATTTAGGCCTGGACTTTGAGATGCAACACAAAAATATTCTTGGGGAAGAAAGAAAAGAAAAAAGGAAAAGGAGAAAAGTGGAGGAAAATGTTTGAAGGGAAAGAAGGAGATGGGGGTATAGGAGAAAAGAAACTTAGAGAAAATACAAGTCAACTTCCAATCAATCAATAAATGAATTATATTTGTATAGCAACACAGCAGTTCAAAGTGCTTTCCATCGCAAAAATAACAATTTGCTTCTACACATGCAGAAAGAGAGAAAAACCAACAAAGAAAAAAAACAAAACTGAGAAACCACAGCAACAAACATCACATTCTTATGTAGTAATAATTGCATCACTAAGTTAATGTAAGATGTATTTAGTGGAAACTGCAGCCCCACAGAGTGCATCTGGAAAACACCAGTAAAATCTTGAATATCAGTTCAGTTACAACGTTTAATTCCCCTTTGGGCTCAATTTTGAATTTGAGTCCCAAAAAAGTCGAAATAAAGGTTTATTATTACAATAGGACAAAAAGTGGAAAGGTTCAAGAGCTTCTCATAAGGCTTTAACTGAAATGTAGTGTAATTATTTCGATTCGTTGGCTGTTTGTAGCATGTGTGCGGTCACTGCATCATATTAGCTACACAGAACATTGGTAACTTGCCAACTATAAAATGCCATCTGGATGGTGTTAGCCTGCATGTTTGAGGTGTTTCACATGTTTCATCCTTGTTGACACAGAAGAAGAGAAGAAAAAACAACTGCTTGTTTCTGCTTTTATCATGTGAATGAAATAGTAGAGGAAATCCAGCCTAACAAAATGCTAGTTTGCAAATAGATGTCATAATATCAACAAAAAGCAGTCTCACTCTGTATCTGTGGTAGATGGAGGGATAAACTAATGCGTCTTCTGTATATTTTGCATTAAGCCCAGTTTAACTATGACAGATGTGACTCATTTTTGAATCATATTTGCATCTCAAACTAATCCTGCAGCTAGAAAACACATTCTGAGCTCCAGATGTTTCCCTCTTATTGACTAAATACTGTTTTCCTTTTTTTTCTAAGTTTTCAAGTAATGAGTAAAGCATCTGGTTCCAACTCCCCTGCACAGAGTGAGCTAGATTAGCTGGAGTTCAGAGGAAAACAAAAATTAAGAGGCAGAAAGTTGCACAACAAACTGAGCAAAAGAAGACTTGGGAGAATCATGCTGCAGACTTGCTGCAGTGTAACGTTATGCGTGAAAGATCCCGCCTGTCTCCCCGCTGGAGGGCAAAAAGCTGCTCGCTAACGATGACTAGCATTGGTTTTAGTTGTTAAGTTGTCAATGTAACACGCAAAATCTTAAATGTATTCGTGATATATAAAAGAAAAAGGGGTACGGTGCTTTGCTACCAACTGTCAACACTACGACAACTAGATAACAAGGTCAGGAAAAAGATTTCATTAAGAAAAATTATAGTGAGGGAGAGGGAAGTAGGTTAGCTATGTTAGCTTGACTTTTACAACTGTAACATGTAGATGTGATGTTGAATCTACTGTGTTTTAGTTCAGTTAAAAAATAAAAGAAAGGCGACCTAAACAACAACTCTGACAGATAATCAGTAGAGCAGGTGTTTAAATTAGCTAATCTACCACTGCTGTGTTATATTAGCTAATAGCAGCGGTAGCTAATCTACCTCAGCGGTCACTTAATAATCGCAAAATAAGCATCAAGCCTACAAACATAAAACTGTAACGGACTGAATGTTCTGTTCTTTATGTGGGAAATGTCTGCATATATGAAACAGAGTGGTGGTGTTGTTGGTTGCTATGGTAACGAGTGTGTGTAGTGTAGCCCACACAGAGGAAAACAAAAAGTGGTTTTGAGTTGTTCGCCAGTTTTTCTGCGTTATTTTTCCCTTTCTAAGTCAATAATACCTACATCTCCAGGTTTCATTTAGTCAACTGGATTGTGTTGACTGCTATGGATGGCATGTAAAAGAAAAGTCTTTTTGCCTTCCAGCATTGTGTGCATGCACGAAATTTCTGGTTGTAAACAATAACATATAGGGGTTTATAGAGATTTCAAACGGAGGAATGCACTATTTGTCACTTCTGGCAGCACAGGCTCAGAAACAGATCACAGCAGAAGCTTTGGGCCACACAATAAGGTCTTTTTCAGAGCTCAGCGGTCCAATCTGAATGCAGTGTGCTGCTCTTGGTGGTCCTGAGTCTCTGTATGGATGCTATAGAGAAATTAATTTGATTAGAGCCCGTCCTTCTCTCCTTTCATCTCTCCACAGACTGTCTCACTGTCAGACTGTTGCAGTGGCTCTTTGCTTCAGCTTTAATTGAGCTGGACTGACGAAGAACAGTTTTTCTTTTTCTCTTCAAGGCAGCAGAAAAACTATCGTCTACAGTAGGTTTCATTTCCTCACTGTGGCTCCTGTAACAGCAGCAAAAAACAATCTAAACCTGCAAAATTACATTCCAACCGGATGAGTTTTTTATGCCAGAGGGGAAATAACTGTGTTCATAATTCAGATTTAATGTAAAAAAGCAAAACTCACCAGGACTAAGTTTTCTAAAGGAAAAAATATCTTGATGTACAGTGTGGTTAAAAAGTGTTAGTGCAGGTTTTTACACTAAATGCCGACACGAAGGCCTGTCTAATAAGCAATAAATCAATTAATTGCATGATAAATTAAAACAAGCTTATTTTCCATTTGCATGATTTGTCGTTTTCCCTTTTCGCTCTACCAAAAACTGGGGAATAAAAGTATTTAGTTTGGTGTTTTGGTCTCAACTAGCCCATTTTTTGAAGGACAATTTAGAGACTTCATAACTCATTTCAATTGTTTTTTCTGCTTTGTTTATTTACTTCTGGATATTTAAAGTGTCTTCCAGTTCCTGTGCCAAATGTTCAGTAGAATTGAATATATATTGATCTTTGAGAATGTGTTCTTGCATTATTTTGTCATTAACATTATATTATTTGGAAATGGTCTCAAAACAACAACATTATCGTTTATCCCAATACCACAAATACGTATTGTTTTTAAAATTGTTATCACAATAGTGCCACAAAAATAAATCAATTAAGAAACATAATAAACCTACATTTTGTTGATTGTGATTTGGGAATATTCAATATATTCACTGAAATCTGATCCAGGACCGCACAGCATTCTGGGAGATGTAGGCAGAGGAAAGACTCGTGACCAGCTAAGTGAACGTTGTTGGAATCACAAACTCACTCATTTTTTGATTAATTAGCAAGAATCTGTTGAGTTACTGGCGCAGCAGCAGTTCCTCATAACTTATAGCTTATAAATAAAAAGCAAGCATGGAGTGAAAACTGTGGATAAAACAGGAAAAGTCACACCACCAGTTTGGTGGTATTTCAGATATTTAAAACTAAAAACAAATCAATAGTTATTGATATCAACTGATATGAAATGTTTATATCATGAAACATTTTTCAGTCATATCTTCCAGCCCTATCATGGTCGATTTGTAAAAGCGATGAGAAGGGGAGTGAATATTTTTTACAGGTACTGTATATTTCGTTTTTTTCACTAAGATATACATTGAATCTTGGCATCAGTGTTTTAAGCTTTGTGACCTTCAGAAAACTTAATGGAAGGAAGATGCCAAGAACCAAACTGATATTTCTGTCATCTTTATCTACCAAAATTCACTGCATTATTAATCTTCGTGCTATATCCTCTCAACTAAGAAAATAAAGAGTTATAAAATGCTCAGCATCAGTTACGCTGCAGAATGAAAGAATTAGCTCTGACTCTGTTCTTCCTCCACAAGCAGCATGGAGCAGATTCACTCCTGAGCCAATGGCATGCAGCCAAAGATGCACCAACTTTATTAGTCCTGATATTATTTTCCATCCGGTGATCCTGGAATCCATCTGATCCGCTGGCTCACATTCACATCAGGCCATTTCTTATGAATGAACTTAGATTCTCTCCGGACTCGGATCCCGGCAGCTATTATCTGGAGTTTGCTTTGCTCAACAAACTGTCAATTCTGATAAAAAATTTCCCACAAGTCTGGATCGGAAGTGGTTAAGTAGTAGTCGTAATGTACTTGTACTGTTTATAAGTTGGATTTGAACGAGGCAAGAGCTAGTTCCAAGCTTGAGGCTTAGGTCATGACAGTTAGTTATGAATACCTACCAAGATGGCTGTCAAGGTTGACAACATCAGAACTGTGTATTGATTGCACAAAAATCAGCCCAAACACAAGCTAGTTCAAATAAGCTTGTGAGGCAGCAGGTATCTGGCAGCTTTTTTAACGGTATTTTAATGAAACTGGAATAAATGAGGACACCAACTTCCCTGAGAACCTACCAACAGTTCCTCCAGCAGGTGCAGCTCATTTCAAACCGCCTCTGTTCCCCAGGAAGGAGCCAAATGAGACGAGTGGCATTGGAGGATTAAAATAAGTGGAAGCAGTTTATCATTTATCCCCCTCATCTATACACTCCCATTTCTCTGGTGTCACCCATGGCCTCAGAGGAAAACACTCTGATCTCATTATGTCTGTGAACGCGTGTGCTTCAGAGGAGACAGAAATGTGTGTGTGAGAGAAACACGGCCAACATGACCCTGTGGTAGATACACAGAACGTGGAGAAAAGCTTTAAATCGTTCATGAGGCAGCGAGACAGACAGCCGAACTATGACCTTCTGCCATTTTAGGATTAAAATTTTAAATTGAATAACTAGTTTGCTTTTAACAAGTCAGATCTGTCAATGTTAGCTGCGACTAACGATTATTGTGAAGATTAATCAGATAAAATAATTTTCACTTTCTGCAAAATATTTTATTTAAGCCTTTTTATACATTATAAATCCACTAAAAGATGCAAATAAACGTCTCAATTCCTTTTTTAAATAAGAAATCAAACTCGTCATTACCCAAAATGCACTAACAGCATTCCTTTAGTGAATAATTAACTGTAGCAAAAGATGCATGTGCAGCTAAAAATACTTCTCACATCAACCTGTGAAAAGCTCAGCCCTTTCTGCTTGACTTAATATTAATGATGTAGGGCTAATCTATTGATTATTTATGACTGGATAGCAAAAGTTGCTTAACAGCAGATTTTTTATTTATTCATTTATTTTTCTGAATTTGAACCAGGTGAAGCTAAAACTATGGCACTTCAGGATCTCTGGGTAGAAACTTTTCACAGGAAAAGAAGGATTTTTTTTAAATATAACTTAGATGCAAAATATATGCATATTTGTATAATTATGGCTTAACTGCTCTGATTGTTTTCATCTGAATTTGATTGATTCTGTATACTCCAGTTAATGATTAATCGATTAATAAATTAGCTGACGATGGCGAATACGTAGCAGTAATAGTTAATATTTATAAGATATTCTTGAAAAATAGCTATTTATTTTGTCTGAAGGTCTTTTAAATTAAATCTTAGTTACTTTTTCGTCTCTTGAGCCTAAACCCATTTTACAGGTTTCTTATTTGTTGGTTGAAAAATGTAAAAGTTTAATTCAAGTGTCCAACAAACAGTAATTTCAGTTGTGTTTTTTGTTACATATAATAGGTGGAAAGTTATGATTTTTTTACCTATGTCTACAAAGTAATGTTATGCAGCATTTGCTGGTGCAAAAATACTATTTTAAATATATTTTTACCGGTCTAAAAACCAATTTAAGCTTTTCTCAGTGCGCTATTGGCTAAAACTCTCAATATGCTGCATCTCTAAGCTCCTGTATAACGTTCTGATAAGACATTTTCCACCTATACACTCCTTTTATTAAAAGTAGATAAATATTTTTTAGAAGGTACAACAGCTTCAAGAAACATAGAAAAATGTTCAGCCACCTTCTTATTCAAGCCTTTAGCATGCATGTTGCCATAATGAAAAACATGTCCGCCTTTGGAAAAGGTTTGATTCCAATATGAGGAAAAGGAATTACAAACAGTCAACAGTCAACAACTACAACAGTCAAAAGTTTCCGGTTTGATTACGTAAGAAATTTAAAATACATTTTTTTCCAAGATGCAAAAATTGCTACTGTCCAGTGAAGGTAAAACAAGGGGAATTGTTAGCTGATTAGTGCATCTCTAATAATTGTTAAATGACATAATTTTGGTATTTTCATAGAAAATCTGCAGAAAGTGGAAAAAATGTGTGAGAAACCTTCAGGTGTTAGTGACAGATTACAGTGGAATGCTGATAGGAATGATTTTTTTATGTTTTTTTACAAACTCCAACAAGCACAGCGGCACAAATCACTCAAACACTCATAAAAGCTCCCAAATAAAACCAGCACAAAGCAGGTCTATTAAAACCTGTACTTAATGCCCACACACAGGCTGCCTCCATGTTTTCTTCCTTTAAGTCTCATGGGTTTCTTTCATTCCTTTTATCTTCACTCTCAAGTGTTTTAGCACAAAAAAGAAACTCGTCACTCACTATCCTCTGTGTGGTTCAATCACTGAGGAAAACAACGAGGAGAGGAATGCTCCTGGGCGAAGGCGCAAGAAGGTGCAAGGTGTGTTTAATCCATCAAAATGGAGCTTTAAGCTGCACCGTGTGTGAAAGTCCACACCTTCTGCTACTGTGATCTGAAGAAAATATATGTTTTCTTTCAGAGCTTTCCTGCTTCTGCATGGAGCTAAAGAGGTTTGGTTTTTTCAAAATGAGAAACGAAAAAGAAACTTTTATTGTTGAATTATGGCGTCTATCTGCCATCTACAGCTGCCATCAAATCAAAGAGCAAAACTAGACAGGAGATTAGGTTTTCTGTCAGATTAAAAGTCATGGGTTTACGACACTATAACCGATTTGGTAGAGTGGTTATCTGTGTCTGAACCAAAACCTGTGTTAGAAAGTAAAGCAAATAAAGGAAGTTAATAAAACAAGTAAGTAAGTAAGTAAATTAAGTAAAGATATTGAGAAAAGTAATTAACGACATTAAGTAAAGGAAGAAAAGCTAGTAAAGTAAAGAAACTAAGGAAGTGAAGGAAGTAAATCAAAGTAATGACGCAAGTAAAATAAGTGAAGTATGCAATATAAGTACAGCAAGTAAGTAAAGTAATTAAAGTTGGCAAGTAAAATAAGGAAGTAAGTACAGTAAGTATATAAATCAACTAAAGTAAGTGTATTAAGTAAAGTAAAGCAAGTGAGTCACGTAAATACAGCTAATAACTAAAGCAAGCAAAAATAGTAAAGAAAGAAAGTAAAGGAAGTAAATTGAGTAAAGTACTTAAAGTTAGGAAGTAAAGCAAATAAGTGAATTGACTAAGTAAGACAGGTAATTAAGTAAAGGAAGTAAATAAAGAATGCAAATTAAATGAAGCTGGTAAAGTAAGTAATTGAGTAATTAAATCAAGTAAAGTACAGTAAGTATAGTATGCACAAAGTAAATAAAAACCTGTGGTATCAGTAAGTAAAGACCATATTCAGTTTTTTGCCACTAGACTTTAAATCTCCAGGTGATTTCATCCTGCTGCCGTTTTTATAAGTTATATTCAAAGTTTAAAAAAAAAAAAACAAGTCAAACTATTGAATTGTGATGATGTATAAATCGATTTGGTAATAAATACTCAACAGAAGAAACTATTCTCTCGCCATTTTGCAGACCTGATTGGTTCTCCTTCCTAGAAGTTTTAAAAGGAAGTTTTTTACCATTTAACTTCCTTTCATTTGAATGCAGTGGACTTTCCCGTTACATCACCTGCACAGACTGCTTGGCTTTGTAATTATTGTGAAGATCTCAGGTGTGTGTCTTCAGCCAGGTTTATGGAAACCATTCTGCTTCGTGTTCAGCAGCTGCAGTGTTTGCTTCACAGTAAACAAGCATCTCTGCCTTAAAAACCTGTTGGGTTTTCAGTCTGTGGCTCATTCAAAGCTTCACCCAGACAAATTACATCTGGTCTTCATCTGACGACTCTGTCTTACAGCCAAGCAAACGGCAGATTACCGTTTCAAGCCTGCAGAGAATAAAAGGTATCTGGGAGCTCAGGCACAAAGCTAAAACTGGCACCAAAACTATTATCCTCAGGGTAAAACCAGAGATTGTGTCGCCACAATGGTGAACTGATAACAATAAGCCATAAGCCGTGATAAGTAGACAGCATATGACAGTGTGTGATATTTCTGCTGTCTTTTTAAATTCATGCAGAATCATCCTTCATAGCTACAGATCATTTATCTGGCAGTGAAAGCTTTGTATGCTGAGGAATATTAATTCTAGGGTTGGGATGGGAGTGTGACAGGCGCTGTGATATGAATGAGGCGTTTGTTTAAAGCCTGGAAAACTCTGGATTCCAGCAAATCTGAGTCACTTTTAATTAAATCTTGGGCCCATGATTTAAATAAATTCATGTGCTTTTGTTCTACAAAATAAGTGTTAAAAAGTGTTTAGAAGTCATAAAAGCAGAGTACCAGCAACCTTTATTGCAATGCTATGTAGAGTAAAACCACATATCAACACATTTAAACTCAGCCCAAAATAATGTATATTTTTGTATTTAATAGCCCAACTGCAGGATTTTAGCAACATTGCAATATGTTAGTGAAACAGAACGGGAGGAGAGACGAGTGAAAAAAGCTTAAATAATACATTGGGTTTAATTATTGCCATCTGCCAACTGGAAATAAAAATTTAAAGCAGGATTCTGGCAGCTGGGACACGGTTAACCTGCATGAGTAGAGCGTTTTTAAACAAAGTCTTCTGGTAAAATTAATTGACATCATTTAAAGAATCACCAGTTATTGTTTTATTCTTAAACACCTCAAATGCAACTTTAAAGGAGGAAAAGAACCAAAGAGATGCAGAAAAACATGTAGAGAGCGGATTATAAACACCAGTGAGAACCATCAGGGTATTTTCATGGCATTTTGCATGATATGATTAATATTGTAGGGAGGAAGTATACATGTTTTTCTATTTTTCTATGATAAATTATGGAGTGTGTTTGTTTTAATACACAGCACAGTGAAGGATAAAGTTATGAAGAAATTTAAAGCAGTGTTGGGTTAGACAACAATATCCAATGTTTTGAACATCTCTAGGACTATGATTATGATTGATTTTGTGTAAAAAGTGTAATAAAAATGTTTTGTAAAGCCATACAGCTATCCTAACTTGTTCAAGGAAGCATAACAGGTCACATTAAAGGACGGATGAACATGCTGATTATTAGACTGACTGATAATGAACCAAACCGTCTTTCTGCTCAGGGAGACATTCACCAGCAGAAATCCTATTTTGTTTTTTCACATATTTTCCATAATCCTTGCACACTGCTCTTTACATTTTCCCCAGTTTATTTTCACAAATGTGCTGACGTCTAGCTCTGCTGGTACAGACCGAGTCGACAGGATCTACACAGCAGGAGAAGGAGAACAGCATGCGAACAATGTGCTGAAACAAGATCAATATGATA
Organism: Xiphophorus couchianus; assembly: GCF_001444195.1. Taxonomy (NCBI): domain Eukaryota; kingdom Metazoa; phylum Chordata; class Actinopteri; order Cyprinodontiformes; family Poeciliidae; genus Xiphophorus; species Xiphophorus couchianus. Next base: position 2,076,586 of record NC_040242.1, on the reverse strand, counting down.
GTTTTCTACAAATTATGTCCTGATGATTACAGCCTGTTTGTTCAGATGATTTATTGCTAGAAAAACACTGCAGGTCTCGTAATCAAACATGACAGCTCATCATTGGGTTTAATGGCTTTGGACTAAATTCGAAACTTGGCAAGGAGAACAAATAGCATGTACAGTAGCATTTGATGAGGATAAGTTGCTTTTTGTTCAAAGTGCTGACAGTTGCTCTGATGTTTGGCTTAAAATCAGATCAATGTTGTAACGATGACATAGGGATGGATGATATTGGATACTAAAGTTAATGTGGTCTCGAAGGTTATGCTCCCTGCAGCCTGGAGTGACCTAAAACTGATTTTTTTTTTTTTTTTTTGCTTTAATGCGACCTGCATCTGATCTTTTCATGACCGTCTGAACAACACAGATCAGATTTTTTGAATGCGACCCAGGACACTTGGACATCTGATACACATCTAATAATTTTAGATGTCTCCTGTGTTAGGGTAGGGTTAGGGTTAGCACTTCTTCTTCTTTTTTATGGCGGTTGGCGAAATACTGAGCACTCTCTGTGTGCAAAATTATTGCGCCCTCTACCGAGCATGTGGGTCACTTTCAGGTTGTTCATAGTTCACACAGGAAAACATATTCAAGTCGGAAATGTGAAAAACTACACAAAACAAAACTGGTATTGAGTTTTAAGGCCTGCAGTAGGAACACAGCCTAAGAGACAAATATATCTGACATTCTTTATAAACAGACATTCAGTTTTAATGATAAAACAATCAGAAATGTGTGGCTGATTGTGGATTAAAGTCCTGTTTATTAGTACTCTGTGACATTAAATTCATAGCTTTGTTTTCAGAGGGGTGCAGTACCTGTCTGCAAGTGGTCATCAAATTTATGCTTAGATGTTCCTGAATCCAAAACACTGGTTCTGTCATTGGTCCCGCTGTATTGATGGGGGAAACATTCCTGCTTATCGGAGTTCAGAAGAACTTGGGAAACTGGAAATGCATTTCCTCTAGATTTCCTCTGCATCTCCATGCAGAGAAAATGCTTTCTGGAGGTCTACATGGCCGCTGACAGGGTAGAAAATGAAGGGAACTTTGTTTCAACCACCTCTTCTGGGTTTGATTCCCCTCACACAGGCCGACCAACACACACACACAGACACACACACAGCCCAGTACTGTAATCTCTTTGGTCTGCTGGTCGGCCTTTTATGTTTTCCCCACAGTCCTGCCTGCGTTCTGCAGTTGGCCGTGCGCCGCTTCGGTGAGGATTGGGAGAACCTGAAACTGTCTCCGTCAATCTGTTCATTTTGTTCTCTCTCAAGTGCAGGTGAAGGTCATACATACAAATTAGTCAGCAGTACAAATCTCTCTGCAATTCGGTGCAGAAGTAGGGACTTTAAAGAATCCACAGTGGGACAGGGTAATATGGAAAGTAGTTAACATATAAAGTTAGACATAGAATATATTAATCTATGGTTCCAATCATAAATTTATAGACTTGAATGTTAAATATTAGCTTTTAATAGCCATTACAACTGCTTGTTTTGTTCCTGTTTTATGCCCTTTAAGATCTAAAGATACAAAGGGGCATTGTAAATAAAATTTATTATTCTTATTATTAGAGTTTGTCAATATCTCATTGGCGCAACACAAATAATCATCTGGCTAAAACATAATTTTACAAAGCCTCAATTCAGATAATTTTCCTCGAGGAATTTTAAAAATTGAGATTTTCATCAATGAATCATTACAGCTCTGGTCGCAACTTTAACATCTGTTTCTTATTTTGCTGTATGCTCTTATGCTGAGAACTTGTACAAAAATAAAGTGCACATAGTAACAAATGACAAATGGTGTTTAGCATTTTGTTTACTCTGTGGTGTGAGATGCATCTCTGCTCCAGTGGACTGGTTTCCTTGGCTACTTGCGGCATTGTGGCCCCATGTGCTCAGTTCAGAGGCAAAACACGGCTGACAACATTTGACGGTGATCTGCTGGGACGGAGGACAGCGCATCACACACACAAACATATTCTGCCGTCTCGTGTGTGTTTGCATGGGGTAGACGTAGCTAATGATGTTTTCCTTTGCTGCCCGTCTGCAGCAGATGGCAAAATGCAAAGTCTAAAAAAGATCTAAATTCAGGTCCTCTTGATGTTTCTTTTAATGACTAATCATTTGGGTGTTTTGCTTTTTAAGCGTTTGAATAGGAACCTGAATGCTAAATATTCACAGTTTTATTACATAAATCTTAATTTCTGAGGCATTATTTTACATTTTAAATTACAACTAGAGAGACCGTTTTATAAATAAAGGCAGATATGCACAAATATCTAAATAATACCCTCTAAAATTACACCACGAAATGCCTTTAGACATGATTAATGTATGCATAGTAATACAGGGTATGTTTAGAAACATTTAAAACATTTTTTTGCATGTTTAGTCTTCCCAAAGTAAATTGAGTTTAAAACTACAGAAATGCTGGAAAGCTTTAATGTAATGGAGCGTAGAAGCGTTTTACTTTTATGGGAATCTGAAGAAAGATCAAATGTTTGTTACAGATTAGTGATTTTTAAACAGATAAAAATCCACCAATCAATCACATAGTGATCTGAATGGACCCATTTTCCTTTGGTTGGCTCTGATTAGTGACTATTAAAATATCTACAGTTGAACTTAAACTTATTTAACCTCCTCTGCAAATTCGATTTACGCACAAAATTTAAAGCTGTTCACCTGTTTGCAACTAACAGCAGTTAGTTGCTAAAATAACAAGGGTTATTTTACAAATTCAAAACTAAATCCCATATTTAATGAGTACTGCCACCTAAAATGTATTCAACAGTTTCTAGAGTATTAGTCTGAGGCTCACTTGATGCAACCTGCATCTCTTTTGGTCTTTAAATGATACAGAATCAACTAATGTTTTAAATATAAATTTAATAACAAAGGCTGTTTTTACCTGTTTCATTCTTTAAATTTATTTTCCACAACAGAATAAGACTAAAAACAATGACAATACTATTTTAGATCTAGTCTTTTTTTGTCATTAAATTGGAAAATCTGTGTTTTTTAATCACATTAATTTCAAAATATCATAAGAAAAACCTAAAAACAGTCTTTGATGACAACAAATTTTCTGAAGTCAACATTGATAACTTCTATGCCTGTAAACAAGACTTATTTATCTGGACTGGCATTAGTTCAAGCAGGTGTAGTTGAGACTAAAAATGTGGGTGATTCAAAAAAGTTGTCCACATAGGTCTGAAAAGATGTTATTGCTTTACAGAAATAAGGAAAAGCAAATAAAAAGTTAGAAAACCTGCGACTGACTGCAGCAGACATGCAAAAAGACTTGGTGGAGTTTCAGTTCCCACAGTGAAGGACTCCAAGACATTGACCACTCCTGACCCAAAAGCATAAGAGAAGTCAGCTCCAATTTGCTCAAAACTACATCAATATGACAAAGAGATTTTGGGAGTCAGTTCTGTGGAGTAACGTAACAAACCTTTCAGCCCAAAGGAGGAGGAAAAAAACACCTACAGTGAAACATAATGGTGGGACACTGAGGATGTAAAGATAAAAGATGGATTCACTCAATATGAGATTGAAAAACTCACAATGGACATTAATGCAAGGATCAGATTTCTACAAATATTTCCTGATAATAACAAAACTGAAGTTATTGTCTTTGGACCTAAAGAGGAACAATCTAGAATCAGCACACAAATTCAGTTATTACAGCTGGAAACTAGAGATCAGACCTGAACCCTCAGAGACACATAAAGACGGTTACAAAGTCAGCCTTCTGTCACCTGAAGAACATTTCCAGGATTAAAGGACTATTGCTCCAGCAAGATTCAGAGAAACTCATATGCTTATTTTTAGTTACATTCATTACTGCAGCGGTGTCGTCGCAGGTCTGTCTAAAACGTTTTAAAAAGAACAAATCACACAGCTTCAGTTGATCCAGAAGCAAAATTCAGCTTCTATGAACCACAAATCTGAAACAAACTTCCTTTTGATCAGTAGAGTAGTGCATTGATCAACATTTTGACATGTTGATCAATGTCAAATGACATGATGACATTTGACAAAATGTAATGTTCATTCCTTGTTTCATAATTGGTGATTGTTTAATGTTTTTGTCAATGAAATGTGCTGCACAAATTAACTTTAATATGTTCTGCACTGTTTCTGCATAGTTTTATTTAAACAGAGAAAATAAAATTCAGTATTACACCTACACAGGGTATTACTCTGTGACTTGTACAAGTCATTAATTTATACATTTTTAGGGGTTGAGATACTTAACCGACATTTAGAAAAAAGATTTGGATTTGTTTAGCGTGTTATACCGCGGAAATCTAATGCAGATAACTGTGGCTGTTTGTTTAAGGTTAAACAAGTCCAGCTATCCATTATTACGCTGTCCATCCACATCTCCTGAAATTTGAAGCACCGGGGCATGGGAAAAGCATGAATATAATTTGAAGGCAGAGGAATTTGTGTTTAATATCAGATGAGCGCAGGCAGATGGAGCTGACCGATATCCCAGACAGCAGATCCTTCTGAAACCTTCTGAGTGTGTGGACAGATCATTTTCTCACAGCTCTGCAAACTCTCTACACCAAGACAGGAAGGAAAAGAGATCTGTGTGTGTGTGTGTGTGTGTGTGTGTGTGTGTGTGTGTGTGTGTGTGTGTGTGAACAGTTCAGCAGTTCAAGATTTCCAAAACTGATTGCAAGCCACAGTGGCAGAAGGAAAAATATGCTCCAACATTTGCTGCCAATGCTTGCCATTAAAATACAGGACTGCGGCAGGAGCTAAATCCCCTTCAGCCAGTAAATATGCATAAGCAATGTCATGCTAACACTGGAGCTACAACGTCAATGGGTGAATATATTTAAAAAGTAGACCCAAGGAAAGACAGGCTGCAACTCAAACTGTGTCAGAATCTTTATTAATCTCAATTATTCCAATATTTAGTCTACCTACAGGTTAAAATTCCTTGTCAATGAATCTTTAATATAAGGCATATTGGTTAAAAATATCAAGTTTCTTTAAATATGTCAGCATCATAAGGTTTTCTAGAGGGTCTGACCAAGGAGAAGCAAGAGTAGCTGAAAGATAAAAGGAAAAAGCTACAGCAGCAGTTGCTCATCTGGAGACAGCTGCAGAGTTGACTTGAGGCGTTTTTCGGGTTTTTCTTGCCATTAGAAGTCGGCCAGTGTCTGTTCCCTCCAGCTACGCGAGGGGAGACGTGAAATTTCAAACCTGTAACTTCATCCTCAGACTGCAGGAGCTGAGGCTTCCACAGGTAAATGTTGACTCTGGGAATATATTTAGAAACGAGTGGGAAGGCAGTAATTGCACGCTGCTCAGACAGGTGATGAAGGAGGGCAGGTTAAAACATAAGAAGAGAGAGAGAGAAAAAACTTTTACACACATTTTCTTTTTCCCTTTTTCCCCCACAGCGCACAAACAAAACCCGCCTGATTGGCAAGGCTTTTCGCAGCTGGTTGCCACGGAAACGGGGCCAAGTCACTGCCATCATGGAGGGCTGGAAAAGGTGTGGAGAGGAACAGGTGAGCGAACGACGAAAGGAAATGTCAGCAGCGGATAAGAGGGTGACAATGTTTGCGATTCAAAGTGTGTAATTTTCCCTAAGCGGCTGACGCACATCCTGGAAGCAGTGATTGAGTTAAGGTTGACAGTCAGGTGTAATCTAACAGAACGCGCTGCAGACAGGAGATAATTGAACTAGCCTGAGTGATTATGACCAATTAAGGTTGACGCTAATTAAAGTAATTCTTCAGCAAGCCTCTGTGTGGATGGGGAAGCTATCGCCAAGAAATTATGATAAAAGTAAATAACTCATTAATAAATTCTAATTTGCTCAGGCTTTGTTGTTGGTGCCTTCCCAACCACCAAGAAATGATTCAATAAGCAGAGGAGAGAAAATGAATTTAACAAAATATTTCTGGATCAATGTGAGGTAATGCTTGAGGTGCATATTTAAGGTCGACATCCCGCCCACATTGAAACTGGAAATGGAGATAAAGTGATCAAACCCTGCAGATTACGACAACATTTGAGCTTTGCTTTGTGGCTGTGGCGAGTCATGAGTAGGTTGGGGTTGAGACACAAACATGAAAATGCTACTTTTTAATGATAAATGCTCTGAACAGGAGACAAACATGGAAGTTTTATTTTGTCTTTTGGTGGAATACCTTCAAAGCAATTCATTTTTAATGAGTTGCTTTTGCATTAATCACTGGAACATTGACCAGCGTATTTGATGTACATCTATGGTTTTGATGACGGCACTGGAGAAAATGTAATGTTTGTTACTGGTTTCTCAGTTGACGACTGTATGGTGGTTTTATGACATTTTTGTGTTTTTATGATGTAAAGCACTTTGAACTGCCTTGTTGCTGAAATAAACTTCATTGAACAATTGAATAATTTTTTCAAAGGGTAAAATGTCTGTCAGTTTTACCTTAAAGACAGGGTTTGTACGGGGGCCTTGGAGTCCTTGAAAATTCTTGAATTTCAATTTGGTGTTTTCAGCATTAAGATCCAAACTGCACAGTTTTGTAATGAAGAGTCATTTCTATACATCTAATAAAAAGAGACATTTTCTTCTCACTGCCTGATGTTAATTTAAACTAAACTTTTCTTGTTTTAGGTCAGTCAGGATCACCACAATTATTTCTATTTGCTAATTGCCAGGAAACTTTGTAACTTTTTTTAGTGTATTCTATTAAGGTAATGAAGCTTCCAGCTCAAATTAAATGCTTTAACACAATGAGTATTTACTTAATGACTTACTAATCTGTGTTATAAAAATAAACATTTTATATTTTATATGTTAAACATTAAAATTGGAGGATTTTTTCCCCCTTTTTTTCTCCAAAGAGTTTTTGCGGCGCTAGTGGCTCGTATTTTTTGTGACAGTAGGCAGACAGGAAAGAGGGGGGAAGACATGCGGCAAAGGTCGCCGGGAGTCGAACCTGCGACATCCACGTCGAGGACTAAGGCCTCCAAACATGGGGCGCGCTAACCCCCTGCGCCACCACGGCACGCCCCTGAGGATTTTTTTTTTTGTTGTCAAATTAATCTTTTGTTCTCTGACCAGTGAGGTTTATAGGTTTTGAGAGAGCATAAAATTATGTTATATTTTAGTTTATTTTGTCCTTGCTGTAGTAGGTAGAGTATCATCATAAGACACTGCCAATAGTAGTAAATACTATCATATAACAGTGAATTGACACTCTCTTTTAGTTTATTTGTATAGTTTATTTGTTTGTATTATGGTTCTGAAAAAGTTTGAAAACTTACCTTGAAAACGGTTAAAAATGCTTAAATTTTACTGAGAGAAAAGTGAATTCGCCCTGAACAAAGCTAGTAGTAAATAACAGAGGAATGCGGTTGCATCTCTCTGTGAGAGACGCTTTTTGGCCCAGGATCATCATTTATTAAGTGGAGTAAAATCCACAGCTTTGCTTAACCGAACGGCAGAATGTCAACTGAATCATGTGTATGAGATCCGGGCTAATAAACGCAGAACACAGTAGGACTGTTTACAACACACACGAGCTGCACAATAATTGAATTTTAATCTGGATTACAAATTTGGCTTCCCACAAATGAATGAATCTGATCCAAAGTTAAAAATGCATGCTGTGCCAAAATGACTCGCAGCAAAAGCAAATCAACGCTCCCTCCGTCACTTTTAGCTGCAGAGATTGCGACAAGCTGCAGCATTCAAAAACACGAGCGTCTGCAAAGTTTTCCAACTTAAGCCATTTAAAATTTTGTCAGCAGCAATTAGCAGCCAAAACACTCACTGTATATTAGTGGGATTTTTTGGTGCAGATCAAAACAAAGCAGCAAAATCATTGTGAAATGGATCAATATGAACAGCAGATGTTTATTTCCATCTTGTTGGCGAGTCATATGCTATGATTCCCAGTCAAAAACTAAAATAAATAAAAATCAGCATCAATTAGCTTGCTGTTGATGTTTCTTTTAGGGTCATTGTTAGGTTTATTACAATTTTTAAAAATTACAAACAGGTGTGTGTGTATTGCAGTCCTTAGAAAGAAAATCGGACAAAAATGGGAATGAGAAGTCGTAAAAGAAGAAAAAACTCACATTCATTAAATTAATAAAATGATTTGTAAGCTGTGTGCACAAAGTTCAGTTGTGATTTTTAAAAACTGTCGAGGCTGCATGTCCTTCGTAAGGTACTGCAGTCATAAAATCCCATTCAGCAAACCAACATCATAAATTAAATATACCTCAATCTGGTATATTTAACCTGGAAAAAAATCCACCACAATCCGCTCCATTAACCAGCCAAGAACTGAACGAGAGATTTCTTCCCTTAAACCAAATAAAAAGCAAACAATTCTAAATGATTTTCTGTTTTTGATCTTCACAGCTGTTGATCTTCCACAACAGCTGTGGCCTAAATAAGTACTGTACCAACAGTGATTTACACCACGTCACATTGTTTTCCACCAATCTCCGTAATATTTCAGCTGCATGGAACAAATAACTGAAGAAAGATTCTAAATCAGCACTTTATCAATAGAAAGCATGCATGAAAACTAAACCATTTCACACGTAGAGTCAGGTATGTGATGGATGAGAAGTTTTCCTCTCGCTGGCTGCTGCTGCTGAGAATCAGGTCAGATGAGTCACCGGCAGCGCGCGCCCAGAGCCACAATCTCTCGCTCTCTAATCCACCGTCAGCCTGATGTGATAATGTGATCTCATTCAGTTTGCTTTTCTGACGCTTCCCCGCATCAATGTACAGTTCCTACACTTGTTTCCTTCTGAGGTATTGGTTTTAGCCAAGAAGAATAAAAACTGCCGGGGTGTGTACTAACTGTACACACCCGGGAGTTTAAGACGTTTATTAAAAAAACGTTTAAATGTACTTTTTCAGCCTGTATTATTGCAGTTCTTTAGTAATAATAAGAGATCTTTTTATAAAAGTTTGGAAAAAAGAGACTAACATTTTTCTCTCACTATCTGAAGTAAAATCAGAGTAAACTTCTGGGGGCTACACAGTGGTGCAGTGGGTAGAGCTGTTGCCTTGCAGCAAGAAGGTTCTAGGTTTGATTCCCGGCCTGGCCTAGGTGTGAATGTGTGTGTGTGTGTGTGTTGTTTGTCCTGTCTGTCTCTGTGTTGCCCTGCGACAGACTGGTGACCTGTCCAGGGTGACCCCGCCTTTCCCCCGGAAAGTTAGACACCAGCACCTCCCAACCCCACCAGGGTGTAAGAAAATGGATGGATGGATGGATGGGTGGACTTCTGTTTAAGGTCAGTTAGAATCGCTAATCTGATTAATTGTTCCAGCCCTGATAAGGTATGTTGTCTTGTCTCCATCTTGTTTTTCAGTGTTTTGTTGTTTTGGGTTTGTGTGAGTGTGTGTTTGTGTCCAGGTGGTGGCCGCCTTGTTCAGCCGACCATGCCTCTCCAGCTGTCTCCCTCACTGTATGGGCTAACCCTGACTGACATGGACCCGGCCCAGAGGCTAAGCACACAGCGCGGCGGGTTCAAACGCGCCCAGCGACAGATGCACAGTGGTTGGTTGTGGCACTGACAGCTTGATCTAATCTGACCCCAGCATTGGATGTCTGGTTTGAGGTGTGTGGGGGGTGTGTGCCACAGCTGCTGAATGATGAGGTCCACTCCATCACCTGCCTCCCAGTCAGCCTCCTGTGAAACACAGGATGAATGTCCTCTGAGGAGAAACACAGCTGGAGTTATTCCTGTCTTTGTGAGGACAGATGCATTTATTCTCTCTGTTTTAAACTTATACAACCAGCTCGTAACCTTTAAGCAGTGTTCTCATTTTAAAATCAGTGTGCTGCGAAGAATCCCACGGTGAGACAAGCAGACTCCAGCCTCTGATTATCTCACCTCAGTCCCACGCTAATCCTTCTCCTTCTGTGGCCTCTTTACATTTGTCAGTGTCTGCAAGGAGTGCAGAGTCAGCAGAATGACTGTGAGGCTCCAGCAACTCCAAGTCTATTGTTCACACACACACCCCTACACACACCTGTTTAAACATGGAGGATCAACACCAGGATCCTCTATTAGTCAGATCTAATGTATCTAATCATTATGGATTGTTGATTTGATTTGGTTGGTTAGTTGGGTTGACTGGTTAGCTTGTTTGGGGTGTGTTGGTTGTTCAGTTTGGTTGTTTGGGTGGATGGTCTCAGTTTGGATGAAGAGAACTCTGGCGGTAGATTGAACTACAGTGCAGGGCATTCTGGGTAAAAACAACCAAAACAAATGTGAGTAGCACTGCCGGCAGAGATGACAAAAGAGAAATCTTACAACAAAAAAGTGACGCCACTCCAATTTTGCTTACATTTTACAACAAAGGAAGTCGAGTTCTGTTTTCTTCAGAGGTTTTTGGTGCAATGCCATCACAGGAGAGGAGGGGAACATGTTTGTCAAAGGGTTTGGTTGGTGTGATGCAGTGCAGTGTAAAAGCCAACTACAGCTGCTGAAAATGTAACAAATGCTGCGATTTTGGTTCCAAATCAAACCGATTCTATTGGACTATTACGGGTGAAAACAGCCTTAGACACAAAGGTAGAAGATTTTTTATCTAGAAGACCAGCTAGTTATTTTCTGCCAGGTGCTTCCATGGTTACCCTAAAGTTTGAGAAATAGCTTTTATTCCATTAGCCAAAAAAGGAACCAGAAAGCAGCACTGTAAACGGAGAAAAAGCCAAAATGAGCAGGTTTCTCACATGCTGTGTTGCCTGAGTTACAGCAACATCAGGTCAACCTCTGAAGCATGAAACCCGTTTGAGATGCAACCAGATTCCCTTGATCTACACCGAGGATCACAGCTATAAAGCTGGAGGTCACTCTGCACAAATCTGATGTTTTATGTTTACCTTGAATGCATTTCTTTGATGTCTGCTTCAGGAATCAGTGTTGAACGCGTGCCGCATCAGAAATGATGTATGAATGGGACGGTTATTATGGAGTGGGTGTTAAGAATAGCACAGCGCCAGGCTCCTGTGGGAGCGGCTTGGCTCGTTCTGTCTCACTATTCTCATCTTTCTCTTACAGTCTCTGTTTTGCTCACACAGTCGCAGCATGCAGAATTCCATTAGCACTGGCATCAGTCTGTAACACTTGTAGCCTGCAGCTTCTCGCCATCTTCTGCCATATTTGTGCGTGCGTGGGTGTGTGCACGATCTGTGTTCTCATCATTTGTGAAATTTTAAACGCAAAAGGACTGCAGGTACTGTAAAAGATGCAATGTTCAGGTGTTTCATGCACATCTGTGTAATGGTGTGGTTAAAAAAAGACAAGGTCAATATGTCATAGCTTTCCTACGAAGCGGTCAGACAGAAAAAAAGAAATCAACAAGCAGCAGAATCCCATTTGCACCAGCCAGTCAAACATTCTGCTGAAGTGGTAATGAGCTGTGAATCCACAAATGACTGCCTGAATGTTGCATTCACAGAAAAGCCAGCAGCCTCAACACACAAGACGCTTCCCACAATGTTCAGATTGGCGGTCAAGATGATTTTTCCTCTCCTACTACATTATTTTTACAAGGTTTCACACACAAGCCCACAACATAAAACATCAATCATACATAAGCAAAAGCAGTCAGTGAGCCAATGAATACATGAAACAGAGGAATGCCCTCCATTTTTTTGCAACTGCACTGGATTTAAAAAAGCAAATAGCAATATATGCAGGAAGGCTTGAACACAATAGGAGAAATTCACACCAGTTTTTTGTGTGTCGTCTCCTCAGCCACAAACACAGCAGCTGAAACGATTAATCAGATTAATTGTCATGTATTGATTATTGAAATAATAGTCAACTAATTAAGCAATCAATTAATCATTAACCGGAGCTCACAGACTCAGAGGACATTTGCTGAAGGAACAACATACTCAGAACAATAAATAATGTGTTTTGGTTTGAGATAAAAAGAAAAACTTTGTAAATATTTTCTACTCATGTAAGAAGAATTTTTTTTAGCTGTTTATTCATCCATTACTACAAACGTTCAGGTGTACACTAAAGAAATGATATGTTGTTGTATTTTAGGTAATAAAATGTTTATTTTTTTTATTTAAAAAGTGATTGAAATATTTGTTATTGGTATTGTTTGGTGTATTTTTAACATTGTATAAAGAAGGCTGAAGTGGTTAAATGAAAAATGTGCAGAATGTGTCAATTATTCAAAATAATTGATTACTAAAATAATTGCTTGTTGCAGTGGTCAAAGACATAGATTTTTATTTACCTTTTCTTTTTACTATTTTTATTAGCACAGATTTCCCAGTTCTGAAATTGTATAACATCTGACAGGAGGAATCATGTCAGAATGACACCGCTAAATTAACGGCATTGACTAATTCTTTCGGGGGGCAAAACACATTTTAAAAATGTCCCTGATTACAAAACTGTTATAAATAGTCTAAACACATATCGTATCGTGTTAATTTTTAAGTACATGAAAATGTCATGTACTTTGTGCACCAATCTCACCAAATACATAAATCAGATTATTGAAGTTAATTTATTTCCATAAGTGAAACATGTTATATCGATGAATTAAACAGAGACTGATGCTTTCAAGCTTAAATTATGATTTTAAGCTCACAGCTAATGAAAACACATTTACCATTAAAATATTCCATCAAACAAATAAAAAAAACATTTTTTAAAACCAAAAGGGGTTTTAAAAGTTTCAGCACAGTAGCTTATGAGAACCGCATGCATGTACAAGTGGCTTTGTTTACTTAATTTATCCGTAGCGTAACTGAATTTGTATTGAGTCTCTTTTCTAAAAGCAACACCCATTTCACAGAGACTGAAATGAATTTTTCCTTCTGACTGGGGAACATTTCTGTTAAATAACTTGGCTAAAAGTGCCCTGAAGCTAGGGATGAACTGAGTTTGCTTTTGGATTTGTCTTTATTGATCACTAATAACTTTCAACTGTGTGAAAGTGTTTGCAGTCTATTTTTGACTGTGAGAAATGAAACACAAAAGTTCTTGAGTTACACGTTCTAAAATAATACTTTGCATCCTACCCTGCAGAATGTAAGGAAAATCTGAATATTAGAGAGAGATTCAGATGTTTATTAAAGTAGGAGTTAGAAAAACTGATCAGAGCATCTCTGGTCTTTAAAATTTCCCTTTCTGTAACAGTTCATCTCTTAGGGACCTTAAAGGTGACCTATTACGCTTCCTTGAGCAGGTTAGGATAGGTCTACGGTCTGTCTATACAAAATATGTTTATTACATTTTTCACACAGAATAATTCTCAGATAAAGAGATTTTAGTCTGGTCAGTTCTGCCTATGCTGAGCTCCTTTCTGCCGTTTTAGGGCCTTTGTCACTTTAAATCCAAATATGCTGCTGCTAGCCTTGCCCCCCAACTCAATAATACAGCCATGCATCTTTGAAAAGCAGAAGTGGAGCCTCCTGCACAACCAACAAGAATCCAACAAGTGGTGTCAGGATGGTAAGTCAACAACAAAACACTTGTCTTTTCCAGCAGCCATTGTATAACACATACAGCGGTAAAACCAGCTGACCAAACATGGTCAACTTGGGTTCCTAGGTAACGGGGCTGGGCTCAGCTGGGGTTTCTAGGTAACGGATCAGTGCCTATCGAATGTGCCGATTTTGAAATGGCTCGTTTTCTAGATACCAAAAAACATTAACTTATTAAAATGGCTGGGTGTTTTTTGTTTTAAGCGCTTTGACCATTTTTAGAAACAGTTGAAGTCCAAATGTAAGAATAAAAACGTGAGGAAATTTTACATCAGGCTGTGAAGAACCATTAGGCAATGTCAGAACTTCAGATCCGAAAATCTGAATCACCCAACCTCTTTCCTAAACTCCAACCTAAACCACCACCTTGCTAACAACCATAAACACAAACATGAAAATATATTACATTTCTAACCATTAGCGTTTCCTCTCTGTGTGCATGAAATGGAACAAGTCTGGAACCAGCAGGCCCTCCAGGTGGTGCTAAGCATCCAAAGCAGAATATAAATGATTGGTTAAGTCTTGCCTTGATGTTTTCATTTCCGTATTTATGATGTTGTGTCTTTTCTTCTGTCTAAACTTTCTGTCCTGGCTGCACGGTTGGTAGCACTGCTGCCTTGTAGCAATAAGTTCTTGGGTAATTGTGTAATAAAATAAAAGTGATGCATGAGTTTTGAAAGAGGAATTGGGTGCTTTTATTGTTTCAAATGGATAAGATGTATTTCCTTCCACCATCTTCAGTCACCTCAGTGAAGCACTGAATGACTGTAAATTAAAGGTTTTATACTGCGAATGTGTTTGTGCAGATTAAATGTCACTCTGTAGGCGCCGTCAGCAGCTGCTTCATTTAGGAAGTGAAGCATAATGTTGAAATGTTTTAAAACTCAGAGACCAGCGAAGAAGAAGAAATTCATTCTTTGATTCAGCTTTTATTATGTCCGACGCTCCAGGCAAGAGAGGCAGACATCAGCCGAAGGATTAAACTTGAACAAATGGCTCCCTGGTTATAAATCCTGTGCCGTTTCTTGTTTTCAGCTTTTATTTTTGATTGTGATCATAAGACAGGCATGAATAAGCACAACTCTTGCCTAGAGCTGCTTAATTACAGCTTCTAAGGTGTTGTTTTTACATCAATAACCACATGCTGTATTTTCTGTGACGCTTTACCGTTATGCCTGCAGTCTGCAATGCAAAAACAGTTCATTAAGGAACCATTTAACTCACTGTGAGACACAAAGAGAAAAACGGAAAGAATCTGCTGAAAACTGGCCCTTATTGATCGGTCACAGCTCAACATTTACAACACAAAGCTGTAAATGTGTAGAACACAAGTAAGAAATCCAATCAACTCAATAATCCCACATTTTTCTGATTTACTTAATGAAAATTTGAGATTCTACAAGTGTAGGCAATGCATTTCATTCACTAATTGTACAGCATTCTCAAATTACTCTCCATTAAATTTGTTTATGCTGTCACTTTCCATTGTTGGAGAGTTGGTCCTGAGGCAGCAGGGATCAGTTTGATCTGATTTTAATGGGAAGACAGACTGGAAGCCGGGTGGGTGATGTCACGGCGAGGCCTGCTGCTGTTTAGATGCCCTTTAGCTGGAGGAAAGGACAGACTGATAAACAGGGAGGAGGAGTGGACGTGAGGGGAGCCAAGTAAACATGTCTGCCAGCTTCAATAAGAGTGAAATGGGGCCTAATTTTCAGAAAGACGTATCAAAAAAAAGAAATAAAAAAACAACTAAGGAGTTATCAGGTGGAGGGTAAATATTAGTCTGCCGCAATTAATCGAATGATAAACTAATATGAGATGATCATTTCCATGCTGACAATTATTTTGTTTGCAAGGCCATTTTGCTTATCATTTGGGTTGTGTGTGGTTTGTATTTCAAATTTAATTATTGCTTTTGGTTGTGTTTTATTTTGGAAATCAAAAATATCTACCTGTATTACGTGTTCTTTTAAAAAATAAAAAGTTTATTGGTCTTTGAGAAAGCAAAGTTGCACTTTTTTGCCATATACATACATATATTACTTGAAAATGGCCTTTATTCATTATTCCATTAATTACTGGGACAATTTATTCAATTATTCAAACATTTTGATGGTGAGAAACACAGTAACAGAATTTTATGTGAACATACATCATTTGTCTCTGACAAAAATAGAGGCACAAAAAAAATCTTTTCCATTTTTCAACTTTAAGTGCATACATTTTTGATTAGTAAATTAATGAGGAATTATTTTCTTAAAAGAATCTCCTATATCTTGCTAAAAAGTCAATTGTAAGTTAGTACATTTGAAATAAGACAAAACTAAGATATTTGTATCAGAAACTAGATCATAAATACTTGGTAAGATTATGTTTTTGCAGTGCACTAGTGAATCAACGACACTATATTAGACTTTCCAAAATAAATCTGAGACTGAAAGAGTTTTGTTATTAAAACTCTCATATTTTTGCAAAAAATTTAAGATTTCTTATAAAAAAGTCAAATCAACTTAAATAACCTAAGTGTATAACTACTGCTTAAAGTTATTGAAACAGTAAGTTGATTGAGATGTACTAACAATCACTTTACAAATAAAGATGAATGGTTTGATTATAAGCCAATGACATCATGAATCTAAAGATGCTTAGTGAAACTGGAATATTATTCCCTACCTCGGTTGTTGCAGCACCGCGAGGTTTAATGTTGTCTGATTTGTTTGTTTTGAAATGCAGAGACACAATCTTATCTGAATCTCACCGACTTCAGGAAATAAATCATGGTATCGATGTGAAGCAAGAGAGAGGCAGATTTGGTCTGGCTGGAGCTAATTTCAGAGCTGTAACAGAGAAAGGAACATTTAGATTTGTAAAAGTAGACTGGCCTCCCAGGCACTCCATAGATTTGATTAAAGATGTTGCATAAAGGTGAATATAAATTCATAAATCTCTCCTGGAGCCATCTCATTTCTATGACGCACTTGTTAAGCACAGTGTTAACACAAGCTTGGTGAGCCTGCACCGTCAGAAAAGCAGAACCCAGTAAGTAAAAATGGCTCCCTGGTGGCCAAATACTTGCCTGCCAAGAAAGAGTAGAAAGTTGAAGTAGCTTCAAGCCTTAAGGAAAATTCAGGCTGTTGCTCAGAGCTGACAAAGGCTGCTAAATAGTTCACTGCCTGGTTTGTGGAGCAGGAAGAAGGTTTAGAGTTTCTGTTAACACTGAAATTAACTTCAATTTTTTTCCCCCAATTTCTAAATATTCTTAGCTTGTTGATCATTTTTATTTCTTGTTATGTGTGATAAAATCGATAAAGAGACCTTCAGGAACAGGTGGAGGCTGAAAATAGAAGTTTGGAGAGAAAAGAAATGGGTGTCAACATTTGTCATGAATGACAGATTGCATGGTTTCCAGGCACCCTGATGTTCTCATCTGCAACTGATTAAATCTATTTGTAGCCTTGTTATTGTGATTTATGTGTCATGTGAAGAAGAAAAGTACAAAACGTGACAAATCAGATACATAATCTGAAGCCGGACTTACAAAACCAGCGAGAACACAAAGAAAGACACTTTATCAAAGGATACTTTATCATATTAGTATATTTTCACATCTAATTAATCAATAAATTAAGGGTTTGTTTTAAGGTTTGTATTAATAGCTGTTCAGTGTGCTGGTGAAAATTTAACAACCAACTTAAGCAGTGACGCTCCGGAGCCGTCAAGGCAGTAGTAAGTAATAAATCAATTAATCGCATGATTAATTAAAATGATTTCCATTTAAAAGCCGGCATTTTGAAAAACGCTAAAATAAATAGCAGAAAAAAAATCAATTCTATAGCGAATCACAATTACTAGTCCTGGGAATTCAGAATCAATTCAAAATATTCAAAACTCAGTTTTAGTCTGCTTAATGTTTTTGTAAAAGAAATATATTTTGAATAATTCTTTGATTCTTATTTATTTAAGAAAAAGCCAGGCAGCTAAACTAACCTAGATATGGTAATTTAAGTTACAGAATCGTTTACAAAAATTTATTTTAGTTTAAATATAAAGTCATGAAATTTGACACAATATGAAACCTTGTAAAATTGTTTTAAATAAAAGTGCATTTTGTTTACACTGTTTTTTACTCTTGGCACATAATTTAAACAGAATCCCAAAACCATTCAAACACAAACATTGTTTCTAAATCAAAAGTTGTAACCTTAAAACTCAGTAGTTAGTTCACACTTTTTTCTTTTTTTTTTTTTGTTTTATTATAAAACTTCTACCTGTCCCCTTTGCCTATTTTCCCTGTCAAATTTGAATAGTTCATATTTTTTGAAAGCAACTTCATAATCCATTTAAATCGTTGTTGTTGTTTCGGGTTGTTTTGTTTATCTATTTTGGATATTTCAAATGTTTTCTAGTGTCAGTGTTAAATCTTGGCCAAACATTAAAGTTTTTGATTTCTGAGAGTGTACACATTATGCCTTTACTATTATTACTTTATTAGTTGAAATGGTCTCAAAATGACAGCATTACTGTTTAGTGCAAAAGTGACAGGCCTAGGGACAAACCACCATATGTCAGTAACATCACCTGAGAGGGTGCCATGACGCTTTCTACGCCATTCCAGACTTAAAGTTGAGAATGTTTTGTTCTTTGTAAATGTGCCATATCTGTCGACTTTGAACAAGTCTGACAAAAAACTTGAGCGAGCTCAGACAGATTCCTCCTTCACAGCTGGACGACCATGAACACAGAGAGGCAATTTATAACAAAGGAACCAGAGAGCAAGACATTCAGAGAACAAAGAGGATGAAACTTCTACGTTTTTCTTCCTACTGGAGGAAAAAAGATGAAACCAGCTTCCTGATGATACACCTGACCCTTCTGTGTTCCCTAATAACCAGCAGAGTTCTTCGGGCTTTTAGGTGAGAGGAGAGATGCATAATGCCCAGCAGAATGGGTAAAGTTACTTTAAATCGCAGAGTTTCTGACTCTGATCATAAATATTGGCCCCATTCCAGAAATTTCATTTGAACAAACATAACCATCGCATCAAAAACCAGTTTCAACACATTTCCTGCTAAAACATCTCACTGTGGCAAAGTTTAAACAATCCTATGCTATGTACACGCAGCAGGTCTTCATTCTTAATTATGATTTTGTTCTGAAAACGTTTTTTTTTTTTTTTGCATGGTCGTTTATATTGTGGTGCGCCGCAGTACTCCGATGTTGTTTTGTTACTCATTCTGCTGCAAGTTGGCTCAATTTTGACGCGCAAGACGTAACCGGTAAAATCCAGTTTAGGATTTTCAAAATAAAAGATCCGGAAGTAGTTCATTATTTCTTGCGCGGCCCGGTACCGATTGGCCTGGTGGTTGGGGACCACTGGTTTATACCACTAATTAAATGCAACTGCCTTTGCTGAAGTTGTTCAGAAATGGGATTTGAAAGTATCGTCATACTATGAAAAAAGCTCAACTGATAACTATGAACTTTAATGGAGCATTGACTAAAACTTCTGTAGACAACATCTGTTTGGATGTGTAGTCAGGACTAACTGTGGTGGGATTGTGATGTGATTCACTTCACTGACTTATTAAATAATTTCAGAACGTCAAAGAAAATCCTTGACTTCAGCCATCGCTTATGTCCAGATTTACTGCGTCTGGCTTCTTCTGGTGCAGAATTATAATGAATGTCTCATGTTAAATTTGGATAAAATGCGACATAACTGTTCTTACTGCTTTGAAAACTATTTAACATGTCCAACGTTAGAAGCACAAGTGGTTAAAAATCTGATTATTTTTCGGGAGTGAAAAGATCAGAAATGGGCTGTTCAGACTGCCGTGAAAAAAGCTCAGGTGAAATAGCTAAAATTCAGAGCTGGGTTGTATTTGCCTGCTGTGTGTACGTAGCTTCACTGTTGATTTGAGATTAATGAGGAAGGCCATATTCAATACTGACACTGGAAATCCGTCCAATATCCACCAAAATACAAGCATCAGATTATATAATAATTTATATCCAGAAGACTATTTTATTTAATCTAAAGGTGATAACTTGGGTCAGATACTTTGGTTGAACCACAACAACAAAAATGTCAAATTCTATTATCACACTGGTCAACAGCCAAAAAAATTGTCTGGGGCTTTTCAACTGTTTTAGGGTAATTTTGAGGTGCTGAATTCAAAAATCACATTGGTTTTGCTCAATCAGTTAAACTTTCTGAACTATGGATGCAACATGAGCATCAAAACGCATGACTTGTCACATATGGATCGGTTTCCTGAGAATCTGGGCTCAATGAGTGATGAGCAGCCGGAGCAATCCCATCAGGACAGAAAAGAGATGAAGATGTAATGTTCAATTTACATGTACTTAGATTATCAATGTTTATTATTCCATTTACTGAAAACTAAGTTTAAACCAACATTTAATTAACACACTCTGTAAGAGAACTTTTTTTTTCTCCTAAAACCTTTATTTGGATGAGAAATAACTGATAACGTCACAAAAATGCCATCAATTTAGTCAGAAGATTAGATTTCTCTAAATCAAATTAGAATAAAAACCTGACTTGATAGAGAAAAAATTATGTCATTTTTTGGACTCAGTGGTGCAAAATAGTCCTAATTCAGATGAAAAAACAGACAACTTCCAAAAAATATTTTTTTGCTGCCCAGTGTTATTGGTGATTTTTAAAATACAGAAAAATGCAGTAAAGGAAGCAAGGGAACCTGTCAAGAAAATCCGAGCTCATCCCACTTCCCCATGCTGGAGATTTTAGTTTAACAGTAATAATAAATAAAGTTATCTTTAAAATGAATCACTCAAGTGACATCAAGGCCCAACAGTAGACTTAGGTGTCAATAAAATAAATCTAGTTGTGTGTGTTGTTTTTGTCTCATGCAAACTTTGCTTTAATTCTACTTTTTTCTATCTAATCATAAGAAATCATAGTCAGTCAGAGAGAGTCATTAAACAGGAAAAGCAGGTTTCCTGGAAAAAGAGGAAGTTTCCAGCCTGCAGATTTATAAAAATAGCTGAGACTACTCCTTATTTTAAAGCATGAAAGTTTGAATGAAATCTAAACATTTTGAGTAATTTGATAAGATTCAAAGTAAAATACTTATATTAATATTGGTTTACTTGTAATAATACTTACATGTACATTTGTGAGAACACTTACAAGAAAAACAAGTAACTGTAACTTTGGTATAAAATAATTAGAATCATGGATTATTCTTGGTTTCTTTTCAGAAAACATCTGTAATAACTCACATTAAGATCATAATAAGAGTAACTAATAAGTTATGGTTATAAAATCATAAATGAATGATAGATCAGAGAAGCTGAAGAAAATAAATGTGATATAAGTTATGGTTATAAAATTATAAATGAATGCTAAATCAGAGAAGCTAAAGAAAATAAATGTGATATAAATGTGATTTTGACATTAAACTTGAAATGGTGTAAAAAGGTGTAACTGCAATTAAACATCACTGATATGTTGGAGGTAGAGAGTAGGTGAAAGGTTGTGCAGGCAAGGGACATAGGAGGTTGAGCAACCCTGAGACATTAGCACAGACATCATGACATGATGTCTCTTAAGACAGTGACGGATATGAGATCATCTGTCTAAGCAGACAGATAAACCCTATAAAAGGTGGGTGCAAAAGAGGAACCGTTCGTTGGATCCTCCGGGCAGCTTCGAGCCAAGATCGAGATGGACAAAGAACTCTGCAGCTGAAGAAGAGCCGGGGCCACGGAGCCGGAGACTGTCCTGCACATGGAGACCAACCCGTCTGGCCCACAATCTGTGGCTTCGAATCGCACTTCTCTCATCGGCTGGGTTCTGACCCCAAAGACAAAGATGAAGACAAAGACAAGGAAGAAGAACTGGTGCCTTTTTTCCTGCCAGCACCAAGTCCTGTGTGACCTCAGCATCCATGCGGAGAGGAGGCTCATCAGACCTGCGGAGATCCTGGCCTTCATCGATCGGCGTCCTCCTCCTGCTGCCGCACCTTCTTCGTCGTCGTGCCAGGTCTGGGGTTCAAGACGCCAAACTCCGTCCGTCTCTCTCAAAGGTTCCCTTTTTTAGTTCTCAGTATCAGCAGTAGGGAAAGATAGACTAGATGATTGATTTTACTTATTTGATTATTTCTGCTACTGAATTAAGCTGTACTGACCCTTGCAAAAATGCCTTACTAATAAAATATTTAGCATAAAGAAAATCTAAAAGATGTTGTGGACATTCAGTTAATGAGTCACCTTAAAGTTCTTTGATGGTTGTAAAATAGCTATGATGTTTGATTCTGGAGAGGAAAAAGTGGAAAATGTTTTTAGGTTGCTGGTAGCCCATATTTAAAACATCATCCTTGGGACTCGCCCGAGTTACTAAAACCTACCTGGTTCAATAACAAATGCAAGTTGTAAAATAGAGAACGAGCGACCGTTAACAGGTGTGCTCTGTGAAACTAGTTGGCTGTAGGCTGCTCAGTCTGGCTAATTCACAGGGGGAAGAAGGGTGGGACACCTGGATGTAGGCCGTCAGATAACCAGGCGAATCGTTTCTCGAAACCAGCTTAAACAGAGTTTACTTCAGTTCTGGACAGGGTAAATCCCAGCAGATTTAGGAAACTCAACGTACCCGTTAGACGGAGAGCTGGTAGCACATCTCCCCTCTCAGAAGAGGAAGTACGAGAGTGAGAGAGTAGAGACAGAAAGGAGGGGGGGGGTGTTGCGCAACAACAAACCTACATAGAAAGGCAGTTAAATAAAAACTACAGTAGAGACTATTGGAGTGAAAACTGTGGATTAAACAGGAAAGGTCATGCCAATTTAATTTTATTTTGAGACCAATAAAGTATTATTGAATTTAAATTAATGCTCACACAGTTCTCCAATACACCAGACTTTAATAGCTTAGGAAGGAAAAAAAATACTACTTTTTAATTAGGGGTGGGCAATATGGACTCAGAATTTTACAGCTCTGTTTTGTGTTATTATTGTGATAATGATAAAAACTATTATAACTTTTACTTCTTTTTTAGATACATCAAACAAACAAATACTGCTCTTAAAAACGTTCCCATTAGAAACAGGCTTCTTCAGAAGAGTGATTTACATCACTAAGCTGCACATAGTAACTGCATGTAATTATATTTTCATATGTACTGATATTTATTGATGTTCTCGTGGAACAAACTGTGGAGAAAATAGTAAAAATATAATTTCCAATTATTGATTTTCTTTAACATCATTAAATGAAATGATAAAAGATAAACGATACGATAAATGCACACCCCTGTTTTCAGGCTTCTTCTATTTTTGTGCCTTTTATTCAGCCTGATTAAGTAAATGGATTTCTGAAACAGACACCATCAAAACACCTCACAAAATCATCGCCGAGGCGGGTTTCATTTCTGCTTTTCCGCTACGTTGACTAAAAATCCCCTACAACACGCTGGACTGAGCTCTCATGTCAGACACTAACAATAAAAAGCCCAGAGACGCCGTCTACCAACACGAAGACAGGTGGAAGACGCTGACAGCCTCTTAGGAGAATCTGTCTGACAAATCAGGTACGCATTACAGCCAGCTGTGCATCGGAGCAGCGCCGTGTCCTGCCTGTAACACCCACATGAAATACTGCAGCATCAGCCAATTAAACAGGCCAGAAAAAGGAGGAAGCAATATGGTTGACGGCTGTCCAAAGGCAGAGGAAACCTTGAAGGTCAATGTTAACAGTGACTCATCAAATCCACACTTTAATTGTGTGTGCATTGTGATTTTTATCTGTGGACAAAGCTCCAGGCTGGTCCCCGTCTTCCTGTATGTGTGTTGGGGTGTATCTAAATACAACCTGACAGTGAATTGTGACAATAAGTGATTAAGCTTCCTGCACAGGTTAATAAGCAGTATGTCTCACAGCAGTAGCAGTAGGCCACCACACACACACACACACCCACACACGCACACACACACCTCACTCTTGAGCCTTCATTCCCAGAAACTATTTTTAGAAATTAAAAAGCGGAATGAGTTGAAGAGTATTTTGAGGAGAAATCTGTTACATCCCTAAACTCTGGGAACTATCGCAACCAGAACGGTTCATAATAGCAGCAAATAAAAGGAACCACAGGCATTTTCTATATTTCTACTGTTTACCAAACTAAAACTAGCCAATTTCTCAGCTACAGATTTCTGACTGATTTCAAAAATGTATAAATAAGATCAAGTTATCACATTCGGTATGAATTTTGAAGTAATGTGCTGCTAAAACTGTCAAATTCAATCAACTAGAATATGTATTCTTATGACAGACTTTCTGCAGGTTTCACCAAATTAACTTAAAGACTTTTTAAGACCATTATCAATGAAATTTAAGACCTCTAGCATGACAGAAATTTACAGAAGAAACTTGCACACTTTGCGATGCTCTTTACAGTCTTAACCTCATGTAGTGCTGAGCTTTTTGGGACAGAATGAACATAGCATCAAATTTACATCTATCCATAATAGGTGCAAAAAAAATCTAGCTAAGCCAGTAAGGATATGTTAGCAAGTAGTTACCGGTAGCCTCAACCACCTCGACTCCCAGAATGCAATGAAGATCTCTGCAAATGACTTTTGTCTGACCAAAAAGTCCAGTGAGAAAAAAAACTACATAGAATAAGAAAAACATACAAAATTTAATACCTGTATTTAAATTTTTTTAAATGATTTTAAGATATTTTAAGGCCTTAAAACATATGCATTTAAGATGTTTTAAGAATGTGCAGACACCCTGGATGAGGCTTATTTGTCAGATTAAAATCATAATAATATTCTTTAAACAGGTATTAAACATAGCTTAGACTTAGCCCACATCTCTGTACTGAACATCTGTTGCTTTATTCCTATGATGGAATATTCTCATTTTAAATGTTGTATTATCTTTATTTTGAAGGTGTTGATGGCACTAGTGGCCTTTTTTCAATAGTAGCTGGACAGGAAGAAGAGCAGCGAGAAAAACTTGAAGTAGAAGACCTGATTGGTCTGAAAGACCATTCAGTGATTTATAAACTAACAAAAGTATTTTTAAGGTGGAGGTATTATGCGAAAATCAACTGTTTTGGGCTTTATAGTGTTATTCTCTCATAAAAAAAATATAATCAGCGTTGTTTTGACTCATTCATGCATCAATACACAACATGGATAAGCATTGCTGTAATGACGTGTTGAAGTACGAGTGTGGGAAAGAGTAGGGGGTTCTTAAAGAGACAGAGGCCTATTTCTACGTGTCAGATATGGAAATGATGCAAAGTCAAAGTTATTTCTGATATATAAAACATTTTTACAACAACTGAAGGAAACTTGGTTTTATACTTGGTTGTGGTATAAAATGGTAATACTATATGCACTTGGGAAATACATGATTATAGGGAGCCATTGCAAAAATGGATGGATGGACTGACAAATAAATGGAAACAACTTTTAGACTAATGGAAGAGGAAATCAACTTATTCGTTTCTCCACACCTGAAAACACTTAAATCCCAGACTTTTTCTTGCTGTGCAGAAACATAATCACTGCAATCACTCTGGAGAACAATTGATTGCTGTAATCAATGTAACAACCATTAATACAAGCAAAATATATTCAACAGTTGTTGAAGGAGTACTTGGAAAAAATGCTTGAACAGTTGTAGTTTGTTGTGATTATCTGCAAAAAGTACAGCTGGTTTTGCTGTAATGTATCTTTCTTGGCTTCTGGAAAACACATTTACATATATTTATACATCTTCATTTCTATAACTATCTTTAATCATCTTTTGTTTGTTTCTGTCTCCACCTTTTCATCTTTATCTACTGTATATATTCTCCGTGTTTCGTTCAGTTTTTGTCAACTTTGGCTCTTCATAAGCAATCTGAATGTAGAGGGGTGACCTCGTAGAGACAGAAATAACTCACAATGTGATCTGGTAGCATTAATAGGCTGATAAAATTAATGATATTAACTGTGAACACATACAATTACTACATGCTGTGATCTTCTTAGGGAGGCGGGCGGTCTTGTTGGCGCCCCCCTTGGATAATATTAGGGGGGAACAAGCAAACAAAAACATTTAATTCAATAAATATTTTATGTGCATCAGCAGAACATGCTCAATCGATAAATATGTTTTTCTTCATGTTTTAAGTTCTGTTCAGTTAAAAAGTTCCTAAAGAAATAAACTCTGAACTATGAACATTTTCTGTTATATTTATTCCAAACTAAACAAAATCCACAGTTCAGAAAACAAAACTCTTAACAAGCAAAGAAGGACTAGGTTTTAACGAGTTCTTCTAACCCTGAATGACCTGGTGTCTGTGTTATCGGACATCTCCAATGCTTACAGTAAAACTGGACAGAAGTCCCTATATAACGTTTTGATGATCCTTTTTCAGAGGCTTGAAATCAAATTTAGCAAAAAGCAGAGTTTCACAGAGGATGTTCACAAACTGGAACAAGTTATTTGGAAGCATCCAGGAATCCAAAGTGAATCATGCGCCTCGTATTTCTGAAATAAATGTCAGATTTATTGCTGTTACCTTTATGCATTTAGCATTACAACAACAGAGACTTATAAACACTTCTGTGCTACAAAACGTTTCATTTATTGGTGTGTAGTGGCATAAAAATAAAAACAAATGTTTTATATGTACATTTGAAGACACGGCAGGCTTTTTACCATGAAACAGGAGTTGCATGGCTTTGTATCAATGATACATGATGCATTTATTGTATTATGTATCATTTAACATGGCAATAAGTTAAATTGATGATTTGTTGCGATGAATTCCAAGTAACATTTAAAACAAACTGTCCACATTGTTAGTTTTAGTATTGTCTTCACTGTTGGTTCCATGAGAACATCAATCAATATCAATATATTTGAAAATATAATTCAATGCAGTTAAAATATGGAGTTAAGCAATCCAAATTACACTTGTTTTTATCTGACTAAAGAAGCGTATTACAAATGGGAATGATTTTCAAAAGAAGTATTTGTGTTTTTGGGGCTATAATCACTCTGCCATGAAGTAACAGAAATACAGTTACTTTAAAAATAAGTAATAAATGGTTCTTATCGTCACTTTTAGCATTATCATAATAGTACCACAGAATATCGTGATAAAACTTACCTACCACTATTCATAATGGAAGTGCATCAAAACCAAAACACAAACTTCAGAGACTAAATCTGTTCATTTCCTCTCCTTTAGATCTGAAACACATTCTCAATTCACCAATTTAAGGAAAATGGGAGTAAAAATCCAAAGTGTGTGGATTTTTGTCTTGATTTAACAGGTCATTTAGCAGCTTTGGCAGCGTTTAAAAGGATAATTTGTTGATGATGTTGAAGAAATAGAGAGAGATTAAAGTCACTGTGTCGGGTATATGGTCTCAGTGTGGATCTGACCATCTGCTTTCTAATCCTGCCCACCCCTCGCTGCATGGATCACTGCACTACCCCTGAATTATGGCATCAGCACACACATTTTTCTGCCAACTGAGGACGGCAGATTCGGTACTTTAGCAGAAAAGCCAAGAACCAGATTCCTATCTCATGCCGTCAATTTATAGGTTTTATAAATTATATATCCAATTACTGTTTTTGTTTTTAAATTTGTCTGGACTTAGCTTTGATAATTTAAGAGAAAACTTAATGGATACAAATGTAAAAAGGAACTAATCCATTACTAGTGTCCTACTGTGCTTCCTTAAACTATTACATTAAATATTATGTATTCATATTATTAAAGTCTTGTGACAGTATTTTACATTCTACAACAGGGATAATGTAAAAACAAACAAAATGGTGTTTTTAAATGTCTCCGTCAAACATGCCGTACACACCTGAGTGGTTTGAGAAAGTTACAAAAAAAGATCTCCAAATATTTTCTTGTCAAGTTATCTGGCATTTAGTGGATAGAAATTATTTTGGTGATTCAAATTAACCTACAAGAGAAATTTGGTCTAATTTAACTTCCCACAGTGAGAAAATGTTATGATTATTTTCCAATTTAGGCTTTTAATCAAACGTTAGATTGCACTTTACTACAAAACTGGTCAGTTTAAATATCAAGAATTTACAAGGAGTTTACACGTAAATCAACCTTGAAAACACCCAACTGAAATTCAAGGATTTCAAGCACCCAAACAGGCCCTGGTAAAAGGAAAAAACACTTTTCCCAAATTAAAGTTGATGCATAACTGGCCCTGATAAATAAAAGTTGAAATAATGAATAGTCATCATATCAGCTATATGTTTGTTCCTTATTTATAATGTCTGGTTTATAATGATGTAATATTTGGTTAAAAATCAGTGGTTGGGAATCAAATTTTAGATCTAAATATCTATAATAATATAGTCACAAAGTGTTGCCTTGATGTAAAGTACAATGTTGACATCCGAATATTTATTTATTTTTGAGATGTCACCAAAAGAAAGTATTTAAATATTTGCTTCAGTATTGGTCTATTTATGAGGAAAACAATGCCGCACACACACGCGCGCACACACACAAACACACACACACACACAGAGTCAACACAACTGTATTTGACTCTCTGTCTCTTTGAATCCCTTCGTCAGGAAAAACATGAGAGCTCAGAGGTCTATTTCTGACTCACTCACTTGAAGACGAAAGTCAGTCAGGCATTGCTGATGAAACACACACACACACACACACACACACACACATTATTTTCTACATCATTGTCTTGATGAAGTGAGCAGACATGTTGCATTGGACTTCCCAAACCTCAGGTCTGACAAGAGCTACATGCAAGAGCTCTGAACTATAATTTATATAAAACGCGTTGCCATGGCAGCAAAGCCTCTGCGCTGCCTCCTTAACAATAAATCCAACCTTTTCAAACAGAAATAAAAACTCACAAAATACAGCTTTCAAAAGGAATTAATAAAAAACTGAACAGAGGCTGAACAAGAAGGTGATGAGAACTGCTGTGTGGGATTAAAGATTACTGCCAGGAGTCTTAAATAACGGCGGTGGCTAACAGGTCCTTCATCACAAATCATGAGGTTCAGAGCCGCTGGAGAGCTGCAATCAATGGCCCACTCACTCCCTATGCATGAAACGCCTATAGAGACAATATGTCAGGAGCACCGAGATGGAAACCGTCTTTCTGCGGATTGTAAGGTTTAAATTCATGACAAAAAGATGATAAGACAGGCAGAAAATGGTTTATAGAAATATTAAACGAGAAAGCTGGTCAGTCAAAATACAAGATCAAACATAAACAAATAATCGGATTAATCATGATGAATCAATTACTGAAATAATTTTCAACTAATTAAGTACCAGATTAATCGTTAACTTGAGTATACGGACTAGCTAAGAAAAATAGCTAACTGCTGAAAAAAATTACATTCAGATAAAGATGCCCAGAAATGTTATTTATTGGCTATTTTCTCCACTTTTTGCATCAATAAATATCAGTAAATTCAAAAATATGATTAAGTGCAGTTTCAGTGTGTACTACAGTGATATAAATCACATTTTTCAATCCATTTCAGATGAGAATGTTTTCAGGAACAACATTTGTGTCTGTGGCGCTAGGAATGCTGAACCATGCACTCCCCAACCTGCAAAATGATTTATTACCCATGAAATGAGTAATAAATAATTATTTTATTATAATCTTTATTGTTATCATGATACTACAAAATATTGTGATGAAAAATCTTCTTTGTTTGCAAATATGTTCTACCCAGACCTCCTCAAGTGGCCTAGTTTTAGCTAAAGGAATGCAATTGTTGCATTTTAGGTAATAAAATGTTTATTTTCTTATTTAAAAAAGAATTACATTTTTTATTTGTATTTTAATGCATTTCTAATATTGTTTAAAATAAGCTTGAATGGAAAATCTACAGAATTTGCCTAATTTTTTGCCCATTAATCGATTAATGGTTAGAATAAGTCGATTGCTAAAGTTGCAGCTCTTTCCCAAACATTTTCAGTCCCTGTGGGTTTGTCCTCTGCACCTGGAAATCTCTCAGCCTGGGATGTCAGAGGGTTGAGGAGGCGGATCGGTGAGGTTTCAAGGTTGATATTTATTCCTGAACGCCTCTCCCGCTCAGCGGAGATCAGCGGTCAGTGTGAGCAGCAGATGGCCCAAACACTGCCGGCCGATTCCCCAGCTTTGTTGTTGTGACCTCACTCAACACGGCGCTGGAGAGAGGCGAGGCTCAGACGTGTCGCCGGTGGGAATGTGTGCAGCCTGCCTCATGAAAATACCATCTACTGTTGTTCCAGTTCCCAGAAACAACAACTTCATACAAACTTTATGTGATTCAGTTTTCTCTTGTCAGCCATTTTTAAACTACCAATTTTATTCTGTTGCAAGGGCTTTAAAAGGATGATTATTTTAGTTCCTTTCACTCTGATAATGAACTGGATCTATGGATGCGTTCACACCAGTCCTGTTTGGTCCGCTTTAATCACACTCTAGTTTGTTCTTCTAGAAAGTCTGGTTTGTTTGAAGAGATGTGAATGAGAAATCAAACTCTGGTCCACCTACAAACTCAGGCCTCAGTAAATAAATCAATTAATTACATTTACATGATTTACTGTTTCTCTCTTTTCACCAAAAACTGGATGATACAGATGATACAGGCTTCATAATTCATCCATTTTATTTGTTGTTTTTGTTCTTTTGTTTATTTATTTTAGATATTTTAAATGTCTTCCAGCTCCATCGTTAAATATTCACCAGAATTGAAAGTTTATTGATCTTTGAGAATATATTCATGCATTATGATCCCATTATCATTAATTTACTTTAAAATGTCTCAAAACAACAATATTATTGTTTATCGCAATAATTTCTGGGACAATTTATTGTCCAGCAAAATTTGTTATTGTGCCAAACCTCTCTCGGTTCAGTTGAAGTGAACTCTGGTTCGGTTTGAATACGTATAAGAAACCAAGTGGACTGGAGACTGCTCCAAAAACAGGAAGTGGACAACAGCGCATGGCATTCTGGGTAAATAAATACAACAAAAACAAACATAAAGTTCTAGCCCTGGCTGGTGTTTTATGGTTGAGCCGCTGACTACATTTTTGTTTATATTTTGTGAAAACGGAAGTTGAGCTCAGTGTCTTCTTCTGAGGATTTTGTGTCATTTCCTTCAGTGGTTTTTACTGCAGCGCCACCACAGGCGAGGAGGGGAACAGGGTTTCAAAGAGTTTGGATTGTTTGACAGTACAGAGTGAAATCGGACCGCTTTCTGAAAATGTAACAAAAGTTGCCATTTTCTACCATGCAATCTATTATGTGTGAAAACACCCTAAAAGACATACGACACCTTGGGGTTGTCGTATGCCTCCAAAATGTCTGATGCAGAGATCTTCACTCCTCTATTCTTGAAAAATTAAAAGAAAAAACACAAAATGACCAACAGAACATTTAAAGTAGACAACAATGAGCTAAATCATTTTTGAAGAAATCTGTGAGCCTGGCTTGTTATTTCTGAACCAAAACATGAATCCAAGTCGGCCATCTTCTACAACATAAAAAAAAACTAATTTACACATGTGCCATATTCCTCTCATGTTTTGATCATCTCATTGTGATAATGTAGCACCAACTGACTGGACCTCTGTTGAATTATGTCTGTCACTTTAAAGTGGAAGAACATTTGTCCAAACCCTTCTTTATGTTACATATTTTTATTTAAATAGAAAACAGTTTTCAATTAAGGCTTTTTTTTTAAATCAAAAAAGCCAAATTTTGTTTATCATGATTAATTTGTAAAACCAATAAAAATGGTAAAACATGCAAGAGGGTGAATACTTTCCATAGTCTCTGTATACTGCTGCCTTAATTTCAACTAAAATGGGTTCCATCTTTCATGTTTGACCTCCAAATGATGAACTGCTGTGGATAACAGTAGTCATTTTTAAAACTTTAACCCAAAACTGTTTATATTTTCCATCTGGTTTGTTTCTGTGTATATTTACCATCTAAAATGAGCACATTTCATATTCTGCTTGCATCACCTTCAGTAGTTAAGTGAGTTGCCACTAGAGTGAAACTGTATGCTTGCTGAAGCTTACTCAACCGATTTTTCTCTCTCTGACTGCCAAGCAATGAGTTTATTCCACAGTTTTCCCCCTTATTTTTGAATGGAAATATGGCAATTTTAAGTGCTGTCCTTCACATCTATGCATTTATTGTTACCAAATCTTCCTAAAATATCTGCAGTGCTGTCTTACGCACTTCAAACACTTTCATGTATACGTGTCAAATAAAATCAATGAAAGTAATGAAGGAATAAATTGTGGGGAAAAAAAGAAGAAATGATTAACAAAATAGGAACAGCTGTCCAAGATACGTTGCTATAATGATGAAAAACTAAATCTAAGGAAACTTTCCCTGATCTCAAAAAGCTCTGGCTGGCAGCTTTAAGCATAGTTTTGCTTTAAAACTATTTTAATTCTTGAAAGATGAGGATTTCTTTGCACCTTGACTTGTTTTTAAGTCAAGGTAAAGTTTTAAGAAGTTTTTTCATTATGTTACTATTTGATACAATTGAACACTTGGAAAGTTGGCTACAAATGCAAAAGCTGAAATTGTGAGAACAAAATGAATCATAAATTACACAATTTAAACAACTTTTTTTAATATATAATTAAATTTAAAAATATTTTATTTATCTCAAAGAGAACTCATATCATCCAAGTGTCTCCAAAGAGTCGTGGATGTGATGCTGTGTAGCAGTCAGTCTCGCAGAGAATCTGAAGAGGCCTCTGACTAAAGACAGTTGCTGTATGATAGACTCATGAATGCTATGATGCTAACAGAGATGATATTTCACTGTAACATCAGTCATTTGCAAGTACTCCTGTTTAAATTCCTGTCTGTACGGTGAGGGGAGATCACTCTCGCCCATTATAATCAATGTACGAGATGGTTTGAACTTCCTCCTTTTATCTCTGCTTTGCATCCATAAAGCCTCCTTTTCAACTCCTCATAGTTCAGGTATTAATTGAGCTTTAAGATGCTAATTAGCTGCTCTGGTTCTAAAAACTATGCCTTGTTATCACGGTTACTCATCATGGCAACTGTACAAAAGCAAAAAAGTGAGAACAAAAATTGCACAGCATTTTTGCATGTTTGGAGTAACCATCTAAACATGCAACGGCTCAACTAAAACAAACAAAAGTTGACAAAAAGAACAAACCAAAGCTAACGTAACAGAGCTACTCCAACATGCTAGCTCTTGCAAACCCTGCAAAAAGCACAGATTTTATGTTGAGAGTCAGCATTGGATCCTCCCTAACACACACTTTAGATCACAGAAAAGCCACCTCACAAACATTTAAAGCTCCATAATGACAGACTGGGGGCACAAACGTGCCTTTGCAGGCCTGAATCTTCCAGAGTGATCGCTACACTATGTTAGACGTTTTCATTTTGGTAAAAGTCGGATGAAAGCTGTGATCCTCAGGGCAAAAGATTGTTTCATATCCATTTGAAATGCCAGTGAAAGCCCACAAGTAGATCATCCCAGCCATCTGGCTAAAAACAAATCCCTCAGAACGAGCTCTGAAATCTAATACACAACACAATACCCACAGCTTTCCATGTAACGTTGCTCTGGATATTCAGTTTATTTCAAATTTTAGACATATACGTCAATAAATAGCAACTCTACAGTAGTTTGAACTATTGCAAGGGAAAAGTGTGATGAAAAGAAATGTTTGACTACAAAAGGTTAAAATATAGAAACGTGTGATTTTTTTTATACTCAGCCCGTCTCTAGGTGATTCGTAATAAATTAGAATATCAACAAAAACTTGGTTTATTTTAGTAACTTGGTACAAAACGTGAAAATATACTAATTAGAAACGGAGTTATGTATATTCCAAGTGTTCATTTTTACTAATTTTGATGACTATAACTTTCAGCTAAGGAAAACACAAAATTATGTTATTTAGAAAGCTTACATAATAAGACAAATTAGAAAAGAATATTTCTTTACTCTCCACAATTATGAAGAAGGCTGCTCAGCCTCCACTAAGCTACAAAATATCAATGCTAATGACTCTTGCTAAGCATAAGCTACAATATCCAAACTAATTAATGGAAAGTTATGCGGAAGGAAAAAGTACCACACTGTCAAAAGTATAAATATCTGGTTTAATGACCGTAACATCATTGTGTTTGGTGGAAAGCAGTACCATTAACTATACTCTTCTGTATTAAATTATATTTATACAGAAGATTCAGGTGAACTAAAATTTAGATTTTCATAGTTGTAAGTCTTAATCATAAGTGGTAACTCTGAAAAACATTTTAAATGCATCACTCCACACGTAATGAATCTAGAGTTACTGAACTAAATTAACTTTGTTATAATGATATTCAAAATTAATGAGTTGAACCTGTAGAAGTCTGTGTCCTCCTAGTGCAGCAGCCTCAGCACACCTGAGTCAAATGAGTTCATTAACTCCAGAGTTCCTTTTTAATGGCCCATTCACTGGGTTCAGGTGTGCAGAAGCATCTACAACAAGGCAGGAATTTTAAATAGGAGCATTAATTATTTAAAGCTTGTAGAAGTCAAACCAAAATTAGGTCATAATCAGAGGTGGGTAGAGTACCCAAAACTGTACTCTAGTAATAGTAGGACTACTTCAACATATTTTTACTCACGCTAAAGTAAAAAGTCACCATGTAGGAAATTACTCAAATAAGAGTAAAAAAGTATTTGGTAGAAAGTACTGAGTAACTGATCAAATTATCAATCATTTGATTTTTAAAAGTTACATCAGATGGACCAAAATATAAAGAAAAGTGACAATTTGGGAATTTTAAGGACCAAAATGACAATAATTCATATAAGAAACAAAAATAATCAGGCAAAAGATAATTTTTTCAAATCAGTTTCTTTCAATAAAAAACTTATGAAACTTTCAACAAAAACTGCAGGTATGTTAAAACATGTTTGCTTTTCCATTCAGTGGGTAGAGAATCCAGAAGTTTTACTCAATCATTGCAATACTTCAAAATAAATTTACTCAAGTAAAAGTAAAAAATACAGCATAGGAAAAATACTTAACTTTTTTAAGTTACTCAAGTAAATGTAATTAAACTACCAACTCTGATAACAATAAATAATAATCTAGGATATGTTTTAATAGATTAAAACTTTTAAATTAATGAGGAACATTTAAGTGTTTCCCCTTTTAATTTTTTTTGGCAAGTTAGTCTTAAATTAGAAACTTTCAAATTTTATTTTACATAAATTGACTTGCAAAGTTAGATTTAATCATAATAGACCCCGAATGTACTAGAACGTACCTTAAATCCAGTGGGAAGTCATAATGTTTTTGCATCTATTTGTTTTGTTCAATATTTAAATATTTCCTGTTAAATGTGAGGAAATCATAATGGAGTCCGGTGGAAGAATTCTGCTTACCTTGGTTAGCTGTGCGATCTTCTTGCTCATCCTCAGGTGCAGGTCCTGGGTATATTCCATGGCGACGCCGGACTGGAAGGAGGCGGTGGATGATGAGGATGATGATGGAGTAAATTTCCCCTGACTGGTAGGGCAGTAATACTGCTGCCAGCCCGACCCAGTCGCCATCTTCACGATGATGCTTGAGTGAGATAAGGGCAGCGATGGTTAACTGGACGGGGGGCTAGACGGTGCAGAGACGCACAGAGCTGGGACAGCGTGTTTCAGCGAGGCACGGCAAGAGTTAATCAAAAATATCAAGCCTTTCTGACACACAAACCGCTTTCATTTTGCCCGCTTCCCGTTAATAATAAACTCAAGGGTCAGATTTTACTGATTCAACCCCAGAAAATACCAGCTACTAGCATCGTTTCTGTCCGTTATCAGCGGGTCGTAGTGCGGGCACCTGGCGCTGATGTGGAGCTCCGGTTCTCCGGGCGGCGGGCGGGCTGCCTCCCTCCCGGTCGGTCACCTTGGTACCGATTCTCAGCGGCAGCCGTTAGGAGTAATTCCTCCCCGAAGCATTCCGGCTACATTTACCGGACAGAGCGGAGCGCAGACCGGAGGGGATAATGGGAGAGAGTTGGAGAGAGAGCGAAAGACGAGCTCGGCGGTTGGTTGCTGCTCCTCTTGTTGCCATGGATCATCTCAACAGTTTATGCTGCATTCACGAAGGATGGGAGCAGCGCTGCGTTCACGTACCGTCGGAGATATGAGCTCACGCTTTGTGTTCCAGCTAACAGTGGCGGTTCGAGAACAAATCTTTTCTTAAATTTCTTAAAAGAATAAGTTGGCCTTAAATGTGTTAATCACAAGTCTTAAATTTTGTTGTGGTAGCCTGTTTAATTTTGTGTATTCTATAGTTTTTTTGTTTTTCTTGCTGTTACACGAACGTTTCAGTCATCACAGACCCGAGGCGGTTGCTAGCTAGCTTAGTATTTACGCCCGTCACTGATTAGCACAGATTTACCCCCAGTTGGGTGGGCGTAAAATGGAAAGGTAAAAAATTGACTTTTGAAACTCTTGAGTTTCTCAAAAAATTAAAACTTTTGGAGATCACAAATGTACTTGTTTTTTATATTTAAAAAAATTCTGAGAGAATGCTCTTTAAATTTCTGAGAAACTTACCTAAAATGGCTTTAATACGCCTTTGTAGCTCTGTCACTTGAAGCGGTTGCAGGTATCACTGTGTAGCGGTCAATATAGCATTGCTAGCCAAATAATTAGCTTTTTTTAAAACTCCTGTAATGGGTAAGTGCAAACTTACCGCTAGCTGGGTGGATGATGTTCCTCTTTGCAATTGGTTCAGTTCTGTTGCCAATCAGTTTTATTTATTTTCAATGCTTTTAGTACATTTATGTTGTATTGTCACGAAACGCTGTGTCCACGTACTGTTGGAGCAATAAGCTAACACTTACCCAGTAATGTAAAGACAAACAGTGGCGGTTCTAGATCCAAATTTTCAGCTCTTTAGAAGACGCTGAGTGCAACTTCCTCCTAAGCGAAATGGAAACAAAACTGGAGTAGCGTCATTGTTGGATTTGCTTTTTCTACCTTTTTGGTAAAAGATAACCAGCTAGCTCTCCCGCTAGAATTCGACTCTGGTTTGTTTTGGTTGTATTTACCCAGAATGCCTTGCGTTATAGTCCGCCTTCATTCACATAATATGCATTGAACTGCGCTAGAGTTCCTATGTAATTTGGTGAAAAGGGTAAAAATCCATCATTGATTTACATATTTTCCAAAGCCTGAATGTTCAGCTGCTCCATGTTGTTCTTTGGAGGATCGAATCCATAATTTATTTTTAGCAGGAGTTGAAATAAAGACTTTCTCAACAACAAAAAGCATTTTAAATCTTTTACAGTACAGTGATAATTTAAAGATAAAACCACACACCTACAGAGGAAGCTGTTCTGTAGGGAGAACACTAAAAAAGGGCTCCTGCAGATGTTTTATGTAAAATCACAGACTCAACTCTCCAGAGATGGCAGATTTTTACATTCTAATATAAATACTGAAGCTTATTATACATTTCTGACACGTTTCTACAGGGTTTCATAAACTGAACCTTGAAAAACACACAGGAAATAAAAGAGAGGATGAAATAGCACACCAAATAAAAGAAGGCAAGGAAAGAAGAACACAAACGGCAATAAATGAAAAGATTTTAAGGAAGAAAAGAGGGAATGACAGAAGGTAGCAACAAAAAACAAAGAAGTAAGCAAGGAAATAAGGCTGTAGAACAGGAAGGAAACGAGGACAAAAGGATGGGAAGGCAAAAGAAAGCAAAGAAATACAATGAAAGAAACATGGGCTCCAGGAAGGAGGAAGGACACAAAGAAGGAAATGAAGGAAGGAAAGAAAGAAGGGGACAAATAAAGAAGAAAATGAAGGAAGAAAGAAAAGAATGAATGGCACCAATAAAGAAGGGAAGCAAGGAAGGGAGGCACTTTAAGACAGGTGGAAAATGAAATAAAATCTGGAAGTACAAATACTCTTCTTTGTGCATTTTCTTTACTCAAACCGCTCCACACCTGGAAAATTCCTGAATTAACTTCCAGACTTTTCCAGGCCAAGAAACGAAAAAAAATCAGAGTAAAATCAGAATAAATGGCGTCAGAAAACACCGTATTAAACACTAGGTCAAGATAATCAGCTGGAGTCAATTACTCCACTTCCACCCCATAATACGCTTCTGTTAATCATTTACCATTCACCCAGAAAATAACTGTTTTAACATCAAAGGAAAAAATAAAAGTAACAGCAAACACAATGTAAAAATATGACATTTAATTTATTTCTCACTGCTTGTGTTTGTTCTGATGAAGCGGTTCACCAAGATTTCTCAATACTGTCCAAAACGTAATGAATTTATTGCTGGCTTGTTCTTTTTACGCACCTAAAAATGTGTGAAATCAGCCGAATCTCACCTCACTTCACAGGTGGAACAACTGAAAGGATTTTCAGTAAAATATATTTTTTAAAAACAGCAAAATCAGTGTTTGTCTTTTTTTATGTGTGAATATTAAGATCTGCTGTGCTGTGCAACAGAAATGCACCAATCTGCGTTTCAGTGACGTCATTTCATCCATCAAAGCAGAAAGAAGAGGAGAGAAGAAAAATAAAAATAAAAAATTCAAGCTGACTGGAACGGCAGCTGCAGGCGATCTCTCAGTCATAATCACAGCCGTGACGCAAACGGTTTGTCTTCTGCGTTCTATTTATGTTTCCAAATGGATTCTTTATTTTATTTTCACATGAAAAAGTGTTTCTAAGGAACAAAAATCATTGGTGCGCTTTATTGTGCAGGAATTCAAAGAAACAACCCCAGAGAAACACTCTGGTATGTCAAGGTAAAAAGGATTTTCTACTTTTGCTCTGTTAAAAGAAACATATCTAGCTTTTTATATTTTGGGCTGAGATTAAATTTATTCTCAGTCATAAGAAAATTATTTGAGGTCACTTTCTTTTAAAACTCCTGCTATATCTAGCCAAATTCAGTAAATTAAGTAAAAATGGATTTGTGTGTAATAAAGTCTGTAAAAATATCTGGATAAACGTGATTCTGCTTATTATTACAAAGGCAATTTAGAGCGATTGTAGAGGAGAGAGAGAGAAACAGGAGAAGTAATTTCACCAAAAAAAAAATCAAAGTTTCAAAAGCTGAGAATTTGAGATCAAATGTCAGAATTCTGAGATTAACCTCAGAAATTTTCTAGAAAAACTTGAAAAACTTCTATGTTTCCAAAGTCGAAAAGTTTTGATTTTTGGAATTTTTCTGAGTTTGAAAAGTAAAAAAAAAAGAAGAAAAAAAAGCCTTTTAAAACTCAGAAATTTCAGAGTTGTTTCTAAGATTTTGACTATTCAAACTCTGAAATTTCCCTGCTTTTCTAGAAGTTTTCTGTGATTAATCTCAGAATTCTGATTTTACAATCAGAATTCTCACTTTTTAGATTTAAGTAAGAATCTGAGGGAAAAAACATCCAGATTCAGAGCAAAAAAAAGTCAAAATTTTGACTTTTAAAAAAAATTATAAATCTGACTTGTGTTTTAAATCTAAATTTGATTCTAATCTCAAATTGTTTTTTTGAACAAAACTTGGAAATTTCTGAATTTGAAAAGTTGAACATTATGTTTTTTATCACAATCACAATTTTGACTTTTATCTTCTCAAAAGTCTAAAGTCAGAAATTTAAAAATCAAAATTCTACTTTTTAATCTGAATTCTGATTTTTTTTTTTCCAGAATTCTGACTTTAATCTCAGAATTATCCCTTTCTTTACAGATTTACAGATTTTTTCAGGATTCCGATTTTAATCTTCTGTGATCAAAAGTCAAAATGATTTTTTTCAGTGATCCCAATCCTCTTCTGTACTTTTCATTGTTGTTCTTTCTTTTTTATTGCAGTTGAGAACATTTCTTTGTCCTGAAGCAGAAAAACTCCAGGTTAAAGAATCACCAGGTTCGTGTTGTGATGGATCAGATGCCAGTGTTTCCAGTGTTTCCAGTGTTTCCAGTAACTGAATGGTTTTGGATGCCAGTTGTGAGAAGTTTAACTGCAGCTTCAGATCTGGAGGAACTCCATTTATTAGCAGTTATGATGTGTTTTTGCACCGATCCCATGCTGTGCTGTTTTGGGTAAAATAAAACAAAAGCATTTCTTTTGTGTAATAACCTCTGGAGTTATCCAATTATCTTCCAGTTTGATTGCTTGGCCTCTAGTGTTAACGATGTTCTCTGTTTATTTCTGAGAGCAGAGATTAGATTGTGGCCGTTATTATGTTGTCAACTTCATCAGGTTTTGGTTGTGCCATCGGGTCCTTCTAATTGGATTGTGTTGGTCTGTATTCCCTCAGCAGGAGGAAGCGCAAATGTACAAAATATACAAATTATTAAGCTGGGAAAAGAGGAGATGAAGGCCTGCCTTGATTTTATTCTCTCTAAAAGTAGAAACGAATGCATCGGTGTGGGTGTTTATGCCAAGAACAAAAAACAGCAACAGATAATCATCACTCTATTGCAACAAAAGCAATTCATATTTCCCCAGACTTCTTTATTTTAAAGGTTTTCTTACATTCCTCAGTGTCTGTATCATTCTGTTGTTTACAATGGATAAATCTTTGTTTAGTTTCGTTTTGCCGTGTTGTGTTAGAAGCTGGTTCAGTCAGCCGATGTAACGAGTTCATTATTCACTGAGAGCAGCGTAAATGAGGATGTGACCTATTTTAAAATTATTATAATAAACATGCTGCTGCCAGAAACACACAGAGAAATTATTACCATCAGAAAATGATATTTATTTATTTACCCCTAATTTTGGAAAGGACAGAGTTTGAAAAGTCAAAAATTTCCATGTTTTTTATGAACATTTCTGAGATTAATTTCAACATTTTGGAGTTTTATCTAGAAAAACTTTCATCTTTTTAAACTCAGAAATTTTCAGGGTTACTTTTTTTGTAGAAAATTTCTTAGATTAATCTAAAAATCTCTGAGTTTTCTTGCAAATGTTCTACTTTAGAAACTCAGAAATTTTCAGGTCTTTTCCAGAAAATTTTGAAATTATTTGCAGAATTCTGACTTTGAAATCAGAATTTCAATTTTAATCTTTTGAAATCAAAAGTCAGAATTTTACTTTTTTATATGAATTCTTTCTGTAAAGCAAATCAAACGTCAGCAGCTTTTACTTTTTTACTTTCAGACACTTGCTATGAGTAACCGTGGCAACAGTGTGTTGTTTTTACAATTAGCCGCTGATTACAATCTCAAAACTCAAATAATATCTGAAATATGACTCTAAATCCCATGGATGTATCTATTCCAGCCATCATAAAGGAAAAGAATAAAATCCCCAATTCCAGCAAAACTATGAACGACATTTTAATGTTTTCTGAACAGGTTGTTGATTGAAATAAGAGTTAAATTAAATTCTTATTTAATTAAATAAGAATTCTCATTAAATGAGAACTTAATATAATGAATTAAAGGTCAATAAAGTAACCCAGAAGTAACCCAGTAGCCCAGATGGACCAGTGCCAGTAAACTGTTTGTCTCTGCTCACATCAGCACTTTGATGGCTGTTTTAAGAAAACTTATGAATAAATTTATTTGTCGTTTAACGAGTCAAATAATAGAATTATCCTACTGTTGACTAACGTTAAATATAGTGCAGTAAAATTAGTTTTCTTTTTTATGTAATTTGTACTTTGAGTCTGTAATAAAATCTGTCTGTCTGTCTAACCATTATTTAATTATATGGTTAAATAAAGGTTAAATATATATATATATGTATATTTTTTTAATTCCAGGAAAACCTCACTGAAAATAAAGCATCAAATATGGCATTATATGGCATTTCTGTATTAAGATAGTTTGTTTATTAGTCTGATGTAATGTTTCAATCTTAAATTATTATGTTTTAATTGGTTGAAAGTGAAAAATTATCATAATTAACAGAAATAAAGGTTTGAAAACATCAACCTGTGTGTAATTAATCCATATACTTTGCTTTTCTTCATGAACTGAGTTACTGAAATAAGCAATCTTATCTGTAATTTTCTAATTTATTCAGTATGACTGTGAATGGACTCCATGTTCTGGTCTTACTGAAGTGTTTTTAAACGTACCAGTCACATTCAGTCATCAGCACACGAGTTACGGCTGAACTAACGGCCCTTACTTTCCCCCAGTGAGCCGAAGCTGCCCGGAGTTAAATTAGCATTGAACCCGACAAATATGCAATTTAACGGTCGGCTCGACTGAAAAAGACCACAGAAAAGAATCCATCTTGAATTTAAAAGCCTTGAGGTTATAATAGAAGAAAGATTAGGTTTGGTTGCAAAAAAAAAAAAAGGATCATAAAGGCTCAAGTGCCCTCCATGTCCAGATTTGATTAGTACAGAAATATATTTTATCTTTAATATTCAGCCAGATGCAGCACGGTTAACAGGAGGGCAGATGAGCACCGATCCTGATCACATCGTCCAATAAAACCAAGAAGTTAATGAAGCCCGATGTTCTGCCAGAGGCCTTTCTGAAACCTGGAAGCATCAGGTTTTTGTCAGGAGGTTGGATTTGATCAATACACTGCAGAAATACACAGCATATTAAAAAGCAAACATATAGTTCAATCCAATTCTTGCCTTGGGTGTTTACTGGCATGGTCCATCAAATAACGCCTTGCATAAAAATTCAAACTTCAAAAAGCAAATTTTAAAATTCAAGCTTCTGAGCCGACGAGAAGCAAATCATTAAAACTCTTCGCGGCGCTATCAGTGAGACGGTTCTGCCTCCACATCATCAACAAAGATGATAAAAATCAACAACAACCATGTCACCACTTCCAAATATAACTACAAGCCGAAATCAAAGTGTGTATTTCAATTTGCTCAGCAGCAACGAACGTTTAAATCCAATATGAGCGCCTCTGGATTCGTCATAGTCAGCAGAACTGACAGCTGTGAACTGATGAGAAGAAAGAGTAGAAAACATTTCCTCTCCTGTGTGTGTCGTTCCTGCTTTTACTAGACAGCTGATCGGGAAGATGTAGACGGCAAACGAGGGATTAAAGAAAGTGGAGTGACATGCAACACGGATCCTGGGCTGGAAACAAACCTGAGACGTTTCATCGACCGAAACTTAAATCATTTACAAGAACAGCTCTGAAACTTTTAATGTCAGGAAAAATCATTTCATGAAAGAAAAACTAATTCAGGACTGCAGCTTAGTATTATTTAAGGAAGTGATTGTTCTATCAATTATTCTGACGATTAATCAATTATTATGATGACTAATCGATTATTCTGGTGATTAATTGGATAAAATTGGATTTTCATTACATTTTTATAAAATACTAGAAATACATTAAAAAAGGCAAATGAACAATTCAGTTCCTTTTTTAATAAGAAAATAAACATATTG
Organism: Xiphophorus couchianus; assembly: GCF_001444195.1. Classification (NCBI taxonomy): domain Eukaryota; kingdom Metazoa; phylum Chordata; class Actinopteri; order Cyprinodontiformes; family Poeciliidae; genus Xiphophorus; species Xiphophorus couchianus. The sequence goes on along the minus strand of NC_040242.1, from coordinate 2,033,598 downwards.
TTGCACAAAATCCAATAAAACAGTTTTCATTTAGTGAATTTGAATCAGGTTAAGCTAAAAATGCCACTTGATGAGTTTTGAGTAAAACATATTTACAGACAAAGGAGGTTTCATCTGAAATACAAAATATTTTGCACAGTTTTGGCTTAATTACTACTCTGAATATGTTTTTTAGAATTTGTATCCGCTAGTGAACGATTAATCAATTACTAGATTACTAGACGGTTATTCAATAATTAATTAATCATGATCAAATGCTTCAGTCGTAATAGATTATGCAGATTGAAATATTTTGAGCTGTTATTTCTTGCATTTCTGATGACTTGGACTTACAGATAATCAGGACCCAAAATTCAGTGTCTCAGAGAATTATAATATTTCCTAAGATCAGCAAAAAGGGATATTTTACGTAGAAATATCACTTCTGCATGGATTACTGCATCAATGCGGCGTAGCATAGACGCAGTCAGACTGTGGTTCTGCTGAGGCGTTCAGGAAACTCAGGAATCTGCTTTGATTATCTCCATTGTTGGCCACCATTTTAGCTGATTCTTCTTGAAATAACGAATAAAAATATTTATAAAGAATCTCTCTTTGATTTTCCTAACATTTAACAGAAAGAATGATGAATACTAATACAACCATTGATGCTCACACCTTGAGTTTCCAGTATTGTTTCTAAATAGTTGACAGAATAAGCAGAGTTAACAGGTTTTTTCCACCCTTCACTCCTCAGGAGAAACTTCCCTGACAGTTCCCCCATCACAGAAAATGCTAAACAAGGATACATATGCATGTGCAGGCTGTTTAGAGATTCAGCTGGTGTTTTTGTCCCCGCTGTGTGTATGGAAACGTATTCAAAGGCACCGTGTCACTGCCTTGTCATCCTCTGCTCTCCTGCCAACTGATGGAGAATGTTGGGATGAAAATCCACACTTAAACCCACTGCAAAGTTCATATCATACACAAAAATTCAGAATATTAATACAGAAGCAATTTGCAAAAAATATCAATACACTACATTACCAGCTAATTTAGTCATTCTCCACTTATAGAGAATAACTAAGTTAATTAGTCCGCTGAGTTAATTTTAACTAATACCATTCGAAACTTTGAGTAGGATTCAAATCTTGTTGATTGAATTCACTCCAAATTGTAGTACAACAAACATTATGATGGACACAATATGTCAGAAACACCACTTCAGTGTAAGTTTATAGCTAACGATAATTTTAGGAGTCAATTATTCTAACGATTAATCAACTAATCAGACAAAAAAAAAATTGCCACAAATAAACCAATTAAGCCTTCATTATAGAATATTAGAAATACATTAAAAGATGCAAATAAATAATTAATTCCTTTTAAAGTAAGAAAATAAACATTTTCTTTCCTAAAATGTATTAACATAGCTTTTTAATTATGGGGTTCTTTTGCTATAATGGAAGTTGAAAATAAGATATCCAAGGAAACCCAGTCAACTGCTTCCCATTATTGACTTTGCAGCATTTCCTATTCCTGGGGAAGTATGTGGTGACAGTAGAGAGGAACCACCAGGCCCAATATGAGCGTCCATCAGGTGTGACACAGGAAGCACAGAGAAAGCATGAAACCCTGGGCCAGGTGTGCTTTCTATTGGAGTTAAAAAGAAGTTGATGGCTTCTTCCAGACAAAGCTAAGATACAGCTAAATAGAGAAGTCAGCAGCACTTTCTACAAAAATAAGAAAAATAACATGGTAAACTGAATTAATTTTAGCTACATGTGCATAAAAAACAGCCAGGTATAAATATTGGCAGTGTTTCAGTCAAGAAAAGAACCACAGATAAACCCCAAAATAATTATTATGCTTCTCTGAACAGGTTAGGATACATCTACGGTCTATACAAAACATGTTGGTTACATTTTTTGCACAGAATCCATTTTAGATCATTATATTTTAGTCTGCTTTAGTTCCTAAAGCAGCCTGTTTTGAGCTGCTTTATGGGTTCCTGTCACTTTAAATCCAAAGAAGCTGCTGTTGGCCACGCCCCCCAACTCAATGTTTACACTCACAGGTGAAAATGGCTGCAGACAGATCACAGCAAATATTTTCTGGACGATATGTCAACAACAAGACACTTGTCTTTCCCATTTTACAGCGGTGACCGAACGTGCTGGAACTGGAACTGAACGTTTGGGTTGCTAGGTAACGAGGCTGGGCTAGGCTGGGGTTGCTAGGTAACGGCGCGGTGCCTGTGGAATGTGACTTTGAAACGGCTCATTTTTGCGCACATTTGTAATGGAAACAGCTAAAATAATGTTAAATATTTTAGCATTTAGTGGGTTAAATAATGCTTCACTATTAAATTTACTTTAAATTTTTAGAGTAAGGCATTTTAGAATACAAAAAATACAAAAATGTGGATTCAATGTGATAGTAGAGGAGAGGAGAAAATGCTAACCAAGCTCATCTTGCTTGATGTGAAAAGTAATTTCCCCACCACTTTTGTCTGATATGAAAATTTGATGACTTGAAACATTTAAGTATGACAAAGAATGATGTAGCTGCAGGTGTTTATCCAGGTTTAAAATGGAATATTATTACCAGCACTGAAATGGGAGTCTCCAGGGACGGCTGTCAAACACAATAAGCTGGGGAAGGAAAATGTATGACGCTTTTTTAGCTAAATAACCTCTGATAAAGGACAAACTGTGATTTTACTGGTCCAAATATGTGAAGCTCATCATTCTGACTGAAACAATAACTTGACTTAAGTGGCCCAACAAACCATAAAATGAACAATATATGGGCTGTCAAGGCTATAAAAACTCTGGGTGAAGGCTTTCTACCCTTTATGGCTCGTTTTATATAGTCTGAGGGTTAAAATGTGAAGTATTTATCCAGGCAGCTTCAGACACTCTGGCAGCATCCATGTGAAGTCAGGAAAGCGACATTTAGGATGTGGAAATGGAGCCGGATTTGATCTAAATTCACAGCATCAAAGCTGCAGTCTAATCTGGACTTGTCCTTCCTCCAGGCCAATACTTTGTCTCTCTAGTTAAACTTGAATACGTTCCTCTTGTGCCGACATCCCTGCACACCTCAGGGCTACATTTGTCTCAGTTTTTTCTTTTTTGTACCAAGATACTCTCTGGTGAAATCTTTGAGTTTTCTAAGAAATGGGCCAAGAAATATCACAGCACATACTTCAAATTAAGGGCTATTTTTATACTATCTCAGTTATTTATATTGTGTCTGCGTGTTTTTATTTAATTTAAAGATAAAAACTGACTTTCTAATAATCTCATGCCTCTCAAAACTGCTACACTGTAAAAAATATTCTTTTTTAGAAAAGTGTTGTTTTTACAGGAAAACTCTGGCAGCCGTCGTTACCCGAGTATTCATGTAAAAATGACACGTTAGGTAATTAACTCTACTAAAAAAATATGTAAATTAATTTACAGCAATTAAAATGACAGTGAATTATATTAATCATCTGTTAAGTCTACTAAAATTTAATATTAACTTTGCATATGTATAAAAAATTGTTAAGTGTTTTGTATTTTCAAAGACTGACAAAATTTAGTTTTTGCAGTTTTTGAATGTCATATCAACAGAATTGCTCTAGGATTTTTACAACAGTCTTTTGTCTCCATTCGTAGTTTTAACTAATAAATTTGATTATACTCATATTGTTGCTGTAAACAGAACACAAACATTTTACACAGGTTTACTGTGAATTCAACGAAAAATTTGTTTTTCGCTTTACAGTATTTTTCTGTTGTGATTTTACAGTTTTTATGCAAATCCCATGACTATTTTTTAAAGTGTACATTCTGTTAAAATCAGAATAGTTATTAGTGTTTTTATATATTTATGATGTACTTTACATTCATTATGTTTAACAAGTGTTTGTAGAAATAAATCTCAATAGTTGCTTATTTTTTCCAACGGTTCTTTAATTTTGCCACATTTACATGTTATTTCCAGTTAGACCACCAGATGGCAGCATTTATCCCATCCTGCTCCTTTAAAAACAGAAAAATTAGAGCATAATGAAAATATATAAGCTGTAAGATATAAAATAAATTCCCTACATATTTTCATTCATATAAAAAATAACTGCAAGATGCACATTTTATTTTCATCCTGGCATTTTCAGGTCAGCATTTGGTGGAGATTTCAAATTTAATAGAAATAAGATGTTCAGGTGAATTCCTAAACACTTTAGTAGAATCAAATTAATCATGATGAATCGATTATTCAATTAATCATCAACTAATTTAGTTATCAATTAATCATTAACTGGAGCATACAGACTCAAAAAGGCTAAAACAATTCAAACATTTATGGAATTTGCATTTAAGATAAAAAAACTGCTGTAAAAATCCCTCTAAAGAAAACTGAATATTTTATACAGATACTATTTATGAAATTATTATAAAAATCTGACTGAGAAATAAGACGATATCATTCAAAAATTATATTTAGCTACATTTATTAGCAGATCCTTAACGTACATCATATCAGTTTTTTAATCTCTAAGCTTCATTGTCTACCAGAGACGATGATAATAGTTGCATAGTGAATAATCTCCGTTTAGATCATAATCTCCAGAGACTCAGAAAACTCTCTGATAAATCTGAAGTCTGTTTGGCTGCTGCAGCTAATCTCCAGGAAAAACGTTGTTCAGTACAAAACTAACCCACAGGTAACTTCTCAGCAAGAAATGAGCAAATCATTTCTTAAGATAGATGAAAAATTCCATTGGCAGATTATTTCACTTATAAAACGTCTTATGATAAGTTAAATAATCTGCCAATGGGACTAGAACCTTTTTAAGATCAATATTAAGGAATTATTGGCTCTTGACGAGAAGCTACATGTAAATTAGTTTTGTCTAACTAATAAAAACAGAACTGAGCTTCTCATTGGGACTTTTTGGACCACAGTAACTTTCTTACTGCTATGCTAATTTTTCAGTCCAATTCCTGGTTTTTATGTGCTGAATGTCCTTAAAGCTGCATTTGTAGGTGTGTTTTTTTGTTTTGTTTCTGCCACATATTAGAAACTCCTACGACTTCACGGCATAAACCATCAGATGTTTAGTAAATCTTCACTAAATGTTCAGTGTACTTTAGAAGGTGACCTTCAGCAGTCATTTTTGTTGGTTTAACCAGCTTTTTTACAGTGTAAGTTTTTAGAGAGCATAATTCCTTCAAAGTTTCCTAAATGTTCTACAATCGTTTTTACTTCCTCACAATGTTTAGGGAATATTTGCTAAAAATTACTCCTAATATTCTGGTTTACATTACTTCCTAGTGTTCATGGACTGTCAGGGTACATTAGCTAACGGCTACAGCTACTTTTCACTGTCCTTTATCCAGCGTTAATAAACTTTTAGCTAACGGCTACAGCTACTTTTCACTGTCCTTTATCCAGCATTAATAAACTGTTAGCTAAAGGCTACAACTAACTTTTCTCTGTCTTCTAGCTAGTGTTCAGGGTACATTAGCTAAATCTTAAAGCTAACTTTCTAATATCATCTAATGTGTGTTCTTGGCTAAATGCTACAGCTAACATTTTAGTAACCTTTAGCTAGTGTTCAGGGATTGCTAGCTAAATGCTACATCTAACTTTCCAGTTTCTTCTAGCATATGTGGAGAGTGGGCTAGATGCTATAGCTAACGTTACAGCATCTAAAAACCAGTGTTCAGGGTACATTAGCTAAATGCTACTGCTAACTTTCTGAATCCTTTATCCAGTTTCATAAAATGTTGGCTAAATCCTAAAGCTAACCTTCCTGTCGTCTTTAATCATTGTTCAGAAAATATTAGCTAAATGCTACAGCTAACTTTGAAGTATCCTTATGGCAATTTAATGTTCAGAAAAAACAAGGCTAAAAGAAATATTGTAGATTTCAATGAATTATTTTTTTTAGTTTTACTTCCAACAAAATGTGTATTTTGAAAAAGAGGTGGTGAAATCTTGAGGCAGGGAGATTTTAGCATAAAGAAGAAACCATTAAATAGTGGCAATTTAAAAAATCCAAATCCCAGATAAGCTGATTGAAGATTTCCTCGCAGGTGTTTAAAATACCATTTTCTGTTAGTTAAACTATTTTATCTTTGTTATTTTTCATCAATTCTTTTTACCAAAGAAATGGAGAATTGTGTCTGTGTGACAAACTGCTGGTGTCGACTAAACAGAAATAGAAAAATCTCTATCAGAAAATGGAAAAATAACAAATAACTTCACATCTTCTTACAGTTTCACGCCACAAACTAACTGCTGCCTGTTTCTGCTTTATTTACTCTGTTGTGCATCATCTCTCTGCTGGTTGATCCAAATTAGCAGGTATCAACATTGTGTGGATTAATTACACGTTGATCTCTGCACTTTCTGCCACCAATTAAACAAATCTGAAACAAGAATTAACTCATCAACTGGAGACACAAAGGCAAACAGGATTATTCATTATGTACTGTATGCAGAAACTAAAAATCGACCAGTTATATTAATAAAGTGGTTAATACAACAGCAGCATCTTGTTTTGCTGTTTCTGGTATGAATTCTCATACAAAGGAAAATATTTTTGACCATATCAGAGCTGCTGAAGGTCGACTGAGACAGAAAAATGAACGCAGACTTTCGAAAACTTGCAGCGAGGGATGAAGCTTTGCTTTACTGGTTTCCATGACAACAAGAAATACTGCAGAAAAAAGTTCAGATAAAAAGACCAATCACTTGAGCGAGGTATCGACACATTTTTATGTCCAAACCCAACAATTCTTCACACCGAAATGGTAGACTGGTAGGAAAGGATAAAAGTAGAAAAATAACAAAATGTGTCCTTTAGGAAATATAAAAACCCTTTTATCACCTGAAAATCAGAGTACAAATCCATTATCTGTAGGTCAATGACTGCTAGCAGCTCTTTGGGAATCACATGGTTGTGGTTAAAGTTTTAGTTTTGTCTGTGAAACTGAATTATCTTTGGAAATGGGAGAAAAATGCCACAGGCTGCTTGTCTAAGGATCTAATTTAGTTTCGCTCTTGACCTGTAAAAGTAGCTGCAAATATTCCAGAGACAAAATAGATTTATTTTGAGTAAAGATACAGAAGCTGCATTTCCTCAATGTTCTTGATCACATTTGGAAACGTTGATGGAAACAATAACATTTTAAATTATTTCCTCAATTTCACAAAAAAACGTTTTTACGCTGGATTGCTTTTATCATTTCAAAATAAAACTAAATGTTAATACACTAGATTTTAACTGAATAAGTTCAGACTTAGAGAAAGATCCCGACCACTGGTGTATCTGTGCCTTACCAGAGGCATGAAACTCTCTTCAGTTTTCAAAACATTCAGTTTATTATAGGCATGCGTAGCTTCAACATCTGATTAAATCACAATATTTTGGATTCGCTCCAAACCAGTGGATGGAAACATTAATCAATTCACATTTTTGTTTTTTTAAATTTGCTCAAATTTCGAAAACCCGTTTTAGTTGAAGCTGATTCATCCTTCGAGTCCCGAAAACGAACCTTTTGCCTCCAAAATGATTCCATATTGTTCAAAATTTGGTAGAAAGAAGACTCAGTCTTAGACAAAACTGTGTTTGAACACAGTGTCCCAACGCCGGACTAAAAATAACTTAAAAATGAGTTAAAAATGGAAGAAAATTCTTTAGAAAACCAGCAGGAGTTCTGTCTCTGTCCACGGTGCTGAAATTCATCTATTTCCAGTAGCAGAACGTTTCACATTGGCGTCAGTATTTTTACATCAAATGTATCGCTGTGCAGAGACATAAATAACTCTCTAAAGGATCCAACCAGGCGGCAGGAACATCTGTCCAGAATGTGGGTCAGACTTCCTGGTTCCCAGTGGGACTCCAAACAGGAAGTGGAACTGCAAACTCCTGGGGGATTTCCTGGTTTCAGAACAACAATCTGCTGCTGGTCAACAAACCAGCCATGATGGTGGCAGAGGAGCGACGTCCCAGCAGGGGAAACATCCGACACCCACAAATTAAAAACTGGGGAAACAAAATGAAATCATGTAGTTTTAATCTGTCCCAGTTAATCCGTGTGACATGTTTTCTTTGGCTCTTTTACTCTTGTGGTTTTCGTGGTAATGGTGCAGAGGTGAGGATGGGTTGCCCGAAGACTCCTGTGGGATGACACAAGCAGAGAATAATCTAAAAACGTGAGGCATTAATATTTAAAAGGAGTAACTGCAGCAGAGGAAGTCATCTGGAGCGCATATATCGTCCTTTGCTGCCACCTGGTGGCAGGTTTTAGGAACACCCGCATTTAAATAAAATCTATGATTGTTTTATTTTGGATAAATGAGAGCAAGTTGGTATCAAATGAAGACATTTTGATCTAGAAATCCTTCTAATATGCTCCAACTTCTCAATTAATTCAGTTGAAATAATTCACACAACCGAGAACAAAAAATTAAAACTGCCTTCAATGACAATGAGATTCAACACAAGTCTTCTTAACTTAGAAGAGTCCAACCGACCTTAAGTTCCGCCAAATATAAATTGTAAACTAAGTTAAAATCTGTGAATTAAGAGAAATTTAAAGGCATTATTGTATAAAATACAGCACCGAAGGAACTGCCGTCACAAACTGGATTCAGCTGAAACACTGTGGGTCCAGTTCACATCGAGGTGCAGTTTGTCCCAACATGGACAAACCAAATGGACCTGGAGGAAAGAACTTTGGTCATATCAACGATCCCAAACACAGAATGCGTAAACTGTGCTTAGAAATAAACTGTCTTTGTGCCAGTCAGCCACTCCAAAGAGCTTCTCAGTGGGTCGAATATTCAGCCAAAATTACCTGAAACTGGAAAAAGGATTCAGAAAGTTAGCTGTAGCATTTAGCTAATTGTGACGGATGTCTCAGATGTATTTACCGCATGCGCAGTTACTCGGGCCATGGCGCGCGCGCAGAGTGGGAAAGAGGAGAAATGTGCGAATAAAATTAATTTGCCTTTGTCCAGTTTTCCTATGTCTCTGTGTTCAGTGAGTTCACGGCGGAGCAGCAAGCCGATGTTTCTTTGAGGACTCTTTTCGATCAGGTGCGCCCGCTGAGTGAATTAACAGACTGTGCATGTGGATACTTCCTGCAGGACGCGTTGTTGGTGAGGAAATGGTCACCACATGCTGACATTGTGGGTGAGCCGGTGTTTCAGGTAGTGGTTCCCAGTAAACTCCGCTCCGCAGTGTTAAAAGTTGCTCATGACGAGGCTGGCCATTCTGGTGTACGCAAGACGTATGACCGGGTTCTAAGACATTTTTTCTGGCCGCGTCTTAAAAAGGACGTTTCGTCTTATGTTAAAATGTGTCATGTCTGTCAGCTCATTGCCAAGCCTAATCAGGTTTCGAAACCGTTTCCTTTACGCCCAATTGTTGCCGCATCTGAACCATTTGAGCATTTGATAATCGACTGCGTGGGCCCGTTACCCCGCTCAAAGGCTGGGTCATCATATCTGCTCACTGTGATGTGTCAAACTACACGTTATCCAGCAGCTTATCCGTTACGCACAATTACTGCTAGGTCAGTTGTACGTGCACTCACTCAGTTCTTTTCGGTGTTTGGCATCCCTAAAGTAATACAGTCTGACCAAGGAACTAATTTTTCATCTCATTTGTTCAGTCAGGTTCTGAAACAGCTACGGGTGCGACATAGTAAAGCGACAGCGTATCACCCAGAAAGTCAGGGGGCCTTAGAGCGCTTCCACCAGTCTCTGAAATCTCTCCTGCGCGCTTACTGTACAGAACTGGCGGGTGACTGGGAGGAAGGATTGCCTTGGCTAATGCTGGCCGCCAGGGAGGTAACCCAGGAAAGCACCGGGTTTAGCCCAAATGAACTGGTTTTTGCGCGCACCGTGAAGGGTCCGTTGGCTGTGGTGGCGGACGGGCTGACAGAGCCTGCTCCACCGAAAAACCTGGTGGATTATGTTAATGGTTTCAGAAGACGCTTGTATTTGGCACGGGAACTCGTTAAGGAGAAATTGACTGTGGCGCAGAAAAAAATGAAAAGCTTGTTTGATCGGCGTGCTGAGGCGCGCACATTTCTGCCAGGTGATCAAGTGTTGGCTTTGTGTCCAGTCGTGACTTCTCCGTTTCAGGCGAAATTCACTGGTCCGTATTCAGTTCTGGAGCGGGTTTCCGATCAGAACTATCTACTATCTATGCCAGAGCGGAGAAAGAAAACCCAGTTGTGTCATGTCAGCATATTAAAACCGTATTATGCTCGTGATGTTGATTTATTTCACCCACAGAGTAATGTTACCACGCCTGCGTGTGCCGTAGACAACCTTGCTGGGAGGAGCGAGACTTTCAGCACCACGGACAGCGCACTGTCACCTGTGGGGGATGACGGTGACACGGATGGGTTGGACAGCTCCCTGATTCATGGGCGTCTTAAAAACTCCGAAACTTTGAGTAAATTGGACACGTTGTTGGCTCACTTACCTGCAGGTCGTGCTATGCAGTTAGCAGAGCTGATAAGAGAATTTCCATGCCTATTTTCGGACACGCCGGGTCGTACACATTTGATAGAACACGATGTAGATGTGGGAGACTCTAAACCCATAAAGCAACGATTTTACAGGGTGAATCTGGAGAAGCGCGAACGCTTGGATGCTGAAGTGGATTACATGCTTCGTAATGGGATTGCAGAACCGAGTATGTCTAGTTGGGCATCACCTTGTATTCTGGTCCCCAAGTCTGATAACACTCCGCGTTTCTGCTCGGATTTTCGCAGACTTAACTCTGTGACAAAACCAGATTGTTTCCCATTGCTGAGGATGGATGATTGTGTCGACCAGGTGGGTTCTGCTAACTTTGTCAGTAAATTTGATCTCTTAAAAGGTTACTGGCAGGTGCCATTGACAAAGCGCGCACGTGAAGTGTCGGCATTTGTTACACCTACAGGCTTGTATTCTTATACTGTAATGCCGTTTGGTCTGAGAAATGCGCCAGCGACGTTTCAAAGACTAATGAACAGAGTGGTTGGTGACATGACTGGTTGTGCGGTTTACTTGGACGACGTGGTGGTGTACTCCAACACGTGGGAAGAGCATGTGGAGCGTATCCGGGAGCTTTTCACTCGTTTGGCGGGGGCGAGGTTAACGGTCAACCTGGCCAAATGTGAGTTTGGAAGGGCGACTGTTACCTATTTAGGTCGTGTGGTTGGCCAAGGTGAGGTCCGCCCTGTTGCAGCAAAGGTTCAAGCGGTAGAGCAGTTTCCTGTTCCTGCTACAAAGAAGGAGCTAATGCGTTTTCTTGGGCTGGTGGGATATTACAGATGTTTTTGTCGAAACTTCTCATCTGTGGTGGTGCCGCTGACAAATTTGCTGCGCAAAGACGTTAAGTTTGAGTGGTCTACCCTTTGTCAACAGGCTTTTGAGCAGGTGAAAAGGCTCCTCTGTGCTGCTCCTGTATTGGCTGCACCACGTGTTAAACATCCTTTCCAGCTCTACGTGTACGCGTGGGTGCTGGAGCTGTCCTTACACAGACTGATGACCTGGGTATTGGCAGGCCGGTGAGTTATTTTTCAAAAAAGTTCAATAAGCATCAGTTGAACTACTCTGTGATTGAGAAGGAGACGTTTGCTTTGATCTTAGCCCTGAAACATTTCGATGTTTATTTAAGTGGTGGCGTTAACATCGTGGTGTTTACAGATCATAATCCGCTGACGTTCCTGTCATCACTGAAATGTCCAAATCAGCGTTTGATTCGCTGGTCATTGTTCCTGCAGTCCTACAATCTGGATATTCATTACATTAAAGGAAAAGACAATGTCATAGCCGATGCGTTATCGCGCGCTCCACTTTTGTAGCATGTTTGCTTTTTGTGCCTGTTTTTCTTCTTGTTCCCTTTCTCTGTTCCTTAAAAGAGCTTCTGAGTGCACCAGTTGCTGGTCTGGAGAGTGAACTGAGGAAAGAACCTGTACATTAAACATCAACTTGGTTAAGTATAATATGTGGGAAAGAGCAACATGTTAATGGTGACTGGGTTTTGCTTTGCACATGTGGTGAATTTAGGTTGGCGCAGGGTTCCATATAGGAACCTGCTTCTTTATGGGCGGGGGTGTGACGCCCCTGCGGTGCTGTTGTATGTGTGTGCTGTATAGTGCAGGCTACTTTTCCATTAGGTCCTTGATTGTGGGAGGTGCCTCCCAGACCTGGATGGTATATAAGGAGTGCTGTTCCATCAATCGGAGTGTGTGGCTGGCTGACAACAGAAGCAGACGATCCGGACTCAGAGGCGGCGCTGACACCTTGTGTTTTTTAATAAATGCCTCGCAAGAGGTTAAAAACCGTTGGGTTTGCCGTGTCCTCCCTACTTTTTGTTGCGGCCATCCGAGCCGGGTCGTAACACTAATGTACCAGGAATATTGGTTAATAGATACTGTAATGTTAGCTATAGCATTAGCCAACACTCCGTATGTGCTAAGGGAGGCTGGAAAAATAGCTGTATCATGTATCCAACAAGCACTGAACACTGGATAGAGGGCAATGAAATATTAGCTGTAGCAATTAGGTAGCAGTACACTTATGCTAGAGGATACTGCAAAGTTAGCTGTAACATTTAACTAATGTACCTTTAACACTGATTTAGATACTGTAACGTTAGCTAAAACAGTTAGCCAGTTCTCCGCATGTGCTAGGGAACACTGGAAAGATAGCTGTAGCATGTAGCAATCCCTTAATAGAGGTTAAAGGACAACGAAATGTTAGCTGCAGCATTTATTCCACACTATACAATAGATGATATTACAAAGTTAGCTGTAGCGTGTAGCCAGCCTGAACACTGGCTAAAGGACAATGAAAAGTTAGCTGTAGCATGTAGCCAATACCTCACTTGCTAGATAATACTAGTCAAAGGTTGTCATAGCAGAGACAAAATTCTTTTTTCCACAGAATAATGAACCTCAGAGCAAAAACTGGAAGATTTCAGCAGATGCAGCTAAAAACAAATATTTACATGAAAATAAAGACACAGCCATTTCTTTCCTCTGTAAACTAGAAGAGAGAATATGTAGCCGATTTAGCAACATTTAAATTTAAGCTTCCTTTCATTTCCTCAGTATTTGGTAGAATTGCACAAAGTTCTGTTAAACATTCTGGGTTTCCTTCCACAAGTTTGTCAATAATTTGCTGGAATTTTGTGTTATTTCTCCTGACAGAACTGGTGAAACTAGATCAGGTTTGCAGGCCTCACATTTCCAGCTCAGAAAACCAATTCATTAAGTGCACCAGTCCCTCCTGCTGCTAAACATGACAAGCTGCAAGCTTCCTTTATATATAGTTTGATCAGACTACAGGTCATGTTATGCATTTGTCTGTTTTTTATGGCTTCTTTCTCGCTGAATGGCCTTTCAGCTTGTCGGTACAAATCTTGATTTTAAAAATGTTCTTGTCAAAAAATAAGATTTTTTTTTTACCCACATCTTTGATCAGTTTGTTTTTTACATCACATAAAGATCTAGTTTGTTCAAATAGATCCACAGGTGTATGGATAATTAACCAATCAGAAGCTTGCAAAGTAATGACATCATCATCTGAGAATTCCAAATTCTATTTGCTGATAAAAACAGAAATTTGTAAAAAATGTACAAATGCCACAATTATTAGAAGATGTTTTATTCACAATAGAAGTGTAACAAATATAGTTTATTAAAAAGTCTGCTGCTCAATATTATCATTTTATTCCATATATTCAGAAGAATCTTTATATAAATGCCAAACGGCTCGTCTGCCGCAATGCAATATTTACATTTCATATCAACAATAATTATATTTAACACAATAAATCAAATTTCCCCACAGAATTAAAACACTGCATACAAATGTAAAATAATCTTTGTGCAATGGAATGATTCTCAGTGAGTTTTTCTACATTTCTGAGGCTGTTTTCACACATTTGAAGCTCTAAAACGTCGGCTGATTGGGCGACTGAGTCAGTGACAGAAAAACAATGAAACACAAAATGATCAGAAAAAAAAAAAGTCCAACCATTTTTATGGAAATAATTTAAATCTGAAGGTGAAAATTCAACCAAATTAAAATAAAAAAATCTGCAGATCAGCCCTATAAAGAGACTAAAACCCAATAATTCTCAAAACTCTGAACAGCTAATTTCATTTCCTGCAAATAAAAAAAACTTCTGATTTAAAAGGTAAATTCAAACCTACAAAACAGCATCTCATCTTTTTAAAACCTTAATTTCACCACAAATAAATTGAGAAATCAGAACAAAAACTCTAAACTAAACATTTTGGCTTGAGTTTTATGAGAAAATTGTGTATTTAATGTAAATTATTCATGTTAAAGCTGTAGAACAAATATGAAAATGCTGTTTTATACACAAATAAAAATCCATTGATTCTGAGTTGAATTACATCCAATAATTCATCAAAAACTAAAATTAACACAAGTGAGCAAAACGTTTCTTTCTGAAGCAAAATGATTCAAGTTTTAGATTTTTTCTTCCTTTGATTTTTAGTTTCCCGTTTTTGCGTTTCTACCTCTCAGTAAATTCGTTCTGCAGCTTTTTGTGCTTTTCAAGACAAATAACGAGTGAAATAAAGTAAAAGAATTTCACATTTGCTGGTACATTCATTCGGCTCCATCTGATCCTTTGTTTTGTCGACTGTCACTTGAAAAATATTTTTTAAATAACTGACGAGTCTTTTTTTGTTTTTGCAGATGATAAAGCAGCTGTTTCTGCAGTTTGTTTACTGATTAACCCACAGCGCCCCCTGGAGTCGGACCCCAGCACCAGCATCTCCTCTGATCTACCAGAAATAAATTATCACAATCAGCTGTTACAGTTTCAGACAAACAAAAGACAGAAAAACTGAAAACTGTTCAGAGGAAAAATGATTAAAAAAGGCAAACTTTTTGAAGTAAAATATTTAATTTGAGATAAATTAATTAGAATTATTTCCCTGTTGGAGGAAATTAAAGCTTTTTAAGATTTGATTCCCATAAATAAATAAATTTAAAAAATCCCCTTTTGACAAAAGAAAATGACATTAAACTGATGTTTGATTTTTCTATTCAATCAAAACAGGAATTTAATTTAATCAGTTTCAGAAAAATTAAGTCAAGTAATCTAATAGACGCTTTAAAAACAGTCAGAAAAATTTCAGTTGAATTTCACAGTTTTTTCAACATTTTCAGAGAATAAAATTAACAATCTTCCTCTGTAAACCTCAAAAATCATTTTTTAAAACAGTTCTCTGCTTTTTTTCACTTTTTAGTCAAAATGTCTTGGTCAGAATTAAAAGATCACATCGATTCTAGTTGGTTTCAGTAACTTAAAGTGAAGGAATCTCAGATATGCTTTAAAAACAAACAGATTGATTAGTTGATTTCAGTTTAATTTGACTGTTTTTGGTACTTTTTCAGAAAATAAAATCAACAAATCCTTTTTCCTAAGCGTCCAGAAAAACCTGCCTGCATTTTTCTAACATTTTTCTGTGTTTTGGCCAAACTTAAAGGTCAGACAGATGTTTTATAAACCTCAGATAAATAATCTCTGGCGGTGACGCGACTTTTTTAACGACTAGCCATCTGCTGTCTGTCTGCTTTAAAACTCGGCTGATGAATTTGATCCGCCGCCTCCAACATCATTATTTGGCAAGACGAGAGAAAGATCTGCGAGCCTTGTGCATTGTGATTGGTAATTACTTTATAATGCAGCTAATTTCACAGTCTGCAGGCATTTGGCCCAAGATTCAAGAACTGCAGTGGCAGTCTGCCACCACTAGATGTCACTGCAGCCCAGGAAATCAGACTTTTGACTCTGGAGAGGGAATAACACATCTGATCTCCTATTACAGATGGATTTTCCTCAGAAAGGAGTGGTAATCCTTTTATTCGTGTCCACTTTTGGTTAAATCTTCATCTGTAGGATGGGAATATACTTAAAGCTGAGAGTCTTTGCTAAAAAAAATCCCTTCTTTGTGTTCATATGAGCTGCAACTCCTGTTTTTACCAGCGAAGGCACTAGATTAAAGACTAAACTGGATGAAATCTGGCTTCGTCTCTATGGTTCTGTGGAAAAAAACGATAAATTAATCATGATGTAAACGACAACGTAAATGGTAAAAGCTGCGCTACGTCAGTATGGCTTCAGTGTGACTGAAGGTGAAGCTTTTAGAGCAAAGTTGAGCATTTCCTCACAGAGGAGAAGATCCTGCCTGACGGAAAATAGAAGAAGAGGAGACGAAGGTTACATCCACTCATCAATACCAACTTTAACTACATTTAAATCACCACTTCGCAGAACAAAATGATTAAAAACCGTCCAACTTTAATGATTTTTTTAACCGTGGATTTCCTCTAATCACAGGGTGAAATATGTACATACACCACCGAGGCCTGAGTGGCTGTTTACTAAGATCTCAGTTTCAAGAATTCGATAAAAACAAACAGGCTAACCAGCTAATCAGGTTTACTGGGACAATTCCCAGTGGACTGGTCTTTTTTTTTTAATCATTTATTGTGAAAAGTTTCTTGAAACTTTAAATGAGGTTCGAGTCTAAAATGATCACTTCAAGTTGATTCAGATGAGTGGATGTAATCTCTGGAACAGCAGCGTAAATGTTCAGGGTCTCAATGGAGGCACTGATTTCAAAATTTGAGCTGATATTGATATCCGATATCAATATACTGGATATTTTCCCATATTTCTGACATTGGAAGAACAACCAGGAAACTCATATCCCAGAATCCTCTGCAGCATCACCATCACATCGGGTATTAGTATTGGGCCAATTCCGGTATTTCATGCATCCCCAAAAATAAAATAAAATAAAATAAAGCTCCCTGACAATTTAAACTGCTCCAAAATCCATCAAAATTAATATTAGTTCACCGGTTTAAAAAAATATTCAAGTCTGAGGTCATTAAACCTAAAATCAAACCAATTTTTTCAGGATAAAAAGGCAAAAACAATCGAGTTAGGAAGAAATATCCGTTTTTAAATCCTTCTTGGTCAAACTCCGATGGAAATGTGAGATAGAGGAACAAATCAAACAGCTGGTCAAAGAAAACCAGTTGAATTTACTGGCAGATATGAACAAGGCATGATTAAGATCGATGAAAACATAAAAAAAGGAAATCCCAGTGTTTGTCCAACCAAACAGATCCTCAAGCAGCGAAAAGGAAACAGAAAGTGAACCGGGAGTCTTTCCGCTCACCGTGTCACTTCGTCGCCCCTGTCAGTCAGAGCTGAGACGTCTTTAATTCACAGAGCCGCCTGGTTTCACCCTCACAGAGAAAAAAACTAAACCCAACAAACATCCTGATAAATAACGTGACCAGACGAAGAGCAGCTGATTGATTATCTCTGCCGTTTCCAATCCAAACAGGAAGTTCTCATGATTCCGGTTTTAAATAAGCTGCTCCGGATCCGACCCAACCGGAGATCAGTGTTTGCAAAAAGATTCAAAATAAAAAAAAACAAAAAAACAAATCAGATAAAACCAGAACAGATCCAGTTCATAAAAAGAACAAAAAAATCAAAATCCGACAAGGAGGAACCTGTCACCAGCAGGAGGCTCAGATATACAGGGTCAGAGGTCACTGGGAGGCTACTCCACTTCGTTGGGCGTGTCTGTTTTGTCCTTCCTGATGACGGGCAGAGGGTGAGCCTCAGTGTTGAAGACCCAGTGTTCGAACGGCAGGTGGTCGTCGTCAGAGAACAGCAGGTACAGATACCTGCAGAAAACACAAATTAAACAGAGAAACTTTTTCAGATCATTTTCAAACCAACGGACTGGTGGGCTAACATTCGCTAATCAGTTAGCGCTTTAGCTAGCGCATGAAAACATCTAGCGCATGAAACGTAAACCGTGTATATTTGATCCTGTTGATCAAGTATCAGCTGGATAGTTGATCAACTCTATCAAATACCCAGTTGATCTGTTACAGAACAAAACATTTAAACTTAGCACTTTAGCATTAGCATCCACTAAATACCATGTTGTTGAAGTTCCCCTGTTATCTGATCATAAAACCTCAGGGAAAATATATTTATTTCTGCCCCCTTATATTAAATGTTGGATTATTTGTGTGAAATGATGCAAAAATTGTTCTGCTTGTGGGTAGACAAAAACCCTGCCGACATGATCAGTAAAAACAAAAATAACTGGAAACAATTAGAGCTAAACGTGACGCTGCGGCTGGCAGGGAAGACTGGAGACATTTGGTGTTTTTCACAGTTTCTGTCTCTACTATTTGGAGCCTTTTTTAATTAACTTTTTTTAGATTTATGTAACAGACATCGTCTGGCTGACATATCTGTAATTACTGCAGCTAAATTAGAAGCGTTTGTTTTGTCATTATTCCTGGAACTTTCTCCAGATTTTAGATTTGTTTCTCTGGTGCTCCGTGTCGGAGGACATGCAGAGCAGCTGAGACCTGATTCGTTTGGAGATCGACCCGAGCAAGCAGAGACATTAAGAAGGTTTTTAATGAATTTTAATTCACTCAAATGAATTAAAACCAAAAAGATTTTAAATTTATTGTTATATGATATTTATTACGGCTATTAGTACTGTTTTGTGACAGTATTGTACATTATACAGCAGGGACAAACTAAGCTAAAATATTTAATTTAATACTCAGTTTGGACTTACTTTAGCGTTTCGGCCAGGTAGAAGCTCTGCTGCACGTCGTCGTGGTTCGGAGACGAGGCGTAGACGTCTCTGACGCCGCTGTAGCCTCCTTCTAGTCGGCAGTGCTTCTCCAAGGCCTGGATGAGACGCAAACAGAATATCTTAAAATATTCCTCAACTCCTCAGCTCATGCTGTTCACATAGAAAGGGAGCTAAATGAGTTCTTGTTTTATTTTAAAGGGGTGTCATTATGTGTTGCAGTACCATTTTATATCACAATCAAGTAACTATTTTAATTTCAGTTATAAAAATGCTACATATATCAAATATGACTTTAAAAATGGCCTCCGTCTCTTTAAGAAGCTCCTGCTCTTCCTGAAACTCCGCCTACAGGAAGTCATCTCAACATTGCTCCTGTAAGTCTGTCTTGGTAACAAATTTTGTCAATTTTTGCGATAGACAATAATATTGCTTTGAGTACATTTTCAGGTAATAACAAAGCAGCATAATAATGCAAGAACACATTTTCAAAGATTAATACACACTGAATTCTGATGAACATTTAACACCAGATCTGGAAGACATTTTAAATCTCCAAAATAATTTAACATAACAAATAACAAAATTAAATTAATTATGAAGGGGCTAGTTTAGAGTTTTATCATCCAGTTTTTGGTAGAAAGAGAAAAAAATAAATAAATCATGCAAATGAAAACAATTCAGCTCGTTTTAATTTATTAAGCGATTAATTGATTAATTGATTTATTGTGACAGGGCTCCTCCATTAACCCTTTAACAATGTTTTACCAGAGTTTCACTGAGAAGCAGCTCCTTTAATGAGCTCAGCAGATGCTCAGTTTCAACAGGTGTTTGCTAATTGCTGCTGGCTAGTCTGAAGGAGCACAGTAGGGGAGGAAACTTGGTTGCCATGGAGATTAAAGGATTCCTCATATATGCATAAAAGAATCAAAGCAACACTCCAGGTATGTGTTTAATAAGGGAATAACATTATAAACATGATGTAAAGCTCTTACTGCTCCTTTAAATAAAACTACAACAAATTGAGCTGAACTTTATGAGTGTTGTGAAGTTATTTCACCTGGACAGCCTCCCAGCCCCACTCTCTGTATTTGGGGTCGTGGGTGAATCTCCACATGTACATGTAGGTCTCGATGACCTCCGGGCGCAGGATGAAATATTTCTCGTTCTGTCGGGTTGCGATGGCCTCGACTCCGCCGTCGAAGCGGAACGCCTCCGGACCGAGCTTCAGCGCTTCGGAGAAAGGAAACAACACAATTTAAGACTCAGATTGCAGCTTTTATTTACTTTATGTCAAGGATTTATATCACCTGACAGCCAGTGTTAGTAGACTTTAGATTTATATGATAGCTGCAGTATCATTTATCATTCATAATTTAGTTTATGCTACATATGTGGGTGCAGAGAACAACACCATCATAAAACTGTTTTCATTTTGCTCATGGTCGTAATCCTCCAGAAACTTATTGAAACATCTAACAAAATGTAATCATTATCATTTTAATCCTTTTCCAATGTTTAATAAAATAAAGATAATACAAAGACTATGATAAAAGAATAAAAATGAATGCTAATAAAGACAATTTTAATGATAACAGCGTAGGCAAATATTTGACAATTAATTGAAAATTCTTCAGTTTTTTTATTTAACCACTTTGTCATTTTTATACAATATTAGAAATACATTAAAAGATGCAGGAAAACAATTATCCAGTTAGTGATTAATCAATTACTAAATCAGTTGATTATTTTAATAATCAATTAATCACAATTAATTTGATTAATCATTTCAATGGATTTGTTTCTTGAAGGTAAATGCAAAGCATTTGTCTTTTTTAAGTAAAGCTTCTTGCTTTTATTTGAAACTGAAGATGTGGAATAAACAAGACAACATGTTCTTTTATTAAAAAGCAAAGTTTACTTTATCTCAAACTTCACAAAATAAAGGAGGCATTCCATTTTGTTTTTGTTATGAAACAAAAAACAAAAACAAATCCTAGATGGAAGAATTTTAAAATACTTTAAAATATTTGAATCCACGAAAATGTAATGATCAATTTACTCAAAAATAGAGAGAAAAGGCACAACATGCTTTAAATCATAAATAAAATCTTTACTAAGACTAGAATCTATTTATAGTTCATTCTGAAGTTATTATTATGAAATATAACATTTTCAGACGATTCAAAGGCTCGTCATGGAGTTACCTGTCCTGGCGTACGACTCGTGGCAGGTGCGAGCGATCTCCGCCGCCTGCTCCATCTGGTGGCCCGTCTTGTCACCAGGGGCCCCGTCGGCACCCAGAGCGATCATGCCGCCGGCGAAACACGTCAGGTGGCCCATCTTGTGCTCCAGCAGCCCTCCCTTCCACTCGGCTATGTAGGTCAGCCCGTTGCTCGACTTCCTCATCAGGTTGGTTTCTATCGCCTGGAAGAAAGAAACAGGGTGGCGAGAATCAAAAAACTTGAATCCCATGTTGTCTCTATGATAGGGATGCAATTGATCAATTATTTAGTTAATCTGAAGTTAATTGATCTCATCTATAAACTAATGATTAATTAATAAGCAGCCATTTTCTTGAAAACTTGAGTTTTCTCCAAGGCTTTGCTTTGATTGCCTCTTTTTGACAACAAATCCAAGAATGTTTATAAAAGGGATGCAAGTTACCAATGATTTAGTTGATCTAAAGTTGATTAACTGTAAACGTTTAATTCATTAACAGCCATTTTTTTAAAACAAGTTTTTCTAGTATCATAATGGCTGATCGTCTTTCCATAACACAAAGAACTAAATTGTCCATAATATGCTGAATTAAAATGATTACATTTTAATATTTTCTATCAGTTGTGTTTAATACAACTGATAATGGCGGAAAATTGAGGTTTTCTCACATTAATTAACTTAGATATACATCTATGAAGTATAACAAACCAGGAACCTCTTGTGTTGCTGAATTGAAAAATATGTCAAACATGTAATTAACATAAATAAATACCGTCTGTTGCTCTTGAAGGAATGTTAAAACTTCGCTCTATAAAGTGCACTAACTCAAGTCAGCCCTTAAAATCAACCGTGCTTACTGGCGCCATGTTTTCCCCCCATCATGTTCATTTTCTCAGTTGTCCGTCCTGCTTTTCTATCAAACCCTCACCTTCGTAGCACATCGTTAATATTTGGTGGATAAGTCGACGCTGCTCCGCCACACAGTGATGATGTTAAGGTGAAACTTCATCTATATTTCAAAACAGAACACAATAAAGTACACTTCTCTTTCCCGCTCCGCCATTTTGTTTCGCTGTTTCAATGGCTACGATTAAGAATGACCAGCAGCGCCTTCTGCTGGATGGCGGCCAAACTACAACACTAAAATGGGGTCTAGCGGACGTTACAAGTTAATCGATTAGGATTAATTTTAATCTAAAATACAATTGCTCTATGCTTCCAGATTTAGTTATTGTCGATGTTTAACTCCAATATTTACGCTCTTGAACGCACCACAGTGAGCCAAAAGGACATCCAGCAGCTTTCTCCAGCTGAGACCCGTTGCTTGTCACCACAACTTAACTTGATGATTTATTATAATGGAGGAAATAAATAATCCTCGGGGTTCAGGAGGATTTTTATTTCCTTCCTGCAAATCATCTGTTCAGCATCTTTGACTCTGTGTGAGCCGCTTTGTGAGGTTATTTAAATAACCAGACTTTTGTAATGTCTGCAGATGAAAGCAAATACCACAGCATGACTGCTTTTTATTATCCACAGCTGACCTTGCAGTTGTTGTCCGCCATTATACAGCATCATCTATAATGACTCAGAGGCTGCATGAGGGATTTAAAGCCTGTGGAGTAAACGGCAACACTTCACCAGCTGTAAACAAACACCACGCTGTCTGCTTAGAGGGAACATGTGGAAATTAGACGGCCACTGGCTGTGAGGTTTATGTAATACGACCAGGTTCTAAAAGTTTCATTTGGTTGGATCACATACTGGGGATATGTCGTCTCTAATTTAAACTAAAGAACATTGACCACTGTAGTTTTCAGTTGATTTCCCTATTTTTTTTTTGGTCTTTTTGCACCAAAAAGAAAAGTTACTACAGTAGATCCTAATATTAAGCTAACATCAGCTTATAACTGCCTATTTCAACAGTTTGAACACCAAATATACCTCAATATGTATTAATACACATTATATTGCTTTCGACTCATTATCACTGGAGCATTGACCAACATATTTGACATCTATTGATGATTTTTATTACAGCACTTGACAAAATAGGATGTCAGTTGGTGACTGTATGTTGTTTTTATGACTTATTTTGTGTTTTTATGATGTAAAGCATTTTTAACTATCTTCTTGCTGAAATGTGCTATACAAATAAAATTGATTGGATCTATGTTTCCATTTGTCAGGTACAACTCTCATGTGGATTTTGTGTAAACATTTAAAATGTCGCAAAAAAAGAAAATAAAATGCGAATTAGACGTGTCCATCTACTGGTTTGAAGCGAAACAACTGGGCTACGCAAAGTTTAATTTTCATCAGATGTTGGCGCTAAGCATGGCAGTAAAAAAGCAAGAAGTAAAGGTTGCAAACTACCTACGAACTGCAGTGAAGCTCAGCCCGTTACCTAGCAACCTCAGTGGAGTTCCGTCCGTTACCTAGCAACCCAAGCAGAGCTCCAGCAAGTTTGGTCAGCTGGTTTCCCACTGTATGAACTGTACAATGGCTGCTGGAAAAGAGTTTTGTTGTTGACTTACCATACAGAAACCGTTTGTTGGCTCCACTTCTGCGTTTAAAAGATGTACGGTTGTATAGTTGCGCATTTGTTTGCAGCCATTTTCACGTGCGAGTGAAAACATTGAGTTGAGTGGGTGTGGCCAGCAGTGGCTTATTTGGATTTAAAATGACATGAGGCCCTAAAACAGCTCAAAATCGCACTGAAATTTGATTATCTAACAATGATTTTGAGCTAAAAAAAATATAATAAACTTGTTTTGCATCACCCATAGAGCTAACCTGACCTGTTCAAGGAAGCATAATAACTAAAGTAGGAGATCAGAAAAATCACCCTGCATTAAGTTTGACAAAGCCAAAGTTGTGGATAAAGACATATTTAGTATTTCTGACCAACCTCTGAAGCTTTATTTAAGTCCCTGCCCTTTGTTTAACTTGAGCAGCTAATCCAATAAAGACCCTCTGAGCATGTGGGGATGTGTGTGTGTGTGTGTGTGTGTGTGTGTTTGTGCCTCACCTGCAGGGCATCGTAGTACATCTTCTTCCCTTCCTCGTCGGTCTTGTCGGACATAAGCCAGGCCTTGAGCAGATACTCATAGAAGCTGTCGCCGAGGCCACCCACAGACACGTGATCTGCAGCAAAGATTAGCGGAGGAACATAAATCAGCGCCGCGCGGCTCCAGCGAGGCCGCTGCACAAACACCGCTACATTATTCTGGTGGCAGGCTGATCGAGTAGTTTTCTAGTTTTTGTCCCGCTGATAGTCGGCGAAGGCACATCCATATGCATGCGTCATTAACGCGGTCCGGCTGCGTTGAGAAGCACAGAGATTAAATGTCAGCTGTGATCATCTTGAGGCGAAAAGAGAGGAAGAGGATAATGATGATGAGGAGGAGGGTTTGGTTTAAAGATGGGGAAATATTTACAAATAAAGAATCAGCGATGAACAAAAACCTAGAATAATAATTGTACACTGCAAAACACAAAATCAGTAGTTTTGGTTTAATTTTCTAATGTAAATATGTAAGCAAACCTGAAATAAGAAAAATAACTTAAAAGTAACTTTTCAGCAAGAAATAGGAGCTTATTTAAAGGAAATAATTCCTTTATTTTGATGAAAAGGTTGAAATTATTTAACTTAAAACACGAGATTTTTCCCGGTTTGGAGTTTTAAAAAAATTAAGACTTTTTTATGGTAATATTATGACTTTGTTTTGGTAATATTAGAACTTTGTTTTCAAAATGTTGCTTTAATTTCAATTATCCCTTCTGTGAGTTGAACAGATTACTAGTGCCAAGCTACGAGAACTTTTCTTTAATTATGAGAATATATTCCCAATATTAGCAGAAAAAGACACAATTTTACCAATAAAATGTCCTCATATTACAAGAAAAAATTTTATTTAATGAGAATTTTATTGTTGTTATTTTTCATATTGGAATTCTCATAAAATTACGACTTTATTTTCAAAAAGTTGCTCTGATTTCAGTTATCTCTTCCTTGAGTCGGACAATTAAGTCCGAGCTATGAGAATTTTGTTTAATTACGACATTAATTATAATATTAGCAGGAAAAGATACAATTTTATCAATAGAATGTCTTAAAAAACTAGTTTTAATGAGAATTTTCTTTGTCTTATTTGCTGCCGTTCATAAAATTACTACTTTATTCTGGTCATTTTAACATTTATTGTCATATTATTTCAACTTTGTCATACGACTATTCTTGTACACCATTCTTGCATTATTATGACTTTATTGTCCTAATTAAAAGTAAATATCTTAGCCTGACCTTTATATTTTGTTATAGAGTTGATCTGAATTCAAAATCCAAATAAAACACGCTTATAAAACAAGATGGCCGCCATGGGCATTCTGTTAGGAAACATGAACTAAATCTTAAAAAACTTGATTAAATCGATTCATTTCTAAACACAACTCAAACCTTAAGGTAGAATATAAGAGTTTATAAGCGTCTCTCCTGTCAAAGTTCATAGTTTACAATTTATTAAGCAAACCCAACATACGCCACAACATACTATCAGCCTGGATAAACAACTTTTATGCATTCATTCCTCTTTTCTTTATGTTATCTAAACAGCAATTCTACTTTTATGCATCAGTTAATGAAATACTTGCCTGAAAACACCGTTATCAGCTTTGTGTCACATAAATATGAACAATTATAACCGCTCATGTGTTTAAATGGTTGTTTTACTGAGCATTTCAGAGCAGTCTGCGGGAACAGATCCATATTTATCCGACTCAGACAGTTGCAAGCCTTTCATAAAAAGCTGCGCAGTAAAACTATACCTGACAGCGCTTAATAAAAGCTGAGAGCATATCAGTGGATATAAAAACAAAATAATAAAACCAGGCAAAAGGATTTTTACTTTAATGTCACATTCTTTTTTGGTGAAGAGCACAAGTTTCTCTTTATTTTGTTTTACAGAGAACAGTAAAATTAACAGCAAAATGATGTGAATAAAAGGTGAAATTGGATCAAGAATATAGAACTTTTTATGGCTGTTAAATGTAAAACACTAAAAAGTAGAAGGTGGGTTTAAGGAGGTCAATCTGAGCTTGTCTGAAAGCATCTTTTTGCCACCTTATCTTCAGACGTGTGGCTGCTGCTGCTGCATTTTTTGGACTTCCTGAATAATTCTTCAATAATTATTTTTATTAAGTTTTTGTAGATCAGTAGATTTAGTTCAGTTGTTGTAAAGGTGTCAACAGCTAAATATTGTTTTAATCAGTTAGTTACACTTATTCAAATACAAAAACCTTTCAGAAAAAATTTACTTTCAGGAGTATTTTTACATTTTACTTTTACTTGAGTAATTTTATTTTGAAGTATTTTTACTCTTATTTGAATTACATTTCCTTAATTTTCTACCCACTGGATATAAAACAAACACGTTTTAAATCCATCAGACTCAGACACACACCTGCAGATTTTGTTAAAAGTTTCCCAAGTTTTTTATTGAAAGAAACTGATTTGGAAACATTTTATTTTGCCTGATTTTGTTATTTCTTGTTACTGATATGAATTATTGTCCTTTTGGTTCTTAAAATACAAAAAATTCACTTAACTTTATACTTTGGTCCATTTGATGATGTAATTTTTAAATATTAAATGATTGATAGTTTGTTCAGTTACTCAGTATTTCAGTTAACTTTTATAAAACTTTTTTACTCTTACTTGAGTACAAATATGTTGAAGTTGTACAATTTACGCCCACCTGTGGTTTTAATTATGTTTTATTACATATTGAAGCCCGATTTTAATACATTAGATATTTCAGTGTTTCAGGAATCTAGTCAAAGTCTGGACTAAAATGTAATTCAGATGTTTTATTCATGGCTGAATAAAAAAAATTTGGCAAACAGGAGTGGGTCCACATTTCTCCACAGATCAACTTTCCTTTAATAAAGAAGTAATAATTTAAAAACTGCATTATTTATTTATCTAGGCTAAATATGACTGATGAAAAACTTTCTTTGATATATAAAAAACACCAACATCCCAGCTTTTATCTTCGCTGTCCGTTATTCTTTGCTCGCCGCTTGTCCTTCACGTCCGACGCCTCCATCATCATCATTTTTACCTGTTTAGCTCTGTGGTTTTAAGAATCAGCTAATGGGTTTAAAATTTCACCCTATCAGGAACATAAAAGCATCTGAACGGACCGAGAATGAAAATACTTGACGGGTGAAGAGCGGGCAACCAAACCGTGAGGTCATCCAACAAGGTTCAAACGGCAGCTTTAGGAAATGGAGCATGACTTTATCTGATGCTAGTAAATATTAGCATGCTGTTGAGCACGTGTAGGGATGATTTTTTTTATTTATAAATTTAGTCAAAGTTCAAGAAGAAAATGAAAACATTTTTCTTTAATTTTCCTGTTGAAAATGTTTATTTCTACAGGAATCTCTCTTCCTCTGCTAATTCAATATTTCAATTGTGCATCATTTATAAACAATAATGAATAATCTCAGTCTGATCCAGAATGTTTAATGATTACAGCAGAATAAATGTATATCAACTCTGCTGATTTGAATCTGTACAATTACAGGTGAAAGACGGACATAATGCGCTGCAGAACAGCAGCAATTTGCATGAATTAGTTCAAACCTGGGCGACGTTCATAATGTAATAAATTCAGATTTCTATTGTCGGTTTACATAATGAATTCAGACAGTGTCTTATATGTTAACTACTGCATTTCTTCTACATGGGAAGCTTTAAGTTTTTGCATATTCTTCTGTTCGTAGGAGTTTAAAGATGTGCTTTAAAAATGTGTGTCAAGAACAATAAGAGTTAATTAATATAAAATTAATGTCCTAAAAGCCCCAGAGAGATGCTTAAATTAATTCATTGGAACTGTTCTGTTTTGGTAGGTATGCTGGTAACTACTTTCTAATTTAAATGAACTGTGTTTGAATTTATTGACACGTTTATTGAAACTTTAAATCATTTGTGTCCTGACCACACGCTTCTCACAGCCACCGTTAAGGTTCAGATGTAAACAGATAAAATAATACTTTATCAAGTAGCAGAGTTACTTACGTTGGCCCCACTGGCCGCTGTTCGGGTTCAGGTAGTTCGGATAAAGTCCCTGAGGTTTGTCCAAACGGTTCAGCACTTTCCTGATGTTCATTACCTACAGATACAGAAATCATATTTCAGTGAAATGGTTGCTTTGAACAGATTTCCATGGCTTTGCTTCCGTTACCTTTTGAGCAAACTCTGGGTTTCCGGAGAGTTTGCTGAGGTGCATGAACTCCAGATGGAGGGTGCCGTACTCTGCCAGGATGCTGCTGCCGCCTGAAGCCCAGGGCCAGTTCCTACCGACACCACTGGGACACAAAGAGAGGAACGGTTAGAGACGGAGGGAGGGAGGGAGGGATGAGTGGATGGATGGATGGAGGGAGGGATGGACTGATTGTTGTTGATTGGATGAGTGGATGGATAAATTATGGATAAAAGATGGATGGATGAACAACTATGAGTGGATGGTTGGTTAGATAAATCATAGATGAGTGGTTGGTTGGACGAGAGGATGGATGAGTGAATGGATGGATGAATTATGGATAAATGTATTTATGGATAAATCGGTGGTTAGACAGATGGATGAGTGGATGAATGGATGGATGAGTTGGTGAATGAATGGATGTTTTTAGAGGCATTATTGTATGGATTATTATCATTATTCTATAGATTTAAACAGATGAATTGACGGAGGAAATCTCAACATAAAGACTAATTTCAAACTAATGGAAACAGAAATTTTTTCCATATTTCCCTTTTCCATAATTTTGCAGATCTAAAAACAATTCAAACTATTTTCCAGACTCCAGTTTCTCTAGGAAGTGTCATAAAAAAACAAACTTCCATTAATGTGACAAAGAGACGATGAAGAAATGAAACGGTAAACCAGGAGTTAGGGGTCAAATCCAAACATGGAGGCATTTATCAGCTGGATCCTGGATGGGAGCATTAAACCAGCAGCTGTTTAAAACTGAGCAGCTCCTTTGATCCAGGAGACGTCATTACATTTGCATTCTTCTTCTTTTGTTTTTTGGATTTTAACAAACAGATTTCTAAAATAAACCTGGAAGGATTGACATCACAAAAAGCAGCATATTTTCCTTCCTGGAGAGCAACCTGCTTCCTTGACAAGTACAAAAGACTCTGCAACGCAGTGTCTGCAAGATCATTAAAGCCACTGATGAGACAATTTCAGGCCAAGGACTGATGACTCTGATGGCAATGCCTCAAGTGAGTACTCATGAATACATATTGGCTATTTACTTCACTGTCAGTGCAACACGAAGCGCACAAAACAACCGCCACATTCAGGGAAGAGATCCAGCAAATGAGAGGAAGAAGAAAAAGAAGAAGAAGAAGAGATCTGTGAATTGGGAGAAGAGCCACACTCGCACAGATCTCTTTAAGGACGTGGAAGAACATACTAATTATCCCCCCCTTTCAAGTCATCATGCTGCACAAGGCGTAATTTGTTTCCCATTACACCCTGGATTTAATCAAGTCAGCCAAACAGAGGGAGGACCAGGGGAGCAGCAGGCGGAGAGACGCGGCAGGGTCACCGGTGAGAGACAAACCCATCAGCGGAGACCCGGGTTCATCGATGATTCAGTCTGAATACACGTTTAACCCCTTCAGGCCTGAATCCACTGGAATGGACGTTTACAGGCCTTTTTCCTTACTTTCTTCTGGGTTACTATTACAAATATTAGCAGCTTATTATTATCATACCATCATTATTATCACTTTTTTCTTAGTTTTAAAAAAATTGTATTCATTTTTATGTAGCAGAGATTAGGAAGAATTTATAGGCATACATTTGCAAGGAGTTGGTAATTATTCTGACTATGTATGAGTGAGTATTCAGCCGTATTCTTATAGAAGAATACGGCTGGATCGAGGCTTACTAAAAGGGCCGAAGGATTAAATTGGGTGTTTCCTGTCGACCGCTCGACGGTGAGTCGTTTAATTTACGTACTTTGTTTTCTTTGGAAATAGAAATGCGGTGGCGACACGCCCACTTAATCTGTGCATTAATGACTGAAAAGTTTATTTATTGATTTAAAAGGTCATTTTCTTTTTGTTAATTTTGTGGCCGAATAGATTATATATTGTTAAAATATTAAATAGGCCTTTTGATTTTTGTAGATTCGTCCTTTTAGGACAGTTTTAGTTATTATTTTTTTTTGATTGATTTTTGCTAACGGCCTATAGAACTCTGGGCTTGGTCATTTGTTTTTATTGGGGAGTTGCGCAACGAAATAAAAGGGAAAAAAACAATTGTTTATTGAAACGATATGGAAGTCAATTAAGTTTAATTGACTGCGTCAATTAAACTTAGATATAATGTGAAAGTGCACTTTAATTTGATTCGTACCTTTGACCGGTAACTTTAATAAGGTCTATACCCTTGATTTGAATCTGAATGTAACTTTGAGTTTGATCGCGATCTTTAATTGGAAATTCATTTGAAAAACTCATGAGAAAACACTTTATGGAATATAGTTATTTGTTTATTTTTTTGTAATTGTTGAATGTTTCTTTATTTTGGATAACAGTTTGACAATGTTTAAACATGACAGCTAATTTGTTTTATTTTTATTCATGACCTTGTTTAGGTCAGGTTTTTTCCCACCCCCTGTGTCACGTCAGGATGGCGAGCTACCGGATCACCGCAGCTTCGCGGTAGGATTTAAATGAACCAAGCTATTTTTTCATTCTGGACCTATTTGCTCTGGATCATGGAAAAAAAAAACAATCAGATATTGATTGATGGACTATTGATCACCTTGGATTCATGAATGGACCAAAATAGAAACTCTTGGGTGACATCAGGGTTTATTGTTTTTTGTTGCTGAGTGCTTGTTTTTTTCCTTGTTGTGTTTTTGGTTATATTATAGAAAATCACTGTTATTATAAATATTATTATTATTGCATATCTTCATATATATATGAAAGAAAAAAACAAGTTGAATACAATAACTTAAACATACTTTTGTCTAATGGTATTTTATTCACACCCACGGGCTCCATAGCCGAATCTATCTGAGCGCCATTTGTTATATTTGGCCGTAGTCAGGCGCCTAGCCTTAAGTAGCGTTACAAGTTGTTATTTCCAATCATCATTATTATTATTATCTGTAGATTTTCTTGTCTTGTTATGAATTGGTTTGTAATCATTTTGTTTGTGTAATATAATTTATTTGTTTGTCTTTAACACAATATATATAGAACAACAGGCACAAGAATATTATAACATGGTTTTAATTACAGATTTTGGTTAATTATTGAGTTGGTAAGTGATATATTTCATTCAAATGAAAAAATTTAATCACTTCTTCCAACTCATTTCAAACAGAAAAGTAATGGTAACCTAACTATTTTGTTGTTTATGTTTGCACATGTTGTCTCCGTCCCACTGATTGCTTGTTTTCTTGTTTTTAAAAACTTTTTTGAAATAAATAAATAAACAAAATCAAATCTGGCTGATCATGTAAATTTAAAAGAGAACCTTAAATGTACAATAGAGAATGAACTTCTATTGAATTGATGGAATAGTTAAATTTATAGTCTAAGTTTGTTATTGTTTGTTTTATTTATCTTTGCTTTTAATAAAGTTTTGATATTGCTGAAATAGTTTGTATGGTGTTTATGCATTTCTGTCATGTTTGTAAGACGTTGAAGAAGTCGATTTAAATTTTGTGTTTAATTTGTGTTTTAATACCATTATGTCTCTTGTACTGTTTGGCGTTTCCTATGGTAGACACTAATGGGAATCCCTAAATAAACAAAAATAAATAAATATAAAACAGGATTTTGTAATATGAATGACTAGTTTGCTATAGACCAATGACATGGACAGATGAATGGATGGATGAAGAGTTCAGTTATTAAAAGAGAAATATTGATGGATGGATGAATTGTTTAATGGATGGAGAGTTCAGTTATTGATGGATGGATGAATGGGATGAGTGGATGGACAACTGTTGTGATGATGGACCGACAGGTACAAAGTTCAGACAAGATGTTAAAAAACCTAAACTTCATCTTCTTCATTTCTGCTCCACTTTGGACCAAGTGAACCAGTTTAAAAACATTAAACCAGTTTCTTTGTTTCCAGTCCCAGTGGCTCCTGTTCTGGGACTGGAAAATGGCAATAATCCATCGTAATACCGAACAATGGAGCTTCGTCTGGCCCACCTGGGTCCACTGTTGTGTTTGACTACTGAGGCACATGGCCCACTGACCCAGTTAGCAAAGCTCCTTAAACAACTCCACGCTCCACAGAGTGGGGAGACACTTATACAAGTAAATTATTTGGTTAATGTCCTGTTGCATTACTGAAAGTGGAGCGATCTTATTCAAATAATATGATGTTTAAATGGATGAAGTGCACACATGTCCTTGATTTCAGCTTTTTAATGGATCTTCAGGGAATTAAATAAATCAAAACAAACTTCACCTGCAGGCTTCTTTTATGCCTCTTTTCATTTAGCTATTAGTAAAAGCCTTGAGATGTTGAATAGAGCTGTTGTAGTGGCGTCTTTTTGGGTTTTTTAACATCCACCAAGATTAAAATTTACTCACTGATTCTCTTTGAGGCACACAAGAAATGTTTATGAAACGTTACGGTGACCCAGAGCTGCAGCTTTATCAGGAGATTATGAAAAGACCTTCACTAATGCACCAAGGCTGATACGCAACTTTCATTATGAATCCAGAGATCAACATAAATTATCCAACTCTGATTGAAGCGATATGATGCTGTTTGTTTAAAATGGTATGGATTTATCTGCTTGTCCCACATTTTGGGTAAACATTGTTTATCTGTTATGTATTTGCAAACCCAGAGGGGTCAAGGTGTTGATGAATAACAGACTGATGCTGCTGTGATTTAAATTAGTTTCCAGTAGAGGACATGAGTCGCTCCTGGTGAGGTTTCATTTCACTCAAATCACAAAATCATGAGTTTTTCAGCCTTCAGTGCATTCTGCCGAGAGAACAACTCCTATTTCAAAAATGACTTTCAAATATGGGTGGGGATTTTTCTGATTTTTGGTGCCATGATTCAATTTAAAACTACATTTTTTAATCAAAACAATTGTTCATAATGATTTCTTAATCTATTGTGTTCAAAGTATCCTCTTGATGTCCAATCTGCTTTGGGCTGAAACGATTAATCGAAATCATGGTGATTAATCGATAATTGAAATAATTCTCAACTAACTTAGTAATCGATTAATTGCTAATTGGAGTATATAGACTCACAATAAAGCTATTTGATGTAATAAGTCAAAACCTTACAAAATATATATATACATTTTGCATTTAATATAAAAGTACTTTTGTCTGCAAATATGTTTTAGCCAAAACTCCTCAACTAGGGTAGTTTTAGCTTCATCAGGTTCAAATTTACTAAAGGAAAGCCATGTTGTTGCATTTTAAGCAATGAAATGGTTTCTTAATTACAAAAGGAATTGAATTGTTTATTTGCATCTTTTACATAATTGTAAAAAAAATGCTTCAGTAAGAAAATGAAAAATCAAAGTGCTAATTTTTGTTTCAGACAAATCACTAAAATAATCAATTACTAAAATAGCTTCAGCCCTAAACAGGATATACATTAAAATGTCACATTTGTTCAATTTTAAATATTAATTCATGTTAGAAGGCCATAGTTAGTATACTTTAACAATTAATTGATATAATTAGTTGACGATAATTTCAATAATCAATTAATCGTTTCAGTCCTAATGTGAATCGATTTTTTGGCACACTCCTACTTTTCAACTTCATACATTAATAATCAAGTTTCCCTTCCAGGGTCATGAATTAATCAAGAAACATTAGCAGTGCACTTTGTAGCTGGAGAAAAAAAATAATATTTTCACACTTTCACTGTCCTCAGCCTCAACAGGAAGCCTGGACTTCTCTTTTTCCACCTCATTTTCTTTGCTCCCGACTCAAAATCTATTGCACCTCTCCTGCAGCCGCGAGGAAAATGTGGATTACGATAATGTCAGAGTTTGGGTGGCTTAATTAGAGACCTCTAATCATGGCTGCCTCAGGTTGCTGCTGAGGAAAGCTGCTCTGAGAGTTAGAGCGAACATTTGGGCAACTTGTTCCCTCAAAGAAATTTGTGTAACTTGAAAGCCAATAATTTATTTTATGGTTAGATAAAAAGATTAGGGTGATGATATGGTGCTATGACTCTAACTTCTGTCCGACCACAGCATATGTGCTCAGTACTTGGAGGATTTGTGCTTTTATTGATTTTATATATCAATCACAATCAACAACGTTTTTGACAAAAAGACAATAAAATGATGTTAATTAAATAAAAATACAGTACATAAGTGATTGCTTAAATATTCAACACTTTGATTATCAAGAAAATACCCAGAAAAGGCCTCAGAATCACATCAACTAGGACTGTTTGATAAATTGATTTAAGCAATTGCTCAAATTTGTGTTTTTGAAGATTTAATTTGTGGAAAATCTGGATTTTTTTGGACAACGGATTAATAAAGCCAGGATACGTTTTCTTTTCTGTCAATTACCAGAATAAAGTCACAATGTTACAAAAACTGCAACACAAAAATGAATAAAAAATCTAAATGAGGAATGTTGAGTATCTTGTGAAGTTATACTTTGCTATAAGTTTTACAGATAATATTTCATGTTTAATAGAAAAATTTAAATCTTAATACTTACAGTAAATTGATAGTTATTGAAGCAATACGTTTTTTTCTCAATAAAAACTTTTTTGTTGTAATTTTCAGATGTTTTTCTGGTAAAATTGCATAATCTTTTTGCTGATATTATGATTATATTTTTGTATTTATACTAAAATATTTGTACCCTGGACTTAATACTTTAAAGTAAAACTCACAGAAGGGATGGCTGGAATAAAAGCCAATTTTTTAAAACCATTTGCCATTTCTGTTTTCTAAAAAAAAAAAAAAAGATAAAAAATTGGAAATGAGTTTTTATTTTTAAGTCATATCTCCCAACTCTAATAACCCCAAAAAGTATACAGTCTAAAAATGGCCGCTACCTGCTAAGCTAATGCAACTATAAATTAGTATTTTAAACAGCTGCTTTTGTTGAAATCAAATGTCTGAGTCTGTAAAAGTCAGATGGAATATTCTGTGAAATGTTTCAACTTAAGTCGGAGACCAATCATGTAACAGCTTCCTAGACTTGGTCCTGATCCCCACACATGAACACAAGTTAACTAAAACACTAAATACCAACTCAGATAAACAGTTCTCACAGTTATCTGCCTCTGCTTGCCAAACTGCATGAATTAACAACTTAATTTTCCTCTAACATCAAGAGGAAAATGCTCCAGGACAGCATGGGTAAACATGAGGTCAGCTGGAAAGAAAACATCTCCCAGCTGCCAAACACGTCCATTCCCAGTCCAAACGTATTAATCACAGATGCAAATTTGCCCCAAAATGGGATAAAAACACAGAGGGAAAGAGACGGTTCAACTCTTCCACTGTTATCAAAAACATGATTGGTTTTTTGCTCCAGTTCAGTGACTAAGTTGATTTTTTCCCCATAAATTACTGCCATTTGTGACATCTGTTGATGCAAGAACAACACTAGAGAAAAGAAACAATCATGTAAAATATTCTGAGCCTAAACAAGGTGAATGCTTTCACATTTTACTATAAATTAACTTCATTTGATGTTCAAAAAATACGCATAACAACTGCAAGGTGGAAGAAAAATAATTTTTACAGACAAATGTGAAATCATAGCGTCTCTTGATAAATAACGTATGAAACTAACACCTTCATTGTAACATGGTGGTGGCAGCATCATGATGTGGGGTTCCCTCATTTCAAAATCTACACTATACTATCACATCTACTGGCACATTCACTAATAATGGAGCTAATTTTTCATGTAGCGTTTCTTCAGCATTTCTGCTAACTTTTTTACTAACATTTAGCTCACTTAGCTTCCAAGCAGTAATGATGTTTATATTAATGCTCTTATTTTGAAGGGGGTTAAGAGTTTACAGGTAGGTGTGCAAAACCAAAATTTAACTAGAGAGAAAATAACTGAGAACCACTGCTTTATTCTGGCAGAATATCTTCAGGATTATATTTTTAGTGCAAACTGTGAGCTAGATGTTTGTGTCCAACATTAGTGTCTAACCTCACAAATCAATAATCATAACTGCACTCCTACACTTTATAATATACTGTAATGTTTACTTTTAACTATAGGATTATGTAAAAAAATTTTAAATCATACATAAACAATAAAATACATTTATGATGTGGTTCTAGTAAGGTCGGTGCTGCCAAAGACGTTACATTTATTCAAGCTTTTCATGTTAAAATCTATTGATATAAAATAAAATAATAAATAATAAAATAAATAAAAAAATGCCTTAATATGTCTGAATACAATAAGATGGAAGTGTACATGTTAGTGTTTGATGCAATCATTGGCTTGGTGTCTGTTGAGAGGACGGAGAAGCTAATTTCAGGATCCAAACACCTGAACAAAAGCCAACAAAGCCCGCTGCCTTGTATACACACAGAGACACAATAGCCCAGCTCATTAAGACCTGTCAGTATGCATTGAGGTGGGAATGATTTGCAAAGGCTTTATCAGTCTGGATGTTAATAAGAAGAGCAGTGGGACATAGTAGCCAGATCTGATAGCAACCGTGGAGCTGCTGTGTGCCTGAAAGACAAAGTGCCAGGGGGGAAAAGGTTTCTAAAAGGTTCCTGTTCCAGCATTAAAAGTATAAAAACCCATTAAACAGAGAATGCAGTTATTTATAAAGACAAACAGCTCAATGATGCTGCAGATCTCTAAAATTAGAGTAGCTACCGTCAACAAATTCTTAAAGACAGAACTTTATGAAAAATGTTTGAATTAAATCTGTTGCTTAAAGGGGAGATATCAAGCAAAGTTCACATGTTGCACATTTTTATTCTTCCATTTGAGTTTCTACTTTTTTCTTAAAACAGCCCAGCCGTTTTTTGGCAATGAGTTTATGTTTTTTGGCGTCTCAAAAATGAGCTGTTTCAAAAACCTTCTGAATGTAACGTCACAAATGAGTAGGCACCCGTTGCCTAGCAACCCCAACGAGAATTCCGCCAATCACCTAGCAACACAAGCAGAGGTCTAGCTTGATTGGTCAGTTGATTTTATGCACTGTACAAAGGCTACTGGAAAAGACAAGTGTTCTGATGTTCACTCAGAAACATTCTTGCTGGTTGTGCAGGAGGCTCCACTTCTGCTTTTCAAAGATCCATCCATCCATCCATCTTCCTCCGCTTATCCGAGGTCGGGTCGCGGGGGTAGCAGCTTCAGAAGGGAGGCCCAGACTTCCCTCTCCCCGGCCACTTCTTCCAGCTCTTCCGGGGGAATCCCGAGGCGTTCCCAGGCCAGCCGAGAGACATAGTCTCTCCAGCGTGTCCTGGGTCTTCCCCGGGGCCTCCTCCCGGTGGGACATGAACACCTCACCAGGGAGGTGTCCAGGAGGCATCCTGACCAGATGCCCAAGCCACCTCAACTGGCTCCTCTCGATGTGAAGGAGCAGCGGCTCTACTCTGAGTCCCTCCCGGATGACTGAGCTTCTCACCCTATCTCTAAGGGAGAGCCCAGCCACCCTACGGAGAAAACCCATTTCGGCCGCTTGTATCCGCGATCTCGTTCTTTCGGTCATGACCCAAAGCTCATGACCATAGATGAGGGTGGGAACGTAGATCGACCGGTAAATCGAGAGCTTCGTTTTTTGGCTCAGCTCTCTCTTCACCACGACGGACCGGTACAGCGCCCGCTTGACAGCAGACGCTGCGCCAATCCGCCTGTCGATCTCCCGCTCCCTTCTTCTCCCATTCGTGAACAAGATCCCGAGATACTTAAACTCCTCCACTTGGGGCAGGACACCCCCCCTGACCCGGAGAAGGCACTCTACCCTTTTCCGGCTCAAGACCATGGCCTCGGATTTGGAGGCACTGATCCCCATCCCGGCCACTTCACACTCGGCTGCGAACCGATCCAGCGAGAGCTGCAGATCACGATCTGATGAAGCCAAAAGGACCACATCGTCTGCGAAAAGCAGAGATGAGATCCTAAGGCCACCAAATCGGATCCCCTCAACACCTTGGCCGCGCCTAGAAATTCTGTCCATAAAAGTGATGAACAGAATCGGTGACAAAGGGCAGCCCTGGCGGAGTCCAACTCTCACCGGAAACGAGCCCGACTTACTGCCGGCAATGCGGACCAGACTCTGACACCGGTCATACAGGGACCTGACAGCCCGTATCAAAGGGCCCGGTACCCCATACTCCCGGAGAACCCCCCACAGGGCTCCCCGAGGGACACGGTCGAACGCCTTCTCCAAGTCCACAAAACACATGTAGACTGGTTGGGCGAACTCCCATGCACCCTCCAGGACCCTGCCGAGGGTGTAGAGCTGGTCCGGTGTTCCACGACCAGGACGAAAACCACACTGCTCTTCCTGAATCCGAGGTTCGACTATCCGACGGACCCTCCTCTCCAGGACCCCTGAATAGACCTTGCCAGGGAGGCTTAAGAGTGTGACCCCTCTATAATTGGAGCACACCCTCCGGTCCCCCTTTTTGAACAGGGGGACCACCACCCCAGTCTGCCAATCCAGGGGAACTGCCCCCGATGTCCATGCGATATTGCAGAGTCGCGTCAACCAACACAACCCTACAACATCCAGAGCCTTAAGGAACTCCGGGCGGATCTCATCCACCCCCGGGGCCTTGCCACCGAGGAGCTTTTTAACCACCTCGGCAACCTCGCCCCCAGAGATTGGAGAGCCCAACCCAGAGTCCCCAGGCTCCGCTTCCTCAGTGGAAGGCATGTTGGTGGGATTGAGGAGGTCTTCGAAGTACTCTGCCCACCGACCCACAACGTCCCGAGTAGAGGTCAGCAGCACACCATCCCCACTATAAACAGTGTTTGTGCTGCACCGCTTCCCCCCCCTGAGACGCCGGATGGTGGACCAGAATCACCTCGAAGCCGTGCGGAAGTCTTTCTCCATGGCCTCTCCAAACTCCTCCCACGCCCGAGTTTTTGCCTCAGCAACCGCCCGAGCCGCATGCCGCTTCGCCCGCCGGTACCCATCAGCTGCTTCCGGAGTCCCACAGGCCAAAAAGGCCCGATAGGACTCCTTCTTCAGCCTGACGGCATCCCTCACCGAAGGTGTCCACCAACGGGTTCGAGGGTTGCCGCTGCAACAGGCACCGACAACCTTGCGGCCACAGCTCCGATCGGCCGCCTCGACAATGGAGGCACGGAACACGGTCCACTCAGACTCCATGTCCCCCACCTCCCCCGGGACGTGTTCGAAGTTTTGCCGGAGATGGGAGTTAAAGCTCCGTCTCACAGGGGATTCCGCCAGACGTTCCCAGCAGACCCTCACAACACGTTTGGGCCTGCCAGGTCTGACCGGCTTTCGCCCCCACCACCGGAGCCAACTCACCACCAGGTAGTGGTCAGTGGACAGCTCCGCACCTCTCTTCACCCGAGTGTCCAAGACATACGGCCGCAGATCCGATGAAACGATGACAAAGTCGATCATCGAACTGCGGCCTAGGGTGTCCTGGTGCCAAGTGCACATATGGACACCCTTATGCTTGAACATGGTGTTCGTTACGGACAATCCATGGCGAGCACAGAAGTCCAGCAACAGAACACCGCTCGAGTTCAGGTCGGGCGGGCCGTTCCTCCCAACCATGCCCCTCCAGGTCTCACTGTCGTTGCCCACGTGAGCGTTGAAGTCCCCCAGCAGAACAAGGGAGTCCCCAGGAGGAGCACTCTCCAGTACCCCCTCTAAGGACTCCAAAAAGGGTGGGTAATCTGAACTGTCGTTCGGCTCGTAAGCACAAACGACAGTCAGAACCCGTCCCCCCACCCGTAGGCGGAGGGATGCTACCCTCTCGTTCACCGGGGTGAACCCCAATGTACAGGTGCCGAGATGGGGAGCAACAAGTATGCCCACTCCTGCCCGACGTCTCTCTCCCTGGGCAACTCCAGAGTGGAAGTATGTCCAGCCCCTCTCAAGGAGACTGGTTCCAGAACCAGAGCCATGCGTCGAGGTGAGACCGACTATTTCTAGCCGGAACCTCTCGACCTCACGCACTAGCTCCGGCTCCTTCCCCACCAGAGAGGTGACATTCCACGTCCCAAGAGCCAGTTTCTGCAACCGAGGATCGGACCGCCAGGGTCCCCTCCCTTGGCCGCCACCCATCACACAGTGCACCCGACCCCTA
Source organism: Xiphophorus couchianus (assembly GCF_001444195.1). NCBI lineage: Eukaryota > Metazoa > Chordata > Actinopteri > Cyprinodontiformes > Poeciliidae > Xiphophorus > Xiphophorus couchianus. Next base: position 1,993,351 of record NC_040242.1, on the reverse strand, counting down.
TGGCCCCTCCCACGGGTGGTGGGCCCATGGGAGAGGGGGCCCATGTTTCCTCTTCGGGCTGAGCCCAGCCGGGCTCCATGGGTAAAAGCCCGGCCACCAGACGCTCGCCATCGTGCCCCCCCTCCAGGCCTGGCTCCAGAGTGGGGCCCCGGTGACCCGCGTCCGGGCGAGGGAACACCAAGTCCAATGTTTTTACTCATCATTGGGGTCTTCAGGCTGCACTTTGTCTGGTCCCTCACCTAGGACCTGTCTGCCTTGGGTGACCCTACCAGGGGCATGAAGCCCCAGACAGCATAGCTCCTAGGATCATTGGGGCACTCAAACCCCTCCACCACGATAAGGTGGCAGCCCATGGAGGAGCTTTTTCAAAGATGTACGTTTTAAATATTTGCTCATCTGTTTGCAGCCATTTCCATGTGCGAATGTTAACTTTGAATTGTAGGACGTGGCAGCAGTAACAAGAGGGACTAAAACAGCTCAACATAGGCAGAAAACTGTGAACAGGTTTTGAATATTCCATAATACAATGGCATATTACAGTCACTATAGTTAATAAGAAAAAAGCAAGAGTAAATTTCTGCAAAAAACTAAAATTTTCTGATTAATCTCAGAAATTTTCTAGAAAAATAACATGTAAATTTCTAAGTTTCAAAAGTAAAAAATATTCGACTTTTCAAATAAGAAATGTTCTTGTTTTTTCTAGAAAATTTCTGAGATTAATCTCGAAATTTGAGTTTTGGTGGAAATTTAATACTTCTTTTTTTTTCTTCTTTTCTGTCTACAACATCCCTAATACGCTGCTGTACCATCCAGACCAATCCCAGCCTGTTGAAGAAAGCCTATAGGGCCACTTTCAAGGACTAAAGATTAAACTAAACATGTTTAGGAATTTCTTCACCCTGACTGCAGCCGTCTGGTCTCTCTTGTGAACGCTGTAAGGATTTCACCTCTGTCCATCTGGCTTTAGTGCTTCTAGATCTGCTCTAATGAGCCATGAGTCCTGGGGCAGATCAACTGGGACAAATCCAGTGGATCTTAGTAGCAATTTCCACTCCGCCAGCAGGAATCAATGAGCTCACGTACCGATGAAAGGAGGCGAGGAAGTCGGAGAGAAAAAGAAAGTAAAAGTCTGTTGGATGTGGGAACATGGGGCTGGCTTTATGACCCTTTATGACGTAACCTTGATTTATCGCTCCTCTCCAAGGGACCAACTAGAACTCGTTTTTGGTGAATCCAGCAGATAAATCAACTGGACACAGAGTTCAGATCTCTAATCTCTAAAAATAACTCCCTAACCTTATTTTTTAAAAACTACTACAACTAATTTAGAGTCCTTTCATAATATCCAACAGCTGGAACATTTCACAGCAACACAACTCAGGTCATAAAATCAGTTTCATCTCTGAATTAAATAAACTCAACTTTTAAAATCAGTAAATAATTTAGATATAGAACTAAAAGTTTATTTTCTACGTTTATGATTGCAGACATGACTTGAAAATGCTGCAGGGAACAATGTACAGTGGAAAAAAATATAAATACAAACTATTTTTTTTTTAAAAAGCTGGAAATTGGAAACTTTGGCAGAATTGTTTGATTTTAGCCATATTGGACCGTTTTCAAGCTCAAATGGCCTATTTAAAGTCATGCCACATTATTACTACTAGTATATTACATGCACATTTTCTATTTTATTTAATAATCCGACTCAGATGCACATTTCTCTGAATCTTAGAGCTTTTTTTAATAACTATACGGTATGGTGTAAACTTGCCCTTACTTTTTATTGTTTTAATTAAATAAGATTTTTATCACTAACAGGTGAAATGACTACAACCGCTAAATTCTGTTTACATTTTGTGAAGAAGGAATTTGCAGTTAGTGTCTTCTTCAGAGGGTTTTGTGTCATTTCATTCAGTGACTTCTGCTGCAGCGCCCCCACAGGCGAGGAAGGGAACAGTTTTTTTAACTGGCTTGTTTGGTTTCACACAATGCAGAATGAAAGTGAACCACACCAGCTGAAAAATTTAACAAAAGTTGCAATTTTGAACTGAATTTACGAGAATATAAGGTATGTAAACAAAAAATGTAGTCAATTCCAGCTAAATAATGACTTGACAGCTAGGCTAGTTTGGCATCAGTGAAAGTTTCTTTCAACATAAAAACTTGAGTTTTCAAATGCAGGTCACTACTAATAAAACTTCCTCATTATCTGCTTCTAATAAACATATATTTTTTTATGATTTCAAGACATTAAAGTGTGGTAAAAACAAAAACGGAGGAAATCTGTAAGGGGGGTGAATACTTTTTCCATGTCTCTGTATCTCAGGAAAAACAAAGTTTTTATTGCAGAGCTCGACTCTCATGGCACCAATAACAGAGGCAGAGAGGTGAAACCTGTAATCAGCCGTCTGCAGAGAACATGTAAGATGACAATCACAGGGAATGTTTGATTTCTACGAACAACAAAGCCAAGCATTACAGCCGGTAAACACTGACTCCAGGAGTTAAAATAACAGATAAAGTTTGAGGTCTGACCTCTGAGAACTGGAGCTGCTGTTCGTCCTCTGCAGGACAGAAAGACAAACTTTACCGAAGGATGAAAAAAAAATAAATCGGGTCAAGTAAAGGAGGAGAGAAAAGACAAAAGGACGAACCAGAAAGTGAGAAGAAACTAAAACTTGTGCAGGGAATAACTGAAGGTTACACACAAGGTGGTTCACCTTCAAACCATTAATTCAGAATTATTTTAGGTTTAAACTCTAAATATTCTCCAGCTTTATATCTCATTAAATCTCAAACTGCAGGGATCAATCTGTGGGTCAGTCTGAGATATGAATAGACATTTTAAATTAACAAAACAAACCTTAATTATTTAAAAAGTCGTTTTGTCTAGTTTCTAGTGCAAATATCTTACTACACTTGAAATAAGACAAAACTAACTTTCAAGTATTTTTAAACAAGATACAAGAAATTATTTTGAGTAAATAATTCCTTAACATTGACAAAAATGCTGGTTCCATTTTTCAGATTATTTCACTTATGAGGAGGTCAAAAGGTCATGTTACAGGTGAAATAATCTGCCAATGAAACAAGTACTCAAGTAAAAGTAAAAAAGTATTTGGTAAAATGTACTGAGTACTGAGTAAATTATAATTTCATATTTAAAAATTACATAATCGGAAAATGTAAAATTAAGTGGAAATTTTTGTATTTTAAGCACAAAATGACAATAATTCATAAAAGTAAAAAAACATAAATAAAATCAGACAAAATAAACATTTTCTAAATCAGTTTCTTGCAATAAAAAACTGATAAAACTTCAACAAAAACTGCAGGTGTGTGTCTGTGTCTGGTGAACTTTTGGTTAAAACATGTTTGTTCTTCATTCAGTGGGTAGAAAATACATAAATTTTACTGAAATAAGAGTAGAAATACTTCATAATAAAATTACTTTAGTAAAAAGTACTGAGTAGCAGAAGTACTCCTAAAAGTACATAAAAAAGTTACTCAAGTAAATGTAATTGAGTAAATGTAACTAGTGACTACCAAACTCTGATGTTACTGTGACTGCTGCATGGGAGTGTGTGTGTGTGTGTGTGTGTGTGTGTGTGCGTGTGTGCGTGTGTGTGCAAAATATCACAGCTCAAGTCATGCAGGTAAAGTCATCATCTACAACAATCTGCTGCAACCTCATAGGGGGGAATCACAGATCTGAGCTGAATCCCATGAACATTAAAACACACACACCTGCAGAAACACACTCACACCTTCAAACCTTCACACACACACACACACACGCACACACACACACACACACACACACACACGCCTTCAGAAACACACGTCTCTCCCCCCAGGGCGTTCCTCTCTCCAGGAAGGAGGCCGTGGGGGCCTTTGGGGTCCATTCACCCGTTCAGGCACAATGGAAATTAATTTATTACAGCACATTTATCGTCATGACAACCTGCCTTTTAATTAAAAGCCAACAAATAGCAGAACGTTGCGTCTTTCTCGACAGAAAAGGAGAAGACCGGAGGAGTCAGCAGGATGAAGGATGACTTCAGTCCAACATGAGAATTTAGTTTGTTTAAAACAAAGTCATGAAAATTAGATTTTAATTTGTTACTCCTGCTCACTGTTGTAAAATTATTCAGAGACTCAAGCAAATTCATCTTTTATATAGAATATTAACATGTTTTAAATCAGGAGTTTCTAAACCCACAGACAATCAACTTTTAGAATGTTTTTTATTCACTATTCAATAATTATTGCATTAATTTAGCATAAATGCTGCCTCATATTGTCTTATTTTAGATGGCAGAAAAATCTTCTTTTTCTTGTCGGAAACTTTTCCATTTCTTGCTTGCTAAGCTAGCTTCAGGAGCAACACAGCTAAATGAATTTGACTGGCAGAAAATGAGCATCAGAAGTAACATATAAATAAATTATTTTAATCAAAATTTTATTTTTTAATGACTGAAAAGCAGAAAAAAATTATGAAACTTTTAGGATAAAAAAATTGTGGAATTACTTTTTTTGTGCACGTTTTTTCCTCATCTCTCCAACGCCCCCTGGTGGCCACTTAGAAATATACTGATACAGATCATTTTTGAATCCTACAACTAGTTATTTAATTAAAGTTTTGTTTTAGATGTTGCATCAAAGACACATTAATTTAACAAATGCCTATGTAAAGATACTTCTGTTAAAAAATGACAGGATTTTCTATAATTATCAGAAACAATTCAGTTTCATATTTTCTCCATGAAGCAATAAGATGCCAGAAAACAATTATTGATTTCAAGTCAATAGTACCTTAATATTCGTGAAAAAGTGCTATTTTCATTGGCAGATTATTTCACTAAAACATGGGAAAAATCTCTCGTCCTAAATTAAATAATCTGCAATTGGAACTAGAACTTCTTCATCAGTATTAAGGTATTATTTACTTAAAACAAACTCATTTCTTGCTGAAAAGTTACTTGTAAGTTAGTGCACTTAAAATAAGACAAAACTAAGATATTTTCACTAGAAACTAGTTTGTGTTTTTGCAGTGTATTACATTTCCTGCTGCTTTATAAGCAAATTCATGTTTAATAAACAGTTTGTAGAGATTGAGGGAAGACTTCTTACGTTTAATCTATTATTTAAGCTCAGAAAAACATGGTGACACCAGTCAGATGGAAACATCTAAGTGATGGAAGACGACCAACAAAACGATTCTCCATCTTTATTTGTGGTGTGTGAAACCGGGGGAAACTGTGTGTCAGCATTTCATGGCGTATTAATAAAACCTCCTTCAGGTTTGTAACCTTCAGAGAGCGCTCGGGGAAAACAACAACAACGTGTGTGTGGCGGGGCGCCGCCGTCATGTTAAACCAAAACATCTTGGTGAGTGAGAGCGGCGAGCCGCAGACCACACGGCGCTTTAAAGCAGCAAACCATCAAAACGGAGCGCCGCCGGAGTGGACCGCCGGGGCTGTGAGTGTTTTACCTCTTGAGGTTGAGCAGAGCCCAGGGGATGCCTGTGGGCGTTTTGAAGGCTGGCAGCAGCTTTTCACCCAGCTCCACCGCCTTCCTGCGGAACACCTGAGAAAAAACAAAAGCGTTTGATTATCTAAGGGTTGCAGCAGGAGACAAATTTGTATTTTCTCCAGCACAGCTTTAAAAATAACTAAATACAAACAGTAAAGAGAAAAGAGACTCCACGGGTACAGGAGTTTAGCGAGGGGAAGCTGTATCTTGCTAGCCAGAGAAATAGCTTTTGTGTTTTGTTGAGAAAAATCAAGATAAACTCTAGTGTGTTTGCCTAGAAAGTCCAGTTCGTTTGTGGAGGTGTGAATGCTAATCAAACCAAAAATGCAAACTCTGGTCCGCCTGAAAACCAGTTTAAGTAAACGCTGGCGTGGCTTGTGTGAACACCAAGTGGACTGGAGACCACTCCAAAAGCAGGAAGTGGACTACACCTCAGGGCATTCTGGGTAAATACAACCAAACAAACATGCTAGGCTAGCCCTAGCGGAACAAAATGGCTTGAAGTTTTTACCGGTGAACAGAGAGAAATCCTACAAATGTTACTCCAATGTTGTTTTCATTTTATGAAGAACGTTGAGCTCAGTATCTTCTTAAAAGGTTTTCATGTTGTTTCCTTCAGTAGTTCTTGATGCAGCGCCCCCACAGGCAAGGAGGTGAACAAGTTTTTCAAAAGGTTTGGTTCTTTGACAGTGCAGTGTGAAAGTGAACCAGGTAACAATGTAGCAAATGTTGCATTTTTGGTATCAAATTGAACCGAGTTCACCGGACTACCTGGTGTGAAAACACCCTGAGGCTAAAGGTTGTTGATAAAAGAAAAAAATGTCCAAGGAGGAGAAAAGTTCTGCTAAAATCTCAGAAATTTTGAGTTTAACTTTCCCTTTTTTACAAGAAAAAAATGTGGATATTCTGTTGAAAAGTAAAAAGTAAAAACTTAAAGGACTTTTGTGTCAAAATTCTGAAGATTTCTTCTTACAAATTTCTGACTTGTCAGAAAATATCCCAGCTTCAACTATAAAATTATTAATTTTTTAAAATTTAAAACAGAGAACATCCAAGTTTCTCTAAACTACAATATATTCTTTAAGATAAAAGAAAAACAACAAATAAGAATTTCAGCAACTACTTTAAATCTCACCTGAAGGATTTTGACTCCTTTCTGTTATTAATGTATACTCTTATCTTATCTCTTTATCTTTTTGTAGTTTCTTTTTGAATGAGACATCCCATGTTGTAATTTTTTCTGCACTGATATCACTCTGCACAGTTTTGAAGCCATAAAGTAAAATTTTCATGCGGAGTAACCTTCGGCTCCGATTCAGAGCCGACTGCAGGGACGCTGCGCTGCTTTAAATAACTTCATGAATATTAAACAAATGAAAAGATGTTTCTAATCAACTAGACTCTTTTCTGCACTAAACATCGATTCTGATCTAGTTTTAAACGATGACTTCCTTATAATGTACTTAGACTTTCACAATTCTGTAAATTCATAATACATTGAAGAATAAAACTCTGTTTCTCTCTTTTTAAAACATAAAATCCATACAATACAGCACCCTTCACATTTATTGGTAGCAGAGAAATTTAACTTTTATTTTCAGTACATTTACTTATGGGGGAAAAATAAATTATTGGGATTCCTAATTTTCATGACCAAATCAGTCTCCAAATCTAAATCTGATACAAAACCTTTTTTTTCTGACTGACTTATCAATACAGTGTAGAGCTAATATGTCAATTATTATTTAGATTGATTAACAACTGGATAGCAAAAGGTGCTTAGGAGATTATTTTTAAGGAATTTGAACCGAGTGAAGCTAAAACTGCCACTTGAGGAGTTCTGGGTAGAAAATATCTACAGTCAAAGAAATTTTTTTTTTTATCTTAAAAGCAAAATATGTATATATTTGTGTAATTTTAACTTAAATACAGCTCTGAATATGTTGTACATTCAGAAAAAGGGTTTTTTCAGTATAATCCAGTTAACAATAAATTGATTACTAAAATAGTTGATTATTTTCATAATCGATTAATCACGATTTACATGATTAATCATTTATGTATATAATTTCTCTGTGTTTATTCCACCTCTAAATGTATACTCTTGATTTTTCTCTACATTTTCAGTGAGATTGTGTGTTATCTTAAGGATTTTTGTCCAGAGGAAACTATAAGTGTTGAGGCCTCTGTAAATCTGTGCTTCAATCGATTAATCACAATTTATCCAATTAATCATTTATATATATTATTTTAATCTCTCAATGTATGCACTTGATTTTCCAAACATTTTTGGTGAGATTATAGTCTTATCTTCAGGCTTTTTTTCCAGGGTTTGGAAAAGTGTGGAGACTGCTGCATTTGATTAATCACAATTAATCCGATTAATCATTTAGATATATTATTTATTCATGTGTTTTTTCAACCTCTAAATGTATGACCTTGATTTTCCAAACGTTTTCAGTGTGGTTGTAGTGTTATCTTAAGGCTTTTTTCCAGGGGCAGCGATAAGAGTGGAGGCCCCTGTACTGTCAGCTGTAATCAAACCAGACTTCTCTGTCGGAGAAGAACCTGCTCTGCAGACTTCGGAGCAGTGTTAGGTGAGGGGTCTCGGTGTCTCTTTCTTAGAGAGACGTTTTATATTTAGCTCCAGGCACAGGTCCAGTAAAAATGTCAAGATATTGTGAGTTCTGCCCTAACATGCAGCCGACAGTTTGACACAGCTGCTGGCAATTCAGCAGCTTTATTTGAGCTGCTGTAGCTGACCACTACCATGAGGTAAAATGACACTTTTTTTTATTAACTCCTGCTTTTGACTTTTTAAATCAATTTTAAATCAGCCAAGCTACTTATTTATAACTCCAGCCTGCAAAAGAAACTATCTGATCCCAGCTTTGAGATTGAATTTTTCAGATTGGAAGGAGAGAAAAAACAAACATGAAGCTCTGTGACCTGTGTCTCTCTGTTCTCCGTCTTTCACACAAATACACTCAGAGGTGTGAAGTAGCAGAGACTAAACTGGCAGCTATCCACCCCAGGGACGAACCACTCAGCAAAGTCTGAAAGACGGGGGCAGATTGGAGGACACGTTTTCTGCTTTTTTAAAAAAAATAAAAGCTCTAGAGGGGCTGCACGTCAAAACAATGAGGCAAGTTTACAGCGTTTCTTTGAAACCGGATGGCAGGAAAAAAATACTCTGCAGATAACAGCAATGTACAGAATCCACAAGCAAAGACACACGTTTACATTTTTGGATCAAACACGTCTTTGAACAAATGCAGTTTTAAAGCGAACAGGCTTGTGGTTAATGAGAAAATGAAACAACCCTGACATTAATCAGACTAAAAGCACCAAAAATGCCTAAAGTGGTTGAAGCAACATGATGGAAATGGGCTGTAGAAAAACATTCAGCCGAGATTTGTGACTGTTTTCTGAACAGAAAGCAGCCAAAACAATCCGTGCAATAATCATAAATATTATATGTATTCAAGTACCGCAACTAACAATTATTATAAGAATTTATTATTTAGACGATTAATCAATTAATCGGATTTTTAAAAAACATGGCACAGTTGTAAAAAATTTCAATTAACCTCTTAAGCTTTTTGCTTATACTAACTTAGCATGAGAAAATAAAACTGTCATTGCCAAAAATGGCCATTAATTCAATTATCAATTATTCAAGATTATCCAATTAATCGTCTCAGTACTAATATATTTATGAAAATGAACAGATTAGAGTATTTGTCTTTGTTACTTATTTTGGATGGCTTCAGGCTTTGCTTTGTGAACTTTCTCTGCATATAAAAATATTCTAAATGTTTTCCAGATATCTAGAACAAGATATGATGAAAGTAATTTTTTCTATATTCTGTACTCAGAGCCTGAGAGGCACGTTAAATGTTTTTTCCTCTCAGTGGAGTATGAAAAACTGCCACTCTGGTGAAACATTACCCAACTGCACAACACTATTTCTGTGCAAAATTCACTAAAAACGTTTTCAGCCAACTGCACTCTGAAACATCCAATTCATTTTTTCATTTCTGAGTAAAACACACTCTAGTCGGTCATTTTGTGTGAAGAAACATTCACTCTTTTGGTTCTAGGCTTTAGTAGCTTTTCTTTTAATCATTAACCTGACTTAAACTAGGTGGAAAACCTTACTGAGGGAACTCTGTGGGATCTGCATAATTAAAATGGATAACATCCTGAGGCAGGAAACACAAAACTGACAACCTGTAGGCTAATTTTACACCTTAGTTACAGATCAGTATTTCTGCTTTCAAGTAGTACTAGTTTAAAACAACACTATAATTTCAAAAAGAAAACCAAAATCATATTAACTATTTTCCGTTTTCAGCTAATTTAGACAGAAAATAGAATCTAACAGAAAATATGAATGCATATTTAGTGTTCGGACTATAAAAAATAGGCAGATATAAGCATTTTTTGAGGATATATTTATGTATTTATCAGCAGTTGTGATCCCTAAACCCAGTGAATACTGGGAGTCGAATGTAGAGGGATTTCTTTAGTGTCTCCTTAGGAGGTTCTGCACCACAAACCACTGAAGGAAACAACATGAAAACCTCTGTAGAAAACACTGAGCTCAACTTCCTTCAACAAAACAACAACAACAACAACAAAAAAGGATCGGCATCAAATTCTAGTGGTTGTAGGATTTCTCTTTTGTCTTTGGCAAAAAACCACAAGTAATTTCTCCTGTTAGCGCTGGACTTGAATGTTTGCTTTGGTTATATTTACCCAGAATGCCCTGCGCTATAGTCCACTTCCTGCTGTTGGAGCAGTCTCTGATCTGCTTGGCGTTCACATACGCATTCAAACCGCACCAAAACTCACTTTAACCAAGACCGAGGATTATAGACGGACCAGAGTTCACTTTTCTGGTTTGATTAGCATTCACATGGACTTTCTAGACAAACGAACTAGAGTTTGATTAAAGTGGGCTAAACACATTAATCAAATTTCAAGAACATACAATAAATACCCAAATGGCTTTCCATACTCAAGATATTATCTGTTCACTTGGCTTGCCAAATGGGTACAGTTATATTCCCTGCTCTTTATTGATGGAAATCAAAGCAGTTTCTTTAAATTTATAAATGGCATTATTCATTATTCTAGCATTACTTTGGTGTGGAGTGCTTTTCTGTCTTACATTACCTAAAAACATTGTATACAGAGACAGACTCAACCCAAAAAGTGACATCTGTACCATAATTTGTAACAACAACATGTAGTATAACACCACTAGCAGGTTTTATGTCAGAACCAAACATTTGAATTTGAGTTTTGCCGTCACCAACAGAATGATGTGAACCAAAGGGTTAATTTCAGAGCAACGCTATCAGGAACTACAATCTGCTAAAGCACTAGAGAGCAGACGGTGCTCTGCGGCAGAGACAGAAAATAAAAAAAACAAAGCTGGGTTTATTAGATGGATAAAACTTTCAGCCACCCAGAGTGATACTCTGAAATACATACAGCATAATCTGAAGGGAGAATGCCAATAACTGCTACAATATACCTGCAAGCAAGGAAACATGAAAGCAGTCAACAGATTGCAGAATTTAAAACTCTCAGATAAAATAAAGCTGTTAAACTTTTCTTTCTTTAGAGAAATTGCATTAAGCACGCCTGCTAGACTTCAAGGATAGTCAGAGTGCATCTTCTCGAGAAAAAAAGCCCACCGGCTCTCATTAAACACATTTGCAAACACGTCATCACATCCACAGCAGAACGACCGAGCCCAAAGGATGCTGCAATCAGATCAACAAACGCCAAACAATAAATGAAAATATTGAACATGGAGCCTAAATCCAATTTTCCTCCTTAATCTCCGGACTTCCAAGGCAGATTAAGTTCAGGATGATGTGCGAATACATTTCTGTTTTATGTTGCACAAAATGGGAGCCGCGCCGTGTCGTAACAAGACATCAGATGCCAGAGATTAATGTCTTTAATAATGCTGGAAGCACACAGAGGGAAAGGAAAATCCCAGCGACGCACAGACGAATGAATTACACACAGCCCGAGTCCGAGGCCATCAAGCAAGCTGACAACAAGCTTTAATAAGTGAGTGAATCATACAGAACCTGAGGAACACGCTCAAAAACCCGCGGCTGATGCCGTTAGGAAAGGCTAATGTTGATAATCACATTTCACACCTGAGTGCCTGTGACAAAATATCCATCAAGAAGATTTACTGCTGCACTACAGTGTGTTTGTTTCTCAGAGTTAATCCTGGTTAATAGATAAATTAGTTAACAGTATGTGACAATTCAGTCCCCGAAGACATCAGCTGGCTGCTTCAGATGCACGACAAACGTTTACGAGCAGGAAAAAGAGAGAGACGGGGAAAGCGTACAAACTGAAAGCAGAATGCAGTGATTTGGAAAACAGTAAAAAAAGAAAGAAGAGACATCAGATCTAAAAAGGGAGAATTTGCTGGAGGCAACATATTTCAAAGAGCTGGCCCAAAAGCAAGTTTTACACGGCATTGCATCACTCCTTTTAACATCTATTTTAAATTAGGAACGTTAGACATTAACTGTAAAATGGATGTCAGAACAATATTAATATGTAACGGTATTCAGTTTACAAATGTAAGACATTCTGCTGCAGGGACGGACGAAATATTGTTTTGCTTGGATGGTATTAAAATCATGCACCTATCCATCACCGCAGCGTCTGACAAATCAAGTATTCTATCGATTAATTGAACATTTTTCATTATATTTTTCATTTAATCACTTAAGTCTTTTTTCTACAATATTAGAAATACATTTAAATATGCAAACAGACAATTCAATTCTCTTTTTATATTAAAAAAAAAAGTTAACTACAATGGAATAACAGCATTCCTTTGGTGGACGAATGATCATTTATAGCAAAGGATGCAAAAATACTTTTAGCATGTGAAAGGATCACTAAACATTAATACATTTTCACTTAACTGATTAATAATTTGATAGCAAAAGGTGCTTAATCTGAGATTTTTATTAACAGAATTTTAACCAGGTGAAGTTAAAACTGGCACTTTAGGAGTTTTAGGTAGAAGCAATTTTACAGACAAAGGTGTTTTTTTTATCTTAAAAGCAAAATATATAATTTTTTATACAGTTGTGGCTTAATTCTTCCTCTGAATATGTTGTTCTTTCAGCAAATGGTCTTTTATTTGCATCTCCAGTTAATTAATTGATTACCAAATTAGCTGACGATTGTATTAGTAATTGATTAATCACCACTGATTCGATTAATCGTCTGAATTCCTAAGCTATCCATATCAAAAACTGACTAAAGGCAATCACACAGTATATATTTGCTTTTACTGCTGGTGTAACAAGGTCATATGATAAGAGATCCATTTTCACATGATTCCACATGATTCAATGCCATGAGTTAATCTTGTGTTACGCAATAGAGATGCTTCACTCACATCGGCATGCTGGATGCTTGAAACTAAAAATAAAACTCACTGAATACTTTATTTCTTTTGGCCAATGATTGTCTGACCAACATCATTGAATTTTGCTCCCAGGCTGTAAGTTGATTCTTAAATATAAGTTACCTTGTCCTGACAAAGCAGAACACTGTGAATTACACACTCTTGATCCTAACACACATGCTCTATTCAGAACGTAGGCACATGTTTAGAACCATGTACCATGTGTTTTTCAGTACATCAGCGTACATGGCAAGATAGGAAAAGTGTGAAAGCTGCTTTAGGATCAAAATATCATAAATGCAAAAATCCAAACCAGAGCTGCACAACAGAAAATCCCAACCGTCATGGCAAAACAAGTATTTGGGACATTGCAATTGCATCAGATTTGTTTCGATGTGATTTTTGGTGGGAAATTTCAAATGGTGCATCCAAACTCTGCATGCTAATAATATCCTGTGAGGGACTTGAATTCGCTTTAATGCCTGAACCTTAATGGAATTTTATGTAGGGCTGAGATGATTAATCAGATTAATTGTGATGAATCAATTATTCAAATTATTGTCAGTTCATTTAGTAATCAATTAATTCATGGATACAGACAAGAAAACATAGTCAGAGCTGTATCATATGTTGATATAATCGTATAAACCTAAAATGCAAAATTAAAATCAGAATTTTATTAACACCTTTGCATGTTAATATGTTTTGAAAAAAACTCCTCAAGTGTCTTTGTTTCAGTTTTTTCCCAGTTCAAATTCAGTACAGGAATGCTATGCAACTGCAATTTAATCACTAAAATGTTTATTTTCTTATTTAATAAAAAATGTAATTATTTGTTTTAATCCTTTAATGTATTGTGTAAAACGGTTCAGGTGGCTAAATGACAATATGTAGAATGTGTCAAGTTTATTTTATCTGATTAATTGTCAGAATAATTGATTGCTAAAGTTATTGTTAGTTGTAGCCATATTTTCATGGCTAAGATTGTAAAAGGTCCCTGAAAATGTCAGTTTTTGTGAAAAATAGAAGGCCAACAGTTGAATCAATAGATCGTATACGAGTAGATTAAGAAATATTTCTCTTTTATTTATTAGAGCCATAACCTTCCACTCGACATCGCTGACCTCCCCGTTTTCTTCTTTAAATCGAAGAACAAGCTTTGCAGTGATAAATAAATCTCAGATCTGGGTTAGGGTTACGTACAGCAGGCGGCTGGGATGTAATTCAGTGAGGAGGCATCAGAAACCTGTAAGGTTTGCGTGTTCATCAGGTTCTGTGTTGGTATGATTACGTGTTGCAGTCCACAGAGAGTGGAGCGGACAGCTTCCTAACTAAGATGAATCACTCTGCCTGGACGCTGTGTGACCAGCAGGCCCAGTGGGACATGTGGCCCAGATTACAGCAGCGTCGCTGGGATGAAGTGGGGGCCCTCCGGCCTCTGTCATCTCCTTCCTCATCTCTCCTCTGATGTTCACCTATTACTCAAGATTTACTGTGTCAACTCTCCTTTTTCTTATTCTGTCTGTTGTGCTTCAGTTTCCACTTCTATTTGTTCAATTATTAAACTCATTATTTTTTATTTTATGTCTTATTTAATGAGCTGTCTTCCCGTTCTCAGACACAAAATTTAAAATCTTATCTACCATTCGTGCTTAGATTTTAATCAGTGATTTTTTATTTTTTAACTGTTAATGTAGTATTCTGGAATGTTTTTCTGCTTTATTTGTATTTTATTTTTTTCACCAGGAAAATCCCAGAGATCTAAAATCTATTTTGCAAGAGAATCCAGGCCAAAAACAAATAAATTGTTTAAAAGATTTGCCATTTAAAGCATTTAGAGCCTGATGATTCCATCTCAAAATCAGTAAGAACAGAAACTTTAGATTTATGTGTTTCTGCAACTCGTTCCAAGAAAAAGGAGCAGAAAACAGAAAAAGATTTCTTTGCAAGTTCAGTTCGGACCTGAGGCACCGAAAGTAAAAATAAGTTCAGCAGTTTTCTTTAATTTTGAGAAAAACACTCTTATATTTGTGAAGCTATTTGAAACTAACCAATTTAGATTTTTTTTCTCTATCTTACCAGTAAAATCCCATTGAGATAGTTATGTAACTATTGCTGAAATTAATTATTTTCTTGTATTTTTCTCACTATATAATGCAGATCTTGCTCAGTATTTGTGTTTTTCAGTTAGTTTTATTTAAAATATTCTGTTTTGAATGCATCTATTTAGCTTTCCTTGATTGTGAAAACATTAATAAATCAGAATAAAGAAAACTATTTATTTGTAAAGCCATTTAAAATGAATCAATCATTCAGTTACGTAGCTATTTCTAAAATAAACTTTTTTTTTGTATTTTTCTTTCAATATAAAGTTAATCTTGCTCAGTATTTCTGTTTTTTAGTCAGTTTTATTTTTAAAATATCTTGGAATAAATCTAAACTTTCCTTGGTTGGGATAAAAATAATTAAATCAAAATGTTTTGCCTTTTTGTATATTTGAAAAGCGCTCAATAGTTTTCCAAATAGTTTTTACGTTGATTACAGGTTTATAAAATTCACATCTCGACTCAGACACTTAACAAATTTACAGTAAACAGCGAACAAATCACTTCTTGTTTTCTTGTAGCTGCATGTAAAGGATTCAGGATTGTTAAACTCAGAACATGCAAAGCGACTGAGGATGAAGAAAACAGGCGGGGAAGACTTAGCATCAGCTGAAGGAGGTCGTTCTGGAGGCTGCAGCTGCACTGGAGAGGCTTATCCAACACACACGCAGCACTCTGAGGAGGTGACAGCTTTCAGTAGTTAAGAAGCCTGCTGTTGTGTGAATGGTTGCTCTTGTCCTCCACTCCACTCTGCTCTCTGTCAAAGCCTGTTCTCAGCCTCTGTCTGGGTTTAATTCATTGCTTAAGAAGGGAAAAAAGCCCCACAAGGACAGGCAGAGGGGAAAAGCAACACCGGGATCTGTAATCGATGAAGGTGCAGTAAAGGAAAGGAAATGGGGGAAAATATCTAATTATTAACTTCAGTTAATTAATTAATCTGATATGCAAATTACAGAATAACAGTTAAGCAGAAGATAGGGTTTCCTACTCTCACTATCCGATGTAAAACATTTCTCAGCAGGAGGTGAAATATTCATATTTAAGGTATTTAAGGATTTTGTGTAATTAAGGTATTTAATTATGCAAAATCCACATTTTGCACATTTATGTACTTCGATTTGGGTTTCTATTTCAAGCGCTTAAAAACATTTTTTGGTAATAACGTTTTGTGGTGTCTGGAAACAAGCCATTTCAAAAACCTCCACTTGCCTTGTTACCTAGCAACAGTGAGCCCAGCTCGTCACCTTCCAACCCAAGTGGAGCTCCAGCACCTTTGGTCAGCTGGTTTTAGACAAGTGTTTCGTTGCCGTCTTTCCATCCAGAAATCACTTGCTGCATTCTTGCTGGTTGTGCAGGAGGCTCCACTGCTGCTTGTCAAAGATGAATGGTTGTATCATTGCATGTCTGTTTGCAGCCATTTTCATGTGCGAGTGTAAACATTCAGCTGGGGGGCATGGCCAGCAGCAGCTCATGTGGATTTAAAGTGACAAGACGCCCTAAAGTGAGCAGACTATAAACTCATTATCTAAGAATAATTTTGAGCAAAACATTTAATATACATGTTTTATATAGCTTATAGACCTATTCTACCCTGTTTAAGGAAACATAACAGGTGCCTATTAGCATCTGATGGGTTAACACTTGGGTTACTCTTTGCTGTACATCTAAATGACCCGGAAGTGCCGGTAAAAGTCCGAAAGCATTTCACAGTGGCTTGAATCTCTGCTCCAACTGAACATTGTGATTAAAAAAACAAGCATATCACCTTTCATTGTATGCAAAAAAGTTAAATTCCCAAACTTCAAATTTAAAATTCCAAACTTTAAACGACTCTTTTTAAAAGGGGCGGTGGAATATTTTGCAAAATTGACTTTTTTGAGCATTTAAATGATGTTATAATTTTACACCCACATCTAAAACAAACCTGGAGTGTTGCTTTGACTCTTTCATGCATTAAAGGATTTAATCTCCCGTTTCAGTCATTCGAGGGCGCCTAAGCACTTACTCATACAAAGCGAAGCCAATTCACACAACACTCCTCTAGACTAGTGGCAGCAGCAATTAACGAACACCTTGGGCACGGTGGAGCTTATTATAGGAACTATTTCACTGAACACTTGTCAGAAAGAGCAGGAGTTTCTCTTCTTAAAGAGAATTTCAAGGCGTTAAATTGCAAATTTAACTCATTTTTGATACAGTATTTTTAAAACAACTGAAGGTAACATATTTACTTTATTGTGCTATGAAATGGTACTGTGTGTCTAGAAAATGTGTAACACTGCCCCTTTAAATAGAAAGAGGCCAATTCAAGGCGTCAGATATGATTTTGATGTGAAAAGAATTTTTTTTAAAGTTGTTTATTTATATATATATAACAATTTAGTTATTTGAATTGTGAATACTATAGCAGGGACGACAGTCATCAAATGCAAAAACACAGATATAAAATTAACTGGTTTAGTCACTTTTACATGAGAAAAAGCTTTAAATTTAGAGTTCCTGTTGGCCAAAACCAGCAAGTCAGACCTTCCGTCTTAAAATCTATCAAATTTGTGCAGTTCGCTCAGAAATGGCTCTAACAAATTCCTCTCTCAGCAGAAAACTCTGCCTGACTGTTTAAAGTTATTTGGACCAAGTTGAATGCAGCTCTGTTTAGTTAGAGGGTAAAAAAGCAAATGTTACTGCAGAGTGCCAGATAATCTATTAGCTTAATTTAACACAACACAGGCCAGACATCAGCCCTCCAGGCCCAGTTCAGCAGCTGGGAGCGCTCTGCCCTTTACTTTATAATTAGTCTTTCAAGCTGCAGCGCGTCACAGTTTCAGAAGAATTAAACTCACTGTAAATTTCATGAGTTTATTTTCAAACATGAGCTGTAATTAGTCACGATAAAGTTTCCTGGACGATAAATTACCCCACAAGTTATTGCGATAAATGATGATGATGTTGTTTTGAGACAATTTTAAAGTAATATAATTGTATAATAAAGCAAGAACAGATTCTCAAACAACAAATTTAAAATTCTCATGGAAATTTAACACTGGAACTGCAAGACGTCTGAAATATCCAAAATAAAACAAAACAAATAAAATTAATTATGAAGTATCTGTAAACAAAATTGTTCTTCAAAAAAATGTATTAGTTGAGACTAAAACATCAAACTGAAAACTTTTATCATCCAGGTTTTGGAAGAAATAAAGAGAAAAAAGAAAAACGATGAAATCATACAAATGGAAATTATTAAGCTCGTTTTAATTTATCTTTCGATTATTGATTATTGAATATTGCGACAGGCTTATCTGCAATGAATTATCTCTGTGATTCAGTGAGCAGCTCTTAAGTCACTGATTTTGCCACAAGAGCCAAAATCAGTCATTGACTGAACTTGGGAGGCCGCAAAAAATATTTTAAAGCAAACATTTAGTGCCAATAATGAACTAAAGTAAAAATCAAAATTATTGTAGATGCAAAACATAAAAGGAACACAAGACCAACCCTCAGTTTCTGACTTTTGGGGTTCATTGTTTTCCTATTTTTGCTGAATGAGTTTGAGTAAAAGTAGTTTGTGTTTCCAGTTAATAAAAACGAAGATAAATTCAGAAAAGTTGTTAATAAATGGGAATTGAAGGCGTTAATCTGCAAAAAAACCAACTTCATTCTTCATAAAAATTAAGAAAGTGAAGGAAAACATTCACCACCCTATCCCTAAGCTCTTTCTGAGACTGTCTTCAGTCAGAGGCTTCTTCAAATGCGCTGTAATACAGACTGCTACTGTAGATCTTTTCTGCCAACGGCCATCAATATCTACAACAACTCTGAAGAACTTGAATTTAATTTCCCTTTGGGATCAATAAACTGTTTTTAAATTTGAACTGAATTAATGAACAAATGCCACATGACTTGCAAAGAAACCATCTAAAACCAGCAGCGAAAGATGGGATGTGATGTTTTTGTTAGTGTCTCTCAACCCAAACCATCAATATGCGTCCATATACGATATGCAAAGCAAATCAACCGCTGATAAAACACTCCCTTGTGTCCTGTGGCACGATCTCTGCTGACTCTGCAAACCTTTGACAGTCATCTTTTTTGACAGCGCCGCTACGGAAATAAGAAAGAGCTGGGAAGGTGAATTTACATAGAAAATTGCCACCTATGTGAGAAAGTTGCAGAAATAGTAGAGAAGGAAAGATGGAAACTGCAACATGAGCAACCAGATGAAAATTTCAAGGTTTAAAGGTTTGCTGCTGCAGCTCGTATCATCTGTGTCAGAACAGACATAAACTAAGAGGCATTTTCACAATAAATCAGTGTTTATGACTGAAACACTGGGATTAGCAGTTAAATCTGATTAGTAAGAATAAAAATGATATTCCGATATTTGATGTTTGAAAAATGTTGCATTTCTATCTACTGAGAGAAAAGTGGAAGTGGGAGGAATTAGAGATGCACCGATCAGACGTTAAGGTCAGTATCGGTGACCATAAGGTCAGATTACAATTATTAAATGCACTTTCTTAACCGTTTTAAAGGCTTGCAGTTTAGTTTTTACGTGTTTGACCAAGGTAGCTAAATGCATTATTTTTGTCAGTTTATTTTTTATTTTAAATGGACTGTTATAAATAAATTTGTAATTCAGTACATTTATGTCTGTGTTTAAAAAAAAAACGTTTTTCTGTATCAGAAATGAAAAAAGTGGATCGGTGCTTCCTTACTAGAAATCTGAATAATGGATGAAACTGTTGGTACATTAATGTAAATATCAATTAAACAGCTAAATCAATACTTCACCAACTTTAATTGTTTCACCCAAGAGCATTTCTTTTAAGATGTTTTAGCTTTTCCATATGTTTTTATATCAAAATGTCAGATTTTTCCAGACTTTAGTTTCTCTTTCCCAGGACGTTTTAGCTACTATTGAGCTACTAATACAAAACTTTGAGTCTGTATGGATGTAAAAACATTTAGACATCAGGTCAAAACATTAAATTTGGAAAAACAACCTATTCCATATTTTATTTTTGTTTTTACACTTATTTAGAACAGAAAATGCTTAAATCAAATTCCACACTTTTCTCAGACTGTATAAGAGTTCTGACATACCTTGAACTACATTTAAATTTTATGACTGAAAACAAACATTTATTTGCTTTTGCAGAATAAAAACACACTACTAAACATCAGTGCTTTATGCTTAGCGATGAGTTTACTGGAAACCAACAGACCTCATTTACTGGAGGTCCATTCATTCACGTCAGCAGCCTCTATGGGAATTACCAGCTGGACAAATATAGGCCACAGTAAATGATCTGATGCTAATGATGATAAATATTTCATAACACTGTGCTTCCTGAAAAACAAACTAAAAGCAGAGATGAAACTCCCAGAGAGTGCATGTGTGATAAGGAGCCAGTAAAGCGGCGTTTAGACCTCCCAGTGGAGGATTTGCCCCGTCGCTGAGCTGTAACCCTGACAGCTTTCATCTGAAGGAAAATGTCAACGATTCCTTCAAACAGTTCAAGAAGGCTAAAGACCATAAAGGCCCTGAAGTTCCCCCTCCTGGCAAAGCAAACAACTGTTTAAGCCAGCGACAGTGGGACCTCCACTGCTTCCTGGAGGTCAACCAACACCAGCCAAAGAGGAAAGATTCAACTATTTATGGTTGATGCAGAAAAGTCAAACCCTTTTCTATCAGTGTTTTGGCTTGTTTCTATTTTTTCATTCACCATTTCATATTGTTGCAATTTTGGTTATTTCTTCCAGGTATGTAAAGAAGCCATCCGTCACTTTGAGGATGTTTTGGAGCTGATGATTTAGATTAGATTTCCTTCTTTATTTTGAACAAATCAATTTAAAAAATCCAAAACAAAACAAGAAAGCATATACATACACTTAAACACACACACACACAAGAAAACAATGCTTTGCAACTTAAGAGTCGGTAATTTTAGCTGGTCTGAAAAGAACAACATTGTTTTTAATTTCCACACTTTTATATTATTCTTCAATATACATCTATAATTATTGAGATGCAGAAATAAACATCTATATAACAATACATGTCACAGAATATATAATGTATAATATTATATCAATACACAAAACATCATTTTAAACATATAAATATTAAATATGTAAATTTTTTAACACTTTGTTAAAGGTAATTTTCTGTAGCTTACTTAGAGTTGTTTTCATTTCCAAGCTGGAAATAAAAGGAAACTAATTTCATAGTTTGGTTGTTTTATAAACATAAACCAGTGAAAATGGGGATCAGATCCAAAATATAATGAAACATTATACAACATTAGATTAACAGTAAACAGTTTTGAGGACTTTTATTATTTAACTATCAAGATAAATTGATATTAGTACAAAATGGTTTATTTGGAGACATAAAATGAGTGTATATAAGTAAAAAACCCAAATTTTAATAAAACAAACAGACTAAAACTATAAATTATAATTCTTCTTGGGTGTAAAAACAACGTTAAAACTAAGATGAATACTTCCATGACTTTTTTTTAGTGCAATTTAACTCAATTGACAAACTTAACTGAGTTTAAAACAAGATTATAGATCATGGAAAGCACATGCTTGTGTAATATTGGTTATTCCCAACATTCCAGTTCCCAACCAACTGGGCTTACTGGTTTTTGTATAACTAGGCTTACTGGTTTTTGTATAATTATGCAAACAATGTTTCTTCTATGTTGGTTGTTGCTTTGCAAAAAAGAAAGGCAGCACAATCCAAAGGAATTTATAAATAATTTGGAGATGAACTTGAGATATTTTGTGCTGTGAACAAAAAAAAGAGCCAAGAGAGGCTTAAAATCTCTCATGGAGTTGAGAAAAATGTAATAATTCATCCACAGGTTCTACGGTAACGTTTAATTGCCGAGTTAAAAAACATAACAGGTGGGAAAAAAGGACAGTTTGGTCATTTTGGTTGAAAAAGCAGAAAAAACCCAACTTGGACATAATGAAGAGAAGCCCAGCAGAGAAGAAAAGTATTTTAAATGTAATGTTGCTTGAATGGTAAACAAAGATACGTGTCAAAAAAACAAAACAAAACATCAAAGCTACAGATCTTCACAGTTCAACAACATGAATAAAAAAATTCACATATAGGTTCTTGAAAGCAGTAAATCATCAAAAAAACATCAGCAGTAACTTTGGCTGCTGCTCATGCTCAGACGTAAAGATCCAGACAGCAGGAAACAGAGACAGGGAGACAGCTGATGTAATTGGACTGTAAGTCCCACAGAGGAGAGAGCTGCCTGGTGAAGAGTTCGGCTGTTTACCAACCGCACTTTCACTGACTCCAAATTTCATGCTTGAGGTTTATTAACATTTTGGATTAACCAGAGAACTAGAGTTGGTAATTTAATGAAGAAAATTCTTGAAAATAAGATGTCGAATTAAACTTGG
Source organism: Xiphophorus couchianus (assembly GCF_001444195.1). Lineage (NCBI taxonomy): Eukaryota > Metazoa > Chordata > Actinopteri > Cyprinodontiformes > Poeciliidae > Xiphophorus > Xiphophorus couchianus. The sequence goes on along the minus strand of NC_040242.1, from coordinate 1,970,815 downwards.
CATGTAGGACTGAAACGATTAATCGTTACTAATCGATTAATCGCTAACTAGAGTATACAGACTTGGAAAAAGACCATTTACTGAAACAACAACATACTCAGAGAGGTAATGGAGCATAGTTTTAGCTTGCTTTAGTTCAGATTCTGTAACATCTCCTATTAAGCATATTTACTCTCTAATTATTAATCAACACACCAGCTCTAAACTGTATTGATGTTAAATCAAGCAGAAAAGGCTGAACTTTTTACAATTTCACAATTTTTTAGCTCCGTTTTGCTACAAATGATAAAGTGTACGCTAAATGTTATTACATTTAATGCAATAAGATGTTTATTTTCTTCTTTAAAAAATAAATGCAATTGTTTACTCGCATCTTTCCGATTAATCGTCAGAATAATTCATTGATGGTGCCTAACTTGCATGGTCCCTTCATGTTAAACTCATTCATATCAAAGTCATTCATGGTTCTGGTGAGCTGGCTGCTCCTCCATCCACTCAGAGATGCAGAAAGACCAGTGAGCTGCTGCCCTGCAGTCTAGCCCAGGGAAACTCTTGCTCTTTTCACACCACTGAGCAGCACAAGAGCCCGCTGCATCCTAATAGCACATTTAGGTACTCGAGACTCGCCTGAGCTGTAATTAAAAAAAATGAGCACACTATGCCGAGGTAGTATTTCGCAGTATGCGCCGGGTCAATAGCTTTTTAATCAGAGCATTCGCTGGAACTGTTTAGAAAATGGGTGCAAAGGCCTACAGGCCAGGCCTGAAATATTGTTCTGCAACAAGCTCATCTGCACCCTGGGACTTAGTTTGTTAATGACATTGGTTTAAAATAGTCTTACAGCCAGGCTGAGGAGGCCATGCAGGGGGCTGCTCTGGAAACATGTTTCAGCAAGTCCAATTCAAGACTTTTTAATGCCACCTTGAATTAAATTTAAGACAGAAAAAACCCACATGGGGTAATCCTGCTGTGTTATAATAAATAATGGCTAAAATTATGACATTTATGAAGTCTATTTGTGTCTTTTCAGCAGCTTTGTGGACGCTGAAAAGCTTTAACTCTGCTTTTTTTCCACAGAAAGCACCTAGCTTGACTTGGGTTGGCATAAATGAACGTCATACGGCCAACTGGCGATAAATTTGAGATCAACATGCAGGAAGTGACATCACTCTCTCTCCATTCATTTCCTATTAAAATAGAAATCTAGCAACGCAACCGATGATCTTCATGCATGAGAAGTTTCGCGCTCAAACACGTAGAGGCACGTGTGCAATGTGACAGTAAAGTTGAAAAACGTCAACATTTCTCCAGTTTTACCCCCAATGGAGATGAGTTTTGCCTGTCGCTGTTTGGTTAGCTAGCTATCTAGCAAGTGCATGTTAGCTGCTAGTTAGCAGCAGTCTCAATTGTCTTGAATCCCAGAATACAGCAATGTATTTAGAGCCAATTTGCATTTTGTTTTATGACTTTAACACTAGGGCTGAAGCGATTAATCTGATTAATCGTGAAGAATCTGTAATTGAAACAATCATATTTTTTTAGTTGCAGATGTTTCCTTCGCTACAAATGGTAAAGCATGAACTAAAAGAATGCTGTGTTATTGCATTTTAGGCAATAAAATGTAAATTTTCTTATTTTAAAAAGGAATTTAATTGTTTGGTGGCATTTCTATGTATTTTTAATAATATATAAAATAAGTTTAAATGGTTAATTTACAAATCTGCACAATGATTAATCGATTAATCATCAGCATAATCCAAATAATAACTAATAACTAAAATAATTGTTAGTTGCAGCTCAATTTAAGACATTTAAGGCCTTAAAAAGTCTTAAATTCATGTAGCTGAGAATAAGACTTTAAGGACGCTATTGGAAAAGACCCTCATGCCTAAATCTTCACAGCTCAGGTGGGCAAAAATGACTGATTTGAGACAAAATCTTCTCTCTAACATGCAGCTCACACTCACAAAAGAGAAAAAAATGAGGGAAAGTAAAAGAAAACAAAAAAGGCACCAGAATGAGTGACAGGCGAACAAGGTGGCGATACGAGTGGTGAGAAAAAAGCTGAACAATAGACATGTCAGAGTCAGCGGCTAATCTGTGATTAGATAGCGCCTCAGTTTGATAATACTCCAATGTGAGAGGAAAGAGGGAGACTCTCTCAGCTTCCTCTGTCACTCAAAGTGTGTGTATGTGTGTGTGTGTGTGTTAGTATATTAACTAGGCAAATGGCTCCCTTCCCTTATCTTCCTTGCAAGGGGACGAGATAAGGTCCAATGAGGGCAGGAGTGGAAAGCCGCTTGGCTCCCTTCAGGCCAGATGACAGGAATAAGAAACAAAGCAGCAGACATGAACTCTGGGGATATTTCAGGCTTTCTAACAATAACCGACTGCAGATCTGCCAGTCAGAAACACCGAGGATTAAAGTTACATCCTACATGTGCAAATATGGATGTTTAATTACATAACAGAAAGCATTGTTAACTCTCTTTACTATTTGTGGTTCTAGCTCAGGCATTCTGGCATAATGATGTAGTTTGTAGGTTGACTGGAAGCTAGTGTTTCTTTGGAGTAACAATAACTATTTAGCATAAACACTCGGGGGATTTAGGACATAAAACGGAAAGCTGCCTTTGATGATGTTAATACGGAGGTCTCAAGACGCCAAGCAGGGAATTTTCCACCAAATAATTTCTCCTGGTAATCATCCTTTCAATTAATACCCCCACATTAAGATAATTTCAGCAGAATGCTCCCAAATTTGACTCAGGAACAAAACAGATTTTACAAAAATTTAATCTTTAATTTCATGTTTAAGAACAAGGATTAAATGTTATTCTGATTATTTCATTTTTAACGTCTTATTGGTGTGATGCAAATGTCAAAAACTGGACCCACAACCACATCAAAAGATTTTAAGTAAGAACGCGAGCAACAGCGTTCTGGGTCAGCTGCAGCTTTTTAGTTAGAACTGTTGCAGTAATCAATGTAATTAGAGATAAACGCTTATTGTTCCAGATGTTGTTTGAACATTTGTTCAGGTGATGAAAGCCTGACTTTGTAACCGTCTTTATGTGTCTCTGAAGGTTCTGGTCTACATCACAACACCCAGCTTTCAGACCTGATCTCTAGTTTCTACCTGTAGTAACTGAAGTTGTGTGTTGACTGAATCATTCCTCTTTAGATAAGAAGATCATAACTACAGTTTTGTTTCTGTTTAAGGTGAAAAAGGTTATGGCATGTATTGATTATGTTCTATCCATCAGTGATTGAAAGGGTTAATCATCACCTGATGAAATTGTAATGTAGAGCCGTGTGTCATCTGCATAACGTCTGATAATGTTCTAATAACTAAGGGCTATAGCAAAAGAAAATCCTTATTTCTAAGCATAATTTTAAGACTGCATATGAAAAATTTAAAAAGTCACAGATAATCATGAATGGTGATTTCACAGATGTCCAGCAGCCAGTTGTTTACATCTTTGAGGAGGAAGGAAAGCCACAAAACATCATTGTCAACGATGGCAGCCATCGACAGGGTTGGATCCATAGTGAGTTCAACAAATAATACATGGGTTTCAGTTAAATCATTCTGAAATAAAGGTTTACAGTGATGTTAATGCTCTGGTTTATCACCTGCAACAAACGTCTGCCTTCATTTTTAAGTCCAGCAGCGTTATTGCTGAACAGCATTAAAGAAGATGACTCCCTCTGCCAAAAATCCTTTACCGCACACTTTTTGATTTTATTGCAAAAAATAAAATAATTAATTAATTCTCCTGCAGTTCAGATTACAGGAGTTCTGAGAACATATCTGGGATTTTAAAATACACTTTCCTGTCCTTTATTTGAATAAATGAAAAAATAAATGAAACTAGGAATGAAATGATTAATCACATTAATCATGATGAATCAATTAATGACAGTCAACTAATTTAGTAATTGAATAATCATTAACTGGAGTATAAATTTGCTCAAAGAACAACATATTCAGAGCGTTAATTACACCTTTACTGCAGTATATATTTATTTATTTGGCATTTAAGATGAAAAATACATTTTAGCCAAAACTCCTGAAGTTTTAACTTCACCTGGTTCAAATACACTAAATTAATGCTATGTTATTGCATTTTAGGCAATAAATATTTATTTTACAATTGTAAAAAAGGAAGTGAATTCTTTACTTTCATATTTTTAAGTATTTCTAATATTGCACAAAAAGGATTAAGTGGTTAGATGAAAAATATCTGTAAAATCTGTCCATTTTTGACTATATTATTTGATTATTCGTCACAATAATTGATTAATTGACTACTAAAATTGTCATTAGTTGCAGTCAATGAAACCCAATTTCTTTCAGTGTTTTTTATTTGAGTTGGGCTCATGACATTTTCCTCTGTGCCATCCCACTCTGCCGCAGAATGTGTTTTATTGCTACTGTGATGCTGAGATGGGATTACAGAAGACATGGAGATTTATTCTGTATGTGTTGAATCATGCATAAGCAATAATATAAAAAGGAAATATACAGATGCACAGATTTAAATGCAATCTTGGCAAGAAACTTTCACTACTTTTATGGTCACCAATAATTCTGTATTTTATGTGATTCTTACTGTCAACACATCAGTTTTATCATAAATATAACTATTTTGAACTGCTGTTCTCAGGATATTAAGATAAAGTGTCTATCTAATGATTTTCTTCTCTTTAGGATATAAACTGTATATATCCTAGGATATTTACAGTTCCACTAACATTTCCTAGGAAATGTTGTAGTGGAATGTTTTTAACATTTCCTTTTAGTAAAAGTTTAGTAAGAGTTTCAAACCTCAACTTTTCAAAAGTTATAATCGTCTGACCATCCTGGGCTGGAATTTAATTATTTTTACTTTTACAATATTTTATATGTCAAACAACTCCTAATTATTATTTGAATTTTCGAGAACACAAGGTCAACTCTACTGCCATTTCAGTCATCATACTGAAGTAAATTTCATCTGTGCAGACAGAGAGTCTGCATAGCTTAGCATGAGATTACGTAAAGGCAAAAATGTGTATATATAGTACAGTTTGGGTTCACAGTGCCTGTATGGTCCAGTTAGCGATAAATCAATTACTAAATCAGTTGACAATTATTTAAATTATCGATTAATCAAGATTTTTCCAATTAATCGTTTCAGCCTTAGATGCCAGGTTTAATTGTGTATGTTATTTTGGAGGATTATCTTTATTAGCCACAAACTACGGTGCTCTTGACTAATCCAAGGCTGAAACTATTAATCAATTAATCAGTAAAATGAAAACCTTTAACCGTTTCTAGTCATGCTAAACATGTCCTATTCTGAAAGTGTATTCCAAAAGCTTGGTTTTAATTTCTAAACTCTAAAATAAAGAGTGTTTTCCCTCTCATGCAGAGATTAAATCGTTATTGGGGAGTTTTGAGATATACTGCTCAGAAAAATGTCATTTAGTTGACGTATCAAGTGCAGAAACTTCCCTTAGCATTTATTTCATAAAAAAGTTTCAGTTTCTTGCTGTGAATGACTTACAGACACCACTTCACCCTCCTGCTCAGTGTGTATATACCCATACAAGACAAAAAGGGGAGTGCAGGGGGAAAATGAAGCTGTGTGGTGGAGCAATTACTCGACGTGTCAAAGCATGGCGAGAGGAAAGGCCTGGATCCTTTTCTGACAGCGAACATGTGTGGAGCTGTTAGGATCCTACAGAGTCTCGCCTCACAGCTGTCTGAATTAGGGAGCGAGCTTTTAGGTGGACACACAGGGAGGGCTGATAAAGGTTTTGGTAAGCCACAGGAAGGAAGAGAAGATACCACCGATGTGTGACCCTGCAGACCAAACCAATTTTCTTGGTGTCGAGCAGCCCGCTGCCGTGTGGAGCTGTGTGGGGTTTTCCTGGCTAACGGACAAAAGAGTGTGAACTAATATTGTTCTGCAAGAGCCGGATCATAGGGGATAGAAAACAGGGTAATAAACCAAATTCGTCCTCTATTTAGAACGGACGGTATTCTAGTGTGTTGGCATGTGCAACAACTAACAGCACTACATTAAAGCCTCAAGATGTCCTACCATTATCTCAGACTCTTCCATTAAATAAGAAATTAAATTAAAATCACACGTGAATAATATTGTTCATGCGACAAGCGTGATGTACACAGTTAAATGACATACATTCAAAATTCAGCCATCGAAGATGTTGACATCTTATTTAGGTGTTGGAGCGACAAGAGCGGCTAATTATGTGGCGTTTTGGGGGAAAATGTGGTCGACCATTTTACAGAGGAGCTACAGATTCAAAACCTTAGAATGACACACAATCCTTTATGACCTGTTCAATAAATTTTTGTTGACAGGTAATCTGGAGAAAATAAAAATGATCAATCACCCTTTCCTCTATGCTACACTGCAGCTAGCATAACCTGTTGTGAATGCTAACTATAGTTAGCATAGCCACTATTGATGGTGGACAAACAGTTTTCCTGTAATAAGTGGTTTTGCCAACATTCGCATATTTAGCAGTGAGTAGATGAGGCTGATTGACAGCATGAAGCCCCTCCTCCTGGCTCTGTCTGGAGACGGCAATAGTAGCTCAGAGAGGAGGAGGAGGAGGAAGAGGATGTTGATCTTTTTCACAGATTATCTGTCTCAAACTGTCACAACATGGTGTCAGTTTTAACAAATATGTAAGAAACCTTTTTTAATGAAAGTTGCATACTGCAGCTTTAAAAGAAATCTTCCAATTGTGATTGGAAAACTGGTCAAATATGGAGGTAAGATGCTTGTTGATGGCTGCAAGAGGGTGTTGCTTAAGGATATTTAATCAAATACTGTTTGTAACTTTATGAGTAGTTTATTTCTTAATGTTACACTGTCAGACCATAGCAAAAACAAAGATTTAAATGAACCATAGAACCCAGCATGTGTATAAAAGAGATTTCTAAGTATTCATAAGTGTCTTGAAAGTCTGATATTTTTTGCGGATAGTGTTTAAATTTGAGTAAGAAACCTTTCATATTGTAGGAGGTTCTGAAACTACTTTGATGATAAATTCTAGACGATACATTTACTGGTGATAAGCCAACAACCAAACCCATCTTCCAGGTTCCTCAACAAGAGAGAGATAAAAATATGAATAAAGACCCAATCTGCGGATTTGAACAGGTTATAAAACGGATACAAAGCAGTGCATTACATTTGTCCGACACTTCTTACTTTTTCTGTGTCCTCAAACAGCTTTTTTCCAACTGTAGGCCCGCTCGATTTCCTCAAAACAGATTAGACCAGTCTAAAAAGGGATTAAGATAGATATCCAGAAAAATTCATTCTCCACGGTTGGTAAATAACCTTTTCTTGAGTGTGTGCGTGTGAATCTAAGCGGATTCGTAAGGGGCTTTGCTTGAACGCAGTGGGAGGGAACAGCAGAGAAGGCCAAGAGGGGAATGGGTTGGCGTGGCTGTTTTTCTCCCTCCGTCCCTCAAGCAAAGCCAATTTTCACACAGAGCGAAATGGATTTCCTGAGGACAGCAGGTAGAAGCTGTCCGCTGGCTCCAGCAAACACAATGCATCACTCTGTGTGTGTGCGTCTCATATGTCACTGATCAATAGTACAGGTTGTCAAGATGACCTGTACAGCATGAGGTCAGTGATGGGATTACACCGTGGGTGGCTCTGTGAAACAGAACCGGTCCCTTCCTGTGAGAGACCGACTTAAGGTCTTAACTTTTACAAAGCTCAGTGTTTCGGTTTATATAGACGTCAAAAAAAGGTAGAGTTGTGTATAAGTTAACTGATAATTATAGTTGTACAATAAACTGCAAATAAATTTTCTAGGGGTGAAACGATTATTCGAAATTAAAGTGTTTAATTGATTAACTGATTATTGAAATAATCAACTAATTTACTAATCGATGAATTAACAGACTCTAAAAATTCAATTTGCTGAATGAACAACATACTTAGAGAGGTAATTAAGCCTAAACTGTACCAAAAATAAATATATTTTGTATTTAAGATGAAAAACATTTTTTGTCTGTAATTATTTTTACCCAAAACTACTAAAGTGGCATTCTTAGCTTCACTTGTGGTCAAATGCTGCAAACCTGCTACCCCAAAATTTACTACCTCTTGCTATTCATTTATTTATTGGGAAAAAACAGTTAGAAGACAGTATTTTATTACTGCAGATGTACCAGAAAAAACAAACAAATTTTATTTAGGTAATACAATTTATGTGCTTTAATAATTTGCATATTTCAGTATATTTCAAATATTATTTTTGAAAACGTTTAAGTGGTTGATGAAAAATTTGCAATTTTTTTAAAAGGTACAATTAGTCGATTAAACATCAAAATAATCAACAGAATAATTGATTACTGAAAGCCCTACTTCAGGGATCAGTTCAGGAGCCATTTTTGTACCTTGTACTGACTTTTGCGGCCCCTGAAAGTCAAAATGAGTTTAATTGTCAACAAGATGGTAGAATTAGGGCATTATTTCATATCGCCAGCTAATGCAGTGACAAAGCATGAATAACAAACCAGTTAATGACCATAAATCCTGAAAGGTTATGTTTAATAGCAGCATAATTCAGCATTTAAGAAACTTGTTTGTGGTAGAACAAAATTAAACAAGCCACTACATTTTATGTGGAAGCAAAAGACACTTTTTGTCCCGGAAACATGTTAATTTTAGCACAAAAACATACAAACAAGCCTATGAGATTGGAATAAATACAAGGAAATATTGTGCCAGATCAACAGGTGGGACAATTGTTAACTTTTACTTATAGGTTTAAAGTCATTCTTTTAACTCATTAAACTTTTTTAGTTGCTAATACAGTGTGAATAAAGAGAAAGTTGAAGCTGATATAAATCTTTTTGGGAAAAGTGGTACCTTAAATTCAATCATAACACCATGTTAACATTCTTTTCTCCATCTTATAAAACATTTCACTGAATAATTGTGATTTTTCATTGAAAGAATAACTTCAGTTATTTTTTTCTCTGAAGGAAAATTTACACCCATGTGAGAAATGTTATTTTACAGAACCGAAACCTTTTATATTTTTGGTACTTCTCAGCTGCTGAGATGAGATCTGTCCAGCTGTGCTGTAGATTGAATAATCACACATTTCACTAGCTGTGACATTGTCGACATAAACAATGCAGACCACCTGAGAATAAGTTTGAATACAGGATAAAGATGCAGATACCTCAAGTTTTCATCAAGCAGACTGAATAAAAAAGGATTGCTAAGAAATAAAATAGTAAAATCCATTTTTTCTCATTTTATTTTAAAGGTGGAGGAGTACATGTTCAATCATTTCTAATACCTGCAACTCTTCATGTCTCTCATGTTTAATCTCGGCTTTCTGATGAGAACAATAAGTGAAAAAGTGAAGTAAAACCAGGATAGAGGAAGGCAGTATGTCTCCATCCTGCTGCTTCCAATCTCCAGCGGTTCTTTTCTCATTATCGTCATTTTTCACTCATCAATATAAAGCCGTTTTTCATGCCAGAAACACTGTTTTGGCACATTATCCAGTGTTTTCCATTATCTGAACAGCTGGACAACATTCCTCAGTCCTGATATTATTCTCAGTGCTGTAATTTAACTTTTCCGTCCCTCTGAGACGTGTGTTTGGTTTTGTTTTAGGCATATTTTAATTAAAACTTGATGTGGTTTTTTTTATTGAGCTGTGACACGTGTTAAATTAAACAGACTACAGGTCTGAACACGATTTCCCTGTAGTGCTACTGGGATAATAATGGTAACAATAGATAAACTTTCACTGGAGTTGAGATGAAGTAAGACTTTCGCTTTTGTTTAGACGCAAAAAAAACAACTATGACTTTATGGAGACCCTGAATTACACAAAAAAGACAATAAAGGACGGTCTGGCAGGGAAGATGTAACTTTTGTGTATGTCTAGGGGTGGAAAATAAATCAATAATAATGTATGTTGTGATAGACACGTAATTAGTATCAATTGATAACACATCTGATAGATTATTCAATATATATATGTATAATATTCCCTGAACTCAGATGAAGAACTGCACAACTTTTTGGGGGATGTAGACAGAGAAAAAGGACTTTAGCTGCTCAATCTCTCACTGCAAGCTAAGCTAGGTTAGTGGAATCAACTAACTCACTCTCTGGTTACCTAGCAACTCACTTATTCTTTGGTTACCTAGCAACAACCTGTAGAGTGACTTGTACGGCAGCAGTTTAAGTTTTCAAGTTTTGTTTATCGTAATAATTACAGGGACAATTTATCAAAGTTTATTATTGTGAGAGGAGTAAATGAAGCAAAGTAAAAGAAAAAACTTTCACCATATGATCTTTTAAGAGTCACTAAATTATGAGTCCAGAATTGGTTCTGAAAGCTTCATACAGTCAACACTGCAACAACACAAAATATCTCCAAGTATTTTTGGTCTAGTTTCTAGTGCAAATATCTTTAGTACACTTTAAATAAGACAAAAGCACATATAGGAGTGTGTTTTAAGCAAATAATTATTTAATATCAATGAAAAGGTACTTGTTCCACTGACAGAAAATTTCACTTATAAAATGAGAAAAATGTCATGTTATTGAACAAGTGGAACAAGTACTTTTTAATCAATATTAAGGAATTACTGAATTAAACAAAGCTCCTATATCTGCTGAAAAGCTATGTGTAAGTTAGTTTTATCTTATTTCAATGCAATAAGATATTTGCACTATAAATTAGACTCTTTACTTGGTAAGATTTTGTGCTTTTGCAGTGAAAGCGGTCCACTCAGCCTATTAGGACCAGTATTGGTAATCAGTAGTCCTGTGATCGGCTCACAAAGGCCTAGTATGAAGAGCGAACACACATTTCTGACTGCAGAGTGTTGCTGAGATTTGTGAGCGTACTCTGGAAAAGTTATCTTAATGGATTCTAATAAAGTAGTGGAGGGATTGGCAGCGGCATGCGGCGGTATCCTGGGCCAGACCGCCCGGCTTGTTGAGCAATCGGATCAATCGCAAATAATAGAAGCTTTCAGGAAATGACTAAAAGCCTGGTAAGAACCACCAGCATTCAGCTAATTTCTGAAGCTACCAGCACAGAAGCAAGAAAAATCAGATAACTGGGTCCTCGCTATCAGAGGGTTTATTCATGTTGATTTTAAGAAAAGAAGGAGAAGATTGCTCAGCTTAAATTGCCGTGGAAAGGAAAGTTGAGTCAATTTAACAGGTAGGATCATTTAATGGTTATCTTAGGGAATTACAGCTCTAACTGGATGGATAGAGTCCGGAAGTTATTTTTAACCTTCAAAGTCACTGATTATTGATTGGAGTTAAGACTAGACTTTGACTAGACCATTCTAACACTCGTATGCTTTGATCTAAACCATTTTTTTCATCTCTAGCTGCCTGTTATGGCTTTCAGACAATTATTCCCTCTGGTTTTAGAAGCTTTTCAGCTGGAAAGATCTTTGCTCTCAGTTTCTTGATTTTGCAACAACATGGGTTTTTTTTCACAACTGGTAGCAGCTGATTAGCGTAAGCATGCTCAAATAACACCTGAAGTACAATCCTAAATCCCAGAGGACCTGAAACTAAGGCTTCATGGATGCAGACGGAGGGAAAGAGGAAGTTCAAACCATGTTTTCCAACCATAATAATGGGGCAAGGATCATATCCTCTACTTCAACATCTCTCTAACCATATGGCTAAACGCATATTTTAAGAAGTATTACTCCTACCATAGATCATTCCATCCCGCAGAGTCACCATGCAAAATGACTCTTTGAGGATACTTAGATAATTTGAATTTACATTTATTTTCTCTCTGCAAGGATGATATCCTCTACTCCAACATCTTTGTAAGATGTTGGAGTAGAGGATATGGCTAAACAGAGATTTGAAGAAGACCAGAAAAAACCAAATGAGGTGGATTGCAGTGCTGAATCCTGAACATATTACTGTTACATTGTCTCTGCTGCCCTCTACATGCTAATTTAGCTACTAGCATGTAATGACAGCTACAGTCTTCAGTCAGAGGCATCTTCACATTCACTGCAATACAGACCGTTACTGTAAATTATTGCATCCCACAGCTTTACCATCCAAAATGTCTCTTTGAAGATGCTTGAAGTTACAACGAAATGTAATTTCTCTTTGGTATAAATGAAGTATTTTTAAATTGAGTGCAACAGTACAGCTATATTTATGCTGAGATGAGATTATATGAATACCTCAGCATGCAGCTGTAGATATGCAGCCTGTTTATGGGGAATGTTTAGGTGATGCTCCTGCATGAGCCACTAGACTCTTTTCGATGCATTTTTCTGCCTATAAATGAGGTCATGTGGGAATCAACGGTTTGTTTGGCTTTAACTGTGATGATGGGTTTTGATTTAATCAGGTTGGATGTAAGGGTTTGAGAAAAACATTCAACAGATTACAACAGCAGATATGACTAAGACGTGGATTAGCTGTCATCACAGCTAAGCATAATCATCTCTACGTTTTAATCATTGTGGAGGAAAGGGCTTGGAAGGAATACAGATCTTTTATATTGAATATTGTTTAGCTTTAAAGATGATTTTTCAACTCAAATAATAAACATGGGATATTTTCTACACGATTTTCATGGAGACATTCTGTTGTTTAGGCTCCATTTTATGTAAAATATAAACATTTATTGTGAATTTATTGTATTTGAAATGTTTAGGTTTTAAATATGGAAGCTGGAAAAACTTAGGAAGGAAGGAAAGAGAGAAAGAAGAGACAGAAGGAAAGATGAAAGTGTACAGGGAAGGAGAATAAGAATAAGAACAGAATAAAGAAAACAAGGTACCAAGAAAGAAAGGAAGGAAGGAAACAAACAATGATTTGAGTAACTAAGGGAAGGAGGTATGATGGACTCAATGAAAGAAGGATAAAAAAATGGAAGAACAAGGAATGTAGGATGGAAGGGAAGCATGGCAAATGAGGGAAGGAAACATGAAAGTTCACAGGAAAGAAGGAACAAGAATGGTAAGAAGGAAGAAAATAAAGACAGAAGGAAGGAACAAAGAACGGAAGACAGAAGGAAGCATGATAGTGTGCAGAAGAGGAAGGAAGGAGACAAGTGAATTAAGGATGGAAGGCTTAAGGAAGTAAGGACAGAAGGAAGGAACGTCTAAAAAATGAAGGATGGAAACAATGGAAGGAAAGGGGGAAGGATGGATTGAAGGCAGGAAGATAAAAAGAAAGGAAGGACAAAAGGCAAAAGGTAACTTGAAAGTCCACAGGGGAGAAAGGAAAGGAAGGAAGACAAAAAGGAAAAAGGAAGAAGGAAGGAAGTAAAGAACTGGCTAAGAAACAAAGGATAGACAAAAGAAAAGAAGACAAACAGAGAAAGGGGTATGGTATAAACAGAAGGAATTGTGTAAGTAAAGAAGAAAGAATAAATGAAAGGTCAGAATTACAAGGACACAAGGAAAGGAAGAGCAAACAGAAGGAAGGTAGAACCACAGCAAGGCAGCAAGGAAGGAAGGAGAAAGAATAAAGTGTGGAAATAAGAATGTTTCTCTAAAATCTATTCTCTTTCTGCGTGTTCATCTAATCCTGGAAAATGATTCCAGACTTTTCCAGACCTTTCTGCTGGTGAATCCTCTGCGTCTGATTTCTACTCTTCCCTCCTTCTGCACCTTTTTTCCTCACCAATTCCTCCCATCAATTTAGTGCTTCCATCCATCACCACTTCTTTCAGGTGTTTCCCCTCATTTTCCCGTACAATCTCTTCCTTCATGCTCCGCTTCCTTTCCTTTCGCGCTCCCTAGCTTTCATCCTCTCTGTCCTTTCTCCGTCCTTGCCGCCTTCCAGTACTTAGCTTTGATTAGCAGAATGACTGGAAGCCTTTCAGTTAGTTCATCATCCCGTACATGCTTTACCTGCTCCCTACCGTTCTTCATTTCTGTGCAGGAAGAGGACGCACGCTGGGATCTGGACGGACGCTAAAAGCCTGCCAGTAGGGCGCAAGCAGCCGCTACCAGCTCTGCTCTTACTGATCAAATTTTCATCAAAGCGAACAGGTTTTGTTCTCTCTCTCTCTTTTTGAGTCTGGAACAAACTGCAACAAATGCCTGACTGAGTCGCTCGTCTTCCAACAAAAATAATACAAAAACAACCCGACTTGGTTTGAAGTTTTAAATGGAGGAAATTACAGCCAATCTAAAATCATACTACTGAGGACAACGCATGATTTTAAATGGTAGTGTTGGGCAAAAATACCTTCAATGAGTCACAAAACATGTTTATTTAAAGTGCAAATCAACTTGTTTTTTTGCTTACAAACCGTCTAAGTAGATTATCAAGGGTTGTATCTTTATGTTTCTGCGAATTTTGACATTTTTGTGTAAATTTGCTTAGTTCCACATTATTTAGCCTAAAACCTTCTCAGTGGTTGAACCAGTGCCTAAGCAGTTGAATTTTTCTATTTTTTAAAAACTCTTCAGACACAAAAAGTTGCTACATTTATTACTTGTTGATTTTTTTATTTGAAAAAGTTGATAAATATAGCAACAAACTGTGTAAGTTAAAAATTGTGCATATTTTGTCCAAAGCCTTTGACTGAAGACAACCTGTTTTTTTATGACAGTTTCCTAAAGAGCATGCTAAGGGTTGTTTGCAATGTTCTTGATTTTATGAAGAACCCTTCTTTGCATCATCATCTCCACTGGTTCCAGTCATCCCCAGAACAGAATCGGCCATCTTTGTCAGGTCTTTCTGATTAGATCAGGATCCTACAAAAAGCTGATTGGTCTTCAAGGCAAATGTTATTTCCTTAAATATACAAGATCAAAAACACTCATTCTTCATTAAAATGGGAAAACAGACCTCTTGTTTAGATTTAAATCTATTACAATGAAATCACAAATCTGGTTTAGAGTTTTTTAATAAGCTCTAAAACCAACAGAAGACAGTCTGACAGTTTTCAGCTTTGATGATGAAACTGAACAGGGATTTAAGTCAAAAATAAAAGCACATTTTCAGCAGCAAACCTTTTAAAATCCACTAAAACAAACGTCCACAGCGCCACACCCGTCCTTTTAACCCACTCATAATTAAATTACTCAACTCTCCACTCAAAGCGCAGACCTCCTGCTTCGTTTATGTTTGATTTGTATAATATACGGGATGTAATAAAACCGAATATGAATGTCGATACTTTCCATTTCTCCCCGTCATTATCGAGCCTGTTGAGTGGCTCTAATGTTGACGAAGTCTCCCCATCTCTAATGAATATGATTTAAATTCTGAACAACATGCAGACAAAGTCAAGAGGCTGAATATTCGCTAAGGTCACAGACTGATTCTCCACATTCAGGCTGTTTGTCTCCTTTCTCTCTGGATGTTTTGGTTTAAATAGCTTCTCAAACAGCCAGGTAGTCTCATAGCAAAGAGACAAATCATTAACTGTTAATAAAATCCAGTTCTGTTGAGGCCCATTGATTCCTCAGGTGGTAGTTTTATTAAAAAAAACAAATACATAAATAAAAACGTGTTGATGAGTAAGAAGAACAGAAAAGTCCAAATAAGACAGTAAAAACCTAAAAATGATAACTTTATATTTAAACACAAAAGTTTATCAGAACCATTTCTGAACAAAGATTTGCTTCACATAGTTATAAGTTTCCACTGCTTATCCAGGACTGAAACGATTAATCGGATTATTTGTGATTAATCGATTACTGAAATAATCGCCAGCTATTATAGGAGTTGATTAATCGCTAGCTAGAATCAAAATATGGATATTTGCTGCAACAACAAAAACTCTGAGAAGTAATTAAGCCAAAACTGTACAAAAATATAAACTTTTGCATTTATTACAAAATGCCATATATTTTTGGCGGTAGAAAAAAACCCTTTTCTATCTAATTATTAATCAGTTAATCCAAAAAATAAACAGAACTAAGGTTTCAAATGTTGGTTTGTAGAGATTTTTAGTTGCAAACCTAAATGATCAAATGTGATTAAAGGAATTCCATTTTATAAAATTTCAAGTAACACAATCTGTATTTTCTCAGCAAACAATGACTATTTTGTTTATTTGCATCTTTTAATGTATTTCTAATATTGCATAAAAAAGGTTTAAATGAAAAGCGTGCCAATTTTTTTATGTGATTAATCGGTTAATCGTCAGAACAATCTACAGATTAATCGATAACTAAAATAATTACTTGCAGCTTGAAATTGATCAATCTTCCCCGACTGTAATAATCTTCAGTATTGGCTTTAAATTTCTTTTTCAGTTCTTACCAGCATAAGCTAATTTCGTTCCTTTAACATCTCCAACCAATCTTTTACCGAAGTCAACTGACACTGATGTCTTTTTACCCCCTGCAGCAGAACCCAGCGTTTCTTCAGAACCGTGTCGACTTTCATTCAGTGCCAGAAAATCCTGCAGCAGTCCATCATCTTCTCAATCAAAACCCCCTCAGCTCTCCAAGGCTGCCCATCAGCCATTTATATACCTTCACCAACCTGCAGCCAGAGGAAGGGTCATGAAAAGTACAACTGACCTGAAATGAACAAATCTCATTCAGGGAACAAAAAAAAAAAAAAAAACTGCTTTGAAATATTAAGAGTCGTCTGTTTTTAAATCAAGTACATCAAACTTTAACATCTTGATAAGTTTCCAGCTAATCAACAGCAACCAATACTTTCCAGGGGATTTCCAAGGTAATGAAAGCAATTTAAAGTCACAATAATTCAAATATACTTCTAGCTTGCCATTTGTCTTAAAACCAGTTTGTTTCAACTACATATCAAAAACTTTATTGATGATATTTAAATCATGTAGCTGATGATTTGTAGTTGTTTTCCATTATGTACTCAGTCTAATCTAAAGCAACGTGCTTCTCAACTACAAGGTCGCAAATCGTTTTTTTAAGCCCAAAACAGGGATCATAACAATAGATAATTGAAACAAAACAAGATAGTATAAGATATAAGACAAAATATTCAAAAATAACAGCTAACATAAATAATACATCACGTTTAATTATACAGAGCTCATCAAAATCCTTAGGAGACACTCAATTATTTAGTAGAAAATGGTTTGTGTGCAGTGGTGGATGGGCAAATTTATCTGCAGTCAGATTAGAGACAGTTTCCAAGAGAAATGAAAACATGGAGCACAGTTTTAGATCCAACACGATACAATTATATTTCATTTAGGCTTTGACCTCCAGAAGAGGGTGGATGGACAGACAGATGTACAAATGTTCAGGTGAATGGATGAATAGATGGATGGATGGTTAGAAACAGAAATAGGACAGAAAAGTCTGAAAATTTAACTGTTTTCTATGGTTTAATTTTTAACCTTCAAAGGTTTTCCAAACTTCCAGTTTTTCAGACCCTCTCTGAATCTTAATGAGAAAATAAATAAAAAAACTCCATCAAATGGCCTCATTTTAAAGTGAAATTTGGAGACTTTTTTCCTCCAGATGTTTTCAGGCAGTTACAGAGTCTGTTGAATCAGATGAGAAAAAAATCCCACCTAATTCCCACACTGACTCAGCACTGCAGGTAAAAATCTCATAGCAACATCTCCAAGTCTTTCACATTAAATTCACTGAAAGAATCTCTCTCTAGACTCAAAACCTGAATTAGTTTGGATATAAAGCGACTCTGGTGACATATTCCATTAGCAAACTTACATTTCAGGAAATGTTTTACCTCAAAAGACCAAAGGAAGATCCCAACTTCCAAACATACCAAGTATTTGTGATCTAACTTCTATTACAAATATCTTACAACACTTAAAATAAGACAAAATAACTCACAAGTAACTATTCAGCCAGACAGGAGCTTGTTTTAAGTAAGTAATTATTTAAAATTGATGAAAAAGTATTACATCGTTGGCACCGTTACCTAGCAACCCAGTTCTAGTTCCACTGGCAGATTATTTCACTTATAACATGAGTGAAATAATCTGTCAATGCAACAGTACCTTTTAAAATCAATATTAAATAATTGTTTTTACTTAAAACAAGCTCCCATATCTTGGTGAAACATTATTTGTAAGTTAGTACATTTGAAATAAGATAACACTGAGATATTTGAAGTAGAAACTAGACCAAAAATACTTGGTAAGATTTAGTGTTTTTGCAGCACAGAAGCAGCTTGAAAAACAGCGAATGAAACTCCTTACCTCTTTCCCAGACAGGTAGTAGGCAGACAGCAGACCTCCAACAAACCTGATGTTCACCTCAAACACAGAAACTTCTGCATTCTGCACCAAAAAAAAGAAAAACAAACGCATATGAGTCAGAAAACTTATATAAAGGTCATAATATATCCCCCAACTTTGTTTCATCATCTGAACCCAAACCAAAAGGGAACTCCAGCTCTGTCAGGGAGACGTTTGGTTTATATTGTTGCACTGATTGACTTTACAGAGCTGCTGGCATGGCTGCTGCTTCGGCTTAAATGCAACAATAAATCACAGGTCTCCTGTTTTTTAAAAGCAGGAGACAAATTAAACAAGACAGCTGATTTCTTGCTGCTACAACCAACACTGCTACCCTGGACTGTTAGTTTCCGAATATCGCTCCCAGGGGCGTCCCGGAAAACGAGTCAAATTACGTCTGACTCTCTGATGAACATGGAATTCTGGGAAATGTTGTTTATTATTTCTGGCTGGAAGGAGTTAGCCTATTCAATTCCTTGTTTAAATAAAAATAAAACTCTTATTGTCTAAAATGTAATGGCAGCATTTCTTTAGTGTAAAGGATTCATCTGCAGCTAAAGAAATACCGTCTACAAATTTGTTGACTATTTTTCGGATTAATAACTGGACAGGAAAAAGTGCTTACTAGTATTGTTTTTATATATAATTTGAAGCAGGTAAAACTAAAAATGCCACCTGAGGAGTTCTGGATAGAACATATTTATAGATAAAGATGATTTTTCATCTTAAATGAAAAATATATATACTTTTGAACAGTTTTGGCTTTATTACTGCTCTGAGTATGCTGTTCTTGCAGCAAATGGTCTTTTTTGACTCCAGTTAACGATTAATTGATTACTAAATTACTTTCTAAATCAATCACGATTAATCTGATTAATCGTTTTAGAGCAACACTAAAATGTGATACAAAAACACATTTAATGGCAAAAGCCTGGACTTGTATAGCACTTCATCAAGTTCAGAGGACTCCAAAGCACTTTCCTCTACAATCAGTCAGAATGGTAGGCTACTTCATAACATAAGAGGCTAAAGATAGTTTAAAATGCCAACTCTCTGTTTCAAGTGAGTAAAAACTCAATTTTAACGTCTTTTCTTAATAAGCATAAACAATAATCCTCTGTTTTCTATTATAGTCTGCAGATTATTTTTAAGAAAAAAATAGTTTGTACCATGGTAAATTTATTGCCATGTGTTAAACAGCACTAATACATCCTCCAACTCTTCAGCAATATGACAGAGATTAAGTGAACAATATCTACAAAATAACAATGCCCATCTTTCTAGACAACAATAATAGCGCATCTCAAAATTACAGTTGTCATAGTATTTGTCACTGGGGCAGAAAATTGTTTTTTTCTGAACAGATTCCAGAGTCAGATGAAG
Source organism: Xiphophorus couchianus (assembly GCF_001444195.1). Classification (NCBI taxonomy): domain Eukaryota; kingdom Metazoa; phylum Chordata; class Actinopteri; order Cyprinodontiformes; family Poeciliidae; genus Xiphophorus; species Xiphophorus couchianus. The sequence goes on along the minus strand of NC_040242.1, from coordinate 1,951,195 downwards.
AGTTTGAGCTTGACTGACAGCTCTCATAAGCCGCTGCTGCCAAACTGAGATATGACAATAGGTTGTCCTGTGGAAAAACAAATAGAAAATATCTCCAGTCATTTTACTGAAAGCCGGAACCGCTGACTGACGCGGCTGACAGTTTGGTTCATTTCTGCTGATTTAAACTCAGAGCTGGAACCAGAAGTTTGCATACACAGAATAAATGCATCTTTTTTTCTCACTACCTGAAGTTAAAAACAAAACATCTCTTGTTTTTTTTAGAACATTTACAATTACCAAAATTATTTATATTTACTAAATTCTGCAATAATTAGAGCAAGAATATGTCAGAGATTAATCTGTAGCTGTTTTCATTGACCATATAATTTAATTGCGTTTCTTATTTATATGGAAACGCTGCAATTACAAAATTTAATTTGTTCGACAAGTATAGACATAATGGGAATGTCCAGCCATTGTAATGTTGGGATTCTGGTGAAAAACATTCAAACTGACCTCAAAATAAAAACTAAAGACTTTGTGAAGTTGCTGCTGAAGCTGGTAAGATTGAAAGAAACGTGTCCTGTACAGACTTGGGCTGAAAGGCCGCTCGGTTCGGAAGAAGCCAAAAGAAACCTAAAAAGCCAGATTTCAGTTTGCAGATGCACACAATGACAAATACCTTCATTTTTGGAGACATGTCATGTGGTTGGACGAAACTAAAGTGTAACTGTTTGGACATAATGACTGTCATTGCATCTGGAGGACAAACTGGGATGCTTGTACCATCCTAACTAAATGATGGCGGTGGCAGCATCATGTTTTGGGTTTTTCTTTTTGCTTCAGGAGGAACTGGTGCACTTTATAAACTAGATGGCATCATAAAGAAAGAACATTATGAAGAAACATTGAAGCAACATCTAAAGACATCAGCCGAGAAGTTAAAACTTGGGCTCAGACTGGTTTTACCCCAAACCTGACAGCTAAAGTGGTTATAAAATGGTTTAAGGGCAACAAATTAAACTTTTGAGCATGATATCAATCATGTAGAGAATTTGTACACCTGTCAAGAGGAATGGACCAGAACTCCAGCAAACTATGAGAAGACGGCAATCCTACCAAACACTGAGGAAATGTATGTAAACTTCTGATTTTGACCACATTATTAAATATATGTTTTCTCTTATTATTGTTGTTTGACAAATAGAAATAATTCTGGAAATTCTAACTGACCAAAAACAAGAGAAGTTTCGTCTGATTTAACTCCAGATAGTGAGAAAAAAGAAAAATGTATTCAAACTTTCTCATACTCATTCTACTTCTTCCTCTTTAATTTATTCAAAATTAAAACTGAATAACTACTTTTGGATTCTTTAATTTTGCCAACTCAGGATGATTGTTTCTTCCCATGTACAGCAGTGATTTATTAATGTGCTGGACTTCAGCAGCTATTACAGCTTTAAACTGTTGGGCAATGACCCTGTGAGTCAGCATTTGTATGACACTATCTCCCTCCTGAAAAAAGGTTGGCAAGCTCAGAGTCAAGTCTCCTGATGTTGCAACATTCAGGCCATTACGGAGCATGCAGGAAACTGACTAAGCATGGCCATTTCCAAGTTGAGAACGATTTGAGGGACTTCAGCAAAAGCCAACGACTTAATGATCCACCTAAAAATCTTTGGATCAGAAGAGACGCCTATCATCACCAAGCATCTGCTCTCTTAAAACGCCAAAAAGTGAAACTTGAGAGCATTTTGAGAGGCTACCACTGGAGAAATAATCAAAATATGCCTGTTGGTGGTTTAAAGAAGAGCGGCAAAAACAAATGAAGTGGATTAGCAGAGCTTGCCAACAAGAGATGGTGTTATCCATGTAGTGTGATATTTTTAAAAGTTAACATGTCACAAAGACTCTTTGATGAGACTTTAATGTTAAACTATTTCTGAATTGAATGAATATTGTATAAATACAAGCGGGGATAAAACAGTCAGATTAAACATGATGAATTGATTATTTGAAATAATCGTCAACTAATTAAGTAATCGATTAATCGTCAACCAGAGTATAAAGACTCACAAAAAGCCAAAACTATTCAAAAATTTATACACATTTTGCACTTAAGATAAAAAAAGCAACTTCTTTGTCTGCAAATATGTTCAGCTTAACCGGTTTCAAATTCTGTAAATAAATACAAGTAGGGCAGAAGAAATTAATCAAATTAATTGTGATTAATCGATTATTAGTCAACTAAATTAGTAAACAATTAATTGTTAATTACAGTGTACAGGTAAAAAAAGATAATTTGCTAATTACAGGGCAGTATTTAATGCAAAACTGCATTAAAAAAAAGGTTTTTGTATCAAAGTTAAACCTTCCCAGAACTCCTCAAGTGACATAGTTCTAGCCCTGGTCCAATTTCTGCAAAAAATCAAATAAAATCTATTAGGCAACTGTTGCTATCCAATTAGTAGTCGGTTAATCTAAAAATGCAAACTGTATTGTTGTTAAATAAGGTAGAAAAGGCTGAGTTTCTTTCATTTTAGCTATGCTTTGCTACAAATGATCAAGCATACGCAAAGGGAATGCTTTGTTTTTGCATTTTAGGCTATAAAAAGTTTATTTTCTTATTCAGCAAAGAAATTTACTTACTTATTTTATGTATTTCTAATATTGTGTTAAAATAATCTTAAAAGCCTAAATAAAAAATCTGCAGTATGACCAAATTTTTCATCCATTTAGGTTTAGGGTTAATCGATTCATCGTCCGAATAATTGATTACAAAACATATGAATAGCAATAATTAATCCAAACTTTTACAAACATTTTTTTACATACAAGATAAAAACATATTTGTCTGTAAATATGTTTTAGCTAAATCTCAAGTGGTATTAATTTCAACTGGTTCAGATTTTACTAAAGTAATGCGATGTTATTGTATTTTACTTAACTACATACTTATTTTTTTGTTTAAAAATAAATGGTTTATTTGTATCTTTAACAAATTTCTAATATTAAACTAAACTTGGGCGGAATTTGCAAATGTTTTATTTGATTAGTATTGTAGACATGGCATAACTAAGTCATTAGCAACATTGTCATATCCCAGTTCTCATATTCATGATCCTTTCTGTCCTCCAGGAACTAGTAGCATGCTGGAGCCTTCCCGGTTGAAATCCTCTAAATTGTCTCTACAAACTGTGTCGTGAGCCGTACTTCTCTGGGTTTTTCCACTCCTGCAGGAAATAAGAAGTTTACTCCAGGAAACAATTGGCTCTCTGCTGATATAATCCAGTTTGACTGACAGGGCAACAACTGCCACACACTGGAATCAGGAAGGATTATGCAAAAAAGCAGCAACAGCAAAAAATAATAATAAAAGAAGAGATGTGCCTTCATTTTACAAGCACATGAAGAAAAACGTCTCGTATTCAGAGCATGAACCCTTTTTCTTTAGATAGAAGTCTAAACAAAGACACTGATTTCCTGTCAGTTGTGCCTGTTGCAGCTGATTTTTCAGTTATATCTGGTTGGTTTAGATGAATCTGGTTACGCCACCGATCCGCAGACACAGTCATGACTACGCTAAAGCAAAGCCAGAATGGTTTTCTGCCTCCTCTTAATAAGAGGCTCTTAATCATAATGAGGATGGCTCGAGAATAAAGGGAAACATCAAAGGAGAAGAGGGCAAATTGTCTGCGCTGTACCGACGTTCATATCTTTAGGAACACAAGCTGCTGAGCTCATTAGTCAACGCAGAGTAAAAAATACACAGTCCTATTTCACCTAAAGAAACTTTAACTAACTCCATTTTCAGTAGCATAAAGAAAACTTGTTGGAGGTTTAACTTTTAAAACTCCTCTTATGATGATTTGATTAGGATTTTATTGACGACAATAAGGAGAAATGAAGGAGAACTAAATTCAGTAAATAAAGCTGCATTTTATTAACTCAAGGCAAAAGTATTTAGCTCCGTGTTCATCATATTTATGAACATAAATCAGATCTTTTTATATAATTTCTAAATTACTTTGATAAAAACAGGAATATATTTACTTATCCATCTTTTTGCATTAAAAAAATATCAGCATTGTAATGCTGTACACTGAGGAGGTTTTAATAAAAAAATCTGAAATCTGCATCTTTTATAAATTCACTTCTTGATATGGGTGATATGGCTCAGGGCGGCATAACGAAGGGGGCGTCGCAAGAGATCAACTCTCAAGCTAACAGCTTTTATTTTAACCTGAACATAAATAAATCTTTGTCCATTTACACGTTTATTTTCAAATTTATTTAACTACTTTTTAATTTATTTTTGCAACTTATTTGCAATCACACCAATATAATATTTTTATATTAGTACACAGGGGAGCAGTATGCACAGGTGTTTCTCTGGAACGTAATTTCAAATTATTCACATAACATTTTTTAATCAAATTATTTTTTGCTGATTTTTTTGCTCATCTTTCTTGTTTTCTTCACAATATTTTTTTTATTATTATTTGTAAGTCTTGCCAGAGCACATATGACACCTTTAAGCCAAAGAGTCTCATTAAAAACATGATAACTCTTGATCAGAATGTTTAATTTAATTAACCGAAGCAGACATCTCTTTATAAACAATAAAAAAAGCTTCAAAACTCAAAGGTTTTTTTAACACTTGAATGATTTAATGTACTGATAAACCACAGCACTTTTTTATATTTTTGAAAGTAAATAAACTCTTTGATTATTGATCAGTTGATGTATGTTATTTTATTAACTTACCACATTGAAGTCCAGGTTTTTCTCCACCCAATCTGTGGCAGCTTTAAACTCCTCAAACATTTCCATGATGTAGAGCGTATCTAGAGCGTCCACTATTGTTGCACCTTTTATACTCCCTGGAAGAAACAGGGAAAAAAACATATTTCAATTAGAAATAAAACAATTAATCAGAAAAATCGCAATTAATCGATTGTTGAAATAATACTCAACTAATTTAGTTATCGATTAATCATTAACTGGAATAAACAGACTCAAAAAAGGGATATTTACTGAAAGAACAACACAGTCAGAACTAATAAAATTGTACAAAAATACATACATTTCATATTTATGGTAAAAAACAAAATTTGCATAATTGTACAAATGATAAAGTGTAAACTCAAGGAATGCTATGTTGTTGCATTTTAGGAAATAAAATGTTAAAGAAATTAAATTATTTGCATCTTTTGATGCATTTGTAATATTGTATAAAAAGATTTAAATAAAAAATATGTAAAATGTGCCATTGTTGATCTGATTAATCAAATAATCACCAGAATATTTGATTAATCGATAACAAAAATAATCCTTAGTTGCAGCCCTCATTTAAATGAAAAGTTTTTGCAGGTTTTTGTGTCATAAATATATATTTAATTTGCCATCAGAAATAGATTTAACGAAGGCATAAAAAGATTTCTGAGCTGTTGAAAGCTTTATCCGAGTCCAGATGTTGGCCTCAAATTTACAGCAAAGTTCTGAAAAAGCCGTTAAAGTTATAGAGGTAAAGTAAATCATTAAGCAGGCAGATGGTGAGCGGTACAGACGAGCCGATGAAATGTAAAAACTTCTGTTTATCTGCAGTGATTAATATAGCAGGAGGCAGGACGTATAGATCATCATTTCAATGCACTCATTACTCCAAAACCAGAAACAAATGTGGGTCTGGGTCGGCACCAAGCAGCTCAATAAGTCATGAAACATGCAGAGCTTTTAGTTCTGAACATAAAATCCAACACGGAGAAACCATTTGACCAATTAAAGGAAGAAAATGGAAGCAACACAAAGAAAGACGTACAACAGGAAGTAGAGCTACAGAGAACAAAGGAAGAAGAAAAACTCTGATATTTAGATAAATAAGTTGGTTTTTTTACCCCTCCAGGGGGTCTTTTGTGGCTCTAGTGTCCCTTATATGACAGTAGGCTGACAGGAAACGGGGAAGGAGAGGGGGGAAGACATGCGGCAAATGTCGTCGGGTCCGGGAATCGAACCCGCGACGGCCGCGTCGAGGACTCAAGGCCTCCAAATACGGGTCGCGCTAACCGCTACGCCACCTAGATAAATAAGTTTATGAAGTAATTCAATAAAGGATGCTTTATTAGACACAATGCTGATTCATAAGAACTACTATCCTTTATAAGCAGCGATGCTCCACTCTGATTATTAAAGTAAAAACAGGATTTCAACAGATTTTTAGAGAGAAACAAATTCTGCAACGATCCAAGAGTTTCTGTTAATCCATGGGAGGGAACAGCAGACAAGGGAGGAAGGGAGAAAGGAAGGAAAGAAAGACCAACGGAAGGAAGGAAGAAGGGAAAGAAAAAGAAGAAAATGACTAAGAAGGGAGGAAAGAAAAAGAAGGGAAAAGAAGGGTGTACAAGGAAGGATGGAAGAAAGGAAGGAGATTGGCTAGCATTTCGCAAACAGCCAGTCTAGGAGCACCAATCATTTATAAACTGCAGATGTTAGCTTCTGCTGTCCAGCTTCCACTGAACGTATTGATAAATATTAATTAATATTTGGTATCTGAACCTTTAAAATAAGCAGTTATTTTATTTTAACTGAGATCTCAAAAATTCATAGATTTAAGCTTTTCACACCAACATTTGTTGCTTCTTAAAACCTGCAAATAACAGAGGTTAATACTTAAAACAATTAACAAAATTAAAGTATGTAAACATGAAATTAAACATTTTCTATCATCTAAGATAAGATATTTGAGGCATAAAAGTGATACAGAAATGAAGAAATGCTGCTTAAAGATAAAAATAAATCTAAATGTCTGAATACGCATTACTGTTGTCCTACAGATTTTTCTGCAACACTGAAGGAGCTTTCATCTTAATGGCCTGTCTGCAGGAAAAAGCAATGGAGCTGCCACTCAAATCTGCATTAAATAACCGCTTGAATGTATAAACGCTCCAAGTATTTCAGTGTTTTATTAAAGCAAAAGCTTTTCTTATAGACTTTAAAAAGGGAAAAATGATCCAAACACCAATTAAAACATAGAAAAGGTAAAACTGTGGTGTCAATCATGTTTTCTGCTTTTATTCGTCTTCTTTTACTAAACTGTCAGGTTCGTTTGAGTTTCAATTGTTTCACAGTGGGAGTAGAGTTATCTTTCAGGTTTTTGTTTTTAATACACTAAATTAAAGAATATTTTGGGGAAAAACCACAATATATTTAGAAGGGTCAAAGGTTAGGAAAAACAGTTCGTACAGTTTTCCTATTGTAAAATTCCTGTAGTAAAAATGCTTTTTAACCATTTTTAAGGTAAGTTTTCAACCACTTTAATTCAGACAGTTTTAATTCTCTATTAAATATTACTTATTACTGTTTAAATAATGTTTTGTGGGAGTATTTGACATGAATAAAGTAAACTAAAACAACAAAATCTGAAGTTTTTAAAAGTCTCTGTCACAAAAACTAAAACACTAATTTAAATAAAGCCTTTATTGCAATTACACAGTTTAATAAATCATTGAACCATTAGGAACAATAAATAAAGCAAAGTGAAACAGTCCAAAGAAATTGTGTTAAGGTGAGCAACCTTCCTGCTCAAATTAAATAAACACAATATACAAATAAAAAATATTTTAAAATTGTTCTTGCTAGGTTTTCTTACATTTAATAAATAGAAGTAATTTTAGTATTTCTAACTGACCTAAAACAAGAAAAGTTTGTCTGATTTATTTTCAAACTGAGGGGAAAAAAACAAAAACCTTGTATGAAAATATCTAGTTTCAACTGTAAATGTTGTTCTTCACATTTGGATTGCACTTTATTACATAACAGAGCAGTTTGAATATCAAGCACTTTCAAGGAGTTTCCAAAGCTTGAAAACTCCAAGTTGAAATTCAAAACTTTCAAGGATTTCAAGCTCCCTGAAACAGTTTCTAAAATCAGATCAAGGATGTGTGTGTTGGTCCAGATGGAAAGATCTGAGGTTGTGTGAAGGCTGGGTTTTATCTGAGGTGTGTGTGTGTGTGTGTGTGTGTGTGTGTGTGTGTGTGTGTGTGTGTGTGTGTGTGTGTGTGCGTGCGTGCGTGCGTGGTGAGGCGGCAGATGGTTCAGCAGAGGGAGGAATCAGTGTGGCCTCTCCATAAACATGAGTAGCAGAAGAAGAGACGACTCTACAAGCACCGAGCGAGAGGGAAGGATTTGTGACGCTCGTTCTGAGCGCTTAGCTTGTTCGCGTGCGAGAATTTAGCTTCATATTTGAGTTTTTGCAGAAATTAATAAACAGAAGTGCTGCTGCCAACAGCAACAAATGGTATATTTAGCACATTAATATTTTTTTCTACAGATTTCCTGTTTAAAAAATTATTTTTATGGTTTTAGCTCAACTTAAAATGCAACTCCAATGTTGGTCCATCTGCAACTTTCAATTTCAACTTTCTACAGCGCCAATCGTATTCTTCCAAGATTTTCCACATTTTGTCGCGTTACAATCTGGTGGATTTCAGGTGATCAAAAGATAATAGATCAAATTCACTGATTGTGTAATTTTACATTTTGAAAATAAATTTGTTTAATGGAAACAAAACTGCAATTGAAACATATTTTTTTGCATGATAGGAGTCACATGATCAACAACAGGATGTTGCTACTGGCGGAAATGACAAAGAAGACGACAACAGGAAATAGTCAGAGAATCATGTTTTATGACTTATTGTGTGAATATACGTATTTATTTATGATTTTAATTTTGTTTCTTATTTTAAGGAAACACCACAATCGCCAAATTAGAAAAATACTGACAAAGTTCTGCGCATATTTGTAACAGAAACACAGATAATGCAGCACATATCCAAACTGGAAGTAGGATTTGGTTCTAAGGCTTTAAAATAAAATCTGATTTTTTCTTACCAGATCTGATTGAACATTTATTGGTCTTTGAGAATGTGTTATTATGCCATTACTATTAATGAAAGTACTCAAAATTACAGAATCATCGTTATAGAGTTAACCTGAGTTCAAAGTTCAAATAAATAGAAGTTTGCCAAACAAGATGGCGGCTTTGGCCATGCTGACATCACCCAAAAAAAAAATTCCAAAAAGAATCTTCAAAAACCAAATCAAGTTTTCGCCCTGCCCTATATTAAAGCATATCCATTTGTTAAAATAGCCTAGTCAATGTCCTGACTTGAATCCAATTGGCAAAACATATTTCTGCTTTTTGATGTTCTTTATCTAACCTGGCTGAGTTTGTTTTACCCCGACTGAAGTCACAGAAGCTGAAGGAGGGAAGAAATTGACAGATAGATGAAAAATGGGAAAGCCAGTCCCCAGAAGACAAGAATCATTTCGGCTCTGTTCTGAGGTAGGACACAAGGATAGATTGCAGCAAACGGAGGCAGAAAAATGAGAGGAAAGGGGTCCAAAAGTCATTAACCAACATTATTCTTTTTTTCCTGTGAAACACACTCCATCCACTCCTTCCTCTTCCAACACCCACTTCTCTTCTAACGACAGAGAGATCAATATTTTATCCAACTTCTCGTCCTTTCATGGAAAAATCACCAACATTAACCTTAATAATTAAATTCATCATTAAGACACGACGTCACACAAAGTCCAGATACATGTCTAACAATGTATCTGGACAGAACAAATGGGGGAAAGTGACATGAATGGAGTCATAATGCACAAATTGGAGGCAAAGTGAAAGCTTTCTGTTTGTGTGGGAATCGGACTGACACTTTTATTCTGAAAAGCACATCTTTTGCTTCCCACACAACAACCATTCAGGTATCCTTGGACTGGATGAAAACCGGAAATCAAAACAAACATGCAATCTGTGAACAAACTTTAACTTTGAGAAAAATAAAACAGCTGTAACTTGAATTGGACCTTGTTGCTTAACTTAGCTACAAAAGTTAAGCTGTGTGTTAAGTTTGTAAAAAACAACAAAAAACTGACTCTTTCATCAGGAGTTTGAATTTAAAACCGATTAAAATCACTGCAAAATGTGAGACCTTGCTAATTTATGGCACTGGTTTTTGTGGACTGTATTCCAACATATCTTTTGCTTTAGTTAGGCATAAAAAAGCTTTTCTTTAAAATGTTTCAAGCGATTCTTTTAATAGCTGATGCTGTTTATGTCTTTTCAACTAAAAGAGGAATCTGACTCCAGTTCAAAATGCATTTTTTCATTATATCAGTGATTTTTTGTTGCCTATTTTTGACAAACCCAAGATTTATAAAAATTTAAAAAAGTTATGGTGACAAATCATTTTTCTAGCAGAAATTTAGTAATTATGAAAAAAAAGCACAGCTGCAACTGACGATTCCCTATCTGTAATCAATTCAATTCTGATTATTAATCGGATATAAAAACATGCCACAATCAACAGATTTTCTTTTGAACCACTAAAGTCTTTTTCATACAAATACATTAAATGATGCAAATAAACAATTCAACTCCTTTTTAAATAGGAAAACAAATATTTTATGACCTAAAATACAATTACATCACATTCATTCAGAAAATCTGAGTTGGATTAAGCAAAAAATATTCCATTTAAGAATCTGGCAAAAAATGTTTTCAGATAAATGTGTTTTTTCATCTTAAATGTAAAATCTACATACTTTTTGTAATAGTTCAGCTTTATTAGTTCGCCTGATTATGTTTGTTTTCCTTTAAGAAATTGTCTTTTCTTTAATCAATTAATCAATTACTAAATTAGTTGTTTCAGTAATTGATAAATCATGACTAATCTGATTAATCACATTTAATCCGATTAATCATTTTAGCCCAAAGACAAGAGTAACCAACATAGTTCGAATTTAAAGCGTTAAAACAAAAAATAACAATTATTTGTGATAAACAAGGAGGACAAAAGTTAAAAACATTCTAAATTAAAGGGGAAAAATATGCTGATCCTTAAATTTTTCTTTAGAAGTGCATTTTGTGTCAGAAGGGCGCAGGTGCAGCTAAAATTTAACAAAACCTTAAGATTTAAGTCAGTATGAAGGGTTACATTTTTAGAAGAAAAGACAATTTAAATTTACAAACTATTATCAAATATATATTTTTGGAAAGAAAATGGGTTCAGCCACAGCTCCTGGTTTACAGTATGAATTATTGTATGTAGATGTAAATGGACCTTACCACAGGGGCCGCTTTTCATTGGCTGATGCCCATTCTACGTGGCCGTCTCACAAACACACTTAGCTTCCCGTTAGCTAAGTACAGCATAATGGCAGAACTGATACAACTTGTACACCTTGAAGCCTGTCTGCTACACAGTCTGACGTTAGATAAACAGATCAATATGCAATGTGTCTGTATCTGACATACACTAAAGATTTTATTTTAGCAGAAAAGGCTTTGGACTAAACTGTTACTCGTGTTAGCCACGTTAGCACCAAGTACAGCTAGTCAGTCAACCATCGCTGTGTTCAGGGAAGCGCTGATTAATAATCGAGAAATAAATATCAAGCCTGGAAACTTGATATATAACGGACTGAATGTTATGTTTTTAACGTATCTTTGCTCGTCTTGCAGGCGGTTGCCATGGTAACAGGTGTGCTTAAACTACAGAGAGAGAGAGAGAGTAAACAGGTAGGAGTGGTTTTGAGTTGATCACCTGTTCAGGTTATTTTACCTTTGTTTCCCTTTGCTGTGGCTCATTACAGCCGCTGTAGTTTCTAAACGTTGGACTAATTACCTCGTTCGTTTGTGAGTTTACGTCATTCACAACAAACATCAAATAGAACAAATATATTTCATAAAATTTTAACAAACAAATGGCTTCTACCGAGGTAATTATATGAAATTAAATTAATTATATCCCAGCTTCAGAAGATTTGCCTTTACCTTTACAGAGCTCTTTGGTTCCTCCCATCAGTCTGTAGCTTCTCATATTGAGGTCAAAGTTCAGATCTACCATAACTGACTGACACCTGCTGGCCTCAGGTTTGCAACCAGCTTGTGACTGAGAAACCAGTAACCTCCTCCCAGTTGATGACATGAACTTGTTAGTTCCTCTGTCCATGTAGTAGCTGATATATTGTGAAAATCCGGTAGAAATGATGCACTAATCATGTTTACATAGAAACAACGCGCCGCGAGGCTGTTTGTGAGACTTGCGGTCACGTGGGTCGGTTGTGGGCGGAGCTTGGTAAGGTCCATAATCTTTGGGTTTTCATTGAATGTTTGAGGTTAAAAGATAAACTTTGTTTTCTTTTAAATTCTGAAGATCTTTGATCAACTATTCATGTCTACCTTGACTCTCTATACTGCTTCTTTTAACCGTTTGGATCTACAGACATTTGGCTGCAGCCATACCGAATATAAATGAGACCCTGCAGAGGGGAAAGTTGATTAAAAACGGAGGGAAACACAAATAGATGTGCAGAAGCCAAACCAGCAAACATTGTAGATCTTTTTTGACATTTTGCTACATATCATCTTGTTTTCCCTCTTCTCAGTAAAGAGAAATTGCCCGGTGCCTCTCCACCCTGGACTCACCAATAAAAATATCCAGTGAAAACACTGTTCCCTGTCAAAAACCAAACACAAGGTGAGCTGACAGCGGCTGGAAAACTCCCTTGACTTTATGAAATACGCCGTCACCCAGCCAGGCGACGGAAAACAGACAAGGCTGCAAACTCAACCACTCGCCAGCTTTCCAAGGGAAGTCAAATGGATTAATGAAAGATGTGCTGACTCTGCAAAAAATAGAAACGGCAGCATCAGCCTTCACAAGTCTGGAAGAAGCCAAAGAGTGACTGGTATTAAAAAACACAACCCTGAAAGCTCTTTTAAATAAAAATCCTGTCTTCAGCTCACTGTCTTTCTAACCAAATGGTCTAAAATTGTTCCAACCCTAACTAGACGTTTAATCCCTAATCCCACAATATCATCCAGATCTCAACACATTCAGCTTCCAGTGATTCAAACACTTGCCTCATTTTAGTTTTATTTTTTATTTCAGGAGGTCAAAAAGGGTTGGGGAGGAAAAGTGATGGCTAAGGCTTTGGGTAATCGCGTTACTGTGAGCAGGAAGCAAGCACACACACACACACACACACACACACACATCCCAGAGCGTGTTAACCTCTTGGCTTTGGCTGCCACATATTCAAGCGTCAACTGTTTTTTGTCAAGGTTACAGCGAAAGGCATTAGCCAGACTCCCTTCTTTTTTTACTCTGTGCTGAAGTAAGACGGGCAAATTTAAAGCATCCATATCATCTTTTAGGATATTCTTAGGATTTTATACAATAGGCCAAGACAAAAGTGATAAATGATTTTCTAAATGTCATTATTTTTACATCAAGCCTCTTGATGTGGTTACCATCAAGGCTGAAACGATTAATCCCGATTAATCTGTTATTGAGATAATTGTCAACTCATTTAATAATCGATTAATTGTTAACTTGAGTACACAAACTGTGTGTACAAAACTGTACAAAAAATATATTGGGGCTGAAACGATTAATCGGATTAATCACAATTAATCAATTATTGAAAAAAGCGTCAACTAATTTAGTAATGGATTAATCGTTAGAGTACATTGACTCAAAATGGACAATTGTTCAAAGATTTTCATATTCAGAGAATTAATTACGCCAAAACTCTTCAAAAAATGTGTTAAGTTTGAAACTATTAATCAGATTAATAGATTATTAAAATAATTGTCAGCTAATTTAGAAATTGATTAATTGTTGACAGGCTATTTACTTAAAGAACACAGTGAAAGAAATAAGCCAAAACTTTACTATTATTATATAAATATAAAAATCAAACAGAAAGGGTGAGCGTGTGGCTGATTGGATGTCTGCTTTAACGCACCAAAGCTGTTATTTGATTTTATTTTTAGATGTTTTCAAAAGTTTCATGATAATTCCTGATAAATTTATGATAATTGTTAACAATTCCGGATTGCTTTTGATAAATTCTGATGGTTTGATATTTTTCTGATGAACATATGTAGTATTAATGCAGCAGTTCCTGCTAGTATAAAAAAATCCAAATAAAATGGGCATTTTTAACATTTCAAAGGGCTGAAACCGGGCAAAGGGATGGTATAAGAATAATCAGTAGTTTGAGTGAAAGCTTGTGTCTTTAGTAGAGCTAATGAGAGGATGAGTGGCGCTGCAGTGTTTGTCAAACCCTGGGAGGTGGGACTTCTTGTTGTTTAAGGTGCATTAAGCGTGATTAATTGAAGCAGTCGACAGTTTAAAGTTTCACAACAAAAACCCAGGAGAAAAGTTTTAGCATCTCAGAGATTTCATGTCACGGCGGCAACATTTCAGCTCCCCTCTTGTCTGAGTCCCATCCACAGCCGTGCTGCGGAAGATTTACATCACTCCAGACTCAACCAAATTCAACTCCCTCCGCCTCATCATGCTGACAAACACACAGCAGAAAAACCTGAGGGAAGGCCACAGCAGAATTACTCCATCCATTTCAATTACAAAGATTGAATATCTGATTCACAGGCACACTGAATGCTGCGTGGGAGCCGAGGCTGCAGCCCGGGACTCAATGTCAAATTACATAACCAACTAAATGACTTGTCGGAATAGAAAGACACCAGAAACATCAGTCCTCTTTACTGGTGGATAATATTATTTTTAGCTTTGCTCACAACAGTGGCGGGGCTCAGAGGCCGTCGGCGAGCAGGAAGCAGCAGAATCAAATGTGGGACGACATAATGAAAGGAATGTGGCCAAGAAGCACATGCAGCCAACTAGTTTACACACCTCAACCCTGCAAGCCCCCGATGCCTCCACATCATCAACTCTGCCATCTAACTGAAGGTGAGCTGCAGACCGGTGTGTCTGCTTCTCGTCCTTTAAGTCTTTTTTGCTGCTCAGCATTTGGAATTACATTCATTCAGCTAGAAATGTCCAAATTGTACACATCTCCATACTCAAATCTCCTTAATCTTTAAAATTATAGACATACATTTTCTATGAATTTATGGCAGGTATTTCTACAGAGTTCTGACTTTGGAAACTTTGAAAAATAAAGATTGACTGGACAGCAAAAACTTTGTGGACAGATGGATGAAAACACAGATGGATTAAAGTGCAGACCAATGGCAGGTTGGGTGCACAGATGGATAAATTAAAGATTGGACAAACGGTTGATGATTGATAAAAAGACAACTTAATGACTGGACAACTGTCTATGTGATTGACGGATGAATTGAATGACAATTTAATGGTTGGACAACTGTCTAAATTGTTGAAGAATGGATTACTGAAGATTCAATGGTTGGACAATGATCTTTGGACAATGTGGTTGACAAGTTGATAAATGGATAAAAGTCTTCAAACTCTAAAAGTCTGGATCGATGCATTTAGAAGAAAATAAATGTAGACAAGTTAAAGGATGTTGGAAAAATCCACACAAACTGCTGGGTTGGACTTTAATTCAAACAGCAAAACAAATGCTTAACAATATAAAAGTCAATTTTTTCCAAACATCTCCTGGTGAAACCCACTAATTAAACCTCCAAAACTCATGTGAGGTATTTAAATATCACACTGTTCATTAATTATAAATATCGCTTTAACACGCATAACTAAAACTGAGCAAAATTCAAACAGATTTTGAACTATTAAAAGAGATCAGTTATTCTAAATATATATATATAGTTTGGTCAAAAAGTGCCCTGCAATAAATTTCAGAGATTAGTGGTAAGATGCTCTCAACCATTAATCTGAAATAGAACCTCTTCCTGTCCAAAGATCACACTTTCCACTTCGAGTTTTATTTCCTATCTTTTTATTTCTGATGGTATTGATTGATAAATCCAAGTTTGAAGGACAAAGTACAAATAGGACAGCTGGGCAGTCTAGCTGTCTATGAGCTAGACTGTCCAGTGAAATAAACATCTGCGCTGGATATAGACCAACAACCTGAATCAGTTCTTGGCAAAACCCCCCCCAAAAAAACAAAACTCAGATCATCTAAAAGCTGAAACAGAAGATGATTATTTTCACTGCTTCCGTTTATTTCCTTTGCAAGTACAGAGATCTACAAACTTGGCCTGTAGATGCAGATGGAGACTTTATTGGTAATGAAAGTAAAATTTTCTTACATAGAAAAATTTAAAGTACAACACAAAGTATTTGTGTTTTAAAAAAATATAAATTCAATCAAGGAAAAAAAAATCCCCTGAAAACTAAATGTCTTTCTTTAACTATAGCAAAAGTGCAAAGTAGCAGATTTACGTAAAGAAAACTCTGAAGTTTTGAGAGTAATCTCAGAAATTTTCTAGAAAAAAGGAAATTTCTTAGCTTCAAAAATCAAATATTTGCAAGAAATAGAAAAACATTAAAATTTCTGACATTAATGTCAGAAATTTTCAACAAAAAAGTTGGAAATTTCAGAATTTCAAATATTTAGAGAAAAATTAGAAGATTTCTGAATTTCTGGCTAGAATTTGCTCCTTTATTCCCCATCTACTAAGGCCCTAATGAAATGTTGTAAAAATCCCTTTCAAGTTTTGGTTGTACAATAGATATCAGACTAATATATTTGCTTGATTTTATCAAAACTGAACACAGTTCAATGAAGAAAATAATACCAAATAAAAATGCAAGACAAAAAGACATCCTCAGGTGATTATTAAACCTGAAGATTTGTCTCAACTCTGCATTAGCTGCAGTATCGCTTCAACTAAAGGCGATAATAAATAAAAATCATAGTGCTCTGACACGGGCATGGAGGAAAGACCGCAGGGAGAAAAACAAAGTGACAAAGAAAAGCAAGTCTCACAAAAGCCTTGCAGCATCTGTGGCAAAGCCTGCCCTTCATCCTGGGGCCTTTTTAAAGCACTGCACACGGGGCCAGAAAGAAAACCTGCACTGCAAAGCCACTGTGTCTCAGGAGGAGCTGAAGGTCTTCACTTCTTCACATCGCCTGCAGCTACAGCTCCATCCGACTGTCCGGGAAAATAACCACACTTTCAGGTCAATGTCAAACCTAAACAAGCCGCACCCGATTAATAAAAAATTGAAAATATTGTTTTGAATGCATTATGTGTTAATAGGTGGGGAAAATGTGAAGTATTACCATTGGTAGCTCAGTATTTAAACAACTTTTGCAAACAAAACGGTTTCTGCAGGTTTCACCGACTAAAATCTAAGGCTTTTTAAGACCATAATGAATGAAATTTAATACCTATATTGCAACAGAAAATTATATATAGTAGTAGTCCCTTGCATGGGCTAGCAAGAGAAGTGAGCCAGTTGTGGAGATAAATTCGAACTTACCCAGGAGTTAGCAAAGGTATATTAGCAGCTAGTTAGCGGTAGCCTCAACCACTTCAAGTTACAGAATGTAAAGAGGAAGTCTATGTTAGGGTGGCCATTTATTGTATTGTTCATCTTGATAAATTTCTCTTCTTGACACAATCATTTCCCCCAAAAACTTAGTTTTACTATTTTCTGTTTGTTCAAAGAAACTATCAATAAAACTATGATTAAATACAATTACTATGAGCAGTTTAGTGATACAAATCACATTTCTTTATGCGACTGAGGAAGTGTGTTAAAAATGTTTTCCAAGCACATTATCTGTGTTTAAGTGGCTATTATTATTATGTCATACATTTACAGTCTTACAATTAAGACATAGTTCTTAACGTCACTTTTATTGGTATTTTAAGTGTCACAAAATATTGTGATAAAACTTTAAGTCCACATCGTCCAGCCTACATAGAATACGAAAGTAAATATTCCTGCCACAACAATATTTAAGATCTGTGATTGACATATTTATAAATAAATGTAAGACACTTTAAGGTCTTAATTTTAGACACATTAATTTAAGACCTTTTCAGACTTTTTTTAATGATGATTAACAGTCGAGTCCAAATGTCCAACAAAAACAACAACAAAAAAAGACCTTAAGAATGCAGGAAAAACTACTGATTTAAAAGTTACAAACCTTGAAAAGTTACAAGCCAGCAATTGAAAAACAGAGATATACCTGCTCTGTATCAGAGGCATTTCAGTCAGGTAGAGAAGAAGTAGCGGCGACAGGCGGAGAGATGGATGCCACCACGCCTCTAGCTGGATTTAATTTTAGCAGAGCCAATGAATCTACAGAGTCCTAAGGCACAGGATCTGAAACAGCCTAGTCATCTTTTCAGGATATTTGTTTAAAAATACAAGTTCGGCAAAAACCTTTTAAGACGGCGAATAAAAGGCAAGAAGACAAACAGATAGTCTGCACTGGGACAAGAAGAAGAACTACTCATATTGAAGTATTTGTTTATTGGCATCACGTTTATTTGCAGAGCACATTTCAAAGTGCTTTACCTCATAAAATCATCATATAATCTTCTATTATGAAACAAACATTATATTTGGTCAAATGTCATTTTCTAAATTACCAAGCAAATATGCTCCACATATGTTGATCAATCTTCCAGTTGCTGTGAATAAAACTCTGCACAGACGGGTCTAAGCCTCGATTTAAAGGAAATCAGTTTTCTGGAAGTTCGTTGCAAATTTGTGATCCATCCATCCATATTCAAGGACTACCGATTTATACAATGCAGCAAGCGTCTTATTGGTCTACTGTTTAGGTAAAGCCAACAGGCGATAAATTTTAGGCATAAAAAGCTAGCTAGCAATGCTTATTAGTGGCTAGTTATCAATTTGAGTCACAGAACACAATGAAGGTGTCTGAGTGCTACTCAAACTTTTGCGTGACAAACAAGTCCTGCGGGGAAAAAACTGCAGAATATGAGATTAAATAGTCTTGTCACAACGACATTTAAGACCAATAATAAAGGTATTTAAGGCCAACTTTAAAAAATTTAAGACCTTTTGAAACTTGAGTATGAAGGATAAGCCACCTTGTCCTTTAATATCTTTATTTTTTACCTGTAAACAAACCAGATCATTCCCCTAACCTTAAGTTAATTCATCCAAGTTTTAAAATTTTTTGTCAAACCGTAGACTCCTAGTATTAATGGGGTTTAGGAACTACAGCCTCTAAATAGCTGAAATCTGCAAATACTTGAGAAGATTAATCTAAAAACGCTACCAACTGCCTATTTTAATGGTTCAAACACCAAATATACATTAATGGAAGCTGTGTTAGCATTGTCACAGAAGCTAACATCTACGGTCTTAATCCTTACTAATGTTTTTGGGGATTCAATCAATCAGCACCAAGGAAAATTAATATTTGTTTTATCCAGACAAATAATATTTTCCCATTTCTGGACTCCACCTTAAAGCATTTTAACTCTCAGAAAGTCGACAACAAATGTAGTTATTTTTACTTTAATCTTTTTGTTTTGTGAGAATCAAAACTTGAATACTTAAAAAGCTCCTGGTTTTGTCGCTGAGATATCCAGAAAGCAGAACATATGTTCGATGCAAGATAAAGACGTCCCTGAAATGAGCCAAAATCCAGCTAAACGCACTTAAAGTGGAAACAGCTGATGGAACAGCTGGCGTTTCTCCACAGAGGAGACACAGCCACCCGTCAGTCTATCCCATCCCTGCTGGAAACACACCAATCCGCCACGACATTGAAAACATTAGAATAACTTATCATCTCAACAACTTCCAATGTTTTGCTGGAGAAGTCATGAGGATTTTCCCAACCCATTTCTTTGAATGCATCCTGTTGGCAGGAAAATCCATGAACTCATGCCAAAAAGTAGCCAGCTTGAGGCGCTGAGTAGGTCTCCAGGCCCACCAGACGGCGATACTCGAGAAAAACGGCGATCCAAGATGGCAGCGAGCCGAAACTCACAAAGGAAACCTTCACAAATAAGCCAACATCTAGATAAAATACAATATTTAATCCTCTTTTGAAGCATTGATCCCATATTTTCCAGCTTTTCATTCTTTATATTTCCACCAGCGAATGCCTGAATCGGAAAATTCAACAGCAGATGAACCAAAAGACCAGAAACCTAAATAACCATCATGATTATATACAATCATGCAAGAAAGTTTATTTTATTATCATATGAAGCTGCAGTGTAGCATATCTATCTTATCTATATAAATATGTGAACAAATATGTCTCACTATTTGGCAAGAAACAGGTAGATTTTGTCTCCTTCTTACCCTTAATGCATAATAAACAGTAATAATGATTTATTAAGTTTTAGAGATGGATTAATAACATGGCTATGAACCATTTATTAGCCCAGCCACATTTTAAAAAGTTCCATGCTGCATCTTTAAGCATGTTAATCCTAAATAGACACAATAACTGTCTGTTACTTCTGAGTTTGATAAATGAAGTTTTGAGTTTATTTTGATTGTCGTGTTTAATATTGAAGTGTATGCTGATGATAGTGTTGTATGTTGTGCTGTGCAGGAGCCAGAGAAGGTTGCGACGAGGCCCTGAGGGCGAAGCGTCCTGTTTACTGATGGGATTGGGTCTGGAAGAACAGGAGAAGAGCCTATTTACTCCTCAGAACACCAGGAGGGGAATGTAAAGAGAAAGGCAAACACAGGATTGAACAGGCTAATCTAATAATTAGTATTCATAGACCTGGATTGTTCTCTCTCTTCCTACATTTACATATGCCTAGGAACACGGGGGGAAGGAATTTACACAAAGCTGATTGAATTTCCTCATTAAATGTAAGAGGTGCAGCACTAAAACAGTGTTCAGTATGAAAAAACTGGAGCAGCAGATCATATACAACCAGACTTGCACTGTGAGCAAGTCTGCAATGCTGAAATCACAAAGGATTATAAGATATGGGCTGCATTCACACCGGCGTTGTTTAGTCTGCTTTAATTGAACTCTTGTTTGTTTGGGGAGGTGTGAATTCTCACTTTCTTTTCTTAAAAAGGAATTATAAATGACAGAATAATTTTTTTTAAAGTGGCTTTTATTTCAATAATTCCTTCTGAGAGTTGTACAATGGCATATTAGAGCCAAGTTACACAAATTTTTATTTAATTATGAGGTAATAGTCATAATATTAGCAGAATAAAGATGCAATTTGACCAGAAAATGTCTAAAAATTACAATAAAAAAGTTCATTCAGTTATAAATATCTGGTGGGACAGCTCAGTTCGTGTAGCTCTTTCTTTGAAATAGACTCAGTCGTTTCAAAGTCCTGCTCTGGATAATAATTTGATGCTGAGGTGTTAAAAGACTAAATATTTTCTTACCTGTAAAACCAATACCTAAGTATAACTTCACAAAATTCTCAAAATTCTTCATTTAATTTTTTATTTTTCATGGATTTCTCATAAAATTACTCCTTCTTTTCCCTAATATTACGACTTTAATCTGGTAATATTAACGCTTTATTCTCATTATTTTGACTTTATTGTCATACGACTTTATTCTCGTATTGTATTACTGTAAATTATGACTTTATTTTAGTAATTAAACACATAAAAATCTTAGCCTGGCCCTAATATTCCATCACCTATATGTCCAGATAAATGGAAGGTGTGAAACACGCTTGTTTAACAAAATGGTCAAATCGGGCGTGTCCAATAAGTGCATTGGTTTAAAATTAAAAAAAAGATTTTCCATTTTCCAAATATTAAATCTTCAAAAACCTAAAATTTTACTAATTGATAAAACCAAAAAACAAATAAACATATATTTTGCCTTTTTTAAATGTATTTATATTGGCTATTGAAAGTAAAGGAGAAGCAAAGTCCATGTTTATGTTCATAAAGTTGGTAAATGATCATTTCTGTCGCAGTGGGATCATCATGGTTGAGTGAATAAAATGTGTTTTTTATAACAGTCCACTTGTTTTCCAGAGCATTCAGCCTTAGAAAGGATTTTGGGATTTTTATGTTTAGCAGGTAATAAAAGATGTTTTTGCAGGTGAGCGTCTCTTCAATGGGACGGAGAAGAACGAGGCCACCTGCCGGAGGATTTACCTTCAGGCTGGGCTGGGCCAAGTTGTGGTTTAACACCTTTACATAACACCCAGACAACAAAAGCAAATGCTTAAAGACATGTTCATTCAACAACTACAATACAACACCAGAAATGTAAAGATTTCAGGTTAAAACAAACGGTTAATCGCTGTGTTCAACCAGTGAGGAGTTGGATTTTCCACCAGTAAAACTAAGCTGCCATCTGAATGTAAACTGTTGCTGAAAGGTTTACTTTATGTCCATATCTGTGTTTAGAGGTTTCACAGCTGCTGTGAGGTCAAAACCCACCAATATCTTCAACATTCAACACAGATTCCCCTCCATTTTCTTAAAATTACAACCAAAAAAATTAAAATCTAACTGCTACAACTGCTAGCAGGAAAAACTGAGACCAAACTTGTGGGAGTGTTTTGTTGTTTCCTTATCAGCAGTTGAGGCCATGCTGCCTTCTTCACACACGAATGGCATCTTATCATCAGAATGCAATGGCACTAGACTAACTGACACCTCTGATGCACAGATCCCCAAGCTGCTAGCAACTCTAGCAATATTTTCAGCAAAGATCTGCTGCAAGATGTCTGTTTGTTGGGATGCAACTACTATGACGATTAATCTGCCTGATTTTAAAAATGGCACGTTCTGCAGATTATTTATTCAAACACTTTTTTATACAGTATTAGAAGTGCATTAAAAGATACAATAATCTTTTTAAAATTACAAACATTTTATTGCTTAAAATGCAAAAACAGTGTTCCTTTAGTGAACGTTTGATCATTTGTAGTAAAGGACCCAAAAATTTAATCTTTTTCTTCTTGGATTAAGTGATTAATAATTGGATAATAAAAAGGCTTTTTGGGTTGTTTTCTTTTTTACCGAATTTGAATCAGTTGAAGCTAATACTTTGCCATTTGATGCCTCTTTTGAGTCTGTTTACTCCAGTTAATGATTAATCGACTACTAAATTATTTGACAATTACTTCAATAATCATTCTTCATAATGAATCATAATAATTCAGTCAGCTGCACATTTAGCTTTCTTAACTCCTCATATGCCATTGAGGAGTTTTGGGTAGAACATATTTACATACAGATTTGATTTTTAAATCCTAAATGTAAAAATTTATATGATTTTTGTACAGCTTTGTGTTAATTACTGCTGTGAGTGTGTTGTTCTTTCAGCAAATAGCCTTTTTGAGTCTGTATACTCCAGTTAAAGATTAATCAATTACTAAGTTAGTTGACGATTATTTCTATAATTGATTAATCGTGATTAATCGTTTCAGCCTTAGCTGTTTCACCATGTAAAAGCTGACAGCTACAAACCCTGCTGCACTCATTAGAACCATAGCTGCTGACAATTGGTTAGATGCATAAACAGAATATAAATATATGATAAAGTTGACATTTAGAGGCATGCATAGTCGGATGGGTCTAAGTAGCGGCCAATTTGGCTGCTAATCTAAAGGGCAAGGCTGCTGGCAGCGGGGAAACGAGATCAATCCTGAGTGTGTCTGTGCTGTGTGTGTGTCTGGGTTTCTCACCGAATAGATTGCTGGAGTGGCCCTGCTTGGAGACCGGCCGGAGCTCATTGGAACCCCAGGCGTAGCGCTGGTAGCTGTCCCAGGCGTGCTTCATCATCTGACAGGTGGGAAAGAAAAGGAGGAGGAGGTGGAGAAAGAGGGGGAAAAGAGAAACGTTAACCTGGAGAGGAAATACTGAGCTGCAACAACTGATTCATTTTAATATAAAGTGTTAACACATCCACAAATCCATGATTCACATCTCTATTAATAACAGATCAAATGTTTAAAAATGCAAACATAACCCAGCCGCACTGATGCTCTTTCAGCTTAGATCGTCCCTACAATATACTGACTTTAATTCAAGCAGAAAGGCCTGAGCTTTTTTTTCACTTGTTGATGTTTGACTTTATTTAGCTGCAGACGCTTCCTTTGCAACTGACCTAATGGAATGCTTTGTTATTGCATTTTAGGCAATAAATGTTTATTTTCTTGCATCTTTTAACATATTCCCAATATTGTATAAAAAAAGACAAAGGAATCTTCAGAATATGCTAGTTGTTTACCTGATTAATCGATTCATTGTCAGAATAATCAATTAATCGTCTGAATAATCAATCAATTAATTGATTTGCAATGTGAACACAACTTTCCAACAGAGAATCTCGACACTCGTTTCAGGCGAAGCCATCTACGGATGCGTCCACCGTGAAAATCTAGGTTAGCCAACATCGACCCAAAGAACAGATCCTCTAGAACCTGCATCCAGATTAGACTCCAAATCCTTTTATCCTCCACCTTCTGACAGATCCGTTCACTCACAGTTCACCGCTCGGCTGCTGCTTTAATAAACACACGTTACTGGAAGAGGAAACTTCTGCCTCCAATGTTATCTTGAGAAACCAGACGGCGGTTCTATAGATGTACAGAAACATGCTGCACTCGCTTCCTGTTGCTACAGTCCGTCCAGGTGTGAGAGCATGATGTGCGTTCAGCTGCAGTTCTTCCCGTTACAGCTGCTGACTCAGTATTAAGTTCCTGTTTGAAGGATCAACACATGCTGAGAACAACAATAATTAGAGGTACAAATAGTCGCAGCAGGCAGTAAACCAGTAGGTCAACGAGTCTGCTAGTTGGCGTAACTTGTTGCCTGGGAAACCAAAGTTATAATAGTGAGTCAGTAAAGCTGTCAAACAACAGCAGAGCCATTTAGCAAGTCACTCAAGCAGGAAAATATGCTCTCTGAACCGTTATGCCACCAACTCTGAATGCACACAGAGAAGCTTAAAGTCGACAGGAAATCAAATTAAAGCCCTTATTTGACCTTTCATGATATTTTTTAGAGCTGCAGAGACCAAACCATCAATCATCAGGAAGCCTACGCATTTAAGCCAAGGTCCAGGCAAATTTATATATTTTGATCACTGCAGCTGTGAATGTCAAAATTGAAGTTAAAATCCTCAAAGGCATTTATGTTATTACAGAATATGCTTAAAAATGACACTTTAATCATGGAGAGATGAGTAACGAGGAGAAATTCGTGGAAATCACAAATAACGCCATCATTGTCAAATAAATACACAGATTTTTTGTGCCCTCATTGTGTTTGCAGCTGGGCACTCAAGTTTATTAAAAGCAAACACTTTGGTGAAGCAACAGCTCTGGCGACCATGAGAGACGAGCCACAGCTGCTTCGTCTCGTTTCACTGCAGTATGGAGGGGAAACACTCTTTTATTCAGATATTTAGATAACTACTCATTTCTAACATACTTTCAGTTTGATTATTTCTTTAGTTTAGTATTTTTTCATTGAAAATAGAGATAGAAAATCATAAAAATACTCAATCTCATAAAATATTAAACAAAATTTAAAAAATGATATTCTAGTCAACTAAAAATGACTAAATAAAATAACTAATTCAAATATACTTTCAGTTTTGCTATTTTAGTTTAGTATATTTCATTGAAAAAAGAAATAAAAAAATTTAAAAACACTGATTTCACCTAAAATGTTAAATAACTACACAAAATACTTTAATAAATTTTAAAATCTTTTTTTATTAATAAAAAATAAGAGTTAGTTACATCAAAAATCCTGAATGTTGACCTTAAATAAAAAGATTCACATTTATGCAAAGTATTTTTAAATATGTTTATATTTGTTTTCACCTCTAACAAACCTGTATGTTTTCTAAAATGCACATCCGATTAAAGGTGGAAAACGTTTTAAAATTATGGTTTGTTTTTCAAAAACTTAAACACCTGTAATCCTAACTAAGAATATATTGTGAATATATGCATCTGTAATTAACTATTCACTTTAAAACTACTAACACTTAATGAGGAATTTCAGTGTATTTGGCTCCAGATAGAAGAAAAAACAAACTGTGTTTACATTGTTGTGCTGCAGCGGCTTACAGCGTCGCTGCCGAAGGATAAATGCTCTACAGAGTTACATCATGAGGGGATTCCCTCAAGTGAACTGACACGGGTTAACCCTGCTACATAGACTTCATCTCAGCTATTTTAAACATTAACTATTTTAAAGCAGGTAGCTTTAAAGAATCCCTCAACCAGAATACGATTCTTCATAATAATAATTGGTAATCTGATAAGACACAGATAAGAAAGTTTTCAGTCTCTTTTTTTCGTGCTAACCTGTGCTAGATTTATTGCAGAGGGCAGCTACGTGTTGACTCTAATTGGATTAACTGTTCAGGATTTTCTGGGATTATTAGAGTCTGGTGGCAGAGATTTCAAACTAGGAATCGCTCAGAGCACGTCGGTGAAACAGTCAGATCTACGGAAGATTATGTCATCTAGATCCAGACCCGTTTCCACCACAAAACAGGAGTGATAAATCACCACCACTTGGAAACAGTGAGAGCCAGGAAGAAGGAAAATATCCTGCTGATGCCACCATGTTCTTACAACATGCATGACAACGTTCCGTTTTCAGACGAGCTCGATGTTAGCCAAGGGGATTGTTTTCCATCCGTGTCTGTGTTTATGTTTCCAGAATTTAATAAACCTCTCTCACTCCCCCAATCTCTTTATGTGGAGACGGAAAAGAAAAACAGACCATCTGTAAAAATTTTACTGCATCTTGATTTCATCCAAATCTCAAAGAGCCAATGCTGCAACTTTAAATAGGCCGTGTGCAGCGGCGGACACACACATGGCCTTTTATGGGAAGGAACTGGAAAGTTGAGACTGGGAAGGAAAAAAATGGTTGTGGTTCAGAAACGAGGAGGTAAATCTGAAATGTTTTAGGCGAATCGGGAGACGAGAACTGGCAGCTCTGAGATCAAAACGCACTTCACATGTTTTAGAGAAAGATGCCTCTCTGCAAGCCAACACCATCATCCTCAATAAAATAAATAAGTTCAACACAAAATCAAAAAATGACTTCTAGTTTAGGAGTTAACCCCGGACTCTGATCCGCAGAAACTGATGGCAGCTAAAGAAAACAATGTTGATCAATCTTGACGTGCTGTGGCGTTTCTGGAGCCATGGAGAAAAAAATACATGACATGTTTTTATTTGGATTGACAGAAAAAAGTCAGAACCCAGATTTTATGCATTTCATGTCCATTGATCCTTTTCACTTTAGATTTATCAAAAAAACAAACAAAAAAATCTTTTTATTGCTTTGGGCCTAGAGTGGAGAGCATCTGAACATTTCAGTCCAGCTGAATAAAATTCATTTAGAGTCACAAATGTTTTTGTAAAAAGACAACTTATGATTTTTCTAAAGAAATATCTGTAATAGGAGACGTGTTATTTTTAAAGAACTACTATATTATTAGGAGAAACATAAAACCTTCTTCTATGAGATGTTAACCAAACCACAAAGTTTCCAACCATATTAGTGATATTTTCTAGTGGAAATTCAGTGTTTGCGTGATGAGAAAACAGAACAACTGCTCAAACTTAAATTTGTTATTATATCTATATTTAAATAAACATTATTAACTTCTATGTGGAAGGTTTAAAGAGTTATCACTTTGGAGTCACAAGTTGTACATTTTTCTAACATCTTTCCTTCCAGGATTTTCCTGCATTTAGCCCCATTCATTAAGCATTTTCCCTCAGCATAATCCTGCCACCACCATGTGTCATTTTCCGCCAAAACAACATTTTGCATGTAATCCCAATGATTCTGATTTATTACAATCTAACAAGACTATTCAGATTTTACTTAGGAGTATCAGAGCACAAATGCATAAATTTAATATCAACTTTCAAATTCTGATTGTAACAAATTTGTGTGAAACCTGCTTGGCCACTTACACAAGACGCCATATAAGGATGAGGAAAAAAGTGGACATAAATCATGGAATAAATGACTATAAAATGAAATTTTGTCTCAATCTGACTCCAGATGTGCATAAAAGTTGTTTGAAGGAAAGAATTAAATATTCCTGACGAACGGCTTAATAATTAAATACCTATGTGGTTCATCTCAATCAATCTGACACTAAATGTTAGTTTGTCCTGGTGGTAGACAAACTTCTCTGTTTAATATTTCTAATCAATAATGGCTCAACTTTAATGTGGCCAGTTCAGTGATAAATTATAGTCATTAGCTTGCATAGAAAAGCTGCTATTGCAAGTATGAATACTTTAATGTCAGCATTAATCATTCAATGAATGAGTTGATAAATGAGCCATAATTGGAGACTTCGGACACATCAGGACATTCTTGATGTCAGTCGTCCAAAATATGTCGTGGTTGAGCGGATAAATGATCAGCAGCTTAAATTCATTCCTGTTTTACAATAAAGACACTAACTTTGGTCTTATTAATTCAGCGTACTGGTTTAGTGGTAATGGTCAATATGGATCCCTATGAAACTAGCCCAAATGACAAGAGTGCTGTGACAGTGACCCAGATAAAACCGTCACTACGGGAATAATTCCTCTGAAGGCCGACAGCTGTTCAGTTCTGTAGGAAACGGATTTTATCACAGCAACTCATCTCCTACTAGAAGAAAACCTCAAACTGAACAAAAACTCAAAATAAAACTAACAAAATAAAATGTTTTCTACTTCACATGTTCTTTATGGTAAGAGGAGGATGGCAATTTCTACCAATTAAATGTCGACTTCAGATTTAAGACTTTTTAAGACCATTATGAATTAAATATAAGACCCGTATTACGACAGAAATATACAAAAGAAAATGACAAATTATATATAGTAGTGCCAAGCACCTTATGGGTTGGAAACAGAAGTGAGCCAATGGCAAAGAGGAACAACCAACTGGTGACAGATGCAAAAAAAGCTAGCTATATAGCTAGCTGGGGTATATTAGCAGCTAGTTAATGGTAGCAACAACCTCTAATCACAGAACACAATGAAAATGTCTGCGTGTGATTCAAACTTTTGCCTTACACGAAAAAAATAAACTACATAGAATATACATGACTAAGTTTAAGACCTGTGATTAATGTATTTAAGGCCAACTTAAATATGTTTAATGAATTTTAAGGCCTGAATTTTAGGCCTTAAAATTCAGGCCTTTTTAAGGATGCACAAACAGTCTTATGTCATAACTCGCATCATTCAAGTATCGCCTAAGAGTAGCTGTGGATGGTAGCAGTCAGGGTTGCAATGAATCTGAAGAAGCTTCTGACTGAAGATGACTGTCATGACATGCTAACAGCTCAATATCTGGGCAGCAGAAACAATATTCCACACTAATACATCCTGAATGGTCAACATAAGTTACCTCATCTCTGCCTGGCTGTTTGGTTCAAAAATCAGGCAGAGAGATGTTGGAGTAGGGGATAAGATGATGCTCTTTCTCTGCTCTGCATCCATCAAATATTTAGTATGCTAATCAGCTACTCCCAGTTGTAAAAGAACAAGAAAAATAACATTGTTGCTTTAGTTGTGCATTCTAACAACTGCACAACTAACAACAATTTTAGGCAGTTAGAATGCACAACTAAAGCAACAATGTTATTGTTGCTTTATCAACCACTGGCCTAAAGAAAAAGTATGAGAAAAGATCCTCCGAGCTGCACAGCATCCAAAACCAGCGGGAATAATTGTCCAAACATGCAGCAACTCCACAAGAAATATGAACCGAATTCAACAAAAAAGAACAAATCAGAACAGAGCTGCTCCAACATGCTGCCACCAGGAGCGCCGCATATTTTACATTCCCCAAGTCGTTCATATTTGCTACAATTGTATTGAGCATTGTGATAAATGTGGATGGATGTGGCCTCACCCTGTTGTCTGCAGACAAAAGAGTCGTTTCCGACTGACTTTTGTAGGCAGTTCGGCTGCAGCTGTGAGACAGTGCAGCAACAAAAATATTACCTATTGGAAAGCATTTTGTCGTAATAAACAGCACAGCTGTGTCTGCTGAGTGGAAGAAGTTCAGAAATTTCCGTCCGAGTTTGAAAAGAATATTTCACGTTTTGATGACTCGCAGTCTAATCACCCAATATAATAAGACACAAACTATATGTAGGAAATCTCCCAACGCCAGACTCCATATGTAAACACAGCAGCAACAACCAGACAAAAAGATACAAAAGAAGCTGAGATTAAATATTCTTCAGAATATAAATGTTCTGCTGCGTTTGCATCTCTACTCCGGTTTTTGGTGACAAAATAAACTAGTTTTTTTTAAAGGGCTTGTTCATATCTGCTATTGCTTTACAAGCTAGAAATCTAGGGTTGTGTCCACCTACTCAAGATTTATTTGCAGTTGACTTCTGTAATTGTTACATGACCTTTAGAAAAAGAGAATTTAAAGCTTAAAAAATATTTGCTTTGGAGAATTTGTTCTAATTTCTAAAGGTCCACCTTTTAAACTTTATTTTTAGGCTTTAAAATGAAGAAAAACATAAAAATAAATCCTTGCAAACAGGGGATGGATATTTTTTCTTCTATGGGATGTTGGTTTTGTGGAAAAATGTTTTAAAAAACAGCTTTCAGCCAAATAAATATTATAAATATATTATGGTACTTTTCATGCTATCTGTTGTGGAAATTCCATTAAATTTGATTGGTTTTGATTAGTACTAAGTGCAACATTGATCAACATATTGGATGTGTATTTGCTTGATAATTTTGAATCTGGCATTTAACAAAATGTAATGTTTATAGCTTGTTTCATAATTGATGACTGCATGATGTTGTCATGACGTAAATCAGTTTGAACTTCCTTGTTGATGAAAGGTGCTTTAAAATAAGCTTGACATTATTCCATTAAAAACTGGAGAAACCACCAAAAACCTAGATTTGCAAACATTAGCAGATTGTTTATTTTTTACTAAAAAGCACAGCGGAAGGTTAAAAGAGGTACTAAACTGAACTGGAAGAAAGAACTGGATTTGTTACTTTCCTGGTCAGAAATTAAACTACAACACAAGCCAGTTTATAAAAATACACATTTAGTATTTTAGCAACAGCTGTAAAGATTTGCCCTTAATGAAACCAATCTGCTGGCAACACTTTGTAAAAATAAACCCTACAAGCTAGGTGCTAATGTATGCGAGTCGTCGGCCGGTGCCTGGGATAATGCATTCACGACGCAGCGAGCGCAGGGATTTCTCCTGCTGCATCAAATGAAAGAGACATTTAATAAAGATTTTCTTTCACCCTCTGATTCAGACCACGAGCTTTGATTCATAAAGACCTGACAATATTTATTTCCACAGTGGGTAAACCATTATTACTCCATTTGTGCTGTTCACCACAACAGGCACATCATCATGCAGGCAGCGCAAAGGACACGACCGGCTAATAAGAGGTGTGAACATGAACCAGCATGATGGAAAATGATCAACAATGCTTTAAAAAACTCATTTTCGATGTAAATGTTGTGCTTTAATGAAATTTTATTGAATAATTGAATCAATACACTTTTTGAGTTTGCATGATTTTGCTGACTGGTTGACAAATGTAGTAAAAAAAAAGTTTATCAAGCTTGTTAGGAACAGAGTTTGTCCACTTTTCCCACAGTAATATTTAAGGATTTCGTTCAATGATTTTAAGCACCATGTAGGAATCCATGAAAGGCTAAGTGAGTGGATCCATTTCAAATCCATATTACTTTTTCTACTACATCATAAACTGACAGCAAGACTTCTGCAGAGCAAACAGTAATTCAGAGTCTGACGTTTTTAGATCCATATGAGGTTTTTCAGAGTGTCCTTTTCATTTCATTGTGGCTTTAATGTCATAAAATTAAGTCCAAAACTCTGTTTTTCAAACCTCCCAGCTGTGTGGTTGGCTTTCTCTGGCTGTATCAAAATTCATACGCATGCATTTATTGACTCGACCTTTCACGTGGTTGTAAGGAGCAGACAAACTTGGTTTGACCTCGCCGCTTCACAAAAGGCAAACTAATGAAGACTTTGTGAAAGGCAAATTGATTTTTCTCTACCTCCCTCCATGTGATCCATCGCCCGGTACGATGCGGCGGGCAGGCAGGCGGCGGCGGAGCCTGAGCTCATCACTCATTTGTTTAACAGGTTGACAGGGATGAGGACTGAACAGCAGACAATGCCAGAAAATACACACCATGCTCCATTTAAGTGATTCGAGCCAAGAAAACAAATAAGGATCGGATGGAAATCAGGAAATTGCACATGACGGTGATGAAATTAAGATTTATCTCCACTTATTGACATTAAAAAAACCCTTCAAACACAACTTTTAGTGATAAAACAAAGTAGTTTTATTTAGTTGTGAAACGATTATTCGTGATTAATCGATTGTTGAAATAATCGTCAACTAATTCAGTAATCAATTAATCGTTAACTGGAGTATACAGATTAAAAACAAAAAACAAATTCAGTATAGTAATTCAGCCAAAATGAAACAGCAGATAATGCCAAAAGAATACACACCGTGCTCAATTTAAATGATTCGGGCCAAGAAAACGGGTAACGATGGGTGGAAATGTCGGTCATCGGATACTGAGAAAACTTTGATTTATCTCGACATAAGAAAAACTTAAAAAACACAACTTTCAGATATAAAGCAAAGTGGCTTTTGTGACTAATTGTGATTAATCGCTTACAGAAACAATCATTATTAACAGTTAACTGGAGAATACAGACTCAAAAAATGCCATTTGCTAAAAATTTTTTCTTTTTTTTTTTAAATCTGCCAAAAATAGATTTGCAAAAATACATATCTATTGTACTTAAGATAAAAAAACTATTTCGTCTGTAAATATGTTTCACCCAAAACTCCTCAAGTGGCAGTTTGAGCTTCATCTGGTTCATTTTCACTAAAGGAATGCTATGTTATTGCATTTTAGCCAATAAGTTCTTAATTTTCTTATTTCAGAAAATAATTTGTTTGCATCTTTTAATGCCTTTTTAATATTGTATAATAAAAAAAAGACATATGCAGTTAAATAAAGAATGTGTACAACGTGCCATTTCTATACCTGATAAGTTAATTAATCGTCAGAATAATCAATTCATCGCTAACTGCAGCCATAGTTGAGTTACTGCACATTTATGTTAACAAATTCACTGAATACATGTGAAGCAGCAGCAAAGAGGAAGAAACAAACAGGTGATGAATGAACTCAGTCTTAGATGTTCGCCCACCACATGTCGTCAGAACAACTTAATGTGCCTTTGAAGTTCCTACAGCCTCTGGAAAGCCACAGCAGAAAGACGAACAAAATATTTTCTCTTATTTTGCCTAAAGTCTCTTTTTTATTACTGGAGAGTTGCTAAAGATCAGATAGAGCCCATGAATGAAAAACAAGCAAACTAATTTAACAGCGATTTGGTCTTGTGGTCACTTTCATCCACAACCTGCAGATATTTTATCAGGATTTGATGAGACAGTCTAAAACAAAACAGTGAATAGTAAATACACATCCCATAACGTTCTTTGCTAATCAAAATCTGAAAAGTGTGGTGTATATACCACATCCAGAGATGTAGGGTGTAAAACCCAGACTAGGTTTAACAGGGGACCAAACTGCAACATTTGAAACATTTTCAGCTTTCACAGTGCACCGTGTGAAACCAAACTAATTGAAAAAACTGTTCTCCTCCTCGCCTGTGGGGGCGCTGCAACAAGAACCACATGAAAACCTTAGAAGAAGACAGGATGCAAATTTCTCTTCATGAAGTGTAAACAAAAAGGGAGAAGCAGCAAATTTTAATATAAAAACTGCAATCCATTTCTCCAACTAGTTCTAGACTCTTGTGTTTGTTTCGGTTGAATTTACCCAGAATGCCGTGTGCTTTAGTCCACTTCCTGCTTTTGGTTTACATAGGCATTCGAACTGAACCAGAGTCCACTTTAGCAGAACTGAAACTTGGTTTTTAGGCACTTTTTGGTCTGCATCAGAGCTTGATTTTGCATTGCCATTGGATGGAAAACATCCTATCATTTTCAAGTCTCAATTTAGGTCTGAACTTTGACTAGGCCATTAACACACTTCTACTGTAGAAAGGAATTTATATTTTGGGTTATAGCTTCACTGAAAGGTTCAACTTCTAACAGATTCTCCAACTAAATTTATCTTGACAAAGTTCTCTGTCCCGGTTGAAGAAAAGCATGATGCTGCCACCACCATGTTTCACCAAGAGGGAGTCTTTTTATTAACCAAGAAGAGTTGTTTATGTTTGAAAAAAGCCAAATGTGTGGAGCTATGCTTTTTCCATTCTTAAAGTAAAGTTTACAACATGCTCACTATTATAAACAAACATCCTTCTATGGACTCAGGCTATATAAGCTGCACTTCCATAAGATATATTCAACACATCCTGAGTAGAAGTTAATTATCAGCATGTATTATACCACAGACAATCTGCACTCTCCTTCCTGCGATGTGAAAGGGTTGCTGCAGCGCGGTGGCTGAATTATTTAGCCGATGTTCGTGGTTTCTTCCTCTGCATAGCAAATTGAAGCAGGCTGCAGAGAACCACTGCAAACATGGAAACAAACCACAACTAACTGGAGCTGAAGCCAATGGGGAAGAAACATGGGGCGAATAATAACAGGGAGGACCCAAGAACAACAACAGATAAAGACGAGCTTCATCATTTGGATAAAAACAAGAGCTGTCACATTAAAACATGAAGGAAGGGGGTCGATGTTTGAGATGTGGAGGAGGGAAGAAGACAAAGAGAGACAGGGGAAAAAAGAAAAGGAAGGAAGGAATCACCCAAGGTAGCAAGACGCAACATAGGAAGGAAAGAAGGATGGAAGAAAAGAAAAAAGGAAAGAAGAATGAAATAAAGAAAAGAAGAAATCACCTGAGATAAAGACATAAGAAAGAAAAGAAGGAAGAAGTCGCCCAAGGGAGAAATGGAGTCCGTGGTTTTCTTTGCATTGTGCAGGATGCTACGCTAACCTTTGCAGGATGCTACGCTAACCTTTGCAGGATGCTACACTAATCTTTGCAGGATGCTACGCTAATCTTTGCAGGATGCTACGCTAGCCTTTGCAGGATGCTACGCTAGCCTTTGCAGGACACACACCAACATTTTCAGGATGCCACACTAACCTTACCAGGATGCACCGCTAAGCACTGCAGGATGCTATGCTAGTCATTGTGGTGGAGATTTCCTGTTGCACAAGAAGTGTGTGGTTCAGTTGGTGAAACAAAGCTACAGATGGAAACAGCACAAGAGCATTTATGAGGCGGCTTCGCCAACTTTCAGATGGTCAGGAAGAGAAAAGCTGCTGCAAGACCAACATTTTCTCTTTTACTGTGATCATAAATATTTCAGCTTTTCTATTTCAACATGAATGCATTTTTTGAACAATACTTCTGAGCTTGTTTGTCTCAGACTCAAACCCAGTGCAGCAACATTTCAGCTCCTAATCACTTGCAGTGCATGCCCACAGGGCAATCCGATTTACTTAATGTGTAATTACCAACAACTTAGGTAAATCAGAAGCTAATTAAACAAAATTACAAACACAATTACAAATAATGTTTTTTTCCTTCTTCCAAGTATGTAAATCTCTCGTGACGCTTCATCTGCAGCTCAGTTTGTCTCTTCAAGAATGAGACTTTACATCTTATTATGTGTCTAAATATTTACCTGTGAACCGATTTGGCATTGTAACATTCTTCCAGACTTCACTTTTAATCCTTCATGCTCTTTTATAGATCTGAAAAACTGAAGTTTATTATTTATTTATGCCAGATATTTCTACACTGGAGAGGCTGGATGGGCAAAGAATAAAACAAGAAGGAAAGAAAAAAGGAGAGATGGAAGGAAGGAATCACACAAGGAAGCAACAAAAGAGGGAAGGAAGGAAGCAAGGAAGGAGTGAAAAATGAAAGGAAGGAAGGAAGGAAGGAAGGAAGGAAGGAAGGAAGGAAGGAAGGAAGGAAGGAAGGAAGGAAGGAAAGACAAGGTAATCAGGAAGAAAGGAAGGAATGAAGGAGGGAAAGAAAGTAGGAAGAAAGGAAGAAATCACACAAGGTAGCGATGACAGAAGGAATGGAAGAATAAAGGATGAAGGAAGGAATTACACAAAGTAGTGAGGAAGGAAGGAATAATTAAATCAGATTTTCCGGTAAACATTTTCCCATCTTCAGCTGCTTCTGACAACCAACCATCTACTTTTTTTTTTTTTTACCCCTCCAGGGGGTATTTTGTGGCTCTAGTGTCCCTTATGTGACAGTAGGCTGACAGGAAACAGGGAAGGAGAGGGGGGAAGACATGCGGCAAATGTCGTCGGGTCCGGGAGTCGAACCCGCGACGGCCGCGTCGAGGACTCAAGGCCTCCAAATACGGGTCGTGCTAACCGCTACGCCACCACGCCCACCAACTATCTACTTTAAATAAGAACTTCTGCTTTTCTGACACATGACTCTCTAGCAGTTAGACAGTCACTTCTCCTCTGCTTCCTGATGCAGTTTCCATGTAAAATGAAACCATCACACCTCATTATTTGAATTATGTAAACCAGGAACTAATAAAACAACCACAACTACACGACATCAGCAGCTGCTTCAGCAACCACAGCTCTGTTCTTCACAGAAACTAGAAACTGTTCAGGCTCCTGCACACCTGTGGAAACGTCCGAGCCCATTGTTCCCGTTCAGATAGAAACAGAAAAGTTGATCAAACATTCAGCATGGCAGAGATTTCCGTTTTAACATTCCAGCCCTCACATGGAAAAGGGGCGAGAAGAAAGCAAGGGGAGATTGAAAAATAAATGGAGTATATGAGTGACAGCTTGTGATTCTGGGTATTTGACTGAATTGGATTAGAGAGAAAATCAGCCAACCGTTACCCCTGTAGTACTTGAGACGCGCCAGTATTGAATATCCAAGAGGATTCCCCTTCAAAAGGCGACAACACTGGATGTAAATATGCCAGCATAAAGAAAACCAGCTCAACGATAGACACATTATCAGTATCAATATATAACACATCTGACAGAATATGCAATAATGTCACTGAACCGCACAGCATTCTGGGAGATGTAGGGAGAGGAAAGGCTTTAGCTGCTGAACCTCTGAAGGCCAGCTAAAGTAGGTTGGTGGAATCAACTAACTCACTCATTCTTTGGTTACCTAGCAACACCCTGTTGAGTAACTTGCACAGCAGCAGTTTCATGTTTTGCTCCATGCCTCATAACTGCTTTAAAATAAACTATGGCGTGGAATGAAAACAGGAATGGTCATGCCACCAGTCTGGCAGTATTTCAGATATCTGAAATAAAAAAATAATCAATAATTATTGATACACAATTAGCGATTTCAACTGATATGAAACAATCATATTGTGGTAAGTTTTTTACCATCTACTCTGAAGACGTTCTAAATATCGATAATGCTTAGATTTGCTTTTGAATCATAATAATTGGAACTCTGGTCAATATATTTGATGTATATTGATCATTTTTATGACGGCACTCAACAAAGTTTTATGTCTGTTACTGGTTTCTCACTGCCTTATTGTTGAAATGTGCTACACAAATAAATTTTATTAATTGATAAATTCAGAAATGGGTCAGTGTCAAAGCAAACGGTAGAAATAAAACAAGATAAGTCTAACAGTACTGTAACCAACCCTGGAGGAATGTGACGAGCTGGTATCAAATAACCCAAAAGGTCCAAACGGAGTTTTACGGCTTAATAAAGGACGCTCATCATATTTCCTAGATCATCCATGTACCGCACCCTTAATATTATCCGCTAGTAATGCGACACTGCTGCGGTCTTCAGTAAACAACCTCAGAATAACAAACATTTTGAATACAGCTGAAAACACCCTGATAAGTCACATTTATTTGTAAAGCAAATTTAATCAACAAGGCATTTCAAAATGCTTTACACCATAAAAACATAATACAGAAATGAATGAAACATGTAAAATGATGGCATTTTGTCAAATGCCATCATCAAGAAAATATACATCAAAAATAATTATCAATGTTCCAGTTGTTACTAATCAAAAGCAACTCTTAACAGTTGGGGTTTTTGTTTTGATTTAAGGGAATTCAGAGTTTCAGCAGTTTTGCAGTTTTCTGCAAGTTTGTTCCACATTTGTGAACTGAATCTAACCGAGACTGAGATCATTTTTAAAAGAGTTCCTGAAGCTAAAATACTAGTGTTGATTTTATTACCAGTTATTGGTTGAATCCTGATTATGATGGACTTACTGTTGAGTGATTCTAACCTCTGACCCCTACAGAGGTCAAGATGGAAAATAAAACCAACCTGGTGATCTGCTCAGTTAAATTTGTGTAATTATTAGTCATACCTATAAAGACTTGCTTTAAATACACAAAAATAGGAATCACACCTTGTAAAACCAGTTTGTACTGCAGTAGAGAGGCCAGTTGAAACCATTTCTGACTTGTTTTTAAATACAACGAATAGCATTTAAAATATAAAATTTTCTACTTTTTCAATTAAATGAAAACTCCCTTCTCTTAGTAAGAAGACAATTGTAAAAAAATATCTATGCAGCACCAGTTGGCTAAGTGGTAGAGATCCAAATCCAATTCATCTTTTCTGT
Source organism: Xiphophorus couchianus (assembly GCF_001444195.1). NCBI lineage: Eukaryota > Metazoa > Chordata > Actinopteri > Cyprinodontiformes > Poeciliidae > Xiphophorus > Xiphophorus couchianus. Next base: position 1,912,822 of record NC_040242.1, on the reverse strand, counting down.
CATTCTGCTACCTGTCCAGCTAATTATGAAAAACGGTCACAAAGCCTTTAAGAAAGTAATTATTGGGCGTGCCGTGGTGGCGGAGGGCGCGACCCACATTCAGGCAAAACGTGGCCTCGACGCGGCCGTCGCGGGTTCGATTCCCGGACCCGACGACGTTTACCGCATGTCTTCCCCCCTCTCCTTCCCCCTTTCCTGTCAGCCTACTTTGAAAAAAGGGACACTAGAGCCCACAAAAAGACCCCTTGTGGGGCGATTAAAAAAAAAAGAAAATAATTATTTTCACTAAAACACCCTAAATTTAAAGCTATATATTCTACTTCATCTCTTGAAATGAAAATCCTCCAAGTTACAGATCTACAAAAAAAGACATCATCATGTCACAAGTGAATAATCTCTGCAACATTTCCAAATATGAAACTAACCAACAACTATCCGTGTTTCTTCAAGTGTTGCCATTATTTCATGCATCAATCCACATTTACAATATGGCTGTTATTCTACTAATACACTAATTGCTTTTTAACAGGGTCATGCATATGTAGTGCCGGTAGTGTTGCAGCTTTATCAAACAGCAGACAAACTGCACACTGGCCACTCTAAAACCAAGAGCTACAACAATTTTACACGGCCATTAATACCATTGCTGGTTTGTTGATTTGTGCATTCCCCCAGAACCACTGGTGGTTGCGCTGCCCAGTGTTTATATCACTGTTTTCAGCAGGGAGAGCTCAAATAATCCTGCTGCAAAAGTACAAAATGCAAAACGTGTGCAGCTCTCCTTTTCATTCTCCATAAAGCTCACATTCAGCAGTAACATTTATAAAGAGAAGCAAAAAATTGAATACAAGACGCTTCTAACTTCTGTATTTTTACTTCATTTTAAGAACTAGTGCACTGATCTACATTATTAGGATCATAACTGATCACTATGACAATATAATCTAAAATCAGCAACTTCTCTATTTAGAGATGTAAAAAGGAACAGAAAAGCAAATCAAAGAAGATTTTTTAAGACTTGAGGGAGCTGTTTTACCTTCTTTCATGTACCAAATATAAAAATATAACCACAGGGGAAGCAGATCCTTTTGTACAGGAGGTCAAAGCCTGTAGTGTATTGATAAAAACTTAACAGCTTATTTTTGCTGAAAAAAGGTCAGGCTATACATAAAGGTGGTGTGAGATAGTGAGAAGAAATTGAAACTCTACAACACTTATTTTGCGACCTTTAAGTCCACTTCAGATTTTTTTTTTCCATTCAATGAGGCCAACGGTGAACAATGGACTCCTCTGGAGTTTTTCCCTTCGTCACATTAAATGCATTTCGGCCTGTTTATGTCTGGCTGTGACGGTTGGGCAACGAACTCCACAGAAACTTAAAAGCGAGTTTTAAGTGCAGGAGAGTGAAGCCGACTGAGGCGTCCAACAAAGTGATTTGCTGAAGGAGCAAGAAAGGTTACCGACGACTTGTTATTGACATTTCATTTAGCCAACCTTTCCCAGACACCACTTCTTTTAGTGTCTGGGAAAATTGAAGAACTAATTTAAAGCTACTGGTCAGATATGTTTGTAAAGATGTATAAAATTCTTGTTTGGCATAGTTTTTAATCTATACAACATGTCATGTTTTGGGGTTTTTTTGTAAATCGTTATTTAAATCAACAGTCCCAAAAAAAAAGCCAATTAACTCTAATGACATCACACAAGGTATGAGGCAGCTCAACAGAGCTCTAGTGTTTTATTCTTTCTTTTCCTTTCCTTGTACAGAAATTGCTAGACTGTAAACGTAAACTTCCATGGAAGTGCTAACACTGTTCTCACTGTGTTTATTCGCAATTTTGCCCTCTTAAAACCCAATAAACATTAATTTTGTAAGAACATGTAAAATATTTTAAAAATAGCAGCCAAAATCAATACAATTTCAAAGTAGCAACAAGTGAAAGGTCATGTGAGTCAGAAGAGGCCAACACAAAGCTAACGCAAAAATATTAGCTTGTTTTATGAGTCTTAATGAAATATATAAACTATTTCTGCCTTTTCATGTATAAACACTAAGCTTAGAAGTTAAAGGTTTAAAAAGTCAGTTAAACTTTTCCAATAATATGACTTCTTTTCATGAATTTCAGAGAAAGTGATGGAGAAACTGGAGGATATATCAGTGCTGCACACTACTGCTCAGATAAAGAGAAAGCCTGTTCCTTTCTCACACAAAAATCATGTTCTCAGTTTATTAGGCGCCTTTAGCTACATTTTTCTGTAATAATCATGTTTAGGAATGAAGTATTGCTATTCTGTTTAAGCAAAATTAAAGTAGTTATCTTTAAGTATTTTTTTTAATCAAAGATACACCATAAAATGTAAACATTTATTTACTTCAAACATTAAATACAACTGCAGTTTTGAGTTCATTTCACTCGGTAGAGTACACTACAGTGCTGTCTTATCAATTTATCTCCCCTCAGGCTGCCTCATGGTTTCAACTTTATTGCAAAAACTAGATGATAGTATTAGTGATCCATCGTATTTGTGTTCCCTAAAGCTTTCCAAATCAATGCTCAATGACTATGTGAGAGCAGTAATGAAGCTGGGAGAGTAAATCCAGCGACAGCAGTGAGGAGTTAAATGTGCCTCTGAGATGGTTAGTCCAAGTAGATAAAGCTTAGTATACTATCTAGGTTTGTGGTGTGAGATTGTGGGGCTCGCCTGGGGCTCTGGTTGGACATTACAAAGGCTGAAACACACACACACACTGAAAGACGCACACAGTTGGAGTGTGTATGGAATAAGAATCAGTCAGTCACACCTAAAAAGATCTCACACAGCGAGCAGGCGACATAAAAACCAGGAGAAGAAGGATTTTAGTCATCCTATCTGCAGCGTGAACTCGAAGATTGCCTGAAAGCCAGACAATGAATTAATCAATCTGCAGAGGCCTGCAGCAGAAATCCATACTAATGTATGGATTTAAATTATCCACAGCTAGAGGGCTGTCCATTAGGACTGCATTTTAAATGAAGATGCACCAATCAAAATGTTCCCACCCAAATCCAACTTTTAAAAGAATACAGCCCAACTTCAGTTTAAATTAGATTTATTCTTCTCACAAATTTTGGTTAAAATAAATGCGTATTCATTAAAAACTGTCATGTTAGAAGACCTCAAGCAACTTCAAATAAGTCTAACATGTTTACATTTTATCAGGACACTCAAACGGATCAACATCTTTTTTTTAGTAACGGTAATAATCAGGGCCGGATTTAGAAGTCTGAGGGGCCCTGGGCTGGAGCCAGGTTTGTTTTGGTGCCCAGTCCCAGAAAAAATAAACATAAAAAGATATTTTAGTCATACAAATTATAGATATTTAATAGATAGATATACATATTTGCAGGTATGACATGATTGATGTGGGTCCAAAAAAGATAAATATTTACTTCCAAATATTTGAGTATCATTTAATAAAAAGTCAGCGATGTAAAAAAAAAACCATGAAAAATGAGCTCATGACTTTAATATGAAGTGTAATGTTTGTAAAACTTGCAGAACACAACAAAAGCATGATTTTCTTCTCCCTTTTAAATTAACTGTTTTTCCTGATGAACAAATGCAGCATGCCTACACGCTATGGCATCATGGCAACACTCTTCAGTGTCAAAGTTGTTACTGAAAGAAGACTGTTTTTATTAACAGAAATAAGCCATAAAGTTGTAAGAAAAAAATTGAAAGGAAACTTATTTAGCATGTTGAGCAAAGCCTGTGGTTCATTCATGCTGTGAGAAAGCGAGCAATAGCAAGACACTCAGCAGATAATGGGAAGGCTGAGTGTAGCATAGCAACATTACTATGCATGCTTCCTGTTGTGACCGGTACATTGTCACAACAGTTTAAATTTCTACTTTTTAAAAAATAAGGAAGAGTAAACAAGGCAAGTATGGTTTGTTATGCAGTTCAGCATTTGAGGTGCATATTTGTGTCAGATTCAGTCTCCATGTAGAACATGGTAAAGCAGATGTTAGTTTGATTTTTCTCTGGAGGCAGGAAACAAAATCTCACGCTACAAGCAAAGCAGATGTATTATTTAACTCTGGGCAGGCATGCCAAGAGAGACTAATATAAAAGGCCATAAAAAGTAGGAAAAAATCTTTTAGAGAACAGTTTGGTTACAGATTACTAATTTCCATTTCCGCTTGTTATTGTTAAGGTTTTTGAGTATTTTTGACTGGGTTTCTACTTATCTAGAGTCAAAAGATCCAAGTTAAATACAGCTATTATTAGTTTGTGTTTTCAATAAAACAAAAAGGGCTACAGCCTACCTTTGACCCTACAAAGACATCCTGCATATAAAGCTTTACCTCTGCAAGGATAAGTGGTGGTGCTTGTGAGCCAGAGCCATTATACCGTTTAGGCAATTAAAGAGAGCACCTAGCGAGGGCTGGCAGTAACTCTAGCTGACAAACAAAAAGCATGTGTATTGTTCCCACTCTAAAGGAAAGGAGCAGGACCAGGGAAACCGAGACAATTAGTTCAAAAGGCAAAACAGAAATAAGACTAGAAGCAACCAAGTCTGATGGAGTTAGAAATCAAGCTCTAAAATTTACAAAAGCACATAAAAAAATTTAACAGAAAAGAATTCAGAATTTAGCTAAAAAGAAAAGAGACCGATGAAAAAATCTGAAGTCAACAACCTGAAAAGAAACAAACACACCTGAAGGAAAGAGCAGAAATGAGTAGAGAAAACACAGAGTAGGCTGAAGTGTTTCATCTTTCATCAGCTGTCATCTCTGGAAAGCATTCAGTCACTTTTACCAACATCTGAAGCAACTTGCCTCCAAACCATAAGATGGATGTTTACAAGAAACCATGCATGTTTTCTCTATGTGCATTCTAAACAAGCGCCACAGGAGTTTACCGGCTGACAGCCTTCAAAATACATAACGCCACTTACACTTCGCCTACGGCAAGCCGAGCGCTCATTTGCATCTGTTTTGCAAAGCAACAATCTCCACCTCATCAAACTTCATCTTTCATCAAAGGCCCAACACTGAGCAGGACAACGAGTCACAGACACAACAGCTGCCCTGTTGTCCAATGAAAATGTCACAACAGTGGACAGTTTTATTAATTCAGAATTTTACAACTCAGCTAACTTTCAATAGAGCCAAGAAATGAAGATGAATGGACGATGAACACACATAATCTTAGAAATGTTATAATGTAAAAAAATAAATAAATAAATTGTAATTTCCATTTTTATAATTTATTGTTTTTCTCTTTTTCTACCAAAAACTGGATGATAAAAGTTTTCAGTCTGGTGCTTCAGTCTCAACTGGCCCTTTTTTGAAGGACAATTTTGTTTACAGAGATTTCATAATTGATTTTATTTGTTTATTTATTTTGGATGTTTAAAATGTCTTCCAGTTTTAAATACTCACTAGTATTTAAAGTTTATTGATTTTTGAGAATATTTTCTCACATTATTATTTCATTACCATTATTTTACTTGAAAAATTGTCATTTATCGTAATAAAGTTTGGGACAGGGCTGCACAGTGGCGCAGTTGGTAGCACTGTTGCCTTGCAGCAAGAAGGTCCTGGGTTCGATTCCCGGCCGGGGTCTTTCTGCATGGAGTTTGCATGTTCTCCCTGTGCATGCGTGGGTTCTCTCCGGGTACTCCGGCTTCCTCCCACAGTCCAAAAACATGACTGTTAGGTTAATTGGTCTATCTAAATTCTCCCTAGGTGTGTGTTGTGTGTGTGAATGGTTGTTTGTCCTGTATGTCTTTGTGTTGCCCTGCGACAGACTGGCGACCTGTCCAGGGTGTACCCCGCCTCCCGCCTGGAACGTAGCTGGAGATGGGCACCAGCAACCCTCCCGACCCCATTAGGGACAAGGGTGAACAGACAATGGATGGATGGATGGATGGATGAAGTTTGGGACAATTTATCAACCAGCAACATTTGTCATCTAAATTGTCATACTCAAAAATTACAAAAGTTCCCACTAGATGGCCAAATTTGTACCACTGCAGTGAGGGGCCACACAAAATTGTTCAAAGGACCACAAATAGCCCCTGAGTCACATTTTGGACATCCCTGCTGTAAGAGGTCTGAGTGCAATAGAGTTATTAAATAATTATTAGCTGGATTTATCCGAAAATTGGTCAGACTGAAACTCTGAGCAACCAAAGAGTGTGTCTACGTGAGTTAATGCTAATCAGTGCAGACAGAGAGTCTGTACAGCGTAGCATGAGATTAGGTCACCTTATTACTGGGTCATGGTGAGTCCATTGGACAAAATATGTATAAGAGGATCAAATGTTCAGAATGTATAAGATATCTTTAAATTGCAACTATTGTGTTTGTAAATATCCAAACAAAATGTGGGGAAGTTTGACTTAACTTGCCTACTTCATTCTGTCAGACAATAGTTAATATTTCTTTATTCCAGAGTTCAATCAGTAATCAGGCCTGCTTGAATTCAGCACTCTAAAAACTGTGGTTAGTTGCAGTTCATTTAATGATTTAACAATAAGGAAGCAATTATATTTTCACATCTAGCCATGTTGGTTTGGATTTCTGCTTTCCAGTAAAAAGTTAAATAATTTGAAAACTGTTCGACAAAAACAGCAGTTTTCAAAAAGCACTGAATAAATATGTAAAAGGGGCCGATGCTTTTTCACAGCACTAGACTTAAACCAAAGAAATAAAATGCAAATCCACAGCAATGTGACAAAAACTTTTTCAACCAATATCCTTTTTATCTCTTGCTGTGCTATTTTTAAAACTCAGCACTCTTTTCTTCCCCTGATCTAAATCTATAAGCACTGTCAGTTTTCTTGCAGTTGGGGAAGAGGCAACATGAATGTTTACTGTTTATTTTAAACAGTATGTGAATATTCTGTGTATGGAAGTAATTTTTGCAAAGATAGGCCTGACAGACTTAATATTCTATGCAATTTTGTCAGTTTATCCAGAAAATCCAGAGACACTGACCATGAATGGATCATCTTTGCAACCTAATTATGTTTAATGTATGTGATTTGGACCAGTTTTCCCATGTAACATTAAAAATTAATTGAAGTTTCCTTAAGGGTGAATTCACACCAGCCCTTTTTAGTTTGCTTTAATCCAATTCCAGTTCATTTGCCAAAAAAGTCCAGTTCTTTGAATGTGCAATCGAACTCCGATACAGCCAATTAGGTTAATGTTCAGTTGAACTGAACTCTGCCGTGGTTCAAATGCATATGTGAACGCCAATCAGATTAGAGACCTGAAAAAAAGCAGGAAGTTGACTAAAGCGTAGGGAATTCTGGGTAAATACAAACAAAACAAACGTGAGAATCTAGCGCCAGCAGGAGAAATGTCTTGTGGGTTTTTTTAACTGAAGACTAAAGAGAAATTGTACAACCGCCAAAATCTGACGCTTCTCCGTTTTTGTTTACATTTGCTGAAGGACGTTGCGTTCATGTCTTCTTTGGAGGGTTTTGTGTCGTTTCCTTCAGTGGTTCTTGGTGCAGCGCCCCCACAGGTGAGGAAAAGAACAGGTTTTTTCAATTAGTATGAATCGCTTGACACAAATGTTGCCATTTTGGTCCCTAACTGAACCAAGCCTACCAGACTATCAGGTGTGACAACACACTAAATCTCATCCAGTCTCAAAATGTTACAGCCAGGCAGAAAAGCATGTTAGTTCACATAACGCAGGTGTTCCAACAATAATGCACTGGCCTAATCCAACTCCATTTTCCTTCTGTTTATCAGCCAAGGTTTTCATTATTACCCCCAACTGCTGCTGCCTCCAGAGAGAGAGAGTCCAAACATGGGCCACGCTGTGAGGAGGCAGGATCCTCCAGGGAGCCTTTGATTTTTCAGGGTACAAACATGTTTAGCAGATTTTAGGACTGTGGTGGTCCCTCACAATCAGCTGTTTTTCCCTTACAAGGCGCCTCATGTCCTCCGCTGGTAAACACAATGATGACAAGGCCAGAGTGCCGAACAGCACTGAGCAGATCCCCTTGGGAACCGGGTCAGATGGTGATGGTGTGGTGTAATAAGAACCTGGCTGTATCAACAAATATTTCTAAAATAAAATAAATAAAAATCTATCTCTAAATGACAGCAGGGCAGCAAAGATCAAGGAGAGCATGTAAGAGTGGGTTTGTGTTGCCGTGTTTGGTCAACACGGTTATTGGTTTGCCAAACAGAAAGGGCAGAGAAATCAAGAGGTGGAAAGGTTTGAGCCTGAACACTTCAATTTAACAGAGATGTGTACTTAAAAATATCCCAAATAAAGGTTAGAAATATTATTCTAAGTTTGTGATGGCAGATTATCAAATCAAATATCAATGTACAGGACAAACCAAAGCACAGATGCTTACAACATCTTTAAAACTTAATTAATATTGTATAACTTTTTGATAAAGGTTTCTACGTATAACTTTCAGTATATAGAAAAGGATCAAACACTTAAAGTATCAATTCCAATTAAATAAATTTTTTGTAGAGATAAACTGAAAACAACACTCTTCGGTGTGGATGTTGTTGCAGATGGAAGATGACTAAAATTACATACTTTTCACTATCAGAAATTGCTTAGAAATTGATCAAAAGACAGCACAAAGTAGTAAAATACACTTTTACTTTATAAAAGAACATTTGGCCAAACTAGATAAATTTCTATTTACTAACATTATTATTCACACCTTTTTGACATAGATATACATTTTAGAAAATTATTTACATTTATATACATTATTTTTATTAGATGTATTTATTTATTTATTTATAATTGTGTTAATTAAATTATAATTTTATTATTTGTTGATCACCAGCTGACTTCAGTAGGTACCATCCGAGTTGAATATATGGCAATAAAGTTCATCTGCTAAATAGTTTTGAACTTTAAAAACAATGATTAGGGAAGTTGTTGGGTATGGAAATGTTGATGGCATTTAGGAAACTTCAGTCAATATAAGGGGCCTGCATTCTTTAGAGAATATACACACACACCGATGTTTACCGTTAGTAACGCTAACATTGCTGATAATGCTAATTGCTAATTTAAGATTTTAAAGTCAGCTTAATATATCAAGCTTCAATTATTCCATGTTTGTTTTAAATTAATTTAAAACACTGATTTGCTCTCTCACACACAGTGTGACATCACCTCTACTTGAAATACAATTAAGTGATGACAATTGTATATATATATATAAATTTTGGTTAAATATGAGAGCTGAAACTACTCGCCTCTTGACAGTGTAGAGTATCTTTCATCATAATATATCCCAAAAAGCTACCAGGAAAATGTTTAACAAAAGAAAGTTAGGATTTCAGAAGGGAGTGAAGCTGAAGCAACGTCCCATTTTTGATTTGGAAACTGGTGTCATTAATTGAAGACAGGCGGCAGGAAACCCAGGACAGCATGTTTAACCTTCTCTGGAGGAAAAACAGAGTCTGAATATTTGAAATCATACCCAGAATATCCAATTATCTCTATTCAGGCAGAACATGTGTGGCTACAGGTTATTTCACAGTGCCAGTCAACTGTTGGCCACAGCTGTGAGATTCTGATCAATAGCTATGACTAAAGGATATTGATGGAGACAAATGAAAAGCAACCCCTGCTGAAATTTCTCATGACTGATGTTGGTGTTTAATAACACGAGGCGTAACCAGCAGTGTTGTGTCAATACTCCTCCTAAGCTTAACAGGTTTGTCAAAGACAGTTTCCTCTTATGGATTATTGTCACACTCACATTTTTGTGTAAATTGTAATGAAGAAAGAAGATATTAACCAAATGTTTTGCCATCTTCTTCTGTGATAATACTGTCTGGGGTTTTTTTCATCTCAGTGACGACAGTCCTGCCAAAGCTTTCTCCATCTGCTGGAGTGTTTACTTTGATCAAACATAGATTAAGACTCGTGCAATGAATGCCGTTGAAGGTGACCTCTTCACACACTTGATCCTCTCATCCAACCATGAATCACACAGTTGATTTTCTTTTCAGTACCTGCCGTTCATGTTTGCTTTTAGGCCAAAGCAGGAAGGAAATGGCGTTTTGTATTTATCGAAAGTAGAGCTGGAACACTTTGATTAATCGTGAATAATCGATTAATCAACTAATTTAGTAAACAAATAATTATTAGATGGAGAAAAAAGACAAAAAAACACATATTCAGAAATTAAACTAAAACAGTACAAAAATACAGACATTTTTGCCTGCAAGACAATAAAATGCTCTGATTTCAAAAAACAGTTTAGTTTAAGTATCTTTTTTAACTGCAGAATAATCCTTTGCTACAAATGATCAAGTGTACATAGTTGCATTTTAGGCAATAAAATGTAGATTTTCTTATTTAAAAATGAATTGAATTTTTAATATTTTATAAAATAAGCTTAGTTGGCAAAATTATTATTTTTTTAATCCAATTACTCGATTAATCACTAGAATAATTGATATAATACTTGATGACTAGGCCTGTCACAATAACAAATTTTGCTGGGTGATAAATTGTCCCATAAGTTATTGCTATAAAAGATAATATTGTTTAGAGAAGATGTTCAAGTAATATAAAGGTAATGACATAATAAAGCAAGAACATATTCTTAAAGAACAATAAACTTTAGATTCTAAAGAACATTTAACACTGGAACTGGAAGACATTTTAAATACCAAAAATAAGTTAACAAAACAACAAATAAAATTAATTATGAAGTTTTTAAACAAAATTGTCCTTCAAAACAGGGCAAGTTGAGACTAAAGCACCAGACTGCAGACTTTCATCATCATGTTTTTGGTAGAAAGAGAAAAACTATACATCATACAAATGGAAATTATTGATCTCCTTTCAATTCATCAAGCAATTAATTGATTTACTGTGACAGGCCTATGATTACTTAAATAACTGTTAGCTGCTGTCCTAACTGAAAGTCCTATCTTAATCATAACCGTCAGATTTTGCCCAACAGATATCTGGATTTAACTAATTTTTCCATAAATACACACATCGGAATATGTCCACCAGCAGCTCTTTTAGGTCATTAACTTCTTATCTTTGACTCACTCAGCAATCCTCTATCAGCTGCCCATGTGAATGAGAATATTTAGTGGAACTGCACTCTAAAAATCACGTTTTCCAATTAAAAACACTCCAGAATATGGCCCCTGCTTATCTAAACACTATTTCTGAACAAACGTCTCATAACATCAGCTGGAGCAGCAGGCTGACTGCATGCTACGGGCTGCCACCTGACACCACCTCTGGGACTCCAGCACAGGGCTTTCCACTTGTTTCCCTGAACACACTTTGCAGAGACATCACAACACCAGACACGCTGCAGGCGGCTACAAGATTTACTGAAAGGATTTTTAGGAATAAGATGCCAGATGACAGGGAACACAACACATCCCGATTCTGTTGGTGTATATTGTGTCTTGTGTGAACGCTCGGCAGCCATGATGCTTTTGAATATGGGTCACTTCATTTCGGTATATGGCAGGAAACCTGAGCTGGTTTTACACAGTATAGGGAAACCAACAGAACAGGCGGAGCAGCCTGGAAGGCGGTTCTTCCTGCATTTTTTCCCCAAAGACCAGACGCCGAGTGAGTTTCAGAGAATGTCACAACATGATAATGACTAAAGGTGGAATCACAGCACTCCTGATTGATCCACTTTAATCCAACTCCAGTTCGTTTGGGTTACCACCTGAAAGTGAAACAAAGGTTGGAATTTTGGTCCCTAATCAAACCAGTGTGAAAACACTAAGTGGCTGCATTTTGACCTTCAAAACAAGGTAAAAAAGATTATGAATATGCTGTCTTCAAAAGTCTTCCCCAAGACTGCGTAAACCATAACATCATATTTCTGTATTGTTTTCAATTGATTTTTCTAATGAATTTTAGGATTTTATTAGCTTCAGGTCAAAATCATCAAGATCTTCATAGATTAGCAGCAGTCTATACTTAATGAATCTATATTATATGGGTTTTACTTTATGAATTAAGTTACTGAAATATTTTCTATTCTAATTTACTGAGATGCAGGTATTTTAATAAATCAATGCTTTTCAAAAAATTGCTAACATACCAATTCCCAGTGAACATTTATTGGTCACGTATCTGTGACCAATAAATGTCTGAATGACCTACAGGTGTCTGGGTGAGAATGTGTGAAACTGAACCGTTATCTGACTTATAAATGGACATTTAAAACTCTAAACCTAGCCTTCTTTAAGCAGCGATTGACAAGCATAAATAAAAAAGCAAATTCAGTGACCTGGACTAGAACTGTAGGCCTCTCAGTTACACAGACACCACCTTTACTAGATAAGCCACAAGACCGTAAATAATGTGTAAATAATAGATGAGTCCAGTATTAGCATGTGTAACTGTATCTCAGTGCTGCCTCATCTGCAACACAAGAAGCTCGATCGTAAAGGTCTTACCAGCATCTCCAGAGATATTCAGATAAGATTCTTGTCAATAAACACCTGTATTAAATATTTATACACTTTTTAGGTAACAATGTGTTAGCCATTAGCCTGTGCATGTCAAATATGTTAATGTGGTAGCATATTTTTCACTTTTCTCTCAATTTTGAGCTCTCAAAGCAAAAATTCATGTTAATATTAGTGCAATAACACCAGTGAAAAAAATGACTATTTTAGCTTAATCATACTAAAATAAATGAAACTGAGTTTCACATAGAGATTTTAGGTGGTGTTGTATGGTTTCTGTGGCTAATGATACCGTTAAAAACACTTGTTTAATAGCTTATCAACTCAAATCACATGGCAGTAAATCAATGCATTCAAGCATCAAGATATGGCAAAGATGACTTGCTGATATTCAAACACAGAATTAAAATGTTGAAAAATTATTGTTATTTAAGTGAATTTAAACATTTTAACCCTAACTCCTGTCAGGTAAGAACAGAAAACTGAGGCTACAATCCACACAAACTCAACCAAATTGGGCAATAACTCCAAAAAATGTTGCCTGGTAGCATCAAAACTTGGTGTTAACAACAAATACGCCTTGTATCAACAGTTCATGCTGCTGGTGACCAATGTCTACTTTCAGCAGGATAATTTTCCATATTTCTAAGTTCAAATCATCTTAACCTGACAATGAGTCCAATAGTTTTTGCAATCACCAGATCTCAACCCATTTGATTAAAAAAATGGAGTCAGGGCCTCATAGGGTGTTGTGAATCTACAGGTTTGAGGTGGAAATGTTAGAAGAAATTCACAGTAAACTAATACATGCATCTATTTGTTACCAATATTCGCTGGTAACAATGATGGTCAGAACCAGAAACGTTCAAGTACAACCGCATTAGAGCATCTTTAAAACATGGAGGAAGAGGAGATGGTCATCATGGACATGCAGCTAAAAATCTGCAGCATCTGTGTGATGCAACTAAGTCAGTATGGATCTCCAAAAAATGATTTGCTGAATCTAAACCACAAAATTAAGGTAGAATTACGGGGTTACCAACTTGTTTCTAACAAGGTATGTCCAATAAAGTGTTTCTTTTACATTGTGCACCCTTGAAATATATAGGTCAAATAATTTTTTTATTTTTCATCTCTAAATCAGGTCCAGATGTATTTTTAAGTATTTTTCTCAGTGGATTAATGGTATTGTCTGCAGTTTTTGGTGCATCTCCTCCATATTATCAGTCGTTTAACCCTTTTGAAAACTTTCTGGAGGCGAGTCTGGGTTTCTAAAAAACGTAAAATCATTTATTTACCCATAACCCGGTTAATGTTGCTCAACAGATCTTACCTCTTTGATCTTAGCCCGTCTCTCCTTAGTTTCGGGGTCCAGCGGTTCGTGTCCCGTCGCTCCGGGCGGACGGTGATATTCAATGAGAGGGATTTTATTCACATCATTTTCAGCCTGACCCGCAATGTTAACTTTCTTCTTGTCGTTTATTATGTCCCGTTGTATCTCCTCGGGTCGCTTTTGGAGCGTGTCCTTGGCCTCCAGCAGCGCCTTCTCGTGGTCCTTCTTGATCTTGGCCAGGACCCGGTCGTCGCTTCCAGCCGGGCCGGAGTAGCTGCTCTCCGGACCGATGCGGGTGTTGGTCTCCACCGCGGGGGAGCGGAAGAAAACTCCGCTGAGTAGCTTCGACGAGTCCGGGAGGAAGAAGATAGCCCCGAAACATAAGGTGATGAAGGCGCTGAACACCAGGAGAAGAATAAATTTCTCTGTCAGCCTGAAAGAAGTCGGGCTGGCAGACTTCCTATTTGGCGGAGCGGTGAAAGGTAGAAGAGTTGCAACTGGCATTTTCACCCTTTTTTCCTTTAAAACAACTCGAACCGAGAAGAAAACAAAAAGATTTTAAACACTCTGTTTAACTCAACTTTGGCTTACTCCGCTCACAAACCCATTTCCACGTCATATGAGTGGACTAAAACGTAAAGCGGACGGTTTAAAATCTCCGGTGAAAAGTTGGTGGAAGAGAAGCTGCCGTCCATGCCGAAGCCTCTCTGCAGACAGACCGAGTTCCAAAGGCTCTCACACACAGGAAGCAGCGCCGCGTGGGCGTGGTCAAAGCCGTAACTGACAGCAGGAGCCAATCACATTCCGCCCCGTCAGAGGTGGCAGTTCTAACGGGGCGTGGCTAACAACAGCTGGAAACAGAGCCATAATGAGGAAATGTATGGTCGTCTGAAGCATGTGAGATTCTTAAACTTGAAAATTGAACCTTTAATTTGAGTACATTTATTTAACAGGGAAAGAAAATCCCACATTAAGGAATATCTGAAAAAATTGATTATTAATTTGAATAAATTTATTTGACAAAGGAGAAAAAAAAATCACATTAAGGAATATCTGAAATATTTAGCAAAAGTCAAACTTTTGTTTCATTAAATTTATTTGACAGGGAGGAAACAAATCCCAAATCAAGGAATCCCAGAAAAATTTAGAAAAATTCAAACTTTAATTTGAGAACATTTATTTGACAGGATGGGAAAAAGTCTCACATTGAAGAATGTTTTTAAATAAGAATAAATGGAGGTTCACTTATTGAAACAATTGTGAACAAATTATATTTTTAACCAGGGCCGATTAGGGCCATTGTAGATAGAAAAATAGAAGGAATAAGTTACTGCCATAAAACTCTGAAATTTTCTAGAAAACAATAGGACATTTCTGAGCTCCAAAAGTTTAACATTTCTAGATTAAAATCTGAAATCTTTACATTAATTCCACATATTAATGTGGAATTAAACTACACAGGTTTAATTCCACATACTGTATAAACCTGTGTAGTTTCTGAGCTAGTAAAATAAAATAAAAAAAAAAGACTTTTGGAGCTCAGAAATTTTCAAGCCTTTTCTTGAAAATGTTTGAGATTAATCTAAAAATTTCAGATGTTTTTCTGGAAATTTCCAACTTTCAAGTTTTTCTTCACACATGTTCAGTCTTTGGAACTCAGAAATGTCCTTCTTCTTCCTAGAAAACGTGAAATTAATCTCAAGATTTGACGTAAATGTATTTCTATTTTTTTCTATCTGCAATAATACGTTCATATGTTTTCCTTGCAAAGTCCCTGGAAATTTTATTCAAACACATGAAAACATGAACTCTGACAGATTTAAATTACAAATTTAGATGTAGTTTAAGTAAAATCTACATCTACTGTTTGAATTTGTAGGGAGAAAAAAGTGTGACCCTGTTTTTTATTTTTATTTATTTATAAAAAAATATTGTGTTTGTGGATTTCAGGAATCATAAAGGTTTTAAGGAGACAGAAATTCAGTCACACAGCATGATTTGTGCAGAACAATTTCTGACACTGTTTGATATTTGTTGTTTGTAGTTTTTGGTCACGGGATTGCTGAACACATTGTCGGTGAGTCTCTGACCCAAAATGGCCACATACTGCTGATTCAACCTTTCTAATATCTACTTGGATAAAAAACTCAACAAAACTCATTTGGACTTTGTGAACGCAGCTCAAAGTGAATCATGTGACTCCAAACCTTTGCAGTTTATGTCCTATTGACTGTATGTACAAGATAACTACAAGGATAAGTACATGGTTACATAAATCCTAAAGTACAGTCAGATTAATTTATCTCTTAATTCCATTTGTGTTTGCAGAAAGTTCAGATAAACACTTCAATTGATATAACAAGACAAGCACTTCAATAGGGTTAGTAGATAACAGCTCAGAACAAAAGAAAATAAGCTAACTCTCATGGATGCGAATGACAAAAGCACATTTTTCCACTCTTGGCTGCATTGTTTATTGGCTTGCCCTTTGCCCATGTCATATGACTTACAGCTTTCTGTCCAGTGACCTGGTAATTTCTTTAAGAATGAGGAGATTTTGTTTTGCAGGCTCGTTTCTCATTAGTCAGCAGATGATCTGGCAGAAAAAGTAGAAGTTTTTGCTGCATCTCATTTATGGTTTTTATCATTAATCATCAAAAGATGATCCCACAGAGATGTGGGAAACTTCAGGTTAACTGTTTATTGAATACTTCCAACAAAATATTCTTTATAATTGTCGGATTTTGCGTTTATGTAACCTTAACCAAAAATATAGATTTTGCATCCATTAGAAAAACTTGCATACTTAAACTTTGACAGTTTTTTAAAACTATAAACTACAAACATTTCCATGTATTTTGTAATTTTATTGAGAATCCACTGAATATCCAGCTGAAAACAAACACTTATATTCACGTACAAGGACTGTACTTCATTGTCTGACATTAAATCAGAAACTTTTCTTGTTTTAGGACAGTAAGTTTTTGTAAAATGATTTCTATTTGCTAAAAGACAGAAAGCAAAAGAAAGAGATAAGACACATGTAACTTAAGGTAACACCTCAGAAAGGAGGAAACATTTTTATCCAAATTTGGTCATAGAGGATTAAATAGTATTTCTTCTTAAATGGGAAAACATCCTACAGTGAAATATGATTTTGTTTTCAGAAAGAGAGAGTGAAACACTTTATTGCTCTGTATTCAATTGAGTTCAGGGAACTAGTAAATTACAAGACAATAAATTACTATTGAACATACAGGACAATTTGGAGAAATGTTCACTTGTGAATTGTTTTGCTTTTTATTAAAATACCTTAAGAAGAATAAATTCAAAGAGGCTATAGTGGTGGGTTTTTTAAATTTTAAAATCTGTGTAATATATATTTAGCATCACAATCCACACTCCATTCCAGTAGATGGCAGTAATGCACATCTAAACGTTGCTTGTCATCCAAAATAAAAAAGAAGATTGTTATTTTTTTATTTATTTCTTTATGTCATGGTTCACATTTCTTTCTGGTTGGTGGCGGTACCGCTTACCTAAGCAGTACCGCTAATAAAACTCAAGAAGAAGAGAAAGAAGAACTCAGTGCTGTATTAACCCTTTAACAACTTTTACTTTTACCAGCATTGCATTGAGAAGTAGCTCCTATGATGAGCTCAGCAGTTCCACCAGGTGTTTGCTAATTGCTCCTGGCTAGTCTGAAGGAACTAAGTGGGGAGGAGATGCACCTTGAAGGCGGAGCTTAATCCATCCAGGTGTTTTTCACACCTGAATGGTTGCTATGGAGATTAAAGGATTTCTCATACTTGTATGAAAGTATCAAAGCAGCTCTCCAGGTTTGTTTTTTGATGAGATAATAACATTATAACATGATGAAAAAGTTAAAAAAAAAAGTCGATTTTACACAATACTGCCCCTTTAAAGCGTCTAAAAACAATAAAAGCCTGACACTGTTTAGAGTGGTTTTATGGATGAACACATTCAAGCTGAAATATGTGACCTTTGATTGACAGATAAACGTTTCATCATTTAAATTATCTGCAATCTTAGTAATAACAGCCTGTGCAAACAGCAGGTAGTTTGCATGCTGTTTAAAACTGAATTTAGATTTAGATAAACGACAGCCAAATGAGAGAAACAAGTGCATCTCGGAGATCTGCCGTGTTATAACTGATGGGTGTGTGCTCCTGTTTTCTCTCCTCTGAATCCATCCCCACTGTGTGACTGGAATGCAAACTTATTTGTTGGCTGGTAAACATTTTGTCGAGCAAATAGCTTGTCGTGCCAATCCGAAATCACTGAAAGGAGAGCTGTAGAAACCGAAAGCTTTGTCACGTACGGCCTGCGCCTCACCTAAACTCCACCAGCGGGAGGAGAAGCGTACAGATGGAAACTGTACTCTGTGGGTGACAGATGCAAGCTGCCATCCTGACGCTCTAATTTTGGGATGACAACTTGTCTAAGTGATGACGTACGTCCGTGTGATTAGTTTGTCTTTCTGAGAAACAAACAGAAAATGAAAACTGGGATGAAATGAATGGCATGTTTCCCTGGATCACTGCATGAAAGTAACTTTTTTGTTGTTACAACTTAAAGCAAAAGTCCCCCAAAAATGCCTGGGATTTAATTTGGAGTTGCAACCTTTTTGTATTTGATAACTTTTATTAAGAAATTGCCCACATCAGCCTCTACACAGCAATTACAATTATGACACAGACCATTTTCGTTGAGTGCAATATTTCTCGTTTCCAATCATGAATAACTACAACACTGCGTCAACACTGGAGGCAAACAGTAAATCTACTGATGTCAGCGGTCCGCTGCAATAAAAACCTCAATTATCCATCAGTCTAATGTAACCCGGCTTGGAGAATGTGGGAAATTTGTTCTATCCATAATGTATGTCTGATTTTAAATTCATAAGCCCTCTTTGATGTGGCTGATCAGAGGAGCTAAACACATAAACTGTTGTGACTCGATATTTGATTTTTGTTGTATTTCAATATAGTTTGTTTTATTGAGGCAGCAATTTGTGCAGATTCTGGCTCTTCTGTTGTTAAGCTGAAGAGACAATGGGACACTCCCGCTTTAAATGTAAAAACATTGTAGTAAAATATCACTTTGATAAAGTCTTTGATGTCCACAAACATGACTGTTAGGTTATGTTTGTTGAGTTTCCATTACAAATGTGCACATAACTTTGTTGAATATTCTGGTAATGTTGAAAAAAACCCCCACAATTTTGTAATTGCAGCATTGCCTACAATTCTTACTAGGGCCACTGTAGACAGAAGAAAAGAAGGAAGTAAATTTCAACAAAAACCTCAGAAAGTTTAAAATTAATCTAAGACATTTTCTAGAAAAAAAACCAAGAAAATTTCTGAGTTTGAAAAGTCAAACAATTTACTCGAAAAATCCCTGCGATGTTTAGAAAACATTTAAGTTTCTAAAGATACTTGTCGAAAAGTCTAAACTTTTCAACTTTTGAACTCGGAAATTTCCATAATTTTTCTAAAATATTTCTGAGCTTAATCTCAAGATTTTAGAGGTTTGAAGGAAATTTACTCCTGTTTTCTATGTATAAAGGTCTCTAAAATTGTATAGAAAAAACAAGGACAATTCTAAGTTTGAAAAGTAAAAACATTGCTAGAAAATTTTCAGAAATGTTGAGATTAATCTCTGAAATGTTATAGAAAAAGATTGAAATGTCTGGGTGTCAAAAGTTGAAATTCTTCAACTTTTAGAAATTTCCTGAGTTTCAAGAGTCTAAACTTTTTGACTTCTGAGTTTCTTCTCAAACATTTCAGAGAGTTTTTGACAGAAATGTACTTTTTCTACAATGGCCCTAAAATGCCGTTGTTGTCAGTGACTTGGAGTGGTCGTTGCAAAGTTTTAATCTTGGTCTTAAAGAAAATTTGTGGGCAGAGCTGAAAGGTAAGGTGACCTTTAAACCCGAGTAGCCGGTTCTGTCAGGAGGAAAATTCCAGCTTTCATTATGAGAAGCTTGTGAACAAATTTGACCCAGGTCGTTCAGGTTAAAGGGCATTTCTCTCAAATACTTAGAAAAGTATATTTATATAGAAACTTTGCGCTTTACAGAAAGTAAAAATTTATTATTTTTTTACCATTTCACTCCTAAAAATACAAATTCTCCTCCTACATAAACTTACTTTTACATAAAGGTTAGCAACTAGTTTTTCAGCTGCTTTCTATGCTGCTCTTTCACTGCCTAGTTGCGTTTTCATGACCATATGTTAAATAAATTCGCTTAATGGAAACATGGCAATGAAAAAAATAGTTTTTCAATAAAACATTTTGACGCTAAGATGAGATCAACAAAACCTGTTTATTTCGCAAACAGAAACAGTTTTGTTGCATCAAACGAGTCACATGATCAAAAACCAGATGTTACTACTGGCAAAAAAGACAAAAAAGACAACAGGAAGTGGTACTCAGATGATGGTTTCCCATGTTTTTTAATGACTTATGGCTTGAACAAACATATTTTGCGTGATTCTAATTGCGTTTTTATCTAGTGGAAACACCAAAATCGTAAAATTGCAACATTAGTGGAATATTGACCAATTTTGTGCATATCTGTAATGGAAACGCAGCTAGTGAAAACCATTTTAAAGGTGGAAACAGAGAAAACTTGGATTCTTAACAACAAGAGAATAACTTGAACTGTCTATAGTACAGTGTTAATCCTATTTCAGTTTTTTTATTTACAAGTATTCACTGACAGTTACCTTAAGGTGTTGACAACAGAAAAACTTGTGGAAAAGCTTGAGAAACAGTTTCCAGGCGAAATGTTTGACTCTGTTGCGTAACTCCTGCCTTAAACCAAATCCTACAGCCTGAGGAACAAGTTTGGTCCATGTAGGCCGCAGATTTCATGGATCCCCTGCTTTTATCTTGATTTCACACAACAGAGTCCTGGACAGTTATTTTGCCCAAGAGAGGCATTACGTCATGGTTCAGAATTGCCAACCAACACTAAAGCTTTTACAAGTCTCCACTGCTCCACTGCTTAAAAACTCCAAAGTTTTTAAAGCAGAATCAACAT
Organism: Xiphophorus couchianus; assembly: GCF_001444195.1. NCBI lineage: Eukaryota > Metazoa > Chordata > Actinopteri > Cyprinodontiformes > Poeciliidae > Xiphophorus > Xiphophorus couchianus. Next base: position 1,891,962 of record NC_040242.1, on the reverse strand, counting down.
CAGTTTGAAAGTGAAATAAGCTGGTTTGCTAAAATGCTAAAACTTTAGACTGAGCAGTTGCTTGCAGCTGCTTGATTAAACTGATTATTCTGCTCAATCGTCCATCTTGTGAAGGTCATATGTCAGCGATGAATCTCTTCTGTCCATGTGTGTTGGTAATAATCTGGGCTAATATTCATCATTTTGCCCTCAAAATTATCTGTCAGGCATTTTAGTGATGTAAAATAGGCCAAGCAGTGATCACCCAGATGTTTGATGCTTCTGCTCCTCTCTCTCTCTCCAAATATAACCTCGCCCCGATCTGATTTAACCACCGCGGTCTCATCCCCCCGGCGAAATGGACTCATTTGTGCAAACAGAGGAGGAGACAAAGCAGAGGGGATTGAGAATAGAAGGTCCAGCGGAGAAGAAAGGAAAGAGTCCAGAGGATGGAGGGATGAGAGGGAACGTGTTTTGAAGAGAGCAGGATGTGCTCAGTGAACGAGGTCACTAATTGGGTTGAGACTTGTAGCTCCCTTGCAGTCCTTTCCACTTGTTCCTGACAGAAATCAGATTATTTCTGAGATTCTTTAATAAGGGAAAGAAAGATATGTCCATTTCTACAAAGAAGCTGGAAGAAGAGAGGAAATAACACTAGAAAAAAGGGATTTATGAATACTTCAGCTATTACTGTGAACACTTCTGGTACTTTAGTTTGACTCAAAATGAGAGAAAAGAGGAAAATATATATCGGTTTGATTGATTTTAGTGATTCTTTCCTATAATTCTCTGACAAAGACTGAGAAGAACAACAAGAATCATTTAAAAAATCTAATATTTAATCTGCAGAAGTAGTTTTGGTTTAGATTCTGTAGAAAATACCTGAATACAATTTAAAAAGAGACAAAACTAACTTAAAAGTAACTTTTCAGCAAGACATAGCAACTAGTTTTAAATCAATAATTCCTTAATATTGATGAAAATGTTTTAGTTTCTTTGGTTGATCATTTCACTTATAAAATTGGAAAAATGTCTTTTTATGCCTAAATCGACGTAAAACCTGCTTTTATTTAAGGGAATCTGACAAAATAAGTCAGAAATGCAATATTAAGTAAAATTTAATTTATTAATATCAGAGGTGGGCAGAATACCCAAAAATTGTATTCAAGTTAAAGTAAAAAGTAGCCGTCCAAGAAATTACTCAAGTAAGAGTAAAATCGTCTGAGTAACTGTTCAAATTACCAATCATATAACATTTTAAAATTACATAATCAGACAGATCAAAATATAAAATTAAGTGTGAATTTTGGTATTTTAAAGATGAAAATTACAATAATTCATTTAGGTAACAAAAAATAAAATCAGGGAAAGAAAAATGTTTCTTTCATTATAAAACTTATGAAACTTTCACAGAAAAGCAGGAGTGTGTCTGTGTCTGGTGAAGTTTTGGTTAAAACATGTTTCTTTTTCATTCAGTGGGAAGAAAATCCAGAAATTTTACTCAAATAAGAGTAGAAATCCTTCACAATAAAATTACTCAAGCAATAGAAAAAAGTACATTGCAGTGAAAATACTCCTAAAAGTAAATATAACTAGTTACTACCCAACTCTGATTAACACTGGAAAACATATGAAACAGTAAAGTGACTGTGTCTCCTTTCAGGCCGATTTTTGTTGGTGTGAAACGTCGAATTTGCTCTACTCCTCGTGTTCGTTTGCTAGCCTCTTCAGCGCTCACCAGCTATTTTTAGCCATTTAAATTTGGAAATGTAGTGCATGGATCAAAGTCTTCTCTCCCATCCAGAAAAGTAACTGCTGGGGGAGCAGAGAAGAAAATAAAACAGAACATTTTTAGAGAGAGCACACAGCCCAAAGAGTGAAGCTATCAATAGAGATCATTCTGATGTTACTTTGAAGGTCTGGAATCACAAGCAGCATGCTAACAAGCAGCATGCTAACAAGCAGCGTCTGACAGCGTCTATTGTAATCCTTTCTCAGGGAGATGTCTGGGTAATACACAGAACATTTGATGCAAATTAATTCATAATACGAGAGACTTCAACACAAAATGTGATCATTATTACATGTGAACAAATAAATCCCTACATACTGTATGTGTGAGGTGTTTTAGTGTAAACATGCCTCTTTAATTCATCACATATGAAATAAAGACGTTTGAAAACAAACACAATACAAAGTTTATATGTATGTTTAATGGATTGTTGTGTTGTTAACACATTACATTACCTTCATATTGCAGAATGCTCTAAGAATATATCAAGATCCAGTTAAAACATTTTTATAAAATCATGTTTTATAAATAAGAACAGCAGATACAGCATATCTGGACCTGGAAAAGAAGATTTGTTTTTGTTTTATAGGAGAAAGCATTTCAATGGCAGAAAGAAATAATATTTAATCTGAACTAAAATATAAACCAATCAGAGCTCTGGATTCACTGGGGAAATGGATGAGATGTCCGTCCAGATGGATGGATGGAAGGATGGATGGACAGACGGACGGACGGATGGACAGATGGACAGAAGGATGGATGGAGGGATGGATGGATGGATGGACAGATGGACGGATGGTTGGACAGACAGACAGATGGAACAATGGAGAGACGTATGGATTAACAGATGGATGGATGGATGGATGGATGGATGGATGGATCCTTCCCTCCATAGATCCATCCATCCATCAATCCATCCATCCGTCCATCCATCCGTCCGTCCGTCCGTCCGTCCGTCCATCCATCCATCCATCCATCCATCCATCCATCCATCCGTCCGTCCGTCCGTCCACCCTTCCATCCATCCGTCCATCCATCCATCCATCCATCCATCCATCCATCCATCCGTCCATCCATCCATCCGTCCGTCCGTCCACCCTTCCATCCATCCGTCCATCCATCCATCCATCCATCCATCCATCCATCCATCCATCCATCCATCCATCCATCCATCCATCCATCCATTCATCTGTTAATCCGTCCATATGTTCATCGATCAATCCATCCATCCGTAAATCCTTCCATAAGTCCGTCCGTCTCTCCATCCATCCATACTTCCGTCCGTCCGTCCATTCATCCATCCATCTGTCCATTGATCAGTCCATCCATAAGTCCATCCGTCCATACTGTATGTCCATCTATCAATCCATCCATCCATATGTTCGTCCGTCTGTCCATCCATCCGTCCATCCGTCCATACTTCCGTCCGTCCATTCATCCATCCATCCTTCCATCTGTCCGTCCATCCATCTGTCCGACCCTCCGTCCATTTGTTCATTGATCAGTCCATCCATCAGTCCATCCGTCCATATGTCCATTGATCAGTCCATCCATCCGCAAATCCTTCAAAAAGTCCATCTGTCTGTCCATCTGTCCATTGATCAGTCCATCCGTCCATATGTCCATTGATCAGTCCATCCATCCGCAAATCCTTCCAAAAGTCCATCTGTCCGTCCATCAATCCAGCCGTCCGTCCATTCATCCATCCATCCTTCCATCTGTCGTCCATGCATCTGTCCGTCCCTCTGTCCATCTGTCCATTGATCAGTCCATCCATCAGTCCATCCATCCATATGTCCATTGATCAGTCGATCCATCCGCAAATCCTTCCAAAAGTCCATCTGTCCGTCCGTCCGTCCATCCATCCATCCATCCATCCATCCATTGATCTGTCCATCCATCCATCCATCCATCCATCCATCCATCCATCCATCCATCCATCCATCTATCCATCCATCCATCCTATGATCCGTCCATCTGTCCATCCATCCGCCCATACTTCCGTCAGTCCATTCATCCATCCATCCATGCTTCCATACGGCCGGCCGTCTGTCCATCCATCAATAAATCCGTCCATCTGTAAATCCATCCATCCATCCATCCATAAATCCATCCATAAGTCCGTCCGTCTGTCCATCCATCCATCCATCCATACTTCCGTCCGTCCATCCATCCGTCCATATGTCCATTGATCAGTCCATCCATCCGCAAATCCTTCAAAAAGTCCATCTGTCTGTCCATCTGTCCATTGATCAGTCCATCCGTCCATATGTCCATTGATCAGTCCATCCATCCGCAAATCCTTCCAAAAGTCCATCTGTCCGTCCATCAATCCAGCCGTCCGTCCATTCATCCATCCATCCTTCCATCTGTCGTCCATGCATCTGTCCGTCCCTCTGTCCATCTGTCCATTGATCAGTCCATCCATCAGTCCATCCGTCCATATGTCCATTGATCAGTCGATCCATCCGCAAATCCTTCCAAAAGTCCATCTGTCCGTCCATCCATCCATCCATCCATCCATCCATCCATCCATCCATCCATCCATCCATCCATCCATCCATCCATCCATCCATCCATCCATCCATCCATCCATCCATCCATCCTATGATCCGTCCATCTGTCCATCCATCCGCCCATACTTCCGTCAGTCCATTCATCCATCCATCCATGCTTCCATACGGCCGGCCGTCTGTCCATCCATCAATAAATCCGTCCATCTGTAAATCCATCCATCCATCCATCCATAAATCCATCCATAAGTCCGTCCGTCTATCCATCCATCCATCCATCCATACTTCCGTCCGTCCATCCATCCATCCATATGTCCATCGATCAATCCCTCCATCCATAAGTTCGTCCGTCTGTCTATCCATCCGTCCATACTTCCGTCCGTCCATTCATCCATCCATCCTTCCATCTGTCCGTCCCTCTGTCCATCTGTCCATTAATCAGTCCATCCGTCCATATGTCCATTGATCAGTCCATCCGTCCATATGTCCATGAATCAGTCCATCCATCAGTCCATCCGTCCATATGTCCATTGATCAGTCCATCCATCGGCAAATCCTTCCAAAAGTCCATCTGTCCGTCCATTTGTCCATTGATTAGTCCATCCATCAGTCCATCCGTCCATATGTCCATTGATCAGTCCATCCATCCGCAAATCCTTCCAAAAGTCCATCTGTCCGTCCATCTGTCCATTGATCAGTCCATCCATCAGTCCATCCGTCCATATGTCCATTGATCAGTCCATCCATCCGCAAATCCTTCCAAAAGTCCATCTGTCCGTCCATTTGTCCATTGATCAGTCCAGCCATCAGTCCATCCGTCCATATGTCCATTGATCAGTCCATCCATCCGCAAATCCTTCCAAAAGTCCATCTGTCCGTCCATCTGTCCATTGATCAGTCCAACCATCAGTCCATCCGTCCATATGTCCATTGATCAGTCCATCCGTCCATATGTCCATTGATCAGTCCATCCATCCGCAAATCCTTTCAAAAGTCCATCTGTCCGTCCATCTGTCCATTAATCAGTCCATCCATCAGTCCATCCGTCCATATGTCCATTGATCAGTCCATCCATCGGCAAATCCTTCCAAAAGTCCATCTGTCCGTCCATTTGTCCATTGATTAGTCCATTGATCAGTCCATCCGTCCATATGTCCATTGATCAGTCCATCCATCCGCAAATCCTTCCAAAAGTCCATCTGTCCGTCCATTTGTCCATTGATCAGTCCAGCCATCAGTCCATCCGTCCATATGTCCATTGATCAGTCCATCCATCCGCAAATCCTTCCAAAAGTCCATCTGTCCGTCCATCTGTCCATTGATCAGTCCATCCATCAGTCCATCCGTCCATATGTCCATTGATCAGTCCATCCGTCCATATGTCCACTGATCAGTCCATCCGCCCATATGTCCATTGATCAGTCCATCCATCCGCAAATCCTTCCAAAAGTCCATCTGTCCGTCCGTCTGTCCATCCATCCATTGATCCGTCCATCCATCCGTCCATCCATCCATCCTTTGATCCGTCCATCCATCCATTCATCTGTTAATCCGTCCATATGTCCATCGATCCATCCCTCCATCCGTAAATCCTTCCATAAGTTCGTCCGTCTGTCCATCCATCCGTCCATCCATCCATCCATTCATTCATTTGTCCGTCCATCCGTACATCTGTCCATGCTTCAATCCATTAATCCATCCATCCATGCTTCCATACGGCCGGTCGTCGGTCCATCCATCAATAAATCCGTTTATCCATCCATTCATCTGTAAATCCATCCATCCATCCATCCATCCATCTGTTAATCCATCCATATATCCATCGATCAATCCATCCATCCGTAAATCCACCCATAAGTCCGTCCGTCTGTCCATCCATCCGTCCATACTTCCGTCCGTCCATTCATCCATCTATCCTTCCATCTGTCCGTCCATCCATCCATTGATCAGTCCATCCATCCATCCATCCATCCATCCATCCATCCATCCATCCTAGGATACGTCCATCTGTCCATCCATCCGTCCCTACTTCCGTCAGTCCATTCATCCATCCATCCATGCTTCCATACGCCGGCCGTCTGCCAATAAATCAATAAATCCGTCCATCTGTAAATCCATCCATCCATCCATCCATCCGTAAATCCATCCATAAGTCCGTCCGTCTGTCCATCCATCCATCCATCCATCCATCCATCCATCCATCCATATGTCCATCGATCAATCCATCCATCCATAAGTTCGTCCGTCCGTCCATCCATCCATCCATCCATCCATCCATCCATTGATCCGTCCATCCATCCATCCATCCGTCCATCCATCCATCCATTCATCTATTTGTCCGTCCATCCGTACATCTGTCCATGCTTCAATCCATTAATCCATCCATCCATGCTTCCATACGGCCGGCCGTCTGTCCGTCCATCAATAAATCCGCTTATCCATCCATCAATCTGTAAATCCATCCATCCATCCATCCATCCATTTGTTAATCCATTCATATGTCCATCGATCAATCCATCCATCCGTAAATCCATCCATAAGTCCGTCCGTCTGTCCATCCATCCGTCCACACTTCCGTCCGTCCATTCATCCATCCATCCTTCCATCTGTCCGTCCCTCCGCCCATCTGTCCATTAATCAGTCCATCCGTCCATATGTCCATTGTTCAGTCCATCCGTCCATCTGTCCATTGATCAGTCCATCCATCCGCAAATCCTTCCAAAAGTCCATCTGTCCGTCCATCTGTCCATTAATCAGTCCATCCATCAGTCCATCCGTCCATATGTCCATTGATCAGGCAATCCATCCGTAAGTCCTTCCAAAAGTCCATCTGTCCGTCCATTTGTCCATTGATCAGTCCATCCATCAGTCCATCCGTTCATATGTCCATTGATCAGTCCATCCATCCGTAAGTCCTTCCAAATGTCCATCTGTCCGTCGATCTGTCCATTGATCAGTCCATCCATCAGTCCATCCGTCCATATGTCCATTGATCAGTCCATCCATCAGTCCATCCGTCCATATGTCCATTGATCAGTCCATCCATCCGTAAATCCATCCATCTGTCCGTCCGTCTGTCCATCCATCCATCCATTGATCCGTCCATCCATCCGTCCATCCATCCATTCATCTGTTAATCCGTCCATATGTCCATCGATCCGTCCATCCATCCGTAAATCCTTCCATAAGTTCGTCCATCTGTCCATCCATCCGTCCATCCATCTGTCCATCCATCCATCCATTCATCTATTTGTCCGTCCATCCGTACATCTGTCCATGCTTCAATCCATTAATCCATCCATCCATGCTTCCATACGGCCGGCCGTCTGTCCGTCCATCAATAAACCCGCTTATCCATCCATCCATCTGTAAATCCATCCATCCATCCATCCATCCATCCATCCATCCATCCATCCATCCATCCATCCATCCATCCATTTGTTAATCCATTCATATGTCCATCGATCAATCCATCCATCCGTAAATCCATCCATAAGTCCGTACGTCTGTCCATCCATCCGTCCACACTTCCGTCCGTCCATTCATCCATCCGTCCTTCCATCTGTCCGTCCCTCCGCCCATCTGTCCATTAATCAGTCCATCCATCAGTCCATCCGTCCATATGTCCATTGATCAGTCCATCCATCCGCAAATCCTTCCAAAAGTCCATCTGTCTGTCCATCTTTCCATTGATCAGTCCATCCATCAATCCATCCGTCCATATGTCCATTGATCAGTCCATCCATGCGCAAATCCTTCCAAAAGTCCATCTGTCCGTCCATCTGTCCATTGATCAGTCCATCCATTAGTCCATCCGTCCATATGTCCATTGATCAGTCCATCCATCAGTCCATCCGTCCATATGTCCATTGGTCAGTACATCCATACGCAAATCCTTCCAAAAGTCCATCTGTCCGTCCGTCCATCCATCCATCTATCCATTGATCCGTCCATCCATCCATTTATCCTATGATCCGTCCATCTGTCCATCCATCCGTCCACACTTCCGTCCATCCATTCATCCATCCATCCTTCCATCTGTCCGTCCCTCCGTCCACCTGTCCATTAATCAGTCCATCCATCAGTCCATCCGTCCATATGTCCATTGATCAGTCCATCCATCCGCAAATCCTTCCAAAAGTCCATCTGTCCGTCCATCTGTCCATTGATCAGTCCATCCATCAATCCATCCGTCCATATGTCCATTGATCAGTCCATCCATACGCAAATCCTTCCAAAAGTCCATCTGTCCATCCATCTGTCCATTGATCAGTCCATCCATCAGTCCATCCGTCCTTATGTCCATTGATCAGTCCATCCATCAGTCCATCCGTCCATATGTCCATTGGTCAGTCCATCCATCCGCAAATCCTTTCAAAAGTCCATCTGTCCGTCCGTCCATCCATCAATTGATCAGTCCATCCATCCATCCATCCATCCATCCATCCATCCATCCATCCATCCTAGGATCCGTCCATCTGTTCATCCATCCGTCCATACTTCCATCAGTCCATTCATCCATCCATCCTTCCATCTGTCCGTCCATCCATCTGTCTCTCCATCTGTCCATTGATCAGTCCATCCATCAGTCCATCCGTCCATATGTCCATTGATCAGTTCATCCATCAGTCCATCCGTCCATCTGTCCATTGATCAGTCCATCCATCAGTCCATCCGTCCATATGTCCATTGATCAGTCCATCCATCCGCAAATCCTTCCAAAAGTCCATCTGTCCGTCCGTCCATCCATCAATCCATTGATCCGTCCATCCATCCATTTATCCTATGATCTGTCCATCTGTCCATCCATCCGTCCATACTTCCGTCAGTCCATTCATCCATCCATCCATGCTTCCATACGGCCGGCCGTCTGTCCATCCATCAATGAATCCGTCCATATGTAAATCCATCCATCCATCCGTAAATCCATCCATAAGTCTGTCCGTCTGTCCATCCATCCATCCATCCATCCATCCATCCATCCATCCATCCATCCATCCATCCATATGTCCATCGATCAATCCATCCATCCATAAGTTCGTCCGTCTGTCCATCCATCCGTCCATACTTCCGTCCGCCCAATCTTCCATCCATCCTTCCATCTGTCCGTCCGTCCATCTGTCCATTAAGCAGTCCATCCGTCCATATGTCCATTGATCAGTCCATCCATCCACAAAT